>NC_044984.1:26206283-26932772 GCF_008728515.1 Papio anubis
ACACCAGAGTAAACTGACATTAATTTTTAAAAAGAAATGATATATGCTGGTCCAAATAAATAAACAATGAAGTCTTAATGTCACATCTGAATAACAGAAAATCTTAGTTTGGAAAACTGTTTCTACTTACATTCTCAACTTTTGAGTCGGGTGATGGTAGTTTTGATTTGATCCTATTGATTTATAGGAAAATATCTACTTCTCGTGTAATAAATACAGTTCTTGCAAGAGCTAAAGCACACTCTTTTTCTTCTGTTGTATAAGTTGAAATTATTTAAATATTGGCATTATGGTATGATGTCAGCTATTTAAAATGGCCTGTGATAGTTACATTGTTCAATGATAATTGCAATCTCTTAAATAATGAATTTTTCAATAGAAAAGTGGGCAACAGTCTTAAATCATGCAGGTTACAAAAGAAATAGTTACTTAAAATATATAAAAATAGGCTTAAGTAATTGTAATCAAAGGAATGTATAAGCAAAACTAAGGTTTTTTTTTGTTTGTTTGTTTTAACCTATCAAACTGACAAAGTTTAAAAAGATGGACATTGCCTAGTGTTGGTGCTCTTATATAACTATTAATGGTCAATTGGTACTGTCTGTCTGGAAAGCAGGCTGGCCATGTATATCAGAATTTGAAATGTGAATGTTCTTTGACTCAACAATTGCACATCTGGGTATATAATAAGGAAATAAGAGAAAGAGTGCATAGTCTGTGATCCTTGATGTTTATTACAGCATAACTAAAAATACCCCCCAAAATAGAAACCATTTAAACATCTGTTAGTGGGCATTAGTTTAAAACTATGGCGCTTAACAGAAGGTACAGTATGCCTGATTGCTTCGTTTAAGAGAAGCCAGGGTTCAAAAGCTGGCTTCACCATGTCTAGCTGTATGATTTTGGGTAAGTAACTTAATCCAGCTAAGTCTCACTTTTCTCTTCTATAAATCGGAAGAGTGGCACATGCTTTTTAAGGATATCGTGAGGATAAAGTGAAATGATACACATAAAGCGCAGTGTCTAGCACAAAATAACTCATTATATGTTAGCAACTATTATTACCATGTGCTCCTTAAAAAGGATGAGTAGATCCATTTGTATTAATATTGAAAGGTGTCTATAAGATCGTAGACACCTTTCAAAAAAGCAGTTTACACAATGGCTTATTTGTTTTAAAGCTGTATTAAAACTTATTTGTATTAATAGCCCATTTATGTTAAAACTGTGTGTGTGTGTTTATGCATTAAAGTTTTGGAAGGACATAGCAACAGTTGTCTGAGTCTTAGGCACTATTCTAAGGACTTTCACACATATCAGTCACTTGATTAAAATCAGTTAATATATTTTAAGTGCTTGGAACAATGCATATGCTTTATAAAACACTCAATAAACATTAGTTATTAATTTTCATATGCTGTCGTTATCTCTGTTTTGTAGATAAGAACACTGACACCCTGAGAGTTCTCACAGTTCGTAAGTGGCAGAGCCAGAATTTAAATCCAGGGAGTGTAACTCCAGTCTCTCTCTCAACAGTTAAAACTGGATATTATGGGAGGTAGGATTGTGAGGTCACTTTCACTTTGCAATTTGTATACTTATGGATATTTTTACATGAAACATTTTATTTTTATATATGGGGCAGAAGATATCCAGTTTGGAAAGAAAATGGTGCATTTTTATATTTTAGAAATCTTTTTTTCCCCTCTATTCTTTACTACCTATGGCATATTCCAGAGATCTGAATACATGTACACTTAGGTTGCCCTCATGCTAAGGGTCCTGAACAAGGAGTTCCCATGACCTCATACACTGTATAAGATTTTGAGACCCTAACTTTGGGGCACACAGCTAAATATATATTTAGAGGTAGAGTCAAATACATATTTAGAGGTATAGTCCCAGGCTAAATCTGCATTACTGAATGGTGATCAACTTCTGTAATTGAAATCTTAATAGCTTTCAAGAAACCTTCAGTCATAATATTTTGGTTTCCAGCAAGTTTGGGATAAAATTGTCATTCTTTGGTCATCCAAAGAAGGCAGGCAGAAGCCAGTTGTTTGATCCACAGATCAGTAATTGTAAGATAGGAAGCAGTAACTTAGTGTTAGATATGGACATCAATGTTAGGGCTATTAGATGCTACATAATCCAGGACTCAGCCCTGGCTATTAATGTTCTGATATCCAACTTTGCTGCAGGGGCAGTACAGTGTCCTGGAGTGGTCACTGCACTGTGGACTCTCAGCTAGAATGGGAGCTTTACCTGAAGGTTAAGTGACATGGTCTAATCCAAGCTTTTCCACTAAATAGCTAAATGTCTTTGGGCTTCACTTCTGTAAAATGAGGGAGATGGACTAGATAATATAATCTGTCTCACTTAATGACAGATAAGATGGTCTGTACATCACTTAATGGTGACCACCTTCTGTAATTGAAATTGAGTTCAAGTTTTGTGATTTTACCAGCCTTGCCTCTTGATGAACTAAATTTGCAATCTTAGACCTGTAGTAAAGTCTAGAAAGTTGCTAAATAGAATTGAACTTATAAGCTGATTTATGGGAGTGTTTGCCAGTGTGCTGACTTGAATTACAGGATATCCTTGATGACAACCAACTCTACACTTTACTTTTTATTCCATTTTAGGTATTTTTTCCCTCTCCTAGATTTGTTTGCCCAATAATCCAGAATTGTGTTCTAAAGATCACAAGTCAATAAAATAGTGTGGTCCTGTTCATTGCTTAGGTAGTAAGCTGTTCAGGTATTAATGATAAAGGTCATTACCACATAAAAATTTCTTTCCTGCCTCAAAGTTTTTTGTATTCTGGTATCTTAATGAGATGGATGCCTTCTCTGTTTTCTCATGGTTGCGGAAGTCAAATGGTCTGTGTGTTTAACACAATATCTGAGTCTGATGAGCCACATGGTATGTCTGCTTTTAGTTGGGAACAGTTTTTTTTGGTCAGTTGTGATGGTCAAAAAAGTCTCTTGGGAGAGTTTAAATGACTCAAAATAACCAAACATAGCTCATAGCTACTTAGGTCTTAAAATTGTAAGCTTCGTGATACCATATTTTAATTTTAGTCTTATCTAATTTTTGTACCCCCAAAGGACTGCTGCTTCTGGCTCTTACGTTGTTAAAACATTGGTCTGATTTCTTTCAGGGAGTGGTTTTCATTTGAAAAGGAACAGCAAACAAAATAACACAGCAATTTAAAAATTAAAATTAAGAAATAAAAAAGGAATTGGTACAACTGAGAAATGCTTGCAACTCTCTCCTGAAGCTGTTCAGTGATGCAGAAGCTTTGAATGTTTTGAATGAATGGGAAAATTAAAATTTGAGTTTATATTTGAAATTTATATTTTACGTACTCACTTAAACTCAGTCTGTTTTTCAAGTTTATTGTGTGTGCAAGTGTCTGGTTGGTCTGTCTGCCTCACTCTCTCTCTCTCGTTCCTATTCAAAGTTTACTTTTAAGAAAATGAAAAGCAAGTGTTCAGAGCTGCCCAAGCTTTGTATAGGTTTATGTGTGTAGGCTGCTTCCCAAGCTTGCTTCTCCCCTTCCCTTTGCCAGGGTGTCCCCGCCTCTCACCCCTCATCCTTTTCCTGCCTTGTCCATTCATCAGTTGTTCTCTGGTCACACCAAACCTTCACTTTTTAGCTCCAAATATGCATTTTGGGCATACTGATGTTTTGAATCAGGCGTTGTCTCCCTTAAAACAGGCAAGGAAAGAGTAAAAGGGAGTGGGCATCTTCCTTAAAGCTAGAACATTCATTTTGTCTCTCTCGTTTGTATGAGTTTGAAGGAGTACTTCCTTTACCTTAAATAAGACTTGAAGATAATTTAGCTAGGAGTTGTGCAGTCCTGCTTTTTGGTTTTGATATGGGCCTTTCTAGTCACCACTGGAAAAGCTATTTGAGAAGACAGTGATAGTTTGAGCCTACGTAAATATGCCCAGGTAGGTATAAGCCACCAAAAAATGGTTGCTCTAAAAGTCCACGTGTAAGATATGACTGGAAAACTTCTTCAAAATTCTCTTTATTATTCTTCTCATTTGTCTTTCGTTTTGTTCCATGACATCCAGCTTTTTTTTTTTTTTTTTTTTTTGGCTGTTCTTTGTAATCCTCCACTAAAGCAGAACTAAGAATTTGGTTTATAGGAAACAAAATTCGAGTACTGAGGTACCTGAAAAACCACCTCTGAGTGCTGAAAAGTGCAACTTGATTCCCCTTTCCCCCCGCCCCTAAACGTGCAGCACTCTCTCAGCATCACTCTTAAATGTTTTCTCTCTGATTATAAAATGGTTGTTTTCCTATTATTGAAAATTTGGAAAATTCAAAATGTGATAAAAGACAAAATTTAAATCATCCATAATTTCACACTGTTTGTTCGTCGCAATTTAACTTCCTCTCCCGTGTTTGTATAGTTGAGTTCATATTGTACTTGAAAATACAACTTTGTGTCTTGCTTATTTACTTAACATTATTCTTCATGTTAAAATTTGCAGGGAAAATTTTCTTCAGTGCTGTGGTGTTTTATACTATCATCATTCCATCAGTCATTTCATTTAATTTTAAACATTTGGTTTAAGTTGTTTGCTATTTTAAATAATGCTCTGATTTAAAAAAAAATCATTGCAGGAATTTTGGTTATTTCCATAGGATAGACTCCTAAAGTTGGAATTATGTCAAAAAATAAAAAAAATCTCTATGGTTCTTGGTATAAATTACCATATTCCCTGTTAGAAAGGGTCACATCTCTGCCAGCTAACACAAATGCATAGCGTGGACAGAAAGGTACCTCCTAACAGACTAGACCTCACTAAGGGGGTGTTTTCCCCTTGTATTGTGACTACTTTCATATAGGGAACATATTGCATAATTTTAAAGTTTCTTTGTCTTTGCTTTACTGGTAAAATTGAACATTTTTTATGTGTTTTAAACTATTCCTATTTATTGTCAAACAGTGTTATTTATCCATTTATTAGGGCCTTTATTGTCTCCTTACAACTTTAATATTAAAAAAGCTATGTATGAGCTTACTTGATAAATATATATGTATTTTAAATATATGCTTTTAGATATACTTTGGTTTTTGTTTGTTTGTTTGTTTGTTTTTGAGATGGACTTTCACTCTGTCTCCCAGGCTGGAGTGCAGTGGTGTGTGCTATATCTTTGCTCATTGCAACCTCCGCCTCCCAGGCTCAATAAATTCTCCTGCCTCAGCCTCCCGAGTAGCTGGGACTACGGACGCATGCCATCACACCTGGCTAATTTTTGTTTTGTATTTTTAGTAGAGACAGTGTTTTGCCATGTTGCCCAGGCTGGTCTCAAACTCCTGACCTCAAGAGATCCACTTGTCTCAGCCTCTCAGAGTGCTGGGATTAGAGGCGTGAGCCACTGCATCTGGGTGCTTTTAGATATACTTATAACTGACATTGTTATTTTACAGTGTTTTTCTCCAAATTATTTTTTAAATCTTGTTTGATACACAGTATATACATATGTATATTACACATTTTTGTAGAATGAAATGTCGCACAAGTTTTCATTGTGATGATTTCCTTTTAAGAAAGCTCATTCCTTCTGAAGGTTATCTATGTTTTCCTCTAATTTTTTTGAAGTTTAATTTTTTTAAACTTTAATTTTTTCCCCTCCTTCCTTCATTCTTCCCTTCCTTTAATTTTTATGTTTGTCCTTTTGAACCATTTGCAATTTATTTTGCATTCTGGAATGAAATGAATGCCTGACTTGATTTTTTTCCCCAAATGGATACCCAATTGTTCCAATACTATTAATTGAATGTCTTCTCCTCTTCTCATCTTCCCATAATCTATGATTACGTTGCCTCATTAGAAGCCAAGACTTTTTAAAATCAAAGTTTGGTTTTGTTTTGTTTGAGACAGAGTCTCACTCTGTCACCCAGGCAGGAGTGCAGTGGCGCGATCTTGGCTCACTGCAACCTCTGCCTCCTGGGTTCAAGTGATTCTTGTGCCTCAGCCTCCCGAGTAGCTGGGACTACCAGTGTGCACCACCATGCCCAGCTAATTTTTCTGTATTTTTAGTAGAGATGGGGTTTCGCCATGTTGACCAGGCTGGTCTCGAACTCCTGACCTCAAGTGAACCACCTGCTTCAGCCTCCCAAAGTGGTAGGATTACAGATATGAGCCACTGCGCACAGCCAAGATTATTCTTACATATTTTATGAATGTTGTACTCCATCTCCTCCTCCTTGCTACTTTTGTGAACAGGATTATTTTTCCATTTCTAAATTTATGTCTTTAAAATTAACATTTTAAAGTATACATTTATTTTAAACTTTAAATTCCCCTATTTAAAAAATCATTCATCTTACTTTTTACTGACCCATATTCTTTATAACAGAAGTGAAAAATACAGAAGAAAACTCATGATATTGGGTTACTGGATGTATTGATAGATGGAAGCATGGCTCAGCTGCCAAAGCAAAGGGAAGGACAGATCCTTCTGGGTGTACTAGCTATCATCTCACTCATCCAAACCCACAATTCAGAGCCATAGTTTAAACGTGCTGGCCCCAGATTCTCTAGATCACTGTAATATCTGTCTGTCCCCACAGCATGCTCTCATGCTCTCCAAAAGTTTCCCTAGGCTACTTAATTCTCATCTTTATAAATTCTATAAATTTCCCTCTATATTTTTTATAATGAAATATGAATAACATAAATATATATCATTTTATATATATATATTTATAATTTTGTTTTTTCCCAGTTGTTTTCATTTTGTTTTACCTCTGAATATTTCCTCCTTTACAAATAATGTTGACATACTCACTCTGGTCCCCCCTCACCTTCATTACCCGTCATCTCCCTCCCCACTGCCATTTACTCCCCCTTCTTGCAAATTGTAGCTTTTTTTTCTCTCTCTTATGTCAATCAAGGTAAGTACTTTTCTGTATGTGCTCATGTGTGTGCCAGTAATAGAAACTGATTTAAAATTCTTTTAGGGATGCCCCGACTATCTAAAAGTTGGCATTGATTTTTTTTTCCCATTGTGGTACTAGATTATAAATATTTGAAGTTATATGGCATTTCTGCTGAGGTAATTTTTTAAAGTTAACTATGACTTGATTCAGCTGAACCTTTTTTTTGCAGACAAAATCTGATGCACTACTAGATAGGCATATAGCAATAGAACAACTACATTTTGTAAATATTACAAGAATAGACTGCTTCTTAATGTTTTTGAGAAAGGGTGATACGTTAAACAATAAGATTGGTAAATAGAATTTTAAATAAAATTGCTGCTTTGGTAAATTTACGTTGTAGTTTAATTGTTTACATTTGGTTTATAAACACTTTCCCTTCTCATTGCAAGTTTAAAAAAAAAAAGTTCACAGGAATTTTTAGTAATTATTTGGACTAATAAACTCAGGTATTCTGCCATGAACAACATTACTATAGCCAAATAAGCTTTCAGGTACTCAACCACTGAACCATATTTTTGTGCATAGGAAAACTGTATATTTCTAAAACAATTTTGAAAATAAAAATGCTAATGTTGAGTTCAGCACCACTGTGCCATCATCACCAACCTTCTGATTCACAGAAGGAGCAAAGACAAGTGTGTCTGTTTATGAAATGCGTGCCTCTAGTCTAATGATCAGGGCATACGCCACATGGAAAGGGCCACGTTAAATAAAAACAAAAGCTATTAACAGCAGACACAGTAAAGAGATTATTAATCAATTGGTGTGTGTTGCCTCATGAGAATCACTCTTTTGTGAGAGAAAGCATTAGCTCTTCCCTGGAACACTTCTACCTCTAGTTCTACCCTAAGTCACTACTAACTTCTAGTAAGGCTTCTAACAAGAGTTCTTTTTTTACTTTAAATATTTCTTTTTGATACATTTCTCTCCCCTCTCCATTAAAAGCAATTTAATTTATCAAAGAAGTAGGCTAAGATCAGAAGAGAGAGGGAATATTTATTAGAGATTAAATTTACAAACTAACTTACAATGGCAGCAGCCCAAGGCAGGAGGGATGAGCAGGAAGATTGAGCAGGGAAGGGAAGAAAATAATAATTTTTGAGCATTAATATGTGCCAGGAGATACTTTAAAAATATTTTCCCCTTTTTTATTGGTTTATCAAACACATGACATATCTCAGTCCTTTTACAAGTACTTTTAGAATTCTTTTAAGTCTTATATTACCGTAATAAGCATGCACACAAGTTGGCTATTATTATATTTATTTAACAGGAAACTGACACACAGAAAATTTAAATTTTAATTTGCCTAAAGTCACAGAGCTACTGAATGGCTGGACCAAAAATCAGATCCAGGCAATCTGGCCTTTCATCCTGTGCTCTGCCACCATCAAAGTGTCATATTAACCCTGTAAGGCTGGCATTTATGATCTCCACTTTAGAAATGTGGATCCTGAGACTGCAAGCTCCGCCTCCCAGGTTCACGCCATTCTCCTGCCTCAGCCTCCGAGTAGCTGGGACTACAGGCGCCCGCCACCTTGCCTGGCTAGTTTTTTGTATTTTTAGTAGAGATGGGGTTTCACCATGTTAGCCAGGATGGTCTCGATCTCCTGACCCTTGTGATCCACCCGCCTCGGCCTCCCAAAGTGCTGGGATTACAGGCTTGAGCCACCGCGCCCGGCCAAACTAACTTTCTTAAACTAGCTTTTCTTATACTTTCTGTCCTTACTGATGTCCTTTCTGTCCTTACATCATTTACCCAGTCATCCAAATCTGAAACTTAGAGATAATTAGAGATTTTAGTCTTTCCAGCTGACTGAGGCTTCTCTTCATCACTTCTGCTACTATCTTAATTAGGCCCTCACTATTCTGTAATCTCAAATGTGCTGTAAAGGAAGCAGGTGGGTAATAAAATGTGGGTAATAAAAAGTGAATGAGTCTGGACACGCGGGAATGGAGAGTTGGTGGACGGGTAGGATGTTGTATTGTAAGGGGCCGGCTGCAGCTCTGCTCCAGCTGTCTCTTTGCAGGCAGGAATGAGAGCTCATTGTGGACGGATCAGACTTTTCAGGAGAAACCAGAAACCTGGATTTTCATATGAAACCTTCTAACCTTCTACTTTCTAGATTGTAGTACAGGCCTAACAAAGTAAGTCTGCAGGCTACCAGGTTGTAATCCCTGACTATTCATTATTAAGACCTCCTGAGCAGATTTACTTCCTCTAGTCTGATCTGGACTTCCAGCCTTTTGGCCATCCTCCCTGTACCAGCATAATCTATCCGAAGTGCAAATCAGATAGGATTTGAGGGCTGGTTGGGAGAATTAAATGCTTCTAAGAATGTAATATTCTTAGAAGAATTATTGGTACTTGGGTAAATACTCAATAAATGTTCTGTAATGGCTGTAAGGTTTTCACTAAATTAAAAGCCTTGAGTGATTCCTATTTATGCTCAGGAT
Organism: Papio anubis; assembly: GCF_008728515.1. Taxonomy (NCBI): domain Eukaryota; kingdom Metazoa; phylum Chordata; class Mammalia; order Primates; family Cercopithecidae; genus Papio; species Papio anubis. Next base: position 26,215,711 of record NC_044984.1, read on the forward strand.
AAGTTTTTAACATGACAGAAAAGGTCTTTATTTCTACCTTCGTCTTCTGCCATTCAACCACATATACTCAGTCTATCTGTATGTTTAAGTGTGTCAGTGTATTTCATGCCTTACAGCTCTTCCTCCCCTGAGTACACCTGACTGGTGAACTCCTACTATAGCCCCTTCCCCTCCAAGATTCAGTTCAGGCATCACCTCCTCTATTAAACCTTTGATTACCCTTCGTCTTGAAGCACGGATTTCTCCCTACTTTGTGTCTCCATAAGATCATGAACTCCCTAAGGGCCGAAACTGTGTTTTATCAGTCTTCCTGTTCTTAGCACTTCATACAGGCGTCATAGTATATATCTGCAATAAATGTTGGTTGAAAATAATACAATTAGTAAAAGTTAATGCTGGGATTTGAACCTTCACCTGACTATGAATTTCTTGCTTTTTAGACTGTGCCTCAGAGAGGAAAGAAGCTGTGGCTGCCCTTTCGTTAGGGACTCAGTTTATACAGTGTCCAATCTGAGGACTTAATTGTAGCCTAGGGCATTATGATTGCAACAAGTGAATTGAATTTAGGAGAATTTTTATACTACAGGGCACTATAGTAGCATTAAGGGTACTCCCTCTGAAATGCAGTATGTGAAAACTAAGGTGAAATCACCAGTTAAATAACTTGTTTTACAGCCAGGTAAAGCAGTTCTATTTTCTTCCTTTAGAAGTTTGATGGTAAATGGTTGGAGATACCACATCTATTTATAAATGGCCTGAGTGCCAGATTTGTTATCTCCTTTCCCCCAGGCTTGATAAACTAAAGAATGTTGGACTTAACTATTGGTAGTGTCTCCCTTAATGAATAGAGCAGTCTGGAGAAAACACACGTGAACAGGAAATTCAAGGGCACCTTGTGTTGTTTTTATCAGTCCAGGAATTCTAGACTTGCAAATTGTATCCTGTTCTTTTTCTGTTAATAAAACAAAAAGAACAGTGTTAAATCCATTAAAGGAATACATTTGCAATACAATAAGTGCCAGTCATCTAGACCATTCTTTGTAATAATTTGATCACGTCTTAGTTTTGTATAATTTAAATTTTTAGAAGTCTGTGTCTGGTAAGAAGGAAATAAATTTTTCTTGTTTTTAAAACTAATCTTTGCAAAGATACTGTATAATCATGAGTAAGGGTGGAATTTTTGTTTTTTCTGCAAATGTATTTCTTAAGTAACATTTATTTCTGAAGACTAATAGAATACCAGATGATTCTGTATTTCTTAACCCAAATGAAATTATTATATATGAAACACACATATAATTTAAAATCTATAACATTAGAGTTGAGTTACCATCACTTACAGACTGCCTACTGTGTGCTCAGCACTTTGCCAGGTACTATGATGCTTTCATTACAAAGATAAATAGATGGAGATTTTGCTCTTATTTGGTTTTTAAACAAGGCATACACGTATGTATAACTACAATGGAAAGAACATCGTAATCATGATAAATTATATAGTGTCTAAAAGTAATATTTCATTACTTGACATCCACTTCTGATTTTAGAGTAAAACTCATTACACCTTTTTGTGATGGAAGAAACCACATCTTCTGTTTACCTTCTTTTTTGAAGACCTCAGGTTCATAAATATTTATCTAAAATGACTTCATATGTATTTCTATACTGTTGGGTGTTTTGTTTTTTAGCCTGGGTCTCGCTCTGTTACCCAGGCTGGAGTCCAGTGGCTATGCATAGGCGTCACCATAGTGCACCACAGCCTTGAACTCCCGGGCTCAGATGACCCTCCGGTCTCAGCCTCCCAAGTAGCTGGGGCTACAGACATGTGCCACCATGCCTGGCCCTATTTTTATACTGTTAAATGCAGATAATTTCTGTTGTTTGGAATTGTTTTGAATTCCCTAACACTTCTTTATGTTTCACAAAAATTTCCTCAAAAGTTTTGCTCAATAATGTTCCTCAAAAGTTTTGTCCACCTCTGGCCCCCCAATTTGGCTTCCTTCTGGGAAGGCCTGGTCAGTAGCAGACCATCTCCTACAGGCACTTTCCAGTGGGCATAGGCGCCCTAGGCAAGATAGCCATCAGCCTTGTGTGTTTTAGATTCCACCTTATCCTGATGCTATTAAACATTTAAATTGAATAACAGTTCTCTTTGTTTTGATGCCATGTTCACCAAGCAATCTTGTGAACCTAATTTCTTGTGACTCAGTTTCTTACTGTGTAAATCAATAAACTGCCATTCTGTCTTGTATATTTGACTTTTGTGAACTTTGTTAGGATAAAGTAGCTTCCAGAATTTGATTGCCTTGAGACACTGGCAGCTGAGGTCCAGACCTTGCCACTTGGCAGACTGAGCAGGGCAGCCTGCTCGACAAGGCCTCTTGGCAGTCAGCTCCCTCCAAGGCCACACCCCAAGTTCAACATACATCTTTCTCTCCAACTTCTGCAAGTGTAACTGTGAACAGCATAATTCTGTGAGTGATGTGTTATTTCTTTGTGCTTTTTTCAAGAGGCATTATAAAAGGTTTTTTATGTTTTTCACCATTCATTTTTTGAAAGGACTATATAAGGCCTTGGACAACTAGAGTTGGGTCTTGACCTTTTGTAAAGGCAAACTCGTAAAGTGGCAAACCACTTTATAAATTTTTATTAGCTACAGATCTTCTGGACGTTTTCTCTATTCATTAATATCTGCTTGCTAGAACAAATACAAGGCAAGTCAGAAATCATTCTACAATCATAGGGTGTTGCTCTTTAATGGAACTTTTAAGGTTCCCCCCCTCCAAATATTTGTTGAAAAAGTAACAGGCAGTTGAAGAAAAGTATCCATGAACTTCAATTTTATATGCCTAGGGAAGGTTCACTGGAATACTACTGCAAATTGTATACCTGTCCTCCTTTTGAGGATTCAGGATGCATGTTAGCATATTAAAGAAGCTGGGAAGGCCGGGCAAGGTGGCTCATGCCTGTAATCCCGGCACTTTGGGAGGCCAAGACAGGCAGATCACTTGAGGTCAGGAGTTTGAGACCAGCCTGGCCAACTTGGTGAAACCCCATATCTACTAAATACACAAACGTTAGCGTGCACCTGTAATCTCAGCTACTCGGGAGGCTGAGGTGGGAGAATCGCTCAAACCCGGGAGGTGGAGGTTGCAGTGAGCGGAGATCGCACCACTGCATTCCAGCCTGTCTTCTTTTTTCTGGTCTTGTCTTATTTAAAAAAAAAAAAATTCAGAAAAAAAAAAGGTGCTGGGAAATCTTATGGTAAGAAACGTATTTAACTTTGTGTAGTCTGGGTTTCTTAAATTTACTTAAATTCCTCAATTTCCAGTCCATCTCTCCTCCCACCCCAAGCCCCAATTAACAAATATGATTGATTTCAGAGATGTTTTCTGTGCACCATCCCTGTTTCACTTTTCCCTCTTTGACCTTTTTCTTTTTTTTTTTTTTTCCAGTTAGAAACAGGGTCTTGCTCTGCAGCTCCAGGCTGCAGTGCAGTGGTGCAATCACAGCTCATTGTAACCTTGAACAAGGGTTCAAGCAGTCTTCCTGCCTCATCCTCCAGAGTAGCTGAGACTACAGGTGTGCACCACCACACGCAGCTAATTAAAAAAAAAATGTAGAGAGGAGGAGATCCCAGGCTAGTCTCAAACTCTTGGCCTCAAGTGATTTTGGCCTCACAAAGTGCTGGGATTAGAGGCATGAGCCACTGTGCCTGGCATTCTTTGACCTTTCTGCATCTGATCCTGAAACATAGAACATGAACCCAATGATTCTGAAATTTCCAAAAATGATTTGGCAGCATTGTCTTAGCAATCCAGTAAGAGCAGCTTAATCCTTAAAAATCACTTGGCTGTGATAATTCTTGAGTTTATTTTTCACTATTTATTGTTTTAAAAATAATGCTCATTATTATTAAAGCATTTAGCACAATACAAAGATTAAACTAGGTGCCTAGAATAGTATCTTACATTTGTATAAGCCATTGTGGCTTTCCTGTGTATTATCTCAGATGGCCATAGACTAGGCCTGTGAACCATGCAGAGCAAATATTTTAAACCCTGTTTCGGGAAAAGTGACTTGAGTTAAGGGTGTTCTGGTGATTTGAATAAGACCATATGATCATTTAGCAACAAGGCTAGGATTAGATCTTTTAATTTCTGACTTCTACCTTCTGTAATTTATTTTTCCACAGTTGCTTATTAGCCAATCTTTGTAGAGTACTTTACTATTGGCTAATTCTTTCAACTACTCCTACTGCGCCCCCTCCGTCCCCCCAGTCAATAGGTTGTCTCATTCATTCATTCATGGCTACTCTGAGTCAGATGCAGTGGTGTTGCGGTGTTTTGAAAAATGAATCAGAAAGAGTTCTTACTTGGAGGTGTTCCTGGTTTGGTGGAATAACTGTTAGGGTTGAATTTTTCTTAGGAGTGATAAGCACCGGTACCTGACTACAAATGTTAGAGAATATGCACCAAAAAAATGAGAGATGTGATATCTCTTCTGGTAGAGCATGCTAGAGAAGTCACCACGGTAAGATTTCAGCTCAACTGGGCCATAAGGGATCAGCAGATTCCTGCAGAGATGGTAGTGGATATCACTGGTAGATATAAGTGCTTTAGGGATAGGCCATGCAAGAGCTTGGAGGCATGAAGGAGCTGGGTATGTTGGGAAAAGAATGAGTGGTGAGGAAGAGCATCAGATAAGGATCGAAAAGATTAAAAGCAACAGATAAGGATAGCAAGTTAGAGTCCTGACTCCACATCACACTAGCTGTGTGACTGCTCCAAACTTCAGTTCCCTACTTTGCAGGGCTGTTAAGAGGATGAAATGCAATCATGCATGGCAAGTGCCTCTATCTTAAATCCTCAGGAGAAAAAAAAAGGGGAAATCAGTGAAGAAAATATCATCAAGTTCCTGAAATATAACCACACTCAGTGAATGTGAGTTGTTCTTATTTATCATGTTTAGCTAATTTGACTTGCAGTAAGGCAATGAGGAGCCATGACTGATTCTAAACAAGTGACACGATCAGCTTCTTGTTTAAAGTAGTCAGCAGAGGAACAAATTTATAATGCCAAAATAATCGATGCAGTTTTAGACATAATGATTCTCAGGCTCAAGCAGTACATTGAGGTATAAACCCCTAACAGGACAACAGTAGAACTGGGAGTTTGCCAAAGATACTTGTTTGCTTTCAACCTATACTTGACTTGCTTGACATCTTTTGGTTCATTCCATCAACCCTGGAATCTAGTCCACTTCAGGTCCACATCCAGGACTCTGTATCTTCATGTAATTAAAGCAAGATGGATGTTGGGGCATAGGTGGCAGGTTTGGGGAATACTTTTCAACTAAGAATGCTTTGGATGGTCACTCTTGGCAAGCTGTGTCTTTGGACTGATCTGTTGTGATCTTCATCTAGATAAGCAAAGCCTCTTTAATGTATGAACTGTTCTAGTCTTTTTATCCAGATATGGCCACGGTAGGCAAGTCTCTTAGGGTCAGTGCCCACCTGCCGCAGACACCAGAGTTCAGTCTTCCCCCCCGTCAAGTAGCCATTTTGCCACACTCCTTATCTAATAGTCCAGATTATCTCCTTTGAACCAGTACTTCGATTGTGTGGCCCAGTGATCTCTAAAAGTTGGCACTGGAATGCCTTTAAGCAGACATCCATCATCCAGTTAAGGCCACAGAGCTTCCCTATTGTTACCTGGCTTCATTCATACATTTCTGTTTCCTTCTTGGTTCCTATAGGCATTTGAGTTTCATTTGAAAATGCAATGGGCTGCACAGTCTGGAGAAGTATATTATACCTTGTTATAGCACTTTTTGGAATGACCCAGAATTCAGAATGAAATGGGGCAGCTATGAGCCCCATCCTAAGGGGCCTGTTTCTAAAAGTAGTTTCCCCCTACAATGTATGTAAAAACTGCTTTAGGCTGGTGTTTATATGCATATTTGATACAACACTTCATGTTTCATAGAATTCATAAGGCAGAAGCTACTTCTTACTATTTAACTAAACTGTATTAACTCTTAGGAGACTGACATTTATCAGGGACATAACTATTAGCACTATCTTACAGATTTTATTTAGTAATGAAATGACAAAATAGATGGAACTTTTCTTGTTTTGAATGCTTGTTGAATGTGACCTTTGTATATAAATGTGTCTATATTATATATGAATGCCACCAGTTCTTCTTTGCTGCCATTAACTCCTGGTTTTGCCACCACAATATGAATTTCTCTTGCTTTGGAAATAGTGCTTTTCTTTCTTCCCTAGCTTTGTATTATTTATCATGTGAAATACTTGGCTGTGTTAACTGTTAAGGTAGAATCTTTCTTAGTTGAAATTAAACAGTTCCAGAGTTTATTATAAAAGATAGCTTTTTTTCCCACTGAATAATTTGTTTTTCTATGTTGTTTCAGTTTCTGTTACTATGGCAATGACGGCAGGGACTACAACAACCTTTCCTATGAGCAACCATACCCGGGAAAGAGTGACTGTAGCCAAGCTCACATTGGAGAATTTTTATAGCAACCTAATTTTACAGCATGAAGAGAGAGAAACCAGGTATAGTAAGGGCTAATCAAAACTTTTTTTTTAGTTAAATAAGCTGTTGTGCTGTGAGTGGAATAGAAACTTGTTTTCCATGAATAATATGAATATTATGGATCCCTGCATGCTGTTTTTAAGTTTCCTGTACTGACAGTGCACATAACACGTGTTTTATTTTCACAGAGTAGTTTCCTGAGGTGCCCCAAGTCTTGTGTATCTATATACCCATATCACATGTCAATTATGTTTTCAACAAACCTTTTCCAAACAGGAAATTATGATATGTTTTTACATTTTCTTTTAAAGGGGCGCCTGGCTGGGTGTGGTGTGGCTCATGCCTATAATCCCAGCACTTTGGGAGGCCGAGGTGGGCAGATCACCTGAGGTTAGGAGTTCAAGGCCAGCCTGGCCAACATGGTGAAACCCCCATCTCTACTGAAAATACAAAAAATTAGCCGGGTGTGGGGGCAGGTGCCTGTAATTCCAGCTACTCAGGAGGCTGAGGCAGGAGAATTGCTTGAAGGTTGCAGTGAGCCAAGGCTGCAGTGAGCAAAGATCGTACCACTGCACTCCAGCCTGGGCAACAGAGTGAGACTCAAAAAGGATGCTTTATGAATGACTGACTTTACTCCAAAACCTTTTACAGTGTTGTGTGCATATCGGTGGGAAGAGAAGAATAAAAAAAGAATGACATGTTATTTTGCCTTTAGAAAACTTACAGTAAAGGAGATAACACACATAAATATTACATGAAAGAGTGAAGAATATTAAGATAAGTACAAGGAAGGGAGAATGTGCTTTTGTCCAGGCAACTGGGAAAGCTTTGTAAATAGTGGTGGCATTTAAACAGGGCTCTAAAGGAAGAAAACTATTTATATATGCATAAAAGGAAGGAGACAGAGGCAAAAGAGCAGGAGGGAAGGATATTAGAGACAGAAGAAATCACCAGGTCAGGCAGTGACCAATTTGGCTCAAGCACAGGATGTGCTAGATTTTAACATCCTGGGAGCCTTGGATTCTTTGTTAATGTAGCTCTTTTCATGGTAGTGGAGAACTTTGGATGTTTTTGAGCAGAAGAATCAAATGAAAACAAGTGTTTCTCTGGAAGGGAACTTTAGTTGTGATACAGAGAATAGTTTGGGGTCAGGGTGGGAATTAGAAACAGGAAAGGCTAGTGATGTAGTCCAGGTAAATGGAAAGAAGGCTTGAATTAGAATCGTGACAACAGAGAACTGACAAGAAAAATTGATAAAATGTGGCTACTAGCCAGATATGCAATATGAGGGAAATAAGTCAATGTTGCCACTGAAATTTCATGCCTGGGCAAACTGAGGGTGGTACAGTTTAAATGAAAGAGAGAGGAAGAGCCTAATTTAATTTTGGATGGATTTAACTGCAGATTAGATACAGGTACGGTGAGAATTAGTGAACTGGAAAATAATTCAGGAAACATAATTCCTAAAATAGGAATATGCAAAAGAGAGTTGAGAAACACAGAGAATCATAAGAAAAGCTGACATATCTCTAAAAGTTTTGAAAGGGAGGAAAGGAACGAGAATGGAGCAGAGGCAAACAAATAAAAAAAAAGAGCATCAGCAGAAATTCTAAAAGGTTCCATTTAGGCAGAAGGAAAGGGATCACAAGTAGAAGATCTAAATGGTAAGTAGGTGGATAAATCTCAACAAAAATTCTATAAAGCAACAGAAATAATAGCGATAATATCTTACACATTAAAAATAGAATTATAGTATTTTCCAACAGCAAAATATAATTCAGGAAAGAAGTAATTAGAATGATGTTAGTAGAAAGGGCATAGAGATTAGCTTCAGAGTTTGACAAATGATGTTGTAATTTCTAGAGTAACCATAAAATGATAAAAATAGAGTTTGTAATTTCCAGACTAGCAGAAGGAAAAAATTGGACTGAGCAAAAAAAAAAAGTCAGTTCAAAAGAATGCAAGAGAGAAAAACTGAAATACCAAAAATGGAAAAAATGAAATACCAAAATAAAAAGTGCAAGATAAGTTCGAAATAAATATAAATATATCAATAATTAAATGAATGATAAGGTAATTAAAGTCTCTGGAAGTGATTATATCATCCTGGGAGAGTGAATAAAGTAGAAGAGAACCAAGGAAGAAAAAGCAGGCACTTAAAAAAATTCCTCAGAATTTCGAAGGTTCATTGTCTTTACTTGCTGCAGTGTTAAAGTAATTCAGTTCGCTTTCTATTTCCACATAAAGGAAAGTAACAATAAAATTATCTGCATTATTAAAAAAAAAAAAAGTCATCTCAGCTTGATGCCAGTGGAAGTCAAACAATCAGCTCATATTTTCTAAAAGCTTATACTTTAAGAAAATATGTGTTGTATTTTTAAGGCTTAACTAATTGGAGAAATGCATAAGCCCAATAAATTTCTAATCAGAGCAAAGCGTAAGAGCATTTTAGGTGGAAAACTATTTTTAAAAAAGGTACAACAGAAATCATGGATCTTCCTGTTTAGATATGGTAGAAATGGATAAAAGTTACTGTATCTCTTCCAGAATGAGGAATGATTTCATGAAGTGTTAGTCTTGGCAATAACTGAGGAAAGGGACAGTGGAAATTCAACAGAAGAATAAAGTTGCTTCTATGTTGATAGGTCCTCCCAGAATAATGGTCCTCTTACTCTCTGGATTCTGTCTGCAGAGGAGAAAACTGAAAATCATTCAACAAGCAGCACTGAAGTGCCTGGGGGTGGGTGATGGCAGCACCGACGCTGATGTTAGGAGATTATTCTCATCTAAGGGTTGGGGTCTAGGGGAAATAATGCATAAACAAAAGATACAAATCAGTGTAATAAGCACCAAGGTAGGTGCCTATGACAAGCACTGAGGAAACGTGATGGAGGATATACTCTTAGGCCTCATCCTCTCCAGTGGGGTGCTGATGTATCAACAGCCTTTAAATGTTACAACTCTTCTATAAGAAAGAAAAATAAGTGATCTTAATGATGGTTTAGGAAAAAACTTACCTTTGGACATGTAGCCATGAATAACAAATATCAAAAAAGTTGTGAGAGGGTTTCAGTCCTTAACCCTTATACCCATTCAGTTAAATCCTGAAAAGTTACTGTTATTCTGACACACTCCAAAACTAATTAGGAGGAGTTCTACTAGGTTTATATTTAGGGAAAACCAATACAGTAGAAATAAAATAGTAACATTCACTAGGAAATGAGTTGCAAAATGTGTTCCACAACCATCTCTGTAGTTTTAGTTACTTCATCCATACTGCCCTTACGTCAAATGCTTAGCTTAACTAACTTCAAGGGTGCTGTTTAAAAAAAAATGAGTAACTGAACCTGGCTGTACCTAGAAAAGCAAATGTTGTGGTAGCTAGTGGGTTTGTTTTTTTTTTTTTTAATATTTATTTATTTATTTATTTATTTATTTATTTATTTACTTACTTACTTAGAGACAGAGTCTCGCTCTGTCGCCCAGAGCAGTGTGCAGGAGTGCAGTGGCACAATCTCGGCTCACTGCAACCTCTGCCTCCCGGGTTCAAGCAATTCTTCTGTCTCAGCCTCCCAAGTAGCTGGGACTACAGGCGCCCACCACCACGCCCGGCTAATTTTTTTTGTAGTTTTAGTAGACACAGGGTTTCACAGTGTTAGCCAGGATGGTCTCTATCTCCTGACCTCGTGATCCACCGCCTTGGCCTCCCAAAGTGCTGGGATTACAAGTGTGAGCCACCGTGCCTGGCCGCTAGTGGGTTTTTACAAATACACATGTATGACTTCCCAATTTTCAAATAATTTTAATACAATAAAATAAATGCAGTTGCATTGAACATTTTTCCTTGATAAATTAAGGAAAACTGAGTTTAGAGTTTAAGTGAGGGACTTAGCCAAGCTCATTTAGCTAATAAGTGTTAGAACCAGGGATATCTACCTTAAAATTTTATACTTTTAGTCATTATAGTCATCTTTTTGTATTTCTAATATAAGCATTGTGAAATATTAATGATATTCGTGGACTGAACATTAAATAGCAGAGTTTTCCATATTAGAACATCAGTCATTGCCAACATTTCATTTAGGCAGGAGAGTGAAGTAAGCTTTAGAAGTAAATTATTCATTTGGCCATATGAGAAAGCAAAATCTGGGTTTGTTTTTTGAGAAAGAAAACTATTCTTAGTGATTATCTTGATCCAACTTGAAAGATTTTTTTTTTTTTTTAAGCCTAGCAAGCTGAAGTGGTTAACTTGAATAAATAAATGTATATTTCTTAAGTGGGAATAGTTAGGAATGTGTTTAAAATTTAAATTGTTTTTTTCCTTTGAAAAGGCAGAAGAAACTAGAAGTGGCCATGGAAGAAGAAGGATTAGCAGATGAAGAGGTAATGTCATTACCTATAGTTACCGTACAAAAGCACCCCCAGTGACCTTTCATTCATTTGACATCAGCTATTTTATAACTTAAATAATGTGCATTTTATCATTTGAATATGGGCTTCTTTCTTTGCTGCTGTCATGGATATCTTTTATTGATATCTTTAGAAAGAGGCAGGTTTTCTTTTTTTTTTCTTTTTAATTCCAAGAACACATATTCAGAGAACATTGCCTACTGTATTTTAGGTGTGTGGAACAAGAAAGGCAAGCTACAGGAGGAATTAACCAATTGCCAATTCTTCTAAAAATTTTTTCTAAATATTCTTTTAAAGCTATCTATTTCTCTAATTCAGTGCTATTACCCTAGTTGAAACTACTATATATTTTAACCTGAAAAATAACTGTCCCCAACTGGTCTCCCCATTTCCCACCCCTAGTTTTTCTGCGTACTGCAGCTAGAGTAATCAGTCTAAAAATAGATTTGATCACATCACTGTTGTGCTTAATAACCCTTCACTGGCTGCCTTATCTCAGGATATGGGCAAGCTCTTTAACATTGGTGTACACGACCCTTCACTAGTTGGCCTCTGCTTCTCTCTCTCTAGCCTCACTTCTTGTCACCCACCCCTCATGCTGACAAGTATGAATTTCTTTGATGTCCCCTGTCTTGCCTGTGGACCTTTTCACATGCTCTTTCTGCTGCTTGGAACTCTTCCTTACTCCTACCTAACTCCCATTATTCTTAAGAATCTTTAGTAGCTGGGCATGGTGGGGCATGCCTGTAGTCCTAGCTACTTGGTAGGGTAGAGGTGGGAGGATCACCTGAGCCTGGGAGTTTGAGGTTGCCATGAGCTATGATACGTCATTTCACTCCAGCCTGGGCAAAGAAGCAGCTTTAGGCCTCACTTCAGGCATCACTTCCACTGGGAAATCTTCCTTAACCTCTCAAGGTACCTTCTGTATTCTACTGTTCCTATCCCCATGGGAGCCTTAAAATACAGTCTTCCCAAAGACTAGACACTGTAACGTCTTGTTGAGCATTACATCTCCACAGCTGTCTGGCAGAGCTAAAACAAATATTTGGTGAATAAACGAATAATGACTTTTGCCCTCAAGGAGTTTTAGATTAGGAGAGGGAGAGTGAGTGTGTGTGTGTAAAAATACGTACGCATGATAGAATGTGGTGAACTTTGAAAATATAGAGAAGATTTTTCCTCTAATTCAGAGGATCAGAAAAGGTTTCATAGAAGAAGTAACAATTGATTTGAATTGTAAAGAATGGGTAGAATTTACATTAGAGGTAAGAGGTGTATACAAAATAATACGTATACAGAATAATGAGTTTACATTTGAGCTATAAAGGGTGCAATAAAAGGAAATAGCGAAGTAAGTTGATAGCACACCATGGAAAGCTAGGTTTAGAATAGTTTACTAAAAAAGGTATACTTTAGTACTAGGCAATAGGGAGTCACAACCTAGATTGATTAGTTTAACATGCTGAGTGCAGTGGCATACACCTGTAATCCCAGCACTTTGGGAGGCCACGATAGGAGGATCACTTGAGCCCAGGAGTTCAAGATCAGCCTGGGAAATATAGTAAGACCTGTTCTCTACAAAAAAATTTAAAAATTAAGCATCGTGTCGTATGTATGTAGTCCCAGCTACTCAGGAGGCTCAGATGGGAGGATCACTTGAGCTCAGAAGGTGGAGGCTGCGGGAGCTGAGATCATGCCATTGCACTCCAGCCTGGTTGACAGAGTGAGAGACGTCTAAAAAAAAAAAAAAAAAAAAAGAGTTTCTGTATTTAAAGAGTAGACCATCATCAAATGATTAATTGAAATCAAATCAGTATCTAATCTTCCCTGTACCTTTCCTAGGACTGTACCTGTTCCTTATAGTTGCAATGTTTAAATCAAATACGGTGTTTTATGATTTATACTAAAGGTGGTAACTTTGCTAATCAGTTGACTCAATCTAGAAAACTCAAATGTTTTTACATTTAAAATTATCTATTATTATTTACATAACATTAATATTTTAAAAGCTCATTTATGTCCTTTAAATTTTAGTGAGAAAGGTAGTGACTTAAATCTGTATTCCAATCTATAGAGAAAAAATAAGACTGAGCATATCTTTCCTCATTTTAAAATTAGAATTACAAATTTCTTATAATTAATAACCATATAATTGTATTTATATATTATATATCATTATATTGATACAGAAATCTTAAATATCAGATCTTAATTTGAAGTGTAGGGAAGAGACCGCAAAAACAGATGCCCAAGCATTAAGCAGGCGACGGAAGTGAGACAAGCTGGCCAGGTTAGTTTCATAGTGGCATCTAGGGTTATATATTCTTTTGATCCAGATATACTTTGTTTCCATATTCAACTTATATGATTTTTTTGCTTCCACAAAGAAATGTATTAATATTTTTCCTCTTTAAAAAATATTTATTATTTTCTTAAATATTGAGCCTCACAGTTTATCTCTGGGCAAAGACATGCCACTTTTCACATTGCTGTAATAAGAGTCCCAGCCCACTTGGACATGTCTCCTGGGGACTGGCATCAGTGGTGGGGACTGACAAATGAGGGAACCAAGGCTCATCTAAAGGGGATTGCTACCATTGGGCCCTGTGGCCAAAGCCCTGTTTTTCCAGAGAAGCTGTCAATCTGGATTTTTTTGCGGAATAACCAATCACCTGTTTTTGAAAACCAACTTGCAGTCCAAATCAAATATATCTGTAGGCTGAATATAGTTTGTAGCTTCCTGTTTGCAACTTCTGGTCCGCATCAGCAAGTAGTAACTACAGTTACAGCTATTTTCTCTAATTTTTCTGGATAACTTGTAGAAAATAGGAGATGATTTTTCCATAAAAAGTCAGTGGCCCATGATTCCAGTTTATACAACTTCTAATGTTTTTCTGTACAAATGTTTTTAATTCCACAAGTGCTTATTATTAGGCCCCATGCTAGAGCCTGGATTATATCAAATTCTATAAAATAGACAAGCTCTCTCAACCTTAATATAAGTATGTTACAGCATCTTTATATGGGGTGGGCTTGATAAAAAATAAAATTGTTTCATAAAAATAAAAGATGAAGTTGCTAGCTGAACAGTTTTACATCTGAAAACTTTGTATGCATGTCTGTCTTATACAAATACTGGCCACCCTACAGATCGAGTTTGAGGAGCACCTATATAAAAAAGAAGGGAGAAAGGAAGAAAATTACTTTCTAGTTTCATCTCACTTACGAAAATCCCATTCAACATGGATTGTTATTTAACAAAAAACTAAATAGGCAAGTTCAGGCTATAAAAGAGAGTCGTGAAATGTTAAGCTGTCCACAGATTTTTGTTGTCTTCTTTGAAGAGGAAAGGATGCGATTACCAGAAGGATACTATTTGTCTTTCAAGGCTACTTAATCTATATAGATTGTGAGTAAATATATCAACAGGCTTTTTCACCAATTTTTTGTTTGTTTGTTTGTTTGTTTAACATGAATTTGCTTCAGCTACCTCTGGACCCCAACACTGATTCTAAGACAAAAATCATGGAATCGATTTTTTAAAAATAATGTAACAATGTTATAGGTGATGCTCATTTTTATAGAATTATGTGTTCCATACACTTGTGACTCTCTCTTTTTGCTATTAAATGGCTGTGGCCAAAACCACATAAATTGTTTGAGTGCTGCATTATACAAACTAGTAGACAATTTATGAAACTGTGTATAGCGAGGTCATCTTTTCCATTCAGATTAGGCAGGATTTCTGCAACTATATCCAACTGTACTGTTTTATAATCTATAAAGGGAGAGATTCAAAATATCTTTCAAAATTCTTATACTTATTTATGTAATTTTAAAAAAGCCCTCCTTAGCACTTCTTTAAAGGACATGACACTATAGCGCCGCCAAGTGGCCTTTTAAAAATTAGTCTTAAAATTTTAAATCAGATACTTTTTGGAGCTATCTTTTGTTTTACTAGTAATTTATTTTATTATTCAAAAGGTATTTTTGAATACCTATGTGCAAAAAAAGGTATTCGTTATTGCATTTATGTAAAAAGCAGCAAAAAATAGTCTTCACTGTTGTTTTAGGCCACATTTGTTTTCTTAATTATATCAATGTAATTTTAGCTCCGTTAAAATATTTAAGTAGCTTCCCTTAAAGATGTTGTTATTTCAGGATATACATATATACACACATACACACACACACACACACGCATATATATTTTTGAGACGGAGTTTCGCTCTTGTCACCCAGGCTGGAGTGCAACAGTGGGATCTTGGCTCACCGCAACCTCCGCCCCCCGGGTTCAAGCGATTCTCCTGCCTCAGCCTCCTGAATACAGTTGCATGCCACCACGCCCTGCTGATTTTTGTATTTTTAGTAGAGACAGGGTTTCACCATGTTGGCCAGGATGGTCTCCATCTCCTGACCTGGTGATCCACCCACCTCAGCCTCCCAAAGTCCTGGGATTACAATAAGGCGCGAGCCACCGTGCCGGGCTTATTGCCTCACTTCTTAATGAAAAAAATTATATTTCATTGTTGCTTGCTTACTTTTTCCATAGTACTATTGTATTTTATACTCAATATCAGATGTGGAAAAAGACATTAAAGACATTAAAAAAAGACATTAGGCAAAGCCTGTTAATTTATGTGCTTGATTTTTATCTTCATTACTGTCGTAATTTACCCATTGGTGTGCCTTAGTGTATAACTTCATTTAGCTGTTTGAAGACATTTCTTGATTTTATCTTCTTAGATGAACTTTGTTAGAAGTGTCAGAATTCCATTGCATCGATAATACATGTTTACATACATATTTCTAATTAATAGTTCACCTAACCCTTTTAAAAACAGATATACACAGGAGTAGGGAGAGGCTATGCCATGAGCTGCATTTAGAAGCAGTGTTTCTAAGCTGTTACTGTCATTTTGACTTGTCTGTCCCTCCGAACTGAACCACTAACAGCTTGACAGGATTCAGTTGAAGATGAACAGGAGTTAAATTTTTTCACGGATACTGTTTCTTTTCCACTTAGTGTTTCCTCTACGAGGAGCTAACTGTGTCAAAAAACAGAATTTTGATTGGTGAGGGGGGAAAAATGAAGTTTGGATTAATAAAATAAATGCCTGTTCGAAATGTAACCTTCAGGTATTTCACAGTGTTGCTTATTAATGGAAGTTATTTTTTGTGGCCTTTGTAGAATCAGTTATAAAATTACCGACTTGGATATTTT
Organism: Papio anubis; assembly: GCF_008728515.1. NCBI lineage: Eukaryota > Metazoa > Chordata > Mammalia > Primates > Cercopithecidae > Papio > Papio anubis. Next base: position 26,231,905 of record NC_044984.1, read on the forward strand.
AATGACTTCTTCTTGTAATTGTTTTTGCAATTTTATATTTTCAGGAAGTTGTATGCCAGTTCTCAAGCAGTTAATTAAAATTTGCCCAAGAGTAAATTCTATCACAAGTAAATCTCTTTGGAAACACTACGATTATGTTGTTACTTCATTGTCACAAGTCTCAGTAGTTGTGAAAGAGCAACCTTGGAAGTTAAGGGATTGAAGCAAAGCAGATTTCCTGACAGAATAAAAATCAGTATCCGAATACTATTCAAATTTCCTAACACTTAATTTTTATTTATGGAATTAAGTTACCATATAGATGAAAGAATAAGTTATACATATATATAGACAAATATGATGGACTAGATAACATATTTAACGGCGTCCACTTCAAGAGTAAAGATTTATCAATTGTTAAAAATTTTTAAAATTTTCCTTAAAATGTTTTAGCCTAATAGTATATTACATGTTAGTGCTATCATTTATTTTTATGTGCATCTTTTAATACTAGAAGCTCCTTCAAAAAAACCTGATTATAAAATCATCCTTTTAAATTGTCTTTTTTTTAAATAGAAAAAGTTACGTCGATCACAACACGCTCGCAAAGAAACAGAGTTCTTACGGCTCAAAAGGACCAGACTTGGCTTGGATGACTTTGAGTCTCTGAAAGTTATAGGAAGAGGAGCTTTTGGAGAGGTGTGCTTCTTTTTAAAAGTCATTACTGCTACAAATATGTATCTTAAGATAATTTAAAATGTGTGTTAAAATATTAACACACATTTTAATGTAATGTGTGTTACATTACACATTACATTAATGTGTAATCCCAACACTTTGGGAGGCTGAGGTGGGTGGATCACCTGAGGTCAGGAGTTTGAGGCCGGCCTGGCCAGTGAAACCCTGTCTCTACTGAAAATACAAAAATTACTTAGGCGTGGTGGCGGGTGCCTGTAATCCCAGCTACTTGGGAGGCTGAGGCAGGAGAATCACTTGAACCCAGGAGGCGGAAGTTGCAGTGAGCTGAGATCCCACCATTGCACTCCATCCTGGGCGACATGAGTGAAACTCCGTCTCAAAAAATATATATATATATTTCTTGAAATGCCAACACTGGCAAATTCCTGCTTTCTTTAAGGGAAGCTGCTTTTCATTACTGAACAAATAGTAGTGACTATGTAACATTTATAATATATGTTTTTATATTTTAGGTGCGGTTGGTCCAGAAGAAAGATACAGGCCATATCTATGCAATGAAGATATTGAGAAAGGCTGATATGCTTGAAAAAGAGCAGGTATGAGTTCTTTAACACATGTAATATAAAGGAGCATCCACTGACGAGGTGTTAAGAGTGTTTATATTAGAATTTTTAAGAAGCAATTTACACATCTTACTACATAAGTTATTAACTTTTTGGTAGCCTGTTTTAGTGTTTCTCAATTCTTTTAAGGTTTCTTCCAAGTTTAAAATCTATGTATTAGTCTGCTTAGACTTCCATAACAGAACACAACAGGCTGATTAGCTTAAACAACAGAAACTTATTTTCTCACAGTTTTGGAGGCTACAAGTCAAAAATGAAAGTTCGGGCAGGTTTTGGTTTCTGGTGAGGCCTCTCTTCCTGGCTTGCAGATGGCCACCTTTCACTAAGTTTTCACATGGCCTTTCCTTGGTGTGTGCGGGGACACACACTCCTGTGAGAACTCTCTGGTGTCTCTTCTTATAAGGACACTAATTCCACCCTTATGACCTCATTTAACCTTAATTAATTCCCTAAGGGTCCATCTCCAAATACAGGCTTAATGGAGATTAAAGCTTTACTCTGTGAATTTTGTAGATGCATGAACATTCAGTCCGTACCTTCTGAAATACCTTCTTTTCTGACTACAGTGAAAATAAAGGACAGTTCTTGGCTCCCAGAATCCCTATCACATATCAGATAATCAAAACTAGTCTCCTGGAAATTTGCTGATTTTACATATTTCTAAAATCTGTAACTTTATAAATATTCTGGGCTCTCTCCATGTTTCCTGTGCCTTAATGCAGTTACAGGGGGTGTCTTCGAGTAAAGGAGTGATGGCTTTTTGAAGATTTAAGGAGGGAAATTGTGAAATGGTCATTTTCAGGTGTGGGAGAGCAGACCTGCTAAAGAAATGCAATTGAAGGCTCATTGAGATTTGCAGTCCTGAATTTAAAGTGAAACCCATTGGCATAGTTGGGTGATTTTTCACCGTAGTTTCAGTTAGGGTAGGAAGGTAATAGGAACTATCTGGAGACAGGGTTATAGGGGATTTTGTTGATGACAGGCTATGATTCTCCAGAGGGAAGAGGTTTGGAAGGCAAGGAAGGTTGAGATATGAGTTGGATTAGAGAACTGTAGATAATGATGGGAATAAGGATGTGGGTAAAGATGCATAGGCTCAGAGACAAGGAGGTCAACAGGAATCTAACTTAGCCATAATGGGATTAGTCCTACTAGGGTATAATAGGAAGGACAGAAGGAAGCAGTTAGTTCCAGCTGTAGTGTAGATACCAGCTACATGTGGCTGCTGGACACAAATTGAGATATCTAGCAAATAAGACTTGGTGCAAAAAAAAAAAAAACCCATAAAATATTTCTATGATTTTTATATTGATTACATACTGAAGTGATAATATTTGGATATATTAGGTTATATAAACTATATTATTAAAAATAATTTCACTCTGTATGTGGCTTCTAGAAAATTAAAAAATTACATATATGACTTGCGTTACATCTGTACTGGACAACCCTTGGTCTAGAATATTTTGTGGGAAGTTAAGGAGCCTCTGGACCACTGCTCTTTCCTGTGGGGAGGTGGGGGGCGGAAATCTCACTGTAGCCCAACGTTTACTTGCTTTTGCATTTTGGGGTTTTTACCCCTGTATAAATTAATTTGCATTTGTTACCACTGAATTTTGTCTTAGAAAGCTTTTTTCTACTTAGTTCTAATACAGCAGTATTTTAACTTTTATCACATTTATTTTAATGCAAACCACCCCCGCAAAATTAAGTAGCAACTGATCTCCCCACTATTGTTGTACCAGATTACCACAGGTCATACTTTCCAACCTTTGCATCCTGTTTTGGAAAGAGATCCTGTAATTTGGCTTTAAACCATTTAACAATAATCAAGTCATATTTATGTTGTAGCTGTTTTCCTTACACACCAGATGCAACACCAAAGTTTAGGGCTTTTCCTTACCACCTTAAATTGCTTCATGAAAGGTAATAGTGAGGCACTCTTGCTACCACTTTTCACTTAATGAAACAGATCCACAGAAATTATAAAGTATTTTCATGCCAGAAAACAAGTTCTTACTCCTCAACTCTTATGCTTTGATCTCAGAATATTTACTGCGCTAGGAGTAATTCCAAATATGACACTTTAAGCAGATCATATTTTATTATCATAAAACGGTTTACAAATGTATGTTCTCATGTGCTTTGGACCAGAGTTTATAATGTTTCACAGTGAAAATAGCAAAAGTATAAATCAGATCTTATTATTAACCTTTGGAAAAAGTGTGTAAATATATTAATGCAAAAGCTTCTGCAAACTGACCAGTTATACCAACCCCATAAATTATCCAGTTTATAAAATTTTCTAGTCTATAACATTTTCACATAATAGTATCTCTAGTAATTATGTGTCCGAGAAATCAGTGGCAAAATCCCCAAAAGTTACACGAATTTGCTGTAGCTAACATTTATAGATACGATAGAGGTTTTATGTTATAATACTAAATATAATATAAAGTTACTATAATTGTCACTATTTCTTAAAAAAACACCAAATAATGATCAAGCTGGGACCTTTAACAATTAAAAATAGTGTGCTATTTTTTGCCAACCTTGGCTTTGCTATACCAATTTACAGGGCATTGCTTACTCCTTTTTTTTTTTTTTTTTTTTGAGATGGAGTCTCATTCTATCACCAGGCTGGAGTGCAGTGACACGATCTCAGCTCACTGCATCCTCTGCCTACCAGGTTCAAGTGATTCTCCTGCCTCAGCCTCCCGAGTAGCTGGGACTACAGGCGCGTGCCACCACGCCCGGCTAATTTTTTGTATTTTTAGTAGAGACGGGGTTTCATCATTTTAGCCAGGATGGTCTCGATCTCTTGACCTCGTGATCCGCCCGCCTTGGCCTCCCAAGTGCTGGGATTACAGGCGTGAGCCGCTGTGCCCAGCCCAGCTTACTACTTTTAACTTTAAAAGTCACACTATGACCTTTACATGACAAAGCCAGGATCCTAGGCTGAGTAGAGATTCTGGTTAAAAAGTTGTTAGAATGATTCTTGCTCTACCTCAGAGGCCTTAGCCTCACATAATATACCTGTGGACCTCACCTTTTTAGACCTAAAGATATAAGCTAAAATAAACTATTTCTTGAGGTTCTCCATATTTGATGAGAATATGATCATTCATATATGTATCAAATCTTCTGAAATTCCATCTTTTCTTCATTAACTGTTATGGATGGATAAGTGTAAGAGATGAGTTTGACAAATGTGTGATGTGCTTACGATTATTTTTTTTCAAAAATATATTCATCTAGGTGGCCCATATCCGAGCAGAAAGAGATATTTTGGTAGAAGCAGATGGTGCCTGGGTGGTGAAGATGTTTTACAGTTTTCAGGATAAGAGGAATCTTTATCTAATCATGGAATTTCTCCCTGGAGGTAAAAGGAAACACTGTATCAATGACAGACTGATACAAGCACATCTTTATATGCAATAATAATTTTATTGGTGAGGTTTACTTTTATATTCCTTGCTCTGAGGCTTTACAGTGTCATAGTTTAAAAATATTTACTACCATATTGATGCTCATTTTTACCACAAACAGATTGTTTTAAAGGAATGATAAAGTTAGCACATTTTCAATATGACCGTTCTGGGTTCACTGATTGTTAGTGAAATTATGTTAGTTTATTTTGTGTTGTTACAAAAAAAATACCTGAGACTGTGTAATTTATAAAGAAAACAGGTTTAATCATTGCTCAGCAAAGAGGGCAAGGGGAAAAGAATGGCAATGGAGGGCAAAGAATACTTGCTTTTTTGTTTGTTTTGTTTTGTTTTTAATTTTTATTTTTTGAGATGAAGTCTCGCTCTGTTGCCTAGGCTGGAGTGCAGTGGTATGATTTTGGCGCACTGCAACCTCTGCCTCCCTGGTTCAAGCGACTCTCCTGCCTCAGCCTCCTGAGTAGCTGGGATTACAGGCGCCTGCCACCATGCCCAGCTAATTTTTTTGTATTTAGTCGAGACGAGGTTTCACCATATTGGCCAGGCTGGTCTCAAACTCCTGACCTCAAGTGATCCACCCACCTCAGCCTTCCAAAGTGTTGGGAATACAGGTGTGAGCCACTGCCCCCACCCCCCTATTTTTTTTTAAGCCTCAAAAAACATATGAAAAAAATGTAATCAGTTGTCAATTCTGTGTTGTAAGTGCACCAGTGTTTACAACAGTTAAAACTGTTAAAACTTTTAAAATTCCTTGAAAATAAAAGAATGTCTGCAGGTGCCTTTTTTTTAGTGGGATAATGTCCCACTAAACTCCAAAAGAATATATTTGGTTTCCAGGCGCACTATTCTGATTTTTTTGCAGTTTGACATTTTCCTTAGCAGTTAGTTGAGTGGTATATATTATTTCATTATCAGCTCTTTCGTGATTTGATTTCACATGGCGTCTGCCTTAAAACCATTAAAAGTCATGAAATTTCTGTTTATGCAATGGCACTTTTATTTGGCCCAAGATATGGTTAGAAATATACTGGGTAGGTCATAAAATGCAAACTCAGGAAAGCTAGCTGGGCATGGTGGCTCATGCCTGTAATCCCAGTACTTTGGGATGCTGAGGCAGGCAGATAGCTTGAAACCAGGAGTTTGAGACCAACCTGGCCAACATGGCAAAACCCCGTCTGTACTAAAAATACAAAAATTAGCTGGGTGTCGTGGCACACACCTGTAATCCCAGCTACCTGGGTGGCTGAGGCACGAAAACTGTTTGAACCCAAGAGGTGGAGGTTGCAGTGAGCCATGATCACACCACTGCACTCCAACCTGGGCAACAGAGTGAGACTGTCTCAAAAAAAAAAATCAAGAAAGCTTTTACAAGGTATTCCACCTTTGAGACATTTTCAATAATAATATATTTGACTTCCCTTTATTTAGGTGACATGATGACATTGCTAATGAAGAAAGACACCTTGACAGAAGAGGAGACACAGTTCTACATTTCAGAGACTGTTCTAGCAATAGATGCGATCCACCAGTTGGGTTTCATCCATCGGGATATTAAGCCAGACAACCTTTTATTGGATGCCAAGGCATGTGAATAAACTGGTGAATTACTAGGCTGTTGATTATTTTTTTAGAGCAGTAGAGCTGATTTCGTGAGTGGATATCAGCAACTGCAATTTAGAATATTGCTAAACAACATTATTTTGTATGATAAGGTACTAGGAGACAACTTGAGAATGAAATGACAACAGGGAATATGGCTCTCTTTTTATCTCCCTCCATTTTCTACTTTTAAAAATCATCATCATCAGATACTTATAATTTTACATTTTACTTGTATAAATCCCAAGCTAAGAATTGTTATAACAATTGGCATTTAACAGAGGAGTTTATAACAAGGCTTTTTGTTTTCAAAGTTAATATAATCTAATTTTACTGGATTTTTTTTAGGGTCATGTAAAATTATCTGATTTTGGTTTGTGTACGGGATTAAAGAAAGCTCACAGGACTGAATTTTATAGAAATCTCACACACAACCCACCAAGTGACTTCTGTAAGTTTGGTTTTGTTTGTTTGTTTTGTTTTTCCCCTGGTTAAGATACTGTAGAGAACGGAAGGTTCTTTCCCTTTCCCCACTCCTTAATCCACTGTGTTTTAGATGTATATGTGTGATTTTGTTTTTGTGGAGAGCATTTTTCTCTCGTGATTACAATTCCATATTGTTGAAATTAGCATTTCAGAACATGAACTCAAAGAGGAAAGCAGAAACTTGGAAGAAGAACAGGAGACAACTGGTGAGTCAACCAGTTTTTAAGAAAGAATTTTGTGCCTTGGTTCTAAAATCTTAACTGGTTTTAACTTGATTATTTGTATCTTTATAATAATTAGTATTCACTTCGTAACAATGATAGCGCTTGTTTTGGAATCACACGGTTTTCTTAGTTTCTCTGTTAAGTTTCCTTGCCTGTAAAGCAAAGTGTTGGTTTTTACTTTATAACTTTAGAGTACTTGACTGAGCATACCTATGAGTAAGCTGTTTACTAGTAATTAGCACTTTAAATAAAACTCACTGAGGTGAATGCAACTGTAATGAATGCCTTGTGATTTCCATTTTTCATACCTGTGTTATATAAATCCTGATACAACAAATATCAATCAGCAAGTAAAGTGGTTGTGAGTTTCTAAGAACTTCTTTATAGACAAAGTAAACAGGAAGTTTGGGATGTAAACAGTGTTACAATAAAACAGATAAAATTTGAAAAAGCTGGCTTTGCCACAGATAAATTTAATTACCCCTTTAATATAGAATTACATGATTTTTCACCCTATACTATTTCCTCTCTGTAACTGAGCAGATAGAATAATTGCTTCCCCTTCCTCCTCTTTCCCTTTGTCCTGTTAACATGGTCCATGAACTGTCTACAGGTTAAGAATGTGCCTTTGGATTTTGTTTTCCTCGTTTCTTATAAAATGCCTGGCACATACAGACACTCTATAAATATTTGTTCAACCAACTGATGAAAGGAAAACTCACCATTCCCTTAGGAAAGTCAATAGACTGAAAAATAACAGGCTAATACCCTCTAAAACCAAATAAAATGACCTTTGCATTATTGAGTTTATATCATTAACCTAAGTGACTGCAAACTTCCTATGCTTGTAAAAACATTTCAGTATTTTAAAATGTATTCAGTTACACATTAAGGAGAGACGCTTTGTTTTACTTTTAAAATGTGTCAGTTTTAGATTAGGTTTTGCGATTGAGAATAATTGCAATATTCCCTATTTTTAAAGGGGAAAAACTGAATACTGCTTAAAATTATGGTGGGGGAATTCTGTACCCCCCCATTTACAAAATATTCATAGGTGATTACTCAGGTATGTGTTTTATTATTCTCATGGCCAGTAGTTGCCAAGCCTTAGATCAAGTGTTTCCCAAGGGAGAAGTAGAGAGGACTCAGTGTTTGAGGCAGGAAATTTCTTTAGCACTTGGATCCCCTGCCCTCTAAATGCCAGTCATGTCACTGAGATGACAAAATCTGCAGTCATACATTTTGCCATGGCTCCAAGAGTACTATCCCTAGTTGACAATTACTGCCTTGTAGAAATCACTTTTGTAAGATTTTATATGAATTAAGAATTAAAAACTGCATAGCTTCCTAATAGATAAGCAGTACCCTGGAACTACATTTATAATGAAAATACCTCATGCTTATTTTTATAGTTGGTAGTGTACAAAACACATCCGTTTATCATTTCATCTTCCTATCAACTCTATTAAGGCAGGTATTATTATTCCAGTTTTATGTAAGCAGAAGCTGAGCCTCAGAGAAATTAAATAATTTGCCCAAGAACACATTAGTAGTGAGTGGGGAAGCCAGGTCTTCTAGGTTCAACTTTTTCATTCTTTTTGAAATAGACTGAAGGCTATATATAAAAAAACTTCATTGAGCTTCTTGTGGGGGCAGAAATAATATATTCTTTTAAAATGCCTGGCACATATGGACACTATAAATATTTGTTCAACCAAGTGGGGAAAGGAAAACTAATTCAGCATTCCCTCAGGAAAGTCAACAGACTGAAAAATAATAGGCTATAACATATTATCTGACTCACTACCTACCACTAAGCCTTGCACATGATTAACATGCAAAATAAATATAATAAGTGAAAATTTAACTCCTCTATATATTGCTTTTTCTAGTACTAAGCCATCCTCAGATAGATAGTTTTTAAATGTTAAGAATGCTGGTTTGACAAGCTGCTCCTTTGTAGGCATATTCCACAGTTGGGACACCAGATTACATTGCTCCAGAAGTATTCATGCAGACTGGTTACAACAAATTGTGTGACTGGTGGTCTTTGGGAGTGATTATGTATGAAATGCTAATAGGTATGTTTTATCATTCATTTATGTACAAAACATGTATATTTCCTTGAGTGCCACTGTTTGAATATATTACAGATATCATTGACTAAAATATTTGAGGTGTTTTAAACTTAATTCTGATGTTCCCCCAATGTTAAATACATACTGATCAATACCAGTGAGCTCTCCAGGGATCCTGTTTCAGGAAGGTGGGTATTTAACCCAGACTCCCACGTATAAAAGTGGTTATCTTCATAGCTTTTCAGGTAAAAGGGGAGGCAGCGCTTTAAATCCTTTATTTTATTGACTTTATTAGCAATGTTATTGTAAATTGATGAATGGTGGCATTTTTGACTATTAAATAGGCACTCAGGGTTGTTTGGTTTCTTGTAGCACATGTTTGGTGGGTATAACTTCACTGATCACAAAGCTGATGAAATGTTTTTTATTTATTTGATACCTAGGATATCCACCTTTCTGCTCTGAAACACCTCAAGAAACATACAGAAAAGTGATGAACTGGAAAGAAACTCTGGTATTTCCTCCAGAGGTACCTATATCTGAGAAAGCCAAGGACTTAATTCTCAGGTTAGTGGTTAAATTCCTAGAGGAGTTCACAGTGTCTTAAAATTTCCTAAGAACCTAAAAGACTCATTTCACTTTTGTGGGGGAAGAGGGGATGTATACACTGATGTATACAGTCAAAGAGATCAATAAAGGTGTTTTTAAAAATGTAAACTCTTAAAAGGAAGTATGTGGAAAAAAAATTAGGAATTAAAAAGAGGGAGGAGGTCTTGTATTGCTTCAGTTACTGATACATATAAAAGCAGGTCACTTCTGTTAGAATGCAATGATCTGATTCCATTAAAGAGAAGAGGGAAAATGTTAATAGCAGATTCCTGTCATGAAAAGTATATATGTGAAATCTTCTAAGCAAAAAATTCCATGTGTTCCTCAACTAATATGAAGTGTTTGGTACTGCTGTGAATGGCTGGAAGGAATATAAATTGGAACAACTTGTGGGAATAGCAGTTGGCAGCATATTATTTTTTTAAAATCCCTAAACTATATATGACCTTTGACCCAGAAGTTCGAGGGATTTCGCTTATGCAGATAAATCAGATATGTATAAAGATTTAAGTACAATATGTTTATCATGGTATTTAATAGTGAAAATTGAAAACTATTTAAATGTTCAACAACAGTGGACTGGCTCAATAGTAGACTGGCTATAATATTTCTATTTGTAAGTTTTAGAAAACAAATTTATTGGCCGGGCACAGGGGCTCACACCTGTAATCCCGGCACTTTGGGAGGCGGAGGTGGGAAGATCATGAGGTCAGGAGATTGAGACCATCCTGGCTAACACAGTGAAATCCCATCTACTAAAAATACAAAAAATTAGCCGGGCGTGGTGGCGGGCGCCTATAGTCCCAGCTACTCGGGAGGCTGAGGCAGGAGAATGGTGTGAACCTGGGAAGTGGGACTTGCAGTGAGCCAAGATCGTGCCACTGCATTGGAGCCTGGGCGGCAGAGTGAGACTCTGTCTCACACACACACAAAAAATTCTTGAAAAATATTTAATGACTTTGGCAAATTTTCTCAGTATATCAAGTGAAAAAAAGTAGACCTAACATAGTAACCATGGTAGCAACATAGTATTTTAAATATTGCAAAAGATTAGATTAGAATATTTACAGTAGTTATCGCTAAATAATGCGCTTACAGATGATTTTTATTTTCTTCCACATTTCCTACAATAAACGTAGTTAACATCAATAAAAGAAAAACATATTGCTTTAAAAAAGAAATATTTGAAGTAATGCAGCTAGAATACTTTAGATGTAACTTTTGTATGATAATTTCTCTGCTTCCATGTTGTAGATTTTGTATTGATTCTGAAAACAGAATTGGAAATAGTGGAGTAGAAGAAATAAAAGGTCATCCCTTTTTTGAAGGTGTCGACTGGGAGCACATAAGGTATGTTCCTAGGCTTTGAATGGGAAAGGTCTGAGTGAAAACAAATTTCTAGAGTTGACAATTAATTTACCTCTGATTCTGCTAGATTAAATACAAAAGTCACATATAATGTCATTGGTGCAGTGTTTTCTGGATTATGTAAGTGAGTGGGACTATTGTGGCTACAGCCCAATGACTCATTTTAGGCTAACATCCACTTTCAGGGAAGAACATTGGGCACCTTTTAAAATTCTTATGTTCATACTCACAGTGAAGGCTGTTAGCACATGAAAGATGTATTTACATTTCACACAGTGACCCCTCATTTTTGTCCTTGCTGTAATATAGCACATAGTGTCTCCTTAATTAATTTATAATAAGGTACCCTCTTTAAACATTGGTTGGGCATTATACAAGTAACTTTTAAGAATTTGCTTACAGTTGTTAATTGTGAGCATTGGCTTTTTTTCAGTTTATGGCCAAACTACCGTCAGTAGGTTTGATCTGTTCTCCACACAGCAGCAGTTTAGAAGCATAAATCTGGCCATGCCACTTTGCTGCATCCTTTTGCACTTGGAATACAGTTAAGAAGCCTTCACTGCTTTCTTAGGACTGCAGGATATAGCGCTTGCCTCATCTGCAGAAGTTGCATCTTGGATGGCCTTTCCTACTCCTCTTCCCACCTCTAAGTTTTGCCATTTGCTATTCATCCTGACTGAAATGCCCTTTCCCTGCTGCCTCTACCCCTACCCTGCCTAGCTGGCTCCTTTGCATCTTCCAAGATAGCTTATGTGTCATTTCCTTGGTATAGCTCTTCACTGGAGAACCTGCTGTGTGCTAGGCATTCTGCCTATTACTATTAACTTATTTTTTTGAGACAGGGTCTTTCACTCTGTCGCCCAGGCTGGAGTGCTGTGGCATGATCATGGCTTACCGCAGCCTTGACCTCCCAGCCTCAAATGATCCCCCCACCTCAGCCCCCCAAGTAGCTGGAACTATAGGCACGTGCCACCACACCCAGCTAATTTTGTTGCTTTTTTTTTTTTTTTTTTTTTTTTTTTTTTTTTTTTTGTAGAGATGGGGTTTCACTATGTTGCCCAATTGCTCAGGCTGGTCTTGAACTCCTGAGCTCAAGCGATCCACCTGCCTTGGCCTCCCAAAGTGCTGGGATTACAGGCGCCCAGCCCACTCTGCCTATTGTAATAATAGCTAATGTTTAAAAATCATTTATTGTGTCCAGCACTGTTTTAAGTACTTTACTTGCATTTCTCATCTTATCTTCATATAAGCTCTATAAAATAGGAACTGTTATTATCCCTGTTTTACAAGTGAGGAAACTAAGGCACAGAGAAGTTATAGTGCCGCAGTGTGGAGGCCTCTTAAACCACTATGCTGTATAATACCATACACACACAACTTAATTCAATAGAACTATGATACCCCCCATTTTACAGTGGGAAGGATGCTTAGAGACTGTCAGTTCTTTTGGTTTTATAAGGTGGGAACAGTCATGGAGCAGGGACTTGGCTGCCTAAGGTCATACTGCTAGTTAATAACAAGGAAGGTCAGCTCTCAGGCCTCCAGGGTTCTTTCCTCTAAACTAGGTTTATTAAAGTAGTATACTAAGTATAAACGAGTTGGAATAATTCAGGTAAAAAATATATATGGTTTTACATAATTTGGTAAACTTAGCACCTAATAAATCCAATAAATATTTGTTGAAAAAACAGAAGCAATAAAAACTGATAGCTTCTTTTGACCATTTCTGTAGTTAAACTTTTTAGCATGATAAGAAGGCATTATCTTGACTGATTTCTTTTTAACTGAGTATCTTTGATTCTCTTAAAATTTATATGACAGAAATTTTTGCATGCAGATTTCATCACAAATATATAGTTCCTTCACTTATGTGCCCCTTATTTTCCCAAATGACATTTTATGGATTGTCTACTAGTAGAATTCTATTCCTAAATCAATTAAGAAGGATCCCGTCCTCATAATATCTCACATACTTTATACAATTATACAATCTTTTAAATAAAACCTCTTCTTTTACTTTTCATTAGCTCATTTTTCCTCTTAAAAAAATAGTATGAGAAAGGCTTGGTACAGAGATATAAAAATGACAAGTAGGTGGGGATGCTTAATGGGTACAAAAAGAAAACAGAATGAATAAGACCTACTACTTAATAGACAAGAGGGTGACTATAGTCAATAATAACTTAATTGTAAATTTAAAAATAACTTAGAATGTAATTGGATTGTTTGTGACTCAAAAGATAAATGCTTGAGGGGATGGACCCCCCATTCTGCATGATGTGCTTATTACCCATTTCATGCCAGTATTAAAACATCTCATGGACCCTATAAATATATATACCTACAACATAACCACAAAAATTAAAAAAAAAATTTAAGTTCTAAGTAAATGAAAACATTTTAATAAAAAATTATACTCAACTATTTTGAACTCCCTTTATTCTCAAATCCACAATAAATTTCCTTGGCTTTTCTAATGTCTATAAAATGGTATGCAGAATTTACAAGTAGAATTATTTGTTGGAAATTGAGAATTCATGCCTACTCCATACCTTTTTATAGGGAAAGGCCAGCAGCAATCCCCATAGAAATCAAAAGCATTGATGATACTTCAAATTTTGATGACTTCCCTGAATCTGATATTTTACAACCAGGTAAGACAATCTATAATGTAACTACCACTATTAAAAGTCTGTGAAGATGATGGCATTTCACTAATGAAATTCCTTTAATGTTTTCTCTTTCTAGTGCCAAATACCACAGAACCGGACTACAAATCCAAAGACTGGGTTTTTCTCAATTATACCTATAAAAGGTTTGAAGGGTTGACTCAACGTGGCTCTATTCCCACCTACATGAAAGCTGGGAAATTATGAATGAAGATAACATTCACCCACAACCAAGAGAACTCAGGTAGCTGCATCACCAGGCTTGCTTGGCGTAGATAACAATACACTGAAATACTCCTGAAGACGGTGGTGCTTATTGACTACAAGAGGAAATTCTACAGGATTAGGATTTCTGAGACTACTATAGGAATTGGTTGGCAGTGCCAGCTGGCTCTTTTTTTTTTAATATTTTATTATTTTTGTTAACTTTATTATACGAAGGTACTGGAATAAAAGGAACGGACATCCCTTTCTAACTGCACTGCCTACATGCGTCTTAAGGTCCATTCTGCCTGTGTGTGCTGTGGCTTTGAACTGTAACACCTCTAATTAATTCAGGAGAAACACATATCATTTAAAGCAACATAGGCTAACCTGTAGGTAACACTGCAGTATTGATGTTTTACTGCAAATCTTATGGGTCTAGATAATCAGTAAAAGCCATCTTCCATAGTTGGTGTTAGAACATTGCCCTATTGGTTTGGACATCTGTAGAATATATATGAAGACATTTCTGTGATGGTTTTAAGAGATTTAAAAAGAAATTCACTGGTTCTTTAAAAAATAGAATTTATCATCAAGTTATTACACAAACTCCACAGTAAGGAGTGACAAGTTTATAATAAGGAAGAGAAAGTTTAACACCTTCACTCAAGCACTCCACTAATATATTTACGTTGCATTCAGAAATACTGATGACCTTTATATACGTAGTCTGTATACTCATAGGGAGATGTACTGTATTATATAACATGTAAAGTTGATTTTCTTGTGACAAGAGGACTTCTTTTTTTAACAAGAGGACATGGCATTATTTTAATTTGATTATGGTGAGTTGAAATTAAGAAATGACCATGAAGGCTGCTTGTAGAATTAGTGTATTTTTATTAAACTATTTTTTTAAATGTCAAACTTCTATCATGTAAATGGACTTGCAGAGAACAAAAAGCTATTTACTTTGGTTTTCTAGAAAGTTGTTACATATCATGGCTGGTTAACTTTTATTTCTTTTGATGAAAATTTTTCCTTTGATAGTACTTGTATTATTGTGCCATTATTTTCTTATGCTCCAAATGTACCAAAGATCTTGAACAGAATGGATGTTCACAACTGAGTAGAATTTTCCTTTCCTGTGGGCGTGGTGTATTCAGACCTGACAGATCTTTGATAGAGGTCAGCTTATTAAAGGGCAATATTGTTCATGTTTAGCTACATCACTGTGGTGAATATAGATGGAATTAAGGAAGTAAATGCAGGCCAGGGGGTTGTGATGAGAGGAGAGAGAATATCAGCATCAAATTCTTTGGGTATCTCCCTAAGAATTAAATAATCTTTTCTAGCTTAATATTTTAATTCTAATTCAAACAACTCTCTGAGGTTTTGGTTTCATTAGTAGTAGCTGAGGAATAATATGCTAGCAAAGAACGGCCTAATGTTTGTCTTAACTGTTAATGGATGAAATTTTTTAAAGATACAACCATGATAACCATTATAAATGATCTGTGATCAAAATCTAACGTGATGAATTATTTGTAGGAATGTCTTCCTATTGGGGAAGGATTGCATAGGAGCATTATGCAAATCTACAAAAGCTTTTATAAATGTTGCTGCTAGGTAGCTCCACAGTGTTTTCAAAAGACCATCCTGCTTCCCCCAACTCTCCCATTTTTGGTTTGTTTCTTTTTAAATATTTGTTGAGTACTTATGTGTTTATCTAACAGTTCACTTCCATTTTTTCTAGTCTAGATTTTTTGAGTATTTAGGGGAGAGAGCTATTAAAAACTCTGTGGATTTCTCAATTTGACTAACTAATTTTTCTAATTATAACTGCCTTTAATTAAATAATATTAACTTTTGCTGAGGTTTATGAGATTTTCTCACCCCACATCACTCCCCTTTTTAAAAAAAGGACTGTTTTGCTAGTGTGGTAATGAATAGGTAAGATATGAAATAATTGCAACATTGTCTAGTTCTAGTATGGTAACTATTCTTGAAATGGTACTGAAAAATACCATTAATTCAAATTGACAGAGATTGATAAAAAGAAACTGATTTACCTAAGTTTACTTTTTAATTGCATAATAGAGCATTTTTTTTGTTTTGAGTTCCCTCATTCTTATTACGAGAAAGAGCTTGCAAATAGTTTTACTTTCTTGGCACTGGAAGGGTAGTTCTGGAAAGCTACTTTGTTGAGAGTCTCATTCTTCCCTGGAGTTAATAGAGTGATTCACAATCTTTGGGGTTTTCTCCTCATCAAAAGCATTTCTTAAGTGCCTATCTAAAAGCAATTAAAGACTGTGTCTGCCCTTTGGAAGCTAAGAATTCATGATGCAAATTAACTAGATAATTTGCAAAGTACCCTTGAGATTGAATTTTCTCTATTATACATTTCCCATACTTCAGGTGAATAATTTAATTTAAATGACAAAACCCTATCTAATCAACTGGGCATAATGACATTTTCTTTAAATTAGACTCTATTTTGAATTAAAAGAGTTTTATTATAAACTGTGTGTTTTTGGTTTTTCTAAGTATATAGAAAGCTTGTATAATTCAGATTTATCGATTTCCTGATTTAATGTAGACTTTGACTTTTTTATTAAAAACCTTTGTATTAAAGCAAGTTATGTTATTTTTCTTTTATGCATTTATTACTAATAGCTTTAAATCTTTAAATGTATTGAAGCATTGTGCTGTCTGAAAATAAGGAATTGCTTATAAACCAGCCACTTCTGAATACAGTATATAGCTGATTTAATAAGCTAGTTAGTGAATGGCAAATAAGTGTGGAGTATTAAAAATGTTCTTTGGTTGGTAAGGCCTAAGATAGGGTTTCATTTATTTCTATACTTTTTCTGTTTTTTAAACACCTGCATATTTTTGTGTAAATCTCTAATTTAAAATATTTTTAAGTACATTTATTTTTGGTGTTTTATTGTATAAAACCTTAGACAATCAATCAGTCAGTCCTTCCTGACAGGAGCAGCAGCTATCTGTCTTTTGCTGATCTACAAATAAATGAATTGAGAATTTAGTCCGTAGAGGTCCCTGGCTACCAAACACATTCTCCTTTGAATTGTTAAAACTCAGAACATTCAAAATAACTGTTTTGCTACAACCATGATTATTTTCCTGCTGTCTTTATTTAAATTTATTCTCTTTAGAAGTGCACTTATTTCTGAAAAATCTGAATGAAACAAATGCTTAGAACAAACATAAATATAAGACACTTGGGACTACTAGAGATATTTTAGATTTTTACGAAAAAAATGTGGGGATATTGCTGCTTTAAAAAGGAATAAAGTAATAAAAATATATCTTAGCTATTTTTTTAAAGCAATATAATTCAGCAATTGTCTAGAAAAGTAATCATCAGGCTACTGAGTTTGGTGTTCAGTTACTGAGTTTCAAAAATGTTTTGGTGGCATGAAGACTTTTTCATTGAAGGTAAGATAAGAATAAAAACTATGTTTACAAAATTTCTGTTGGTGAGGTTTTTTGGTTTTATTTTTTAGTTTTGAGATAGGTGTTACCCAAAACTCAAGAAAGACTATTTAGTTAATGTAAATTACTGACTTTTACACTTGAAAATCACATCAAGAACAAAATATTTGAAGTTTATATTTAAAATCTCCATTCAAATCTGTAGCTAAAAACATATAGGCTATACAAATTGTGCTATACTTTTAGGTACTTATTGGATGTATAGCTTATATACAACTACCCAACTTGGTCAAAACCAATTAGCAAGCACTAAGTTGAAAATGCCTCAAAATAGCATAGGACTATGTGGCCCAGGTTCCACTACCTCCTGTTCTGTGGAAGACACTGACAATCATCATGACTTTTTCCACTGAGCCTCGAGGGAGCCACTGGGAATCCCATTCAGCCTCATTGTTCTCCAGCTGTTCCCTGACATACATCATTTCAATAATGCCACTGTAAGACACAACAGTGAAAACACCGAATGTTAAAATTTGGGCATTACAGTAAACTTGGAGACTCTAAATTCATCTTTCAAAAACATCTAGTGATACAAAGAACTTATATTTGTACACAAAATGCCTCCACTTGTTTTTTTACAACTACTCTGTAATTACATAATTACTATCATTTTATAGATGATGAACATGAGGCTGAGTGATTGTGACTTGCCTAAAACACAAGTAATAAATTGCCCTTGAACCCAAGTCCAGTGTTCCCTACTCCTCCAAATCATAGAGTGAGCTTCACTGACAAATTAACTCATATGCTTCTGGGATCTCAGGAGTATACATGGAATGATAGGGCCAGAGTTATTACTTTGCATGCTTTTGACCACAAGTGACAGAAAACACAAGTAAAAATGGCTTCAATGATAAAGTAAGTGAGTATCTTCTGTAACACTAAGACACAAGATAGCTTCTAGAGTAGTCATTTTAGCATCGCAGAAACATCAAGGAATCCAAGAGCAGTGGCATGCACCTGTAGTCCCAGCTACTCAGGAGGCTGAGGCAGGAGGATCCCTTGAGGCCAGCCTGGGCAACCATAGCAAGACCCTGTTTTCCATTTCTCTACTTTGTCATGACAAGGGTGTTGGCTTTGTTCTTGGTCTTGTTTTCTCAGAGAAGCTAGATGACTACAGAGACTCTAAGCATCAAATCCTTACACAACATGTAAGGCCTTAAAAAGAGAAATACTTCTGCATATCCACTTTTTTTATTTTTTAAACAGAGTCTCACTCTGTTGCCCAGGCTGGAGTGCAGTGGTGCGATCTTGGCTCACTGCAACCTCCGCCTCCTGAGTTCAAGTGATTCTCTTGCCTCAGCCTCCCAAGAAACTGGGACTACAGGTGTGCACCATCACGCCCAGCTAATTTTAGTGGTTTTTTTAAAAATTTATTTTTATTTTTATTTATTTATTTATTCTTTAAGTAGAGACAGGGTTTCACCATGTTGGCCAGGCTGGTCTCGAACTCCTGACTTCAGGTGATCCACCTCCCTCGGCCTCCCAAAGTGCTGGGATTATAGGTGTGAGCCACCGTGTCCGGCCTTGCATCTCCACTTTTTAAGAGCAAGGAAAATCTTTTCCAGAAGCATTCTAAGCAAAGTAACCCTTACCTTTTATTGTCCATGACTGTGCCATCCATATAGTCCTAAACCAGTACCTGATGGGCAATTGATTTAAAACTAGTCAAGCATCATGTCCCTTCTACTGGAATGAGGCTAACCTAAAGAACATGGCCACATGATACCAGAACCAAATTATGGTGCTTTAGACAACTACAAGGTAATCAAGACGATGCCACACAGGTTTATTGCAATGATTCGTACCTGAAGCCACTGCACCTAGATTGTGGTGTTGGATCTGCTATTGCCTACATCGGAACTGAAGGTTGGTCCATTAACATTTTTCACAGAACAGGATTGGGTCTCTGGACATCATACAGCAGGATGGACATCATACAAATAGGCTTTGGTCTTTTTCGTGCTTTTTCCATTCCTCCCAGATACTATTCATCAGAGTAGATAATCTGTTGGTCCATCTCCTCTAGAGCTCGTATCAGAAATAGGCACCCTCATCAACTTATTTCCTCCCAAGATCCAGCCAAGGGTGGGGTGGTCTAATTACTGTTAGCTCAATTGCTTTGTCCAAATTGGGAAGATGATCTCTGGCTAATGAAAATTAAACGTTTCTCAGGTGAGATTGCTAACTACCATCAAGTTACCTGAATTACTTTACCTCCTCATTAAAACATTCATGATCAAACTCCTAAACACAGGAAGACTTTTAAGTGTCTTCCAAAGGGAGAAAATCACGGTAGGAAAGGTGAACTGTCAATACTTACCTTTAGGAAACTGTCAATACTTACCTTTAGGAACTGTCAATACTTACCTTTAGGAACTGTCAACACTTACCTTTAGGAAAGGTAAACTGTCAATACTCAGCCTAACATTTTTTTTTTTTGAGATGGGGTCTCACTCTGTCACCTAGGCTGGAGTACAGTGGCATGGTCTCAGCTCACTGCTACCTCCACCTCCCAGGTTCAAGCAATTCTGCCTCAGCGTCCCAAGTAGCTGGGATTACAGGTGCCTGCCACCGTGCCCAGCTAACTTTTCTATCTTTAGTAGAGACGGGATTCCACCATGTTGGCCAGGCTGGTCTCCAACTCCTGACCTCAGTGATGTGCTCGCTCAGCCTCCCAAAGTGCTGGGATTACAGGCGTGAGCCACCGCACCCAGTCTTTTTGTCTTCTTGGGTAAAAAAATCAGGAACAGAACTTGGAGAACCCTATTGTACAATTCTATATAATACCAAGAGGACTGAGGAAGACTTGGGATACCATACCTGCTTTAAGAGTGTTTAAAACCTATAAAAGTAAACATTAGTTGAGTCATTGATGCTTATATACGCACACAAACACATAATCCCTAAGGGAAAAAGAAGTGTAAGTAACTCCACATAAAAAGAGATGTGTGCACAACTATTCCCTCATTCTTGTCCTAAGTTTCGTCCGTCCTTGCAGTTTGCTCAGAATTTTAGTATATTGCTATTCTCTAAGAAATACTGCTTCTCTCCCCACCACTTCCCCACTGTACATACCACACTACAACAACCCAGGCTTAAGAAAATTCACTTTTGACAAGTTAAAGCAGTATTTCCTAGAGTACTCACAGCAACTTTCAAAATCAGCTACAGGGTACATTTGAAATAAGGACTTAGTGTGATTCACCCCAAACCTACTAAATCAGTCTCTGGGGGTGGGTCTAAAATTGTGCACATTCTCATGCACAGTGAATTCTGGGAAACACTAAGCTAACAGAAAAAGAAACTAATACCTGCTCATTGGTTTTTGTGAGAAAATATATATAAAGTAACTGATGCACAGTAGGTAAAATACAGAAGTCAGTGCTTACAACAGTGCATGGCACACAGTAGGCGCTCAATAAATACTTGTGAACAAGTGAATTAAATGACTTTTTGTGGGTGGCCCTGCTTTCCACCTAAGGCCAATCTCAAAATATTTTCACTTTTAATAAAAACCTAAATACGACTCCAAAAGCATTGAGAAAAGGAATGCATCTTTTGCTGAAGTTGTTATTTTCTAAGGAAATAATGTAAGAGGGTTTGCATTACACAGTGAAGTTCCCTAAATACCCCTTTAAGATATCTCAAATTTCCTGGCCCGATGCAGTGACTGATGCCTGTAATCCCAGCACTTTGGGAGGATAAGACAGGCGGATCACATGAGGTCAGGAGTTCGAAACCAGCCTGACCAACATGGTAAAACCCCGTCTCCACTAAAAATACAAAAAATTAGCTGTGTGTAGTGGTACATGCCTGTAATCCCAGTTACTCGGGAGTTCGAGGCATGAGAATCGCTTGAACCCAGGAAGGCAGAGGTCGCAGTGAGCCAAGATCACACCACTGCACTCCAGCCTGAGCGATAGAGTGAGACTCTGTGTAAAAAAAAAAAAAAACAAAATTAAAAAAAGATGCAAATTTCCTCTCCTCATGGCAGCTGCCACCATCCCCTTTACCGCCCTACCACCTCTCAGGAGTGCACTGTCCTCCAATACCTCTCTTCTTTTCTTTAGGCCACACTCAAGCTGATCTTGCCTATACCAGAAGCCCACCATAGGCCCCCTTCTCTCTCTAAACATACGGGAGAGTGTTGGCCTCCTTGTTTCTCCAAACTGCACTCATCAATCTGCCCAGCAAATCCAAGCATCTTCCCCTGAATTCACCCTCCACATGATGCTGGAGGCAGGGTAGGAAGAAAAGGTAGTTTTAAACACTAATAATTTATTTCCCCCAGTCACTTAGGAAATCAATAATGGGTAGTTGCTATTTATTTAATTTTATTTATTCATTTATTTATTTTTTGAGATGGAGTCTTGCTCTGTCACCCAGACTGGAGTGCAGTGGCGCGATCTCGGCTCACTGCAACCTCTGCCTCCTGGGTTCAAGCAATTCTCCTGCCTCAGCCTCCCAAGTAGCTGGGACTACCGGCGTGTGCCACCACACTCGGCTAATTTTTTGCATATTTAGTAGAGACGGGGTTTCACCGTGTTAGCCAGGATGGTCTCCACATCCTGACCTCATGATCCACTCACCGTGGCCTTCCAAAGTGCTGGGATTACAGGTGTGAGCCACCACGCCTGGCCTATGTAATTTTTTTTTTAATTTACCATCTTTACCATTTTAAGTGTACAGTTCAATGGTAATAAATATATGTATAGCCTTTTTCCCCCGCTATTGTTTTCCACCCCCTCTTCTCTCCCCTTCCTGGCTTCTGCTTTATTTATTGTTATGCATCATTGGATATAGTATCTTCAATTTAACTACACTCTGAAGCAGGTGTGTTTTTTTGTTGCTGTTTTGCTTTGTTTTGGTTTTGTTGCTGTTGTTGTTGTTGTTGTTGTGGTTGGACCAAATAAAATATCTAAGTGGCTTTAGGGACCCCTCTCTAGACTAAGTTATATTGTTACAATCCCAGCAGGAGGTTAAAAGGAGTTTACAGCTTGTGAGGCAGTTGTTCCTAATTCCAGATGGACAAAGGAACATTTGTTCCACCTTTAAAATATTTGTTCTTGCCTAAGTACTTAGCAGTGAAAGAAAATTAATGAACAAATTAGTGACAGGGAAGCAATGATTCCTGGAGAGCAAGGCAGCCCCAGGGCTTTGGCAGGCGAACCATGCTGACCAGAAGGAACTGTGTGCATTCTACTCTACAAATTCTCTTGCATTCTATTACACAAATCATCCAATCACCTTTCTCACATTTTTTTTTCCAGGTTGAAAATACGAGAAAACCACTCATTGGAAATGAGAGATTATCTTCCTATCCATCTGGCAAGACACTGTGTGTCTCTCTGCCTCATCCCATGGGTTATATAGCTACTCTTTAAAAAACAAAAAATCATGTCTTAGAAAGTAAAGCTCCAGAGCATAACGAAAAAAAGAGAGCAAGCAGGCTTTACACCTGAGCAGTAAGGGGAATATCGATTAAACAATGAAAGGGTTGTGCCCCATGGAATCCTGTGGGTCGGCTTTGCTTGTGCATTACCCTTCCTGCTTTTGTATTTTAGATTCTGGATTCCCCATCTCTTGCTTTCAGGCTTTGGTGGAAGTGAATCATCGTTTCTAAGAAACGGGGACTGCAATGATTCACAGGCAAGCTTCCTGGACACCACAATACGAACTCCTAAGAAGGAGACCTAACTTTCATGGTCTTGCTTCTACTGTCTACTAGCTGAGTGATCCTGGCCAAAATACTCATCATCTCTGAACTTCTGTTTCCCTACTAAGACAGGAATTAAGAAAGAGGTTGTGAGGCTCACTGAGCCAATAAGGGGTAAAATGCATTGTAAGCAAGGCCATGTATAGAATAGTATTTACATTTTAACCAAGATCTTAAAGCCCAGGTCTAATTGATTCCACCTGTTACCCCTTGGTAAACCACCTCAAAATAGCGTACACTTGTCTGGAAAGCCAAGGTTTGATCACATTCGAGGAGCCCTGTATGGAATTACTGTTTCTGAGCTGCCAGGAGAAGTTGGTGTTGGTAGAATTTGGGGTGGAGTTCCAAGTCAAAGCTAGGAATGAGACGTTTCAAGAATGGTTTTGATTAGGGACGTGTCTTGGTGTGTGTTGAGGACAGCACAGTTTTCAGGACGTCTCCCTTACCTCTAGCTGCATAAAGTCCTAGTCCCTTGCTTAAGCCTGCAACAGTTTTCTCCTGTCATGCCCACTTCCGCTTGGGAATACACTTCCAAACCCCTTGCCCAGATTTTCACAATGGCCTTAAGTACTGCCCTGAGGACACATAAGGTGCTGGTTAAGACGTTGGAATTGAGTCCTTGTAGGAAAATTATTACCTTTAGGCTGGTTGCAAAGTTTGATTTGGTGTCTTCTCTACTGTGCCTTCCCTTTACTCCTACTAGATTACCAAGGAATGGGTCTAGGGACCAGTGGGAGGGCAGCAAACCAGTGTATTCTAGACACGTGGCCATAGGATGTAGGGCTGTCAAGTGATCCCCAAAAGATCTTGTTTCTGGATTTACCCAACCGTTCCAGGAGGCAAAACGGCTTCCTCGGGACCCTCTCTCTGTTATTTACACCCTCGTCTCTGCAGCTAAGCCCTTCCTTAAGCAGAAAAGAGCAGGGTCTCTCGTCCAGCACCCTTCTCCCCAGCCCAAGCCCCGTGCCCTCCGCTAACTCACCGTGCAAGTATCTTCATTCACCCTTTACCTTTGCCCCGAGGGTCTACAACTGCAATCTTCGGAATGCTGGGACAAAGCTTACTATGAGCATGGAAGCCTGTTTTCAATAGGGCGATTGCTAGAGGGACTCAACTGGCCTTTTCGCGCTGTGCCGCTCGCGGCAGGGCTCGGCGGGGCGGTGTCCGCAGCGGCTCCGCCCTTGGCCCGGGTCTCTTTCCCGCCCGGGAGCCCAGCGGCGCCCAGAGCGGCGAGCGGCTGGCTCCGCATGCTCAGTAGCCGCGGCCAGCCGGGCTGCGGGCGGCGTCGGCTGCGCGCCTACGGGCTGCGGTGGCGGCCGCCGCGGCACCCGGCAGGGCCAGCCAGTCCCCTCTTCCCCACTCCAGAGCCGCCGCCTGGGACAGGGCAGGGCGGGCCCGGAGCTCCTCCATGCTGCCAGCCGCGGGGCTGCGGAGCCGGCCGGGTGGCTCCTGCGATGGCGGCGGAAGAGGAGGCTGCGGCGGGAGGTGAGGTTGCCTGCGGCGAGGCGGCGGCCCCAGGTGGGCGCCTGGCGCCTGACGCGCTGAGGGCGTCCCCGCGACGCCAGGTCGGCCCCCTCTGCCCCGAGGGAAGCGCCTGCGCCTGTCCCCTCGGGCCCGGCATCGCCTACCGAGGGGCGCTGGGACAAGGCCGCCCCGTGGGGCACAGGTGCGGCGTGGCGCCCGGCGCGTCCTCCCGGGGAGCGGGACGTGGGGAGGGGAGCCGGGGTTGCCGCCGGCGCTCAGTACGCCGTGTCTTGGTCCCGGGCCGGGCGCATTGGCGAAAGGGAGCCAGAGGGGGACCCTGCACCCGCGATAGTGAGCGTCCGCTTCCACCCGCCGCCGGGCGCCCGCCTCGGCGTCGGCGTGGCATGCACTGCTGAGGGGACTTCCTACGTTTCTTTCTTTTGTGTAAACCAGTTGTCAGCAGCCGTGGACGGAGCTCGGGTCCTGCGAACCCCTCATCTCTGAGCTGAAAATGCTCGCGGCTTCCCGGCTTGAACCGCTGCCCCGCGGTGGAGCGCGCAGGCGGGCAGGTGCGCGTGGACGCGGGGCCACACTCCGGTACCGCAGCCCGCACCGCGACAGCCCCTCCGTAAGCGACAGGCGGCTCGTGTCTTTCACCACTGCAGCTTCTGGAAAGCCGTCAGTGGAGTTAGCTTGTTTGATTATGTATTCCTGAGGTATTTTTGTGAATGGAGTTGGAAGTTTGCGGTGCTTTTTCCTTCTCGCTAGTATTTACTGGCAGTATTCTGTGGTTTCTTAAAACGGTGCTTTTGGGACCACGGCTCACAATTACGGAATGAATACAAAACAGCTGTTGTTGAAGACAAATGAGAAGCAGGAAAACAGAAATAACTAAAGGAAGACTGGCAGAGAAGTTCAGGGAAGCTGTTAATTCTCTCCTTTCCTTTTGGAATAAGGTGGTAGAGTTTCAGATTCTTCTCTGAAATAAGGCAATGAGAGGAGGTGGCTTTCGAAATTCTAATATAATTGTGGGAATTTACATCGTGGGAAGATTTCAGAAATTCGACTATTTGAATATTCCTTGTCTTAGGTAAACCCTTTGTTGAAAATAGAAGATGGCACGTGTGGTGTTAAGCTCTGACACCCCTTCTGCTCCGTCTCGTGACTGAGCTCTGCCCTTTACTGTCTGTGTCACCCAGGTTATTTGAAATCCCTTGGTCTGAGTTCCCCCATCCGTAAAATGGAGATAACTATGCAGTCTTGCCTTACAGGATTGTTAGGAGTAAATGAGATATATGAATGCCAATAAAATGCTTAGCCCGATATTTAGGAAATAGTAAGTGCTTCATAAAACATTAGCTTAATGTAGTTACTAATTTACAATTGCAATTTGCTTTGTGAAATTGGTGAGTCCTGTCTGGTCCATTAAGAAAGTGTTGTCCCACGTGAGTTAAAATTGGCCAAACTGAAAGAACGAACAGTGAAAATGCACCTACTAATTCAAAGAACGACTTTCCCCAGATAAGTCTTACGAACTTATGGCAAGCTTTTAGATAAAGTTTATTGCTATTTTTCTAACTATTTTAGATAAATAGTTTATTGCTCTTTGCATACCAAATGTAAAGTTGGGAATAATAAAAGTTAAATTTTCTTAGTTAAGGGTAGCAATGTTTCTGTGGGGCCTGGGAGAGCCCGCAGGTATGAGTACCTAAGATGTCCCAGACATTTCACAAGGGGTGCTTCTGTTAGTCTTACGGTAGCCTTGTGAGGTAGGTGGTATCTCCATTTCACAGATGAGAAAACTGAGGCTGGCTCACAGTTATACAGCCAGGACGCGACAGAACTAGAGTTAAAATCCATGGCTCTTGCCCATACTGCTTTCATTTCTTTCCCATCAGACTAGGTGTTGCTAATGAGCAAGTGTGCTCACTTCCAGACACCTGTTTATCTAAAGAGTAGTAAAAACAAAATTCTCAATGGAGAGCTCTGGGAGGAAAAAAATGTATTTATATTTTTACTATTTCTCCCTATTCCCAGAGGGAAAACAAGAACAGGCCTCTGGGCCAGTTGGTGGCCATCTACAAAACTAGCCCTAAGGTTTTTGTTTGTTTGTTTGTTTGTTTAACAGTGTAAGCCAAACTATGAATTTCCCCACCCCATCAGTTTTAGATGGTAAACACCGAAATTGAGCATGCTGCCAGGTGACTGAGTGTCCTCCCGATAAATGATTCCAGAATCCTTCGAGTTAGGAAGAGGGCGGTCTTGGGGAGCAGCACATTTCCAAGACTGACTGCCAGAGATGGTCTGAGGTCGAGGCCTTTGTGGGGCAGCTTTCTCGCCTTCCGTTTTCTTACCGGCTCGTGTTTTCACCTGTGATATTATAAGATCCGACTCTTTCACGTGTAGTTCTGCAATTACAGTGGTTTAAATTCATTTTGTGAGTCAGAAATCAAAAGTCATGTCCAAGTCAACTTTGCATAAGCTCTTGTTCCTGGCATGGATCCTTGGGCAAAATTTCAGCCAGAAATGCGTTACTCAAGATAAACCAGGATGGGCTAATTACTTTTCACATATTTAAGGGGGAGGAAAATAGAGAAGGAAAGAGAGAAAGAGTGAGAGACGAGGGAGAAGAAGGAAAGAGGGGAGGTGTGAAGTAAAGAGAGGAGGAGAGGGGAAAGGAGGAAAAGGAGGAAGGAGAGAGTGAAGGAAGGAGATGGGGAGGAGGGGAGGGACTGCCACTCCATCAAAGTTTTACTCCAGGAAAAACAAAAACTGTGTTTAAAATATGTAGGGAAACCAAAATATCAGTAGGATAATACAGTGATTTCAGTTTACTTTGTCCTCGTGAAATGATTCCCTAGTTCTAAAAAGCATGATGTTCTGTGCTGTGAGCATTGAGGTAGCATCCTTTTGAAGTCTCCCTTTGTGTCATGTTCAGGAAATCATAAATCAGCAAATAACAATTCATTCTAGTAGCCCCAGTTTCAGTTGTCTCCTTTAATTGAAGACCTCCACTTCTCTGCACTGACAACTGAGTTACTCGGGTGCTTGGGATCTGGGTCATTAGTCAGCATCGTCATGGTCATAAGCATTATCAGGGGCCTCAGAGTGTGCCATGTGCCCTACAGGAGGCAGGGGCACCTGATACATCTGCCTGTTTTGTGAGGCAGTGATTTCCTGCCCTGGTTTTTGCAAGTTTACTACCTGGAGTGGCTCCCCTGGTTCTCAGCATCCCAGCCCTCTGTAGCCCCTGCCTTGCCCAGTGCCTCGCCCCTTCCCAGTGGCAGGAGCCGGTGGGAACTAAGAGCCTTCAGTGTAAGCCCTTATTGGAGCTGGGACTGCAGGTGAGATATGTTCTCTGTAGTGGCGTGTAGGATTTCTAGATATTTACTGATAATTTATGCAATACTTAGCTATGAATGCCCTGCCCCACCTGTTTCCTTCTCTTACTCAGGTGCTGGCACCCTTTCTGGTCCCTGACACATACTATTTATATTGTATCACGCTAGGCTATAATATCCCATTTACCCACCAAATGTTTTAACTTTAAATATTTTTAAACCTGGCTGGGTGCGGTAGCTCACGCCTGTAATCCCAGCACTTTGGAAGGCTGTGGCGGGTGGATCCCCTGAGGTCTGGAGTTCGAGACCAGCCTGACCAACATGGTGAAACCCTGTCTCTACTAAAAAATACAAAAACTAGTCAGGCGTTGGAGGTGCGCGCCTGTAATCCCAGCTACTCAGGAGGCTGAGGTGGGAGAATCACTTGAACCCGGGAGCAGAGGTTGTAGTGAGCCAAGATCGTGCCATTGTACTCCAGCCTGTGTGACAGAGTGAGACTGTCTCAAAAAAAAAAAAAAATTTAAACTTAAAATATTCTTAAACTTCTTAAAATCAGTTCAGTTATACGATGTTAACATTCTCACCTGAAAATACTTAAATGGTTGGTATGATAGGAAATTTGACATTTATGTAGCTAAATTATTTGTATTTCATTTCTCTAGTCTTTAATCTGACGGCTTAAATCTCTAGATGGTATCATTACAGAGAGATTAAAAACAAAGAAGTCTAAAGGAAATGTAAAGAGAATCATTCTTCCACTCTATGCTTTGCATTAAAGGATATTTAGAATTGAAGGTTAAGACTATTGTGATAAAACGATAATTTCCAAGACATTAAAAATGTTTTACTTACAACATTTCATACATTTTTAAGTAGATTAGAAATATACTTTATCATATTTTTCAAGCATATCACAGGGAAAGTAGAGAATCATCTACTCTCCTTCTTGACCAAAGTGCCTCCACCTTGGCCCCTCTGATATGTCCTATACTCAATTATGTGAAGGGACCTGCCTTTCCCTAACATAATGTACACTTTCCCACCGCCAGGCCTTTCCTCAGGCTGTTGGCTGTTCCTGGAATACCCCCGCCCTCCCTCTAGATGGGCCTGGAGAATCTTAACCAATCAAGCTCGAAGGCTGAGTGCAGATGTCACTTTTTTTTAATGTGTGGAGGAGAACTGGTGTAGGAAAATAGTATAAGCTTTGGAACTAGGCCATTGGGCTTGTGATTTCTGATTTCATTACTTGTCAGCTGTGTAAACTTGGTCAAATTTTAAAACTTCTCTGAGCCCCAATTTCCTTATCTGTAAAATAGGGGTAAAAATACCTAACTTGGAAGGTGGTGGTGGGAATTAAATAAGATAATGCTTACAGACTGTTTAATGAACTCTGACCTTCAACAAATGATTTTCCCCTTTTCCTCATGCAACCTTCCCAGAACCTCCTCGTCACCCACATTGAAATTATTCTCCCCTCCTATTTTCACATTGCAGTTTTTTTGAGTATGTGCCTGTGATAACACTTGTGCCTGTTTGCCACAAGTTATTTGGTTTCTTAGCTCCACACTTAAGTTGCACATTCCCAGGCGGCCAGAATTGGTTCTTACTCAGCTTTATAATCTCCAATTTCTTGCACCTATGAAGTGCTTAATAAAGGCTTGCAGATTTTGAATGAAGGATGGTTTGTTTAAGGTGTGGAAAGGATTAGTTCATTCTTAAAGAATCCATTAAATACACACTATTTACTAGGCAAACAGAGAAGCAGAAGTGGATGAAGCAGGAGAAGGGGTTAAAGAGCTTACAAAATCTATTAGGTTAGGTGAGAAATGCAGCCAAAATATTTGTAATATAAGATAGGAACATGGTACAATATATGGGCTAACTGTTAGGAGTTAGCCTCCTCCCCCACAGTTGGGAGAAATTATATCTAGTTCATGAAGGAAGGAACCACAGAAGGCTTTCAGAGAAAGGGCTAATTTTAGTATTGATGGAAAGATAACTCTTGGAGAAGCAGCAAAAAAAAAAAAAAAAAAAAAAAAAGCGGGGTGGGGAATTTCTTCCAGGGAACAGAGTAGGCATGAAAATGGAAATCACCAGTGACATGCACAGAAGAACTGATGCTAGTGTCCTCTGGCTTTGGATAGGAAAACTAAAAAGAAAGAATTGGCCCACCGAAAAGTTTCATCATTTTCTATTGGGCTTCCCCTCCGAGGTCTGCAATGAGGCATGGACAGTGAACACAGGCAGCCTGTCTTACACATAGGTGATTTTCCTACTCTACAAAAGGAAAGATACATGCATCTTCTTTTTGGTTCCTGGCAGGCAACAGAGCTTTTAAATCACCTTGAAAGGCAAATTATGGCATATTTCTGATCAGTAAGAAAGCCAGAAAGCTTACTGATTCCTGCTTCCTGCCAGATGGCTGTCTCTTAGCTCTTAGTCTTCACTCCAAGTTATCTGGGCCCCTTCTTTCTTTCATCCTCTTTTCTTTGCTGAAAAGGGAACTACTACTATCTTTTTTTTTTTTTTTTTAACTTTTATTTTAAGTTCAAGGGTACATGTGCAGGTTTGTTATATAGGTAAACTCGTGTCATGGGGTTTATTGTACAGGTTATTTCATCATCCAAGTATTAAGCCTAGCACCCATTAGTTATTTTTTCTGATCCTCTCCCTCCTCCAACCTTCCACCTTCCAATAGGCCTCAGTGTGTGTTGGTTCCCGCTGTGTGTCTATGTATTCTCATCATTTAGCTCCCACTTTGAGAACATGTGATATTTGGTTTTCTAGTCCTGTGTTAGTTTGCTAAGGATAATGGCCTCCAGTTCCATCCATGTTCTGCAAAGGATATGAGCTCATTCTTTTTTATGGCTGCATAGTATTCCGTGGTGTATATTTACCATATTTTCTTTTTCTAGTCTACCATTTATGGGAACCTAGGTTGATTCCATGTCTTTGCTGTTGTGAATAGTGCTGCAATGAAATATGAATGCACTTTATAACAATTTATATTCCTTTGGATATATACACAGTAATTGGATTGCTGAGGTGAATAGTGGTTCTGTTTTTAGCTCGTTGAGGAATTGCCACACTGCTTTCCACAGTGGTTGAACTAATTTACACTCCCACCAACAGTATATTAGCATTCCCTTTTCTTTGCAGTCTCACCAGTGTATGTTACTTTTTGACTATTTGTTTATTTATTTATTTATTTGAGACGGAGTCACGCTCTGTCGCCCAGGCTGGAGTGCAGTGGCGCAATCTCGGCTCCCTGCAAGCTCCACCTCCTGGGTTCACGCCATTCTCCTGCCTCAGCCTCCCCAGCAGCTGGGACTACAGGTGCATGCCGCCATAATAGCCATTCTGACTGGTATGAGGTGGTAATCTGATTGTGGTTTTGATTTGCACTTCTCTAATAATCAGTGATGTTGAGCTTTTTTTTCCCCATATACTTGTTGGCCGCATGTATGTCTTCTTTTGAAAAGTGTCTGTTCATGTCCTTTGCCCACGTTTTAATGAGTTGTTTGGTTTTTCCTTGTAAATTTAAGTTTCTGATAGATGCTGGATATTAGACCTTTGTCAGAGGCATAATTTGCAAAAAGTTTTCTCCCATTCTGTAGGTTGTCTGTTCACTCTGTTGATAGTTTCCTTTGCTGTGCGGAAGCTCTTTGGTTTAATTAGATTCCATTTGTCAGTTTTTGCTTTTGGCACAATTGCTTTTGGTGTCTTGCATAATGAAATCTTTGCCTGTTCCTATGTCCAGAATGGGATTTCCTAGGCTGTCTTTTGGGTTTTTATGGTTTTGGGTTTTACATTTAAGTCTTTAATCCATCTTGAGTTGGCTTTTGTGTATGGCATAAGGAAGGGGTTCAGTTTCAGTCTTTTGCCTATGGCTAGCCAGTTATCCCAGCACCGTTTATTGAATAGGGAGTCCTTTCCCAGTTGCTTGTTTTTGGCAGCTTTGTCGAAGATCACATAGTTGTAGGTGTGTGGCCTTATTTCTGAGCTCTCTATTCTGTTCCATTAGTCTATATGTCTGTTTTTGTACCCCTCCCATGCTTTTTGGTTACTCTTGCTTTGTAATATAGTTTCAAGTTAGGCAATGGTGATACTCCCAGCTTTGTTCTTTTTGCTTAGGATTGCCTTGGCTATTCGGGCTTTTTTTTTGGTTCCATATGCATTTTAAAATAGTTTCTTCTGGTTCCGTGAAGAATGTCATTGGTAGTTTGGTAGGAATAGTATTGAAACTATAAACTGCTTTGGGTAGTATATAATCCATTTTAACAATATCGATTCTTCCTATCCACGAGCATGGAATGTTTTTCCATTTGTTTGTGTCATCTCTGTTTTAAGTAATGTTTTGTCATTCTCATTGTAGAGCTCTTTCCCCTCCCTGTTAACTGTATTCCTATGTATTTTATTCTTTTTGTAGTGATTATGAATGGGACCACATTCCTGATTTGGCTCTCAGCTTCACTGTTGTTTGTGTATAGGAATGATTTTTGCACATTGATTTTGTATCCTGAGACTTTTTGCTGAAATTATTTATCAGCTTAAGGTACTTTGGGCCCGAGATTATAGGGTTTTCTAGATATAGAATCATGTCATCTGCAAAAAGGGATAGTTTGACTTCCTTTCTTCTTACTTAGATGCCCTTTATTTCTTCCTCTTGACTGATTGCTCTGGCCAGCACTTCTAATACTTCGCTGAATAGGAGTGGTAAGAGAGGGCATCCTTGTCTTGTGCCAGTTTTCAAGGGGAATGCTTCCAGCTTTTGCTCATTCAGTATGATGGTATGATGTTGGCTGTGGGTTTGTTGTAGATGGCTCTTATTATTTTGAGGTATGTTCCCTTAATATCTATTTTGTTGAAGGTTTTTTAACATGAAAAGGTGTTGAATTTTGTCAAAAACCTTTTCTGCATCTGTTGAGATAATCACATGGTTTTTGTCTCTAGTTCTATTTATGCAATGAATCATATTTATTGATTTGTGTATCTTGAACCAGACCTGCTCCCCAGGGATAAAGCCTACTTGATCATGGTGGATAAGCTTTTTGACATGCTGCTGGATTTGGTTAAGGCAGCTACTTCTCTCTTAAATACATTTCACATTCTTCTGAAAAGCATAAGTACTATTTCATTTATTTCCACGACAGCCTGTTAGGAAGCAGGTATCTGCAGTTTCCACATTTATTCAGCATAACGACCTGGGTTGTTCTACCATCCCCATCACTCTGTGTCCTTGATGTGGGTATGTGCTCCAGGCATGCTCACAGAAAAGAACCTGCAGCACTTACAGACTTTTCCTGTGCAGCTCCATGGGACAAAGCCGAAGACCCTCAGCCTTGACTTCCAAACACTTAATGAAGGTTTTTAAACAATAAGACATCCAGTGCCCTGCATCAGAACATACTCCTAACATGAAAGGAGTACTCGTGGAAACAGCTAAGTATGGTGACATCAGGAGATGTTTTGTTTGTTTGTTTTTAATTTTTTTTTTTTAATTTTTGAGAGAGAATCTCACTCTGTCGCCCAGGCCAAAGTGCAGTGGTGTGATCTTGGCTCATTGCAACCTCCACCTCCCGGGTTCAAGCAATTCTCATGCCTCAACCTCCTGAATATCTGGAACCACAGGTGTGCACCACCACAGCCAGCTATTTTTGTTTTTTTTTAGTAGAGACGTGGTTTCATCACGATGCTCAGGCTGGTCTCAAACTCCTAGCCTCAAGCGATCTGCCCACCTTGGCCTTCCACAGTGCTGGGATTACAGGCATGAGCCACTGTACCCAGCCAGTTGTTCTTATTTCAATTCAGTTACAGTGCAGAGGATCTCTGGCTTAGAAGTTACTTGTAAACAGAAACTCTCTCTGTATATCAAAATACATAATCTCTTTTTCTTAGAACAGAGAATATAGGGAGAATATGTTATTGTGCCAATAGAGTACTTACGCTATAAGTGCATTTTATAGAAATGCAGATTTTAAGAGATAGATCAGTATACATCTGATCTGTAGATTGAATCTATGCCATCCATACAGTAGATGGGATTGAAATTGATTACTTGACAGAGTGTGTTATCAATAGATGTTAAAAGGAATAGAAGATTATCAAGATTAACAGTTGTTTTATTAAAGATCTAGAGAAAAGTTTTGATGAAACAATGAGCACAGTATCCAGTTCTATCTTCTTTCCTTGAACACGTACCAGCTCCCTGGTTGGAGAATTAAATTTCCTCTGTGAGTTTACATGGCACCCAAAGATAGGCTGTGCTTACACTACCATGGAAACAAACAATATTGCATTGTAGGTAGGCCATCTCTTCTATAACAAGTCACCCAGGCAACCACTCTGACCTAGAAAAGAGAGACTAAATCCAGTTTTCCATGTATCATGGTGCTAGTGGCTTCTTTAGGACAGTTCTCCTTTTCTTTAGTTTTCAACTTGAAATGCTAGCACTTTTGGCTTATCACTTCCTTTCAACAATAATCATAGCTACCTCTGGGGTATGTAGTCATAAGAAAAACAGCCTGACCTTAGAGGGATGTTCAATTCATACCTCAAAGTTTAGAAGGCATCCGGGGCAAATTATTTAGCAAAAGGTTTAGAAATAATTTTCTTTAGCTATTTCTCTAGGAAGCACATGGAAGCAACTTTAGGTTATGATCATCATTGTTCATAAGGCATGTTATGCCTAGATCGTATCAAAGCCATAAGTGTCACTGTGGGTTTTATTGCTTTTAAAATCTATATTGTGTTTAAACATTGCACTTAACATCTGTATTGTATTTGTAAAACTTTAACATTTGCTTGTTGCAGTGTCCCGCTTCTTTTTAAAAAAGGCTCTTTCCTTTTTTCTAGAATAATCGCCATTCAGTGAAAAGATACACAAACATATTTATGAACACTGATGTATTTTTTCCCCAAAGTTAAACGGAAGGTGTCTCATCTTGTTGCTACTTGAGTTGTCAGGAATCATGTATCTTTTATAGGCTTTGTGTAGAATTTGGCATATCCGCCTGACTAGTGTGAATCATGATAATGGCCTACATTGTGTCTCCTATTTGCTCATAACCTGCAGGAATTATATTTTGTTGAGCTGTATTTTCCAGCATGCAACAATGATCTCAGTGTAGACCATCCAAATTTAAATACGTTTTTGTGCCTTTGGAAAAACCTGCTGATGTTGAAAATGTTAAACCCTGCATTCTTCTTTTGTATCAGTCAGGCCTAGAACAAGTTAGGGGACTTTTCTGTGTTGATATGGAACTGAAATTCTGATGAACTGTGGTTTCTTGCTTTTGCCCATCCCTGGATTAGGTATAATGCCTATGAAATGCTGGCCTTTTCTGGAATGGTCATAGTCAGGGAAGCATTCTTCAGTGCTTATATCACTCTGATTACATTCTGCATCACAAATGAGTGCTTTCCCTTGATTCCAGTTTCCTTATAGTCATCATGAGTGTTTCTCCTCCCTCTTTGCCCTGTTTCAAAAGCTCAGCTTCTATAATTCTCTCTTTGGTTCTGTTAAATAGTTAAAATTCTTAATCTTTATTGAGTATTTACTATGTGCTAGGTGTTCTGAATGTTTTGCATGGTGTAATTCATTAGATCGCCAGCAACTGATGAGGTAAGTACTATTGTTAATCCATGTTTCAGAGGAGGAAACTGAGGCATAGAGAATTTAAGTACATTGCCTAACATTAAGGTGGCAGAACTAGGGCTTGAACCCAGGCAGTGGCCTTCAGAGCTTGTAACCTTGCCCTAGGTTGCATTCCTTTAGTGTCTGCAAGGCATTTGGATATGGTTCCATTTCTGTGGAGTGCTGATGTCTAAAACTGATCTTCCGGGAGGGAGTGTGGAACACTGGCCTACTTTGACTTTGAGAGCATCTGAGGTCTTTCACCTAATAATTGTGTGATGTTTGCCGTGTTTATTAGTCAGGGTTCAACCAAAGGAGCAGAACCAATAGGATATATATACTAAGAGATTAATTGCAAGGGAGTGGTTTATGCAACTGTGGGGCTGGCTAGGCAAGACTGAAACCCACGGAGCAGGTTGTCAGTAAGGCAAGCTGAACTCCAGCACAGGCGGACGCTGCTGTTCACAGGTGGGGTTTCTTTTTCCTTAAGGAAGACTCCCCTCTGCTTTTAAGACCGTTCAACTGATTAAATGAGGCCTACCCAGATTATCTAGGATAGTCTCCCTCACTTGAGATAAACTGATCATGGGCTTTGATCACATCTACAAAATACTTTCACAGCAACGCCTAGACAAGTGTTTGACAGAGTAACTGAGGACTGTAGTGTAGTCAAGATGACATAGCGAAGTTGCCTTATTTCTCTGAGCCTTGGTTTTTCTCACATGCTAAATGGGGATAGTAAACGCCATAGGCCTGTGAGGATTGTATAAAATACGTAAAGCATATGGTGCCTGGCATGTCAGGATTCAGTAAAAGATGATATTATTTGTGGCAGTGGTGGGGATATCAGCAGCTGCAGCTGTGGTCCTGCCTACAGTAGTGACGTGGTCCTCATTTTCATCACTCTCTTGGTCATTGCTGTTCATGGCAGTGGATGGCTTCCTAACTAGTATTTCTGCCTCAAACTCTTTTAATCCATCCCCATTTTTTTCTCAAGGCTATCATGAAAGGCTTAAAGTGTAGCACACTACTCTCCAGCTTTGAAAAATGTCTTGTTGAAATCCAGGTACACTGTGTTTATAGACTTCCTCAACTGGTGCACACTTCAACTGCTTCCCCTCCCAAAAATGCTGTCTGCTCACTTGCTAAAAGGTAGTGCTGGGGAGGGCAGTGGCATCGAAATTCATTCTGAGTGTCTTTCGTTCCTTTTCAGTTTCTGCAGTAATTGAAGATGGGACATGCATGAGAACTGTTTTAAGTTCTGTTGTTTTTTTTTTTTCTTTTATTTAAACTGAGATGTAAAGCACAGCTGAGCGTATTATTTCACCACTCTGAACCTAAGTTTTCTCAGCTTTAAGATGAGTAAATTGGGCAAGATACTTTTTTTTATTGTTTATTTTATTGAGACAGGGTTCACTCTGTTGCCCAGGCTGGAGTGCAGTGGTATGATCACGGTTCACTGCAGCCTCCATGCCTTGGGCTCAAGTGATTCTCCTGCGTCATCCTCTGCCTCTGGAGTAGCTGTTATCACAGATGCATGCCACCCTGCCCAGCTAATTTTTGTACTTTTTTTTTTTTTTTTTTTTTTTTGTAGAAACGAGATTTTATCATGTTGCCCAGGTGGGTCTCCAACTCCTGGGCTCAAGCTATCTGCCCATGTGGGCTTTCCAAAAGTGCTGGGATTACAGGCATGAGCCACCACACCTGGCTGATAATTTGTTTCCTTCTTTTTTTCCCTTCTATTAATCTTGTATTGCAAAGTAAGAAAACCAGATATGTTTCTAGGATTTTCTCCAAAGGTTTTTTAGTAATTTTTATCTTTAAGAGCAAGACTAGTTTATTTTTCCATATTGAACCAAATATTTAAAAGGGAGTACTTAATTATAGTTGAATCAAATAATAGATTAAAAAATTAGCGAAAAATACCTTCCACTTTTGTATTCCTTCAGATAAGAGACAATGTGTGAGCAAATGAATGAACTTGGAAACCATTTTAGTCTATTGGACTTAGTAACTGTTTTGGTCCTTATTCTGAACTGCTTGTGCAAATCCAACTCATACTAATCTTCCTGCCATGTTTCTGATCTTTCCGTCTTATGAACTTTGATTTACCTGCCTGCTTATTCCCACTTCATCTTATCTCCTGAATGTGATGATTAAACCTTTTTTTGAGGTGGAGTCTCACTCGGTCTCCCAGGCTGGAGTACAGTGGCACGATCTCAGCTCACTGCAACCTCTGCCTCCCAGGTTCAAGCGATTCTCCTGTGTCAGCCTCCTGAGTAGCTGGAATTACAGGTGCACACGCCATCACGCCTGGCTAATTTTTGTGTTTTTAGTAGAGATGGGGTTTCACCATGTTGGCCAGGCTGGTCTGGAACTCCTGACCTCAGGTGATCCACCCACCTTGGCCTCCCAAAGTCCTTGGATTACAGGTGTGAGCCAAAGGTTTTCAAAGTGTTACTCCCACCCTTTGCCATGATTCTCACTTTTCCTATGTGGCTGTTGTCCACCAATGCTGGAGAAGGCGTTCTGTTCCCGTAGTCTACTGTCAGACTGTGGCTCCCAGTTGATGTCACAGTTTTTAAAAATATACTTTCAGACTCTTAAAATTCAAGACTATAGGTGAATAGTTGCGATGGTTTGGATGTTTGTCCCCTCCAAACCTCATGTCGAAGTTTGATCTCCGGTGTAGGAGGTGGGGCCTAATGGGAGGTATTTGGGTCATGGGACGGATCCTTCATGAATAGGTTAACGTCCTTCCTTGAGAGTAAATAAGTTCTCACTCTGTTTAATTATTTGTTAAAGCTGGTTGTTAAAAAGAGCCTGGTGCACCCTGCCCTCTTGCTTTCTCTCTCCCCATGTGATCTCTGCACACTCTGGCTCCCCTTTACCTTCCACCTTGAGTGGATGCAGCCTGAGGCCCTCACCAGAAGCAGATGTCCCATCTTGAACTTTCCCACTATTAGAATCATGAGCCAAATAAACCCTTTTTCTTGATAAATTACCTAGTCTCAGGTATTCTGTTACAGCAACACTAAGTGGACTAAGAGTAGCTTAGTACAGTAGTCAAGTACGAGATAAACCCAACATCTTTGGCATTGAATGTCACACAGGGAAGTGATACGGCTATTTTATGTACATCAAAACTTCAAGATTATGCGCTGCATTTTCTTCACTAATATGCATAAATGATACTATTTCTCAGTGATTTTGGCCTTCTCCTGCATTTGCCCATACCACCAGAGGCATTCAGAGCCTTTGATTAATACCTGTTAGAACTCCAGGATACACAGGAGGATGTGTTAGATTTTTGAGTTCCATGAAGGATCAGTCTCTTTTGTCACCGTCGTATCTCCAGCCCTCGGCTCAGCATCTTGTTCACGGTAGGTGCTTGAGGAATATTTACTAATTGATCTGCAGGACATTATAGGACCACAGCGGACAAGTACCACTCACCAGGTGGCCATCCATTTAGGAGAATAAGCTAGCTTTTTTTTTTTTTTTAATCATATCCTTTCAATCAGGTTGTACTGCAAACTGGAAAACTGGTTTGAATATATTCTAAGGTTAAAACATAAACATCATTTTTCTGATGTTCACACCCATGCAGTTGGTTTGTGTTTTATCCTGAGTGCCATGCCCTTAGGATCAGCTAGGAAGAACCAACCTTAGTATGTACTGTGCAAGAGATCCAGGGCACCTGCTGATTTTAAGGCCATCTTTAGTACACAGTCCAGTATGAGCAATACAAGCAAATCCACATCTTACCTTAAACATGCTCTAAAATATATATGCATGAGCCACCACACCCAGCCTCCTTTTTTTTTTTTTTTTTTTTTTTTTTGAGACAGGGTCTTGCTCTGTCACTCAGGCTGGAGTGCAGTGGCATGAACCTGGCTCACTTCAGCCTCATCCTCCTATGCTCAAGGGATCCTCCTGCCTCAGCCTGCCAAGTAGCTGGGACTACAGGTGTGTGCCACCACACCCAGCTAACTATTTGTTTTTTGTAGAGATGGAGTCTCACTATGTTGCCCAGAATGGTCTCAAACTCCTGGGCTCAAGCAATCCTCCTGTCCTGGCCTCCCAAAGTGCTTGGATTACAGGCATGAGCCCCTGGCACCTGGCCTTATTTTTCTGAATTAAAAAAGTAATATGTGTTAGTTATAGAAAAGGAAAAGGTAAATTAAGAAAAATAGAAATGGCTTAACCATGTCTTTTATTTTCTGTATTCTGATGCTTTGATATCTGGGATTTGCTGACTTTGGAGGAACTGTCCCTCCTGGGATTAGCCAATACCTAGAGATAGTAAACAATTTGCCCTTGAATGCGCTTTTCAAATATAAACCAGTCCAGAGCCCACTACCCAACCATCTCTTTATTGAGCTCATACAGTCTCGGCTACTATCCACCTAATCTAATCACCCCAGGGCCAGATACCAGATCCCTATGTAGGGACAGCCCCTGTTCCCCAGAGTCTGCTGAAATTATTCAAAGTAGCCAATTCCAAGCTTGCTTAGCCTGCCTCACCTGTTCCTTCAGAAACCAGAATCAAGACTCTTGCCCTCAGTTCTCTCTGTTCCTCTGACTGACCCAGTGCTTCCCCTGTGGCACCTTCAGTGTTGTGGCATGCCCATTCCATGTGGGAATGGCGAGTAACAGTCTGTCTTTTCAGTGGCAATAAATGTCTCCTGATTGATTGACCCTACTTTATCTCAAATTTCTACTAATACATTATATTGTAAAACTAAAGTGAACAAGATACCGTACAAAATTTAATATTTTTAAAGCATTTGCTATTTCATAAGTAATTTGAAAACATTGTATTTAAAGACAGCAGAGGACTCCATCAGATAATTGCACCCTAATTTTTTAGCCGTTCCCTTGTTAAAGCTGTTAGATTTGTTTTCAGGTTTATGCTGCTGAAGTATTTTTATTAATTTCTTTGTACAAAAGTCTTTATGTATGTCTTTAGTAATTTTAGGATAAGTTCAAAGAAATCGAATTGCTAAATCGAAGAACAGCATGTGTTTGTGCCCCTTGATGTAATTTTTCAAATTGCCTTCTGGAAACATTATATACGATGAGCATCCCTAATCTGAAAATCCAAAATCTGAAGTGCCAGAAAATCCTCAACTTTTTGAGTACTGGCATGACACCACAAGTGGAAAATTCCACACCTGACCTCATGTGACAGGTTGTGGTTAAAATGAAGTCAACGTCAATAAACTAGGCATCGAAGGAACATACCTCAAAATAATAAGAGCCATCTATGACAGACCCGCAGCCAACATCATACTGAATAGGCAAAACCTGGAAGCATTCACCCTGAGAACTGGAACAAGGCAAGGATGCCCACGCTCACCACTCCTGTTCAACATAGTCCTGGGAGTTCTAGCCAGAGCAGTCAGGCAAGAGAAAGAAATAAAAGGCATCCAAATAGGAAATAGGAAAATAAGTCAAATTATCTCTCTCGCTGACAATATGATTGTCTATATGGAAAACCCTGAAGATTCTGCTAAAAGGCTCCTAAGCTGATAAATAACTTCAGTAAAGTTTCAGGATACAAAATAATTGTAAAAAAATCAGTAGCATTTTCATGCTGCTAAGCTGAGCACCAAATCAAGAGTGCAATCTCATTCACAATAGCCATTAATACCTAGGAATACAACTAACCAGGGAGGTGAAACATCTATACAAAGAGAATTACAAAACACTGCTCAAAGAAGTCAGAGATGACACAAACAAATGGAAAAACATTCCATGCTCATGGATAGGAAGAATCGATATTGTTAAAATGGCCATACTGCCCAAGGTGGTTTACAGATTCAGTGCTATTTCAATCAAGCTACCAATGTTATTTTTCACATAATTAGAACAAAACTATCCCAAAATTAATATGGAACCAAAAAACCCGAACAGTCAGAGCAATCCTAAGCAAAAAGAACAAAGCCAGAAACATCACACTACCCGACTTCAAACTATACAAGGCAACAGTAACCAAAACAGCATGAGACTGGTACAAAAGCAGACATAGACCAATGGAACAGGTTAGAGAACCCAGAAGTAAAGCCGTACACCTATAACCATCTGATCTTCGACAAAGCTGACAATTACAAACAGTGGGGAAAGAAGTCCATATTCAATAAACTGTGCTAGGATAACTGGCTGGCTATATGCAGAACATTGAAAGTGGACCGCTTCCTTTCACCAGATACAAAAATCAACTCACGGTGCATTAAAGACTTAAATGTAAAACCTAAAACTATAAAAAAAAAGCCTAGAAGAAAACCTAGAAAATACCATTCTGGATGTAGGCCTTGGCAAAGATTTCATAATGTAGTTTCCAAACGCAATTGCAACAAAAACAAAAATAGATAAGTGGGACCTAATTAAACTAAAGAGTTTCTACACAGCAAAAGGAAGTATTAAAAGAATAAACAGCCTAGAGAATGGGAGAAAATATTTGAAAATGTTGCATCCAAAGAAGGTCAAATATCCAGAATCTATAAGGAACTTAACCAGCATAAAACAACCATATTTTAAAAATAGGCAAAGGACATAAACAGACACTTCTCAAAAGAAGACATACATGCAGCCAACAAACATGAAAAAATGCTCACCATCATGAATCATTACAGAAATGCAAATCAAAACCACAATGAGATACCATCTTATGAAAGTCAGAATGGCTATTATTAAAAAGTCAGAAAGTAACAGATGTTGGCAAGGTTGTGGAGAAAAGTGAACACTTACACACTGCCTATGGGAATGTAAATTAGTT
Organism: Papio anubis; assembly: GCF_008728515.1. Taxonomy (NCBI): domain Eukaryota; kingdom Metazoa; phylum Chordata; class Mammalia; order Primates; family Cercopithecidae; genus Papio; species Papio anubis. Next base: position 26,274,349 of record NC_044984.1, read on the forward strand.
CAGCCACTGTGGAAAGCGGTTTGGAGGTTTCTCAAAGAACTTAAAACAGAACTACCATCTGACCCAGCAATCCCAATTCTAGGTATACACCCAAAGGAATATAAATTGTTCTACCAAAAAGACACATGCATTCAAATGTTCATTGTAATACTGTTCACAATAGCAAATACAGGGAATCAACCTAGATGCTCATCAGTGGTGGACTGGACAAAAAATGTGGTACATACACACCAGGGAATGCTACACAGCCGTAAAAAGAATGCAGTCATGCCCTTTGCAGCAACATGGGTGGAGCTGGAGGTTATTATCCTAGGCAAATTAACAGAGGAACAGAAAACCAAAAACTGTATGTTCTCACTTGTTAGTGGGAGCTAAACACTGAGTACACACAGACACAACAAGGGGAACAATAGACGTCGGGGCCTACTTTCTGAAGGTAGAAGGTGGGAGGAAGGGTGAGGGTTAAAAAATTACCTATTGGGCACTGTGCTCCCTACCTGGGTAATGAAATAATTTGTATACCAAACCCCAGCAACATGCAGTTTACACATATAACAAACCTGCACATATATCCGTTAAACCTAAATGAGATTTAAAAAAAAAAAGTCAAAACCTTGTTTTATGCAAAAATTACTTAAAATATTGTGTGAAATTACCTTCATGTTTTGTGTATAAAGTGTATATGAAACATAAGTGACTTCCGTATTTACACTTGGTATCTTACTGGGTATCTGCAGATATTCCAAAATCCAAACAAAATCCAAATTCTGACACACTTCTAAACATTTCAGTTAAGGGATATTCAACCTGTACCAGTTTTCCTTCCTACTAGAAATGTATGAAATTATAAGGATGTCTTCTCACCCCTTCCCCTTCTGTAAGGCACCTTTGCCAGCTCAACAAATGATCGGTTTTATAATTCAGTAATTACTAGATTAGTAGTAATATGGTCAGCCCAAATTTTAAGGAATTAACTAAAGAGACATTGTGGAAACAAATCACTGTCTTGTGTATTTCAGCAGTAGGAAGTGAGGTTGACCTCTTTTATTTGAGCCTTATTGCCATTTCCAGACGTTATTCCTCACTGTCATTTATTGTCTTCATTTTGGTTTTCTGTTTATTGCACTCTCCTCTTACACCTGCTTCTGCTTAGTCTTCTGCTGACCCTCAGGGTGCTGCTGCATCATATTCTTAGAGACATTTCCTCTCCTCCCCATCCCCTCATGTTACACTAGGCAACATGGATCTTCTCTTTTTTAACACACTCTGTCCTCACTTCACTGCAAACAGTGCTCCATAGACCTTTAATCAGCTGGAAATTCTTCACCTCTGAATCCCCAAGTCTGAATTTCTCACTGCAAACCACGGTTTCATATTTTTATGGCTCTCCCACTGGCACCAAATTTCTTTGTCATCCTAATGTTATTTCCAAGCACTCCATCCACTTCCCATTTCCTTTTTTGGCTCCTTCTGTGTGTCTCTTGCTTTCCTGCCCAGCCTGTGATCTGTGATGCACCATTTAACTGTGATGTGATAGACACCACTTACCTGTTTATCTTTTTGAACTTCTACATACTTCCCTGGGAAGTTGCTGGCCTTGGGCAACCCAAAACATTTATTTTCTCTGCTTCAGTTCTCCAGCTGTTATGTGATCATGGACAAAATCACATGCCAGCCGAGCTGTGTGTCCTTGGAATCTAGGATTGTGTGGTTTCCCCTTTATTATTTGGAATTCACGGAAACTAACAGTCTTAAAATAAAAATTCACAGAAAATGAGCCTAAATACATTTTAGTTTTTGGAGTCTGAGACAGTTATGCTTTGTCCCAGGGACTTCCACCTGGGTTCCTTTCTCACCATATGCGAGCCTTCACTCCCCTAAGATGATTTAATCTTAAGAACCATCCTCAGTACTTCCCTTTTAGACATCTTGCTACTTCTGAGGCCAAGGCCAGAAGAATCAAATCCTTCTGTGATGTTTTAATATCGTATCTGAGATGTGATATTTTGGGCTCCTGGCCCCTGCCTGAAATGATTTTTGGCCTTCTCTGTCCAGGCTTAGCAGCAGAGCCATATTTCTCCAACCAAGATAGAGAGGTTTTCAGTTATACAGCTTGGAGTACAGTCTTTATTACAGAAATAAATAGATGAGAGGCCATTCTGTTTAGGCAAAGATGGAATGCATTATGATGAAAGTTGTAGCTTTTGCTAGGAAGACTAATTCCAGAACTGATTTGCTAGGAGGGAGAACATCGTAAATGTTCCCCCTGCCTTGGTGAGGATTGGCCTCAGTAGTGAATAGGGCTGAGGCAGTCCTCGGTAACTACATTAGCTTCCTGCTACCTGGAGGTAAAACTCAGACCCCTCGGTGTTACATCCAAGGCCCTCCATGAACTAGTGCAATCTACCTTTCAAGCTTGATCTCACATCAGTTTTACATTGTGGCCAGCCATACTGATCTTGCTATCCCCCGATAGTCCACATGCCTTCTTTTCTCTAAGTTGCGTGTATGTCTTACAAAAAGTAAGACGTGATACTTAGAAAAGTTTGGAACAATATAGGAAAGCAGAAAAGAGAAAAATCCTTTGGCTACTGAGATGAAACTCCTAGAAACATTTCATTGTGTGTGTGTTTTCTCACCCTTGCAGATGGCATTATTTTTGTTGTTTTTCCATAGTCTTTCGTCCTCCTTTTTAAAACTAAACATTACATAAGCATTTATTTTTTATTTCCATAGGGTTTGGGGGAACAGGTGGTGTTTGGTTACCCGAATAATAAGTTCTTCAGTGGTAATTTCTGAAATCTTGGTGCACCCATCATCCGAGCAGTATATACTGTATCCAATGTGAGGATGAATTGAGCCCAGGAGGCAGAGGTTGCAGTGAGCTGAGATTGTGCTGCTGCACTCCAGCCTGGGTGACAGAGTGAGACCCTATTTTAAAAAAAGTACTAGCAGCAGTAAAATGTAAAAGAGAAAGAATTTAGCACTGAGAAGGGCACAGCATCTTTTTTCTGGTATTCTTGACAAATGTGCACAATCTAAATTTAGTCATGAGGGAATATCAGACAAACTTAAGCTGGAGGACATTCTAGAAAATAACTTCCCAGTACCCTTCAAAAGTCTCAAGAAAGACAAAAGAAGCCTGAGGAACCATTACAGAGGAAAGGAAACAAAGGACAGGTGGCAGGTGCTAAATGCATTGTGTGATCCTGGACCAGCAAAGGACATTAGGACAATTGACAAAATTTGTATAAGGTCTGTAAATTAGATAATAATTGTATGTCAGTGTTAATTTCCTGATCTTGATGATTATGCTGGGGTTAAGACCAACATTATCATTTGGGGAATATTATTGAAGGGTGTATGGGAATTCTTTACACTACCTTTGCCAACCTGCATTTATTTCAAGATAAAAAGGTTAACAGCTTTATAATTAAAAATAAAGCAACAACATTAACTCAATGTTGTTTACCTAACTGACACCTGAGGCATCTACATTGGCTCACCAACAATGTCCACACGTTTTTGCTGGGCTGGTTACTTAATTAGCATCAGTAAGCTTCTGGTTTTCAAACAGATTTCATGTACATTTTTTTGTTTGAAACAAAAAAATTTGTTTCAAACAGATTTCATGTACATTTTTTGTTTGAAACAAACAAATGTGGTTTGTGGGAAATTTCCTCCATCTTAAACAAACAGGGTTGGTTATGTTAAGTGATTTGTCCAAAAAAAAAAAAAAAAAAAACCAGTACTAACAAAGTAGTGGGTAGATGGGACCACAAAGATTTTCTGGGTTTGGACTCTCAGAAGTTAAAAAGGCCACTTTGATTTCTCAAGGAAGTAATTTAAACATTTACACAGAATAAATTATTTTTAACCCAAAGTTATTTACAAGATAATGAAAATGTACGCAAATTTTAAGATATAGCACACTATTGGCCATGAAAGTAGGTAATGGAACAAAAGTTTTAAAGTTTTATGAAAATTGAAAAATTTTCCCGAACTGCCATGGCTTCTGTGAATGTGTGTGTGCATAGGTGCGTATATGCAATGTGTATTCTCTTTCAACCACAATGCCAGATTCCAAATTTGAACCCCTTTGTAACTATGAGCCTAAATCAAGTGGCTACTTGGCTTCCCTCGGTTATGACTTCCAAACAGCTGCTCATTTCCCATAGTTTATTTTCCTCCTTGAGGAATTGATACTAAATAGTAGACCTTTGAAATATTGCAAGATGGATTATCATCACCAGGAAGACAGACGTGGAGCGGAGTGAGATTTAATGCTCATCTCATTTTAAGTAAAATCACAAACTTTCTTTGTAAAAAGGCAATCACAATATCTTCACTTAACTTAAATTCTGTATTATTTTGTTGAGTGTTAAAGAACACATATTACATTCACCACTGAGAAGTCGCTCAGTTTGGCGAGGAAAGACAATATCAAAACATTAAATCATATACCTCCACAATGAGTTATATAAAAGCAGGGCTGAACTTCAATTCCTAACACATGGTCTCATCTTCTGCAGATGTATATGTGGAGGCACAAAGTCAAGCAAACTGGAAAGTTAAAAATGAAATTTTTACTCCTTAAATTATGAGTCACCTACTAACAAAAATAAGAATCTGCATCATGGAGATTATTTCCAAAGAACAGATCCTTTCAGCTAAAACTAACTAGTCTCACTAACCCATATTTTCCTTTTGCTTACAGAAAGCCCTCTGTTTTTAATATACTTCTACTGACATAGTCAGAGTCAATGGAACATAGCTAATTATAAGGCAGTACGCCCCACCCATTAAAGAACATAAAGACCTTTAAAGCTTCAGGTTTTTATTTTGTCGAGAGAAGACTATTCTGCCTGCCTGGAGATAATTCACATTTTTTGTTTAAAGGTTAATAAGGAAGTAGAATAGAAACATGTGAAGATCATGCTTCCCAGAATGGGAGGCAAAAAAAAAAAAAAAAAAAAATCTTCATTTTATTTCTGTCTCTGAACTTATGTGAGGGAAAGAATGTGCTTGCAGAGTGTGTGTTGGAAGTAGGGGGAGTGGTTGGGGGTCTGGTATTATATATTCCAGAGTATGCTGTGGTTTAACGGGAGTGAATTTTTCCTTTTGATTTGTCATTTGATGAAATAAATTCCCTGCACTTTTCTGTAGAGACAGATGGTAATCTGTCATTCAAAATCCAGTAGAATGAAGTCTAGAAGCTGAAGCCGTATTTGATCTCATGTGTTATGTGGTGATCCTGAACTGGTCCCATTTAGAGAATCCAGGCCTAGAAGTAAGTCTTGGGATGTTGCAGACTGGAAACTTAATTCCCAAGTGCGCCATGGTCACTGGTAAAATTATTCTCCCCACTTCTTTATCATGAGATCTATTATTCCTGTGAAGGTGGTAAAAATAATATGTGTTGTTTAAAGAAGAAAGATAAGACATTGATCTGTGAAAGAGGTAGAACATGAATTCCTTAGAAGTCCCTGTGTGTCCTTCATGGTCACACCCCCCTTTCTTTTCCCGAAGAGAACCACTGTTCTGACTTTTGTCTTAACTAGCCCCTTGCTTTCTGTATAGGGAGATATCTGTATACACAAACGAACAAACAAACAAACAAAAAAGCTCTGAAAAAACCCAGGTATTCCTAAAATTGATTAGTTTTACTTTTTTTTTTTAGTTGTTTTTGAACTTTATATAAATTTTTAAAAACATGCAATGTGTTTTTGACAGTGACTTTTTTGCCCTCAGCATTATGGTTTTTCATTGTTGTTGTTGTCATTGTTGTTTGTTTTAGAAGACAGGGTCTCACTCTGTCACCCAGGCTGGAGTGCAGCACACTCACTGTAACCCTCAACTCCTGGACTCAGGCAATCCTCCCACCTCAGCCTCCTGAGTAGCTAGGACTATATGTACGCACCACCGTGCTTGGCTAGTTTTAAAATTTTTTTGTAGAGACAGCATCTCGCTATGTTGCCCAGACTGGTCTCAAACTTCAGGCCTTACGTGGTCCTCTTACCTTGGCCTTCCAAGTCTTCATACTGGAATTACAGGCATGAGCCACTGCACCTGGCCAGCATTATGTTATTTAATTCATTCATGTTGAGTATAGCTGGGCTTCATTCATTTTTGCTGCTGTTAGTATTCCATTCAGTAACTAAGCAATGTACCCATTTTACTGATGAAAATTTAAAGTTTCCAGTTTTCTCAGGTTTTTGTGGTTGTTGTTCAATTACAAGCAATGTTGCTAATGCATTTCTTATACACCTGTCAGCTAATACACAGTAAGAGTTTTTCCATATGCCTAGGAGGGCAATGCCAAGTCATATATTAGATATGTGTTCACCTTTATTAGGTAATGTAAAACTGGTTTCCAAAGTGGCTGTAGCAACTTACATTCCTGCCAGCAGAGCATGAGCCTTTCCATTGCTCCACGTCCTCACCAACACTTGATATCATCAAATTTTTCAATTGTAGCCATCATATATTAGTATATCATTACAGTTTCCTTAGGATTTTCCTGGTTACCAATGAGATTGAGTATCTTTCATCCATGTGTTGACAACCAGAATTTCTTTTATGAATGCCTATTCAAGTATTTTATCCAGTTTTCTATTGAGTCATTGGTCTTTTTCTTATTGATTCAAAGCCATTCTTTATATAATCTGAATACTAACCCTTTGTTGTTTATATGTCTAACAAATATCTTTTCCTAGTTTGTAGCTTGTGGTTTCATTCTCTTTGTAGTGTCTTTTGATCAACATTAACTTAAAGATTGTCACATTTAACAATCTTTTCCTTTATTGTTTTTACATTTTATGTCTTGGGAATTTCTTTCTATGAAATAAAAATACTCTCCCTCCTTTAGAGTTGTCTTAGTCCATTGCTGCTGTTATAACAAAACACCTTAGGCTGGGTAATTTATAAACAACCAGTTGTTATTTCTGACAATTCTAGAGGCTGGGAAGTCCAAGATCAAGGCACGGGCAAGTTCACTGTCTGGTGAGGGCTGCTCCTTCTGCTTCTACGATGGTATCTTCTTGCTGCATCCTCACTTGGCAGAAGAGGCAAAGGAATGGAAGGGACAAACTTGTCCTCTCAGCCCTTTTACGGTGGCACTAATCCCATCTATGAGGGTGGAGTGTGCATGACCTAATCACCTCCTAGTGGCTCCACCTTTTAGTATTGTTGAACTGGGAATTAAGTTTCCACATGAATTTTGGAGGAACACAAACACTCAAACCATAGCAAAAGTTTCTCTATTCTGTTTTTGTTTTTTACATTTAGGTTCAAATTCAACTGAATTTGTTTTTGTATTTGGTGTAACACAGGGAGTCCGGTTTCATCTTTTCCATAGAGAAAACCAATTGATCCCAGACCATTTACTAAAAAGTGATTTTTTTCTCCCACATTGATCTGAAATACCACCTTTGATATTTAGCAGATATCCGTATTACATGTCTGGGCTTTTTGTTCTCTTCCATTCATCTATCTATCCTCATGCCAGTACTACACTGTCTTAATTACTGTGTCTTTACCAGTCTTGATATCTGATAGGGCCAGTGTTCCCACCTTTTCCTTGGTTATTCAGGACCCATTGTTCTTCTGTATATAGTTTGCATATACAAGTATATTCCACTTGAGAGGTTCCACCAAAAAATTAAGTATTTTGAGAGGAATTGCACATCTATTTTAGGATAATTTACATCTTTAGTATATTGAAGCCTCCAATTCAAAAGCCTGGCATATCTTTCCATTAATTTGGATCTTTCAAAATATTTTAAATAAAGTTTTAGTTTTTTCCATAAAGACCTTATACATTTATTAGATTTATTCTTTAGATAGTCTGTATTTTTGAGATTATTATAAATTCTATCTTTTAAATATCATTTTCTTACCATTTGTTACTTTGAATAGAAAGGCAATTGATTTTTACATATTGATTTATATACAGCCAACTTGCTATATCCTCTAACTTTAATGATTTATATATTGATTATTTTGAATTTTCTATGTAGTCAATTATATCATTTCTCAATAAGAGCAAAACAATTTTATTTCTTAATTTTATATTTCATTTTTCTTTTTCTTGCCTTACCCTACTGTGAGCTCTTCTAATATAGAATTAAGTAAGGGTGTTCTTGTTTCTGATCTTAAAAAGAACACTTTCAATATTTCTTCATTAGTATTTCTACATTTACTGAGATGATGTATAGTTTTTCATTTATTTGTTATTGTAGTAAATTATATTCATTAGTTACTAATATGAAGGTACTTCTGCATCCCTAAGATGAAACTATCTTAGTCATGATGGATGGTTATTTTTACACATTTCTGAATTTTGTTTGATAATGTTTTATTAAGATTTTTGGATTTTTGTTTGTGAATGAGATTGGCCTGTAATTTTCCTTTTGTACTGTCATTGTCAGGTTTTCATATCAAAATTATGTAAGCCTCCTTGACAAAGAAAAGTTGAGGGTCAAGGTAGTCCCTCTTTTTTCATATAGTGGAATAGTTTGTGTAAGGAAGGATATAGGAATATTCGGGTTTTTATTTCTCTTTGTTTCAATATAGGTAAGTTAAAATTCTATAGAAAATGCTCCATCTAAATTTTTTAATATTTAGCATGATTTTTAATGATATTTTATTATCTTTTAAATTTCTTGTGCATGTAAATTATGACCCCAAATTTTTTATTTTTTTGTACATTTTTTTCTTTGAAAAATCTTGCCATAAAGTTGTTAGAGCTTCCAATCATTTGAAAGAAACTTTGTTTAGCTTTTTTGATCTACACTCTTATATGTTTATATTCTATTTCATTATTTCTGGTCTTATTTTTATGATTTTCTTTCTTCTAGTTCTTTGGATTTATTTTACTGATCTTTTTCTGATTTCTTAAATTATTTACTTATTAAATTTCAATTTTTCTTTTTTTAAACATTGTTAAAATTTCACTCTAAGTAATGCTTATGCATCTCTACACATTTTTGTGTATGACATTTTATTAATATTTAATTGCAAATATTTTGTCATTTTACATTTGAATTTCCTCTTATCCCATAAATTATTTGTGGGATTCTTGATTTACAAAGATATAGGGATTTTCTGGTTATCTTTTTGTTACTGACTTTCAACACAATTACACTGAAGTCAGAAAATATTTTATGTGTGGTATCAATTTGTCAAAATCTTTGAGACTGATTTTTGGTCCAGTATATTGTCAGTCTTTATAAATGCTCCATAGTTGGCCAAAACCAATGAACACTGGTGTTTCAAGCTGCTAGGCATAGTGCTCCATATATGTGTGTTATATGAATGAAGCTTGCCGATCGTGCTAGATAAATCTTCTATATCATTATTTTTACTACTTGATCTATCAGTTACTGTCAAAGATGTGTTAAAAATCTTCCACTATTATTGTAGACTTATTACATTCTCCTTGTAAATATTGTTACATATTTTCAATCTGTGTTATTGGGTACAAATTACCTTAAACTTTTTATATGCATATTAATGTGGAAATATAGTTAATTGCAGAGGCTCAAATTTAGACTATAGGTTATTTTGGTTCAGTGATTCTGATTTTTATATTTTGTAAAACATTTAATAAACCTCACTTGAGACAAAAAGAATTTTTTAAAATCACACTTAGCAATTCAGAGTTAAAAATATTGGTGTCTCTTGACCCTGTTAACCCATTTCTGGGATACTGTCCAAAATAACCAGAAGTAGATAAAAAGCTTTATGTACCAAAATACATATTTGTACTGGGAAATAAAATAAAATTAAATGTCAGTTCTAACAATAGGAGAGTGGTTAAATAACTGGACATAGCTACGTGATAATGTATTATACATCCATTAGAGTCATTTATAAAGAATTTATAATAAAACTGGAAAGTTATTATGTCACAATGATGCATAAATCTGACTACAGTCGGTCCCTCTTACCCATGGGGGATATGTTCTGAGACTCCCCAGTGGATGCCTGAAACTGCAGATAATACCAACCTCTACATATATGAATTTTTCCTACACATACATACCTATGATAAAAGTTCAATTTATAAATTTAGCATAGTAAGAGATTAACTACAATAATTAATAATAAAATAGAACAATTATAACAATGTGCCAGAATCATTTCTCTTGTGCTTTGGGGCCACTATTAAGCAAAATAAGGGTTCTTTGAACACCAGCATTGTGGTACTGCAACAGTGGCTCTAATAACCTAGCCAGCCACTAAGCAACTCGCGGGCAGGTGACATATACAGCGTGGATATGCTAGATAGAGGGATGACTGTGGTGTGAGATTTCATCATGCTACTCAGAACCATGTGCAATTGATAACTTATGAATGATTTATTTCTGGAATTTTCCACTTAATATTTTCAGACCAAAGTTGTGCATAACTGAAACCATAGAAAGCAAACTGCAGATAAGAGGGGACTACTGTATACTGTATGATTTCAATTACCTTAATGATAACTACAGAAAAAAATTCTAGGAAGAAGTATCTCAAAAGCATTGTAACATTAATTGATGTAACATTGGTGGAAAAATGGTTTTTCCCGCTTCCTTTCTATTTTTCTGTGTTTTCTGCGTTTTCTACCATATTCAAATTTCTTTTACAATATAGGAGGAAAGCCTTAAAAGCATGAACCTAGAAATGCTTATTTAATTAATACTTGAGTATACACAATTAGTCTTTCATTCTATATTATGTTGGTTTTGGCTGATATATATATAATATGTGTGTGTATATATATAGTGTGTATATATAGATACAATGTGTGTGTGTATATATATTTTATATATATATACATTTTTTTTGAGACAGAGTCTTGCTCTGTTGCCCAGGCTAGAGTACAGTAGCATGATCTCAGCTCACTGCAACCTCTACCTCCCAGGTTCAAGGGATTCTCCTGCCTCAGCCACCTGAGTAGCTGGGATTACAGATGCCCACATTGCGCCTGGCTCATTTTTGTACGTTAATAGCGATGGCGTTTCGCTGTGTTGGGCAGACTGGTCTTTATCTCCTGACCTCAGGTGATCCACCCGCCTCAGCCTCACAAAGTGCTGGGATTACAGGCATGAGCCACCGCGCCTGGCCTTAGCTGGTATTTTTTAAATATCAAGATAGAAGTCATTTAAAATGTGTGATATGGATATGTACAAAGTTAAAGTTAATGCTTAAAATAAATGTCTTGTACTCTGCTGCCCGTAGGTAAAGTGTTGAGAGAGGAGAACCAGCGCACTGCTCCTGTGGTTTCCAGCCGCGTGAGTCCAAGGACAGGACCAACAGCTATGGGGTCCTTCAGCTCACACATGACAGAGTTTCCACGAAAACGCAAAGCAAGTGATTCAGACCCATCCCAGTAAGTGAATTTGTTCCTCTAACCCAGTGAGAGCTTTGACTCTAGGGAGAAGAGGAAAATATTCCTTTTAAAATCTTTAATTATTTCCAAGTTCATGGTAACATTTGGAGACAGGAGAGTACTTATCTACCCAACTGCTACCTTTGTCAATGACTGACTTGGAACTTTTCCATCCAGCTCTGAAGAAAGGTATCTAGGAGGGTCAGCTAGAGTCTGAAAGAGACATAGGAACATGAGTTTTATTTGGTTAATGTTTATGGTCATGGCAAGATACTTGCCTTCCTTACTGAAATCCTTATAAACATGAGGAGAACACCTTGGATGTTTGACTTAAAATAATAATGACTACTTCTCACCTTACTCATCATGTATAGAATAACCAACCCTTGGTTATCTGTGGTCAGTTTAATCATATAAAACTCGTGCTTTCCATATTTATTAAGTCAAATTGATAATAAAGTCAATGGTAAGAATACCCACTGTCTCCTTATTTATTTTTGTTACCCCTGCAGCTTCAGTCCTAAATATTCTTTAATGACTTCCCCAAAGCTGGAGTTTATATGGTGAAAACATCAGGGCAAGCCAGGTACAGTGGCACACGCCTGCAGTACTAGCTACGCGGGAGGCTGAGGTAGGTTCATTTGAGCCCAGATGTTTGAGACCAGCAAGACCCCATCTCTAAATAAATAGGTATAAAATTTAGAAAACATTAAGGAAAAATAAAGATAGCCGTCTAGAGCAACTCATCATAGGCTGGTACTTTACATAAATGTGAGAGTTGATGACAGTTCTCCATCATGAATGAAGGGAAAAATCCTGAGTTGGGAGTTGGAGGTCAAGATAAGGACATAATAAAACATCCTGGCTCTTTTTTGTTGTTGTTGGGGGATGATATTCAGCTCTTCACTTACACAGTGGGCACATGCTAGCTCTTTTTAACTCAGTTCTTCCCAATACACTTTATAATTTAGCTTCAGTTCCCAAGACAGTAGAGTAAATACTAAAGCACTTCCCACGCCACATATAAAGGATTGGAAGGTTTTCTACTGTTTTTGGTTGTCTCTGTTCCCTTAGTCTCTTCCATTAACATGGATGCTTCTGAAAACTATAGTTGATGAAGTGACAGTCTTTTTAGACTCTCTAGCTGTTTTCCATCCTAAATTATCAGTCAATAGCCCCCACTTAACTTGAGCTAAAAGTGACTGTTAGTTCTTTTTATTTGCTTCCTTATTCTTCAGAATCATAAGCACCACTGTTCTTTCTCAGTGTCTAAATATGATTTCAGCAATTGAAGTGGGAACAGTGAATATAGAGGTAGCCCAGCTTCGTGCCACATGGCGGGGCACAGATGAGACCTTGCAGTGGTTTGGGGGTGAAATGGAAAGTGGGGTCAGTGCTAGCAAAAATGTAAGAAACATGCAAAGTACTGACAGTACCGACATTTTTTTTGTCAGCAAGCAACACTGAAGATTATTTAGGTAACTACTCACATTTTAGAAGAGGAAGAAGCTAGAACTCAGAAATGTCAAGCAGTTTGCCCAGCATCACACAGCTTGTTAGAATGCCTGATTCCAGATGTGGTATTTTCTTCACTTCACCCAGCTTCCTGTCACTGGGTAGCTGGACAGAGTGGGCTGCTTTCTCCACTTGAGGACAGGCTTGCTGTCCATTCCCAGAACATCTGGGTAGGGGGTGACCCAAGGCCTCCTTCCTTCCAGGTCAGGAATCATGACAGAAAAAGTGGTGGAAAAGATTTCTGAGAATCCCCTTACCTATCTTCTTTCAACAAGGATAGAAATATCAGCCTCCAGTGGCAGCAGGTAAGTCCTGGACCGTTTTTGACATACTCCCGCCCCTACTTGAAGAGGGCATAGAGTGGCAGTGAAAACGTAATACATGTCCCGCTGATTTGCTCATCATCTATCCCAGAGCTTCTCCTTTCTGCCCCAATCCTTCCTTTATCCTACCAGTCTCTGTTCCCTTTAATGAAATTATGGATGTCAAAGTACGTGGTGCTGACTATATAGTGTCCTTCCCCAGGACTCAGTGCAGGAAAGCCAGTCAATAGGTGAGGCTGATTTCACTCACGTAGCCTCAGAGTGCTGGATATTTTTAAAAACGAAGAATATGTGAGAATGTCCACCCTTTCTGTGGCACTGTTAGTTTTGAATGGAGAGCTGGTTTTTTGTTGTTGTTGTTCTTTTTTTTTTTTTTTTTTTGGAGACAGAGTCTCACTCTGTCGCCAGGCTGGAGTGCAGTGGCGCAATCTCGGCTCACTGCAACGTCCGCCTCCTGGGTTCAAGTGATTCTCCTGCCTCAGCCTCCCGAGTAACTGGGACTACATGTGCCCGCCACCACGCCCGGCTAATTTTTGTATTTTTAGTAGAGATGGGGTTTCACCATGTTGGCCAGGATGGTCTCAATCTCAACTTCATGATCCACCTGCCTCGGCCTCCCAAAGTGCTGGGATTATAGGCATGAGCCACCGCACCTGGCTGGAGAGCTGGTTCTTTAAAAGGGTCTTTGATGAATCTGTGGAATGTAGTCATTAAACATTTATTGGGTTGCTACTATGTGACAGTCAGTAGACTAGGAGAGATAGAGACACAAAGGTACAGGAAACTTGTGCAAGTGGAAAAGATACAAACAATTATTTTACATCATCATAACTGCTATAATAGAGACCCTGGGTACTATGTCAGCAAATAAAGTTAGGCATTTAAGTAAGATTTAAATGCTTCCTGGAAAAGTTGACTTAAGCTAAGTTTTAAATGAAAAATAGAAATAAGTCTACAGCCAGGTATGATAGCTCATGCCTGTAATCCTAGCACTTTGGGAGGCAGAGGTGGGAAGATCGCTTGAGCCCAGAAGTTCGAGGCTGCAGTGAGCTATGGTCACGCCACTGCATTCCAGCCTGGGTGACAGAGTGAGACCCTATCTCTATAAAAATACATTTAAAAACAGAAGAGAAGAAGTGAGTCTACAGAACAGGAGTGGAAAAGATATTTTAGGTGGAAAGAACAACCGTGCAGGCATACAGGTATGTAGTTGCATACTCCTGATCAGGAAATGAGTGGTTGTCACCATAGAGCAGAGGGTGCACTTAGAGGGAGGTGAGCTATGAGAGTTGAGAGATAAACATGAACTGAGTCATGAAAGATCTGCTGAACTGAAGAATCTGAAAACTGTCTTGAATGCAGTAGGAAAACTGAAGAATTCTAAGCATGAGAAGAACTTGATCAGATTTATATTTTTTAAAGAATTGATTGCCTCTGCACTTTTTCACTTTTTTATTATGGTAAATACACACACACACATATACACGCAAACACATATATATAAATAACATTAAATTTGCCATTTGAACCACTATTAAGTGTACAATTAATTGGCATCAATTATAGTCAGTATTATAGACCATCACCTCTATTTCTAAAACTTTTGAATCACCCCAAAGAAAAACTCTGTGCCCATAAACAACAGCGTTCCCATTCTCCTCTCTCCCGATCCCCTGCTAACCTCTAGTGCATTTTCTGGCTCTATGAATTTGCTTATTCTAGATATTTCACATAAGTGGGAGTCCGAGGCAGGTGGATTGCCTCAGCTTAGGAGTTTGCAACCAGCCTGTGCAACACGGTGAAACCCTGTCTCTACTAAAATAAAAAAAAATTAGCCAGGCGTGGTGGCGGGCGCCTGTAGTCCCAGCTACTTAGGAAGCCGAAGCAGGAGAATTGCTTAAACCCAGGAGGCAGAGGTTGCGGTGAGCCAAGATCGTGCCACTGCACTCCAGCCTGGGCAGCAGAGCGAGACTCCATCTCAAAAAAAAACCAAAGTGGAATTATATGATGTTTGTTCCTTTGTCTGACTTATTTCACTTAGCATAATGTCTTCAAGTTTCATCCATATTATAGCATGTGTCAGAATTTCATTGCTGTTTATGGCTGAATACTATTCCACTGTGTATATATACCATATGTGATTTATCCAGTCCTCTCTTGAAGGGTTATTTCCACTTTTTGGCTATTGTGAATAATGCTGCCATGAACACTGATATACAAATACCTGCTTTAGTCCTTGCTTTCCATTATTTTGGATACATGCCTAGGAGAGAGTTGCTGGGTTATGTGATAATTCTGTTCAGTTTTTGAGGAACTGCTATACTGTTTTCCACGGTGACTGCATCACGTTACATTCCCATGAGTAGTGTACAGGAGTTCCATTTTCTTCACATCCTCACTGATCCTTATTATTTTCAATTGCTTGATTATAGCCGTCCTGGTAGGTCTTACAGTTTTCAAAGAATCACCCTGGAAACAGCGTGGAGGATGGTCTGAAGGGGGAAGATCCAGTAGGCAGAGAGAACCACAGAGAATAGCTCTTGCCAAGGATGAGGTTTTCTGAGCTTCAATCAAAGAGAGTGGCCCTGGACAGGAAGGGGAGGGAAAGGAAGGGACATTTGACACACTCAGAAGATAGGATCAATAGGACTTCGTGATTGTTCATTGGGAGGAGGATATAAAGTGTGCCCACGTTTTCTGACTTGCGCTTCTAGAGGGAGGGTGGTATTTTCATTCACTTATATTGAGGCAAAGATGATGAGTTGAGTTCTGGACACACTAAGAATGGGATATTTATAGAACCTTCAAGCAGGAAGATGGACATGAGGATTTGGAGCTCAGGGTGGAGGCCTGGCCTGGAGTTAGAGACTCAGACATCATTAATGCACAAAAAGTACTTGAACTGATGATGTGGGTGACGTCACTGGGAGAAGCTTATGGAGTGGGGAGACTGGGGGCTGAGGATATACTCTGGGGGCGCTGACCTAAAGATAGTACGAGATGAGGGGAAGCCTGCCCAGACTATCTGAAGGCATGGCTCTGAAGTGGGAGCGGCACACAGAAATCAAAGGAAGCACGTTTCAAAAAGAGGAACGCCTGACAAGTGGCAAATCTGGGGAATATTTTGAGATTGCATCTGCCTCTAACTTTGTCTTTGGTTAATTTAGAAAGAATGCCTACATTTCATTCAAAATGCAGTGAAAATAGTTTTCAAGAAAACTTTGCATTGTGTCTGAAATTCTATTACTGTAACGTAAGGTGCTGCACTAAGAAAATGTATCCCAGTAATGTGAACATTATTAATATCAGGAAGCTTATTAAAACACATTTGTAAAAATTTGTAAAATGTTAGGATTATAGACCAAATTTACTAATTATCTAGATTTGTTCTACAAACAAATGAACTGTTTGACTAACAAGATCTTGCCTTTATTCTATTCTGCCAGGGGCCATTAAATAGAAGGGTATTTGTATTTAATAAGTACAGTATATTTGAATTTCACCAAGGAGGCAAATTCACTCAGTGAGTTCATTTGCTAAAATGCCAATGATTAAAGCGAAAACATGATCTTAAAAGGTCAAAGTTTACCTTTTGAAATTGAAGTAATGTACATATATGTAGTCAGTGCTTCATATCTATGGGCAACCAATCAAAAATTGAAAATATCCAGAAAAAAAAAGCAAGTCTGTACTGAACAGATTCAGACTTATTTTTCTTGTTATTATTCTTTAAACAATACTGTATAACAACAATTCACGTAGCATTTACATTGATTAGGTATTGTAAGTAATCTGGAGATGATTTAAAGTATATGGGAGGATGTGCATAGGTTATATGCAAATACTGTGAAGAGACTTGAACATCCACAGGTTTTGGTATCTGCGAGAGGTTCTGGAGCCAGTCCCCCACGGATGATGAAGGACAATTATATATAATTCCAGACTATTAGGAAGAAAATTATTGACCCGTATAATTGTTTTCTGTTCATTCCTTTAAGATGGCTAAAAAGAGAGAAGAAGCTGACTTAATCTGACCCTCTCTTTTGCCTCAGAGAAACTTTAATTTTATTTGTACCAGCCACACAACAGGCTGACAGTGGTGAGAGAAATGGCCAGGTATGGTGGAAGGCCAGCCTGTGTTGAATAGTCTTTGCTTGGCCTCCTACTAGTTATAGGACCTTGGACAGTCATTAACTTTACTCAACTCCTTCATCTGTAAAATGGGGATAGTAATAACTTCATCACTGTGCTGTGAGAATCAAGTGTGGAAATATTTTTGATAAAGTACCATAAATATAAAAGCTCTTCTTGATTGAAACTGTGAAAAGGAAATGCACCACTTGATTAAGCGTTAGTCTTTGTGGTCTTTTTTATTTGGAATATTTATAAGCATCTCTTTATAAATTTGATTAACTTTTCTATAAGCATTATCTTTTTTTAAGTGGAAAAATATTAAAACTTCAAAAGAGTTCAACTGAGTAAGACAGTTCTAAAGTAGGCCAAACTTTTTTCAAAGCCTGAAAAATGTTCATTGTTAAATATCTATAAAGAAGGAAATTTGTTAAGATGGATCAGAAGCCTTAAAATATTTATCCATAAATTGTACTCCTAGGAATTTATCCTAGAGTGTAATTCGAGATGCCCACACCACAATATTCTTAGCCATATTATTTATGATATTGAAAATATTAGAATGTTGAAATATCCAACAATAGCAAATGAATGAATTATGATTTAACTAATCAATGGGCTACCATGTTCTCCAAGAATATTTGCAACTATGCAGAAATATTCATGTTAGAATGTTAAATGAATAAGACAAGACATGAAAATTATATACTATGATCTGAGTTTTATTTATTCTATATGTAGAACACACAGAAATATCCACATGGTACCCATGCACCATGGCTAAGTTAAATAATCATTGTATGTATCTACATGTTTAGGAAACGCTGGAAGGAGACATGTTAAAATATTAACTGTGATTACTTCCAGATGGGATTATGGGTGGTTTTCCTGGAATTTTTCAAATCTCTCACAAAATGATACATTTGGAAATATATCTTTTAAGATTACATATTTTTAAAAGCTATGCAGCCTGCATAATTTTTAAATGCTGACAGTCTTCTATCACCACCAATGTTTTTCATTTTAGTAATGGTCTGATGAGTACATTTCTGATGCTAGGAACTATACTAATGTGAAAATTAATATTATTGGCAAGAGTTTCCAGTTTTCAATATTTGTTACCATCCAGATGGATTTTTAGGCAGAATAAATTCCTTTTGATTAAAGGTCTGGGATTCTTAATCCATTTTCAGGCTGTTGTAATATAGCTATCATAAAGTTTTTGGTTAAGCCATCAATGATCTTAATGACTTTAATGTTAATTCTATGAAAATCTTACTATTGCTCAAGTTTGTCATGAGATCATATCCAAGTAATACACTAATTATTGCTCACTGTCAGTTAACATAACTTTTGTTATCCTTATGGGAATGGTGTTGCCTGTCAGCGTTAGGAAGAGAATGGTTCCTGTAGACAGTAGTAATCATTTCAGGTCATTAGGTGCTCAAGGGCGCATTTACAGCTAAGGATTTTATAGGAATTAGGATGATTGGACTTAATCTCACATCTGTTTCTCTCTCAAGAACTACAGAAAAGGTATTTCATGTAGTTTGATATTTTATCCTGCTTTTTTGTAGAGTGGAAGATGGTGAACACCAAGTTAAAATGAAGGCCTTCAGGTACATTGACTTGTTGAGATGGTACATGGTGAGTGGAAAGGTACACAAAGGCAAGCCTGTAGCCTAAGGCAAAGGTGACGCCAAGATAGAAGGGCTTGAAGATGAGACTTTTTTGTCTTGTTATGCTCTGAGAAGCAATGTTATCAGGCACCTTTTGTCTTGCTTTTCTGTCTACTTGGATAACATTTTGGCTTTCATGCCTTTAACTTTCTCTTAGAATAGCTTTTTTCAAAAAAAGAATACTTTCTTTAAGCACTAAAGAAAAATTGATTCATGACTTAAACAAATCAGTTACTTATGAGGAGCATCTGACTGTTGGAAACCCATCCTCGTAAGTTCTTTGTCAATTATTTCAACATATTTTTTCAACAACAACAACAAAATATTCTTCTCCATCTGGCAACATGGCCTATCAGAGTTTTGCTTTTTCTCCATTTATTTTGTTTTCTGATAGGATTCTACAAAATACTGCTGTGGTTCAAAGTGGCAGTAACTGTACACAGAATTAGGAGCCAGAGCTCTGATGAAGTATTAAGCAGAGAGCTGGCCTCTGGATAATTATGCCTTTCCTTAATGAAAGCCTCCAGAAACCTTTTCAGGTGCAGCTCCTTCAAGTAAAGTACCTTGTTCAGACATTGGTTCTTTCACCTTGCCCTGGGTTTCCTGGCTCCCAGCGTCATCATTCACCTTCTCCACCGTGGGCTTTCTCCCACCCTGCTCTCATCTCTCTCCAGATCCTGGCTCAGAGAGAGCACCCCTTCCTCTGCTGTACATCCTGGAGTCAGGCGTCTCTATCCATCGCTGCTGTCCATGCTGATGGGGAACACTGTTAGAAAGAAGAGGTGATCCTTCTAGTGAGAGTGTAACTACAATATTCTTTTAATCATAACACTTTCATTTTAATCGAGATGCTCTGTAATCCCAGCTCCTTGGAAGGCAGAGGCAGAAGAATCCTTTGAGCCCAGGAGTTTGAGGCTGCAGTGAGCTGTGATCATACAACTGCACTGCAACCTGGGCAACAGAGTGAGACCTTGACTTTAAAAAGAAAAAGAAAAGTATCTAATTGCTCACAAATAGAACAAAGTATGAGTAGATAACTGAATTTTATGTGAATACACATCTAATTGGAATCCTATCCACTTCATCCAACAGTATGTATTTTGTTCCAGGCGTGTCACTGCCAAGGGTGAATGGTTGGGGCAGGGAGTGTGTTAGCTCCCACAGCCTTCGTTGATGTTCCTCCCTACCCACCTCCCTACTCTTTTATCTGGAAAAATTACATTTTCTTTTATCCAATTTAAAGTCTTTGTAAGAACAGATCAGGGAAGTCTCCCACTTACCCTCTTTCCCATCAGATTGCCCCTAATCTATTCTAATAGAGAAATTCCGGAGTTGCTCTGTGTTGTAGGAGAGGGATTTGCAGCAAAGTGTGACGAGTAAAATCGTGTAATTCTTGAAATCTAAGATACACTTTTCCTCTCTACATTTTATTTTCTGTGGAAATTTCTTATCAGTGGCATCTTCCTGTCAGTTGGCAGCATTTCTTTCTCTTGTGATGCTTTAAATAATCGTGCGTCTTACAATTGGTGGCTCTTAGATTTGATGAAATAGGGGTAGTGGTATGGAAGGTACTGAGGTGGCTTAGAGAGAGCAGTGATTAATCGTGTAGTAGTCAGAGAAAGCTTCCCAGAAGAATAACTGAGCGGGATTTTGAAGAAAGAATAGGATTTCTCCAACAGTGCAGTCAGAAAGGACTTTGTAAGCCGGGTAAAGAGGAAGGCATGGAGGAGGTGTGAGACAGCATGGAGGAGGTGTGAGACAGCATGGAGGAGGTGTGAGACAGCATGGCGTGTGTGAGGACGAGCAAGTCTTCGCGCGTTGCTGCTGTGGGACACGTGGAGCTATCGGGAAAAGTCTTGAAGAGAGAAACTGGAGATGAAGACATGAGGCGGGTCAGGGGGAACCTTGGCCTATAATTAGGGAATCTGGCTAGTCCTCTTGGGCAGTGGATGTACAGTGAACAGTTTTGTGCAATGGGATTAGGTGACTTGATTTGTTTTACTACATAATTCCGGAAGGCATAGGATAGACTGGGAGAGGAAGGAACAACAGTTTAAAAGGTTCTGGGGTAATGCAATGAGCCTGAATTAAGATGGTGACAGAGGGAATGGAGAGGAAGAGAAGACATGTTTAAGAAATATTTTAAGATCTAGAATTGACAGGAGTTTGTGATTATTTGGCTTTTTAGGGTGAAGAGGAAGGTTCTAAACCAGGGGTATCCAATCTTTTGACTTCCCTGGGTCACGTTGGAAGAAGAAAAATTGTCTTGAGCCACACATAAAATACAGTAACACAAATGATAGCTAGTGAGCTAAAAAAAAAAAAAAAAAAAAAATCTCATAATGTTTTTAGAAAGTTTATGAATTTGAGTTGGGCCACATTCAAAGCCATCCTGGAGTGCAGTTTGGACAAGCTTGGTCTAGACTGAGCAGTTGTGTTACCAACCAAGATAAACCCTATAGAAGGAATAATAAATCAGGAGTAGTACAGGAAGAATTGAAAATGGGGGTACATTGCAGAGAATGCATTCAGTTTGGGGTTTCCTGAGTTTTAGATTTCTTGAGAATTGTTTAGATTTGTAATTCTAGTTCCATAGGTCAGGAGCTGAGTGAAGTATGAATGAGATAGGGTTATAATAACAAGTAGCTTATGAGTAGCTGTAAAGCCTTGTGAGGGAATGAGATCTCAGGGTGAATAAAGAGTGAGGAGAGAGCGGTGCTGAGCAGGGAATCTTAGTACACACCAATATTTAAGGATCAAGTAAGAGCTGGGTGAGGAGGCGAGGGGACTGAGCCGAGCAGGGAGAGTGGAGGAGGACGAGGAGGCAGAGAGGCTGTGGAAACCAGGGGAGAATGAGAAGTGTCAGCAGTGTCAGATTCAAGGCAGGGATCAGCAAGAGATTGCAAGATCTTCGCTAGGACAGTTTTAGTGGGGCAGGGGTTGTGGAAGGTTGATGTTACAGATGGACAGAATGCCTGGGAAATGAAAGACTGAGTGGAAACTGCACTCTTTCAGGGAGCTTGCTGAGGGGGCAAGACAGTAGCAAGAACAAAAAACAACTAGAATTAGGGAAAGGATTTTTTTTCAGGGGGGAAGATACTTGAGCACATTAATAGACCCATGATAAGGAGCTATAAAAATAATGAGGTTAAGATGCTGACAACTATTTATGCAAATGCAAGAGAATAGTTAGCTTTGAACAAAAGGGCACCCATCTCTTCTCTAATATTGGAGACAGGTAGAAAAACCACCTAGGCTCTCAGACAGTTGCCTTCGTTCTTAAAGATTTCAGAAAATGAGGTAGGGAGGGACTGACCAAGGGCAGCGAGTTTTATGAATGCTATTCCTGGTCTCAGCAGCGCTTTCCCCTTCCCTCAATGACAACTGCAGGGACCCAAGTTAGGAGGAAGAACAGTGTGTGCCTGCTGGGCTCAGCATCTGCTCCACTGAGCGCCACGGGTGGGGGTCTGGAGGTCTGCCGAATGTTAAATATAAAGGAAGTTCCTTTTCCCTCTTAGAGAAGCTCATAGCCAAACCGAAAAGCGGAGGAGAGATAAAATGAATAACCTGATTGAAGAACTGTCTGCAATGATCCCTCAGTGCAACCCCATGGCGCGTAAACTGGACAAACTTACAGTTTTAAGAATGGCTGTTCAGCACTTGAGATCTTTAAAAGGTGAGTTTGACGACGGCTTCCACAGTTAAGTGAAATCTGCTCTGTCACTGAGGTCTCTGATTGGTTCGCTTTGCTGTCAGCTGTTGAGGTTCTATCCAGATGTGTCTTTCAGCTTTACGGGTATTCACTGGCATTTGTCTATAGTCTATGTGTGGAGAGAATACTGAATTGGATGTCAGAAAACTGGGTTCTGATAAAAGCTTTATCTCGAGCTCTGATGAAAAAATACTATACAAACTTGAAAAGTATTTACATTTCTGCTTCACATATAATACGAAGAGAATATCACCTGCCTTTCATACCTCTCAGTTCTTTAGAAGTTCTGAAGTAGAACTGGGCATGGTGGTTCATGCTTGTAATCCCCGTACTTTGGGAGGCTGAGGTGGGTGGATCGCTTGAGTCCAGACTTCGAGACAAACCTGGGCAAAAAATGCAAAAATTAGCCAAGAGTGGTCATGCTCACTTGTAATCCCAGCTATCCGGGAGACTGAGGTGGGAGGATCGCTTGAGCCTGGGAGGTGGAGGTTGCAGTGAGCAGTAATCATGCCACTGCACTCCAACCTGGGTGACAGCCTGTCTCAAAAAAAAAAAAAAAAAAAAAAAAGTTCTGAAGGATGGTATTAATTATTAAGTTATTGAGAGATTTCTATCCTTCAAAAAGAAAACTTCCTTAAACTCTGCAGTTTCTCTTAAGGCTTCATTCAGATTTATCAGTAGTACCTTACAATGCATCACACGTTGCCATTCCAGGGTATCCTCAAATATGTGAGACACTGGGGGAAGGAGGTCCTTGCCAATGCCTCTTGGTGTGTGGGTCATCATTTCTGGCTTTAGCAATTCCCCAATTTGAG
This sequence comes from Papio anubis, assembly GCF_008728515.1. Taxonomy (NCBI): domain Eukaryota; kingdom Metazoa; phylum Chordata; class Mammalia; order Primates; family Cercopithecidae; genus Papio; species Papio anubis. The sequence goes on from NC_044984.1 coordinate 26,297,901, forward strand.
CTTGAATTTTAAATCAAAGTGTAATAAATGTGTATATGTACCTGTGTGTTAGTCCATTCTCGCATTGCTATGAAGGAATACCTGAGACTGGGTAATTTATAAAGAAAAGAAGTTGAATTGGATCATGGTTCCACAGGCAGTGCAGGAAGCATGGTGGCATCTGCCTCTTGGGAGGCCTCAGGGAGCTTTTACTCATGGCAGACGGCAAAGCGGGAGCCGGCATCTTACATGGCAGGAGCAGGACCAAGAGAGGGTCGGGGAGGTGCCACACGCTTTAAACAACCAGATCTCATGAGAACTCACTATTGCGACACAGTACCAAGGGGAAAATCCACAAGCATGATCCAATCACCTCCCACCAGGCCCCACCTCCAGCACTGGGGATTAGTTTTCGACATGAGATTTGGGTGGGGACACAGAGCCAAACCATATCAACATGTGCAGTAGAAATCACCCCTGGTTTGGGAATAACCCCAGTCCAACTTGGGGGACAGGGTGATGGAAGTGGAATAGAGTTTTCGATTTATCAATGCTGATCATGTAAATTTGCATGGAAAAGATAAGACCTGGACAAGTAGCAAGCTGAAGACTCCAGAGGAGACTCTGCAAGTGCAGATCTGTAAAGATCTAGAAGATTATAGTAAAATTTGGCTCAAAAATCATAAAAAGAGAGTGAGCAAAGGATGACCAAGGGTCTTAGTTTAGATCTCAAACACTGCCAGGAAAAGGAAAATATATTTCAGGGTAATGGAAATTATCTGGGCACCATACAAGGACTTTACCAAGTCAAGTTAAGCTGGCTAAGAGGAGAGCAGCACTAACCTGGACTCCTGGTGCTTCCTGTTGGGAGCGTGATGGGAGATCTTACTTTCGTAACAGTCTGTTATGAAATAAGCTTCTCTTTTACCCACAGCTGAGGCTTGCAATATTTTCCTTAAATCCTTCAGCAATGAAAATTTACAGGCTCAACTGAGGTCATTTGATTGCAACCCTAAAATTAGCTGAGTATTTTCACATTCGCAGTGTCCTAAGGGAGGAGGACCTAAGGGAAAAGCCATGAATCAGTCGACTAGTTCAACAAAACATGATCTGAGCATCAACTGCATTCCTGTTCTGTGCTGAGAATATAAAAATTAATGAGGCAAGGTCTCTGCCCTTTAAGGGTTTGTGATCTGACTAGGAAGATTGAATTAGGAAGAGATCGTCAGAGTCTAGTGTGATGAATGTTACAGCAGTGATGTGAGTGAGAGGAGAGGCTGTGGAAACTCGGCAGGGAGGAGGTGAGTCCAAAGGAGATTCCTTGGAACAGGGCGTAAATTTTGCCGTCAGCTCTGCTAAGCAGAAGTGACATGGTTAAGAACTCATCCCCGCAGTCTGACCAGATCCTTTGGTCAGTGCTGCTCACAGCAAGATGATTTAAGGCAACTGGATCTGCATTCCAGGGTATTGTCGCAGCATCCCCACACTTGCTCGGCAAAAGCTTAGAAGCCATATCAACAGAGGGCTGCCTGTGGATCATGTTGTTTTGGTCCATAGGATAATTAGGTTAAAGGCAGAAGGATGGTGATGTGATCTTTTTCACTATACCCTACAGCTGTGCTTTTTAAACTATCTGGGTGAAGAACAGGTGTTTCTGCCATCCACCACCAGTTCATTGTAAAATACAATTAATTATGGAAAAATGATCATGGGTTTGGCTGTCACAGCAATGTTACATTTTTATAAAAGCCTCTAAATGCTTATTCTTAAATTCTGCATTCGATCTTACCAGTTTGCTGGTAAGAAAACCACTGGTCTGCAGACCACATTTGGAGTAGCCCTGCTCTGTAGCATGAGGTCCTCTGTCTGTGATCTGATTACCAGGCGGGGCAGTGGAGCGCGGTGGTTCACGCGTGTGCGTACTGAAGGCAGACCTTGTGGTTCAAATCCTGGCTTCCTCCCTTCATAGCTATGTGACTTACTCAAGTTATTTGACATTCTAATTCTCAGGTTTCCGCATCTGTGAAATAGGGACAATGCATTTGCCTCCTGGGACTATTGTTAAGAGTAAAGAACAGAAACCAAACACTGCATGTTCTCACTCATAGGTGGGAATTGAACAATGAAATCACTTGGCCATGGGAAGGGGAACATCACACACTGGGGCCTATTATGGTAGGGGGAGAGGGGAGGGATGGCATTGGGAGTTATAACTGATGTAAATGACGAGTTGATGGGTGCTGACGAGTTGATGGGTGCAGCACACCAACATGGCACATGTATACATATGTAACCTGCACGTTGTGCACATGTACTCTAGAACTTAAAGTATAATAATAATAAAAAAAGTAAAGAGTAATGCATGTAGAGTGTAGCACAGTGTTCACTAATGGTGGGGGTGGGGTAAGAAGAGGAGGAGGAATTGTTACTGTCATTTTTATCTTGTTTTTTAACCCAATGAACATTGTCAAAAAAGTAAGTGATCATGTTGCCTCGTTGGTTTTTGCCATGGGAACTCTGAGAGCCAATGTGTGGACAAGTATGTGGAACACCACAGCTTGCATTTGCGGGCCAGCCTCTACCATGCCTCAGCACTGCTCTCACTGCCCTTGTTTTCTCTTGAGCACATCCCCACTCACTCACCGAGTCAGGGCTCGCCTGTGCTGGCTGATTTACACTGACAGGGTTTCCCAGCCCACTTCTGCCTGGTGTGCTCTGCCAACCTTGCTGCAGGCCAGACCTGAAATGTCATTACCTTGCTCAGAATCAATTTATTGCTGTTCCCCGACCTAGCACTCAGAATCTGCGTCCTTCATTCCTTCCTCAGCTCCCTCCCAAGCTGCTGTGTAGTAATATTAACAAGAAGTTGTTGGGAGAATTCCCTGAGCCCTAGGGTGAAGATAGATTCCAACAGAAGAGATTTTCTTTTCCCTATGCCAGGCTCTTTAGAATGCTATGAGTCTGAGAAAACTGTACTGAATCATAGCACGAGGCATTTTGACTTTCTGCCCCGCCTACTTACTTTGCCACCACCACTTAGTTCATTGGTGAGTTTGAGCCACAGATCCGTCCAAGGGCCAATGTGTGGTTAAAATGTCTAAGGATGTTACCCCACCTTTCCCCTGCAAAAGCAACGTTTCTTACAGTACCCAGGAAGAGGGGATAGGAGTCAAGAAGGTTGGGGAATATAAGGTATGGAAAATTGACTGACTTCTGAATCATCCTTGCCCTGGGGATGGCTTGCTTGGCATTGTTGACTGTGTCATATGCCCCCTTGTGGCCTTGAGGGGCTTTGCGTGTCTGGGTTGGTGGATTCCCTTACTCCTCTCAGGTCAAACATTCCCCTTGGTTTTGGCCTGATAATTCCTCACCATTTTACAAGCTCTGCAGCTGCTTTAGAGACTTTCATTTTAATATAAACTCAGTGCTAAGGGCTGAAAATGAATTATTTCATTTATATTTTATACATTTTTAAAATAATCTGTGTATTATCAGAATAGAGGTCTCTATATTGCCATTAGAGGGTTTTCTTACTGGAAAATCTCATGAATCCGTAACACTTGTTTAGAATTCCAGAATATCCCCTTTCAAGGTAACTCATATGATCAACTTTAATTAGCTGAGACATTATCTAAATAACTGTAGTAGTTCCCCCTTATCCATGGAGCATACGTTCCAAGAGCCTGGTAGATACCTGAAACTGTGGGTAGTACTGAACCCTAGGCATAGCACTTTTTTTCCTATGCATATATACCTATGATATAGTTTAACTGATAAATCAGGCACAGTAAGAGGTTAACATTAATAATAAACTAGGACAATTTTAGCAATATGCTGTAAAAAAGTTATATGTTCTCTCTTTGGCTCGCTCAAAATATCTTATTGTATTGTGCTCACCTGTTTGCAGACCACGGTGGACCACAGGTAACTGAAACCACAGCTAAGGGGGGACTACTGCATGTCAATTCTTGAATATTATTTCATGTACAGTTTATTGCAATGTTTTTATATATAGCTCTTAATGTGCATATTTGAATATAAAGGAATAAGTAGTTCCAAGAATTCACAATCTAAAAGAAATAAATTTTAATCAAGTGATAATGAAGAAAGAAAATGATTAGCTGAGCATAGTGGCTCACACCTGTAATCCCAGCACTTTGGGAGGCTGAGTGAGTGGATTGCTTGAGGCCAGGAATTCAAGACCAGCCTGGCCAACATAGTGAAAATTTGGCTCTAATAAAGATACAAAAATTACCCGGGTGTGGTTTTGCATGCCTGTAATCCCAGCTACTCAGGAGACTGAGGCACGAGAATCACTTGAACTCAGGAGGTGGAGGTTACAGTGAGCTGAGATGGTGCCACTGCACTTCAGCCTGGGCAACAGAGTAAGACTCTGTCTCAAAAATAAATTAATTAATTAAATGAAAATGAAAAAAAAAAGAAAATGATGACAGAAAATGTCTTAGAATGTGCCAAAAGAAAAAATAGCAGCAGCAGCAGCAGCAGCAGCAGCAGCAGCAGCATTGCTAATGTTCATTGAGCATGTTGCCCTCTCTACTATATTTCCAATAACTCTTGACTCCTTTCTTTTTAGGCATGACAAATTCTTATGTGGGAAATAATTGTAGACCATCATTTATTCAGGATAATGAGCTCAGACATTTAATCCTTAAGGTAACTGAAGATATATTTGTCTAAGTTGTATATGTGCTTTCATTGCTGTTTGAATACGAGGCAGATTTTCTTCCATTTGCTTCCTGTTATAAACATGCAAGACTCCATGTTACACCATATTTCCTTTAATATAGAAATTTAAAATAGAGAAGTAGCCATGTGTTACTAGTTTGTGTTCATGAAAGTAGAGACAGAGGATAGGCCCTTTCTACACTGCAGAGCAAAGCTTGTCTTCAGCGCTAAGTATGTTATACTACCCACCTCGCACACATAGGATCTATTCGCCATGATCACCACCTCCTTCAAAGCCGTCAGCCTGACATCCTGTTCCCTCAGGATCCTGTTCTTCTCGGAGGCCAGTCATTGCTTGCTTAGAGTTGTTAGTGCTTTGACATTTCTGTCCTCATCATTTCCTGGGCATGGCTTTTCAGATTCACCAGTCTAGAGAGGAAACTGTGATCATGTGATTGGCTTCTCATGCCCTCGGAGGTGATAAATGTCTTGGTCGTGAGCTGTGTGACTACTAGGTTTTAAGCGATAGTCGAATTAAATAGAAAGATTCTTCATACACATTTTTGTCCATTTTTCCTTTAATTAAAAAAAGCCACTCTTTTATTTAAACAGCTGAATTTAAATATAGCATTCCTAGCAGGGATATAAAGGATATTGTGTGGATACAAAAATTTTTGAAGGTGGCAAAATGTACGGTTTGCTTTCGAAGCTTTCTGACCAATCTGTACATGCTCGTCAGTCACACCTTCATGGAACCCTGCTTCTGCCCTGCAGAGCATGCCCAGCAGGAGTGCCAGGCTCTTCCTATGTGGCCATATGTTCCCACTTCCATGCAGGCTGCTTCATAGGATTTGCTGGGTAGACCTTATGAGAGTAGCTGACACATTAGTTTACAATGAGTGATGCCTTATTATTATTCAAAAACTATAACTAGGTGTACAGTGTGATGTCTTCATTGCTTCCTTGTCCCCAATCTGCACAGTCCTCCTACCTCAACACATCCAAAGGTAATCGTTCTGCATGCAGTATAGTAGGATTTGGTAAAGGTAATTTTATTTTATTATTATTTTTTGAGACAAGGTCTGGCTCTGTTGCCTAGGCTGGAATGCAGTGGTGCAGTCTCAGCTCACTGCATCCTCTGCCTCCTGGGCCCAAGCCATCCTCCCATCTCACCCTCCTGAGTAGCTGGGACTACAGGCGTGCACCACCACGCCCGGCCAATTTTTCTAGTTTTTGTCGAGACAGGGTTTCGCCAGTGTTGCCCGGGCTGGTCTCAAACTCATGAGCTCAAGAGATCCGCCTGCCTCGGCCTCCCAAAGTGCTGGGATATAGGCTCATTTAGTGCTGTATATAGGCTCATCTATAGCACCTGGCCTAATTTTTTAAGAAATGTCTCAAGTAAATATTCTGCAGCCAAACTTTTCATGTCCAAAACATTAATTTAGAATAAGATTTCAACATGACGTTCTTTATAAATCGGTTTGCATCTTAAGAACATTTCTTAAAATGAATCTTACTAGCTCCATGAAAACTAGCTCAATAAAACTAGTCTGTTAGTTTTATTGCCACAATAACTCCCTCAGAATCTGAATGTGTGTATGTGTATAAGAGACAGACAATATTTTTAAATATTCACTTTTATTTTCTTAAATCCTAGACTGCAGAAGGCTTCTTATTTGTGGTTGGATGTGAAAGAGGAAAAATTCTCTTCGTTTCTAAGTCAGTCTCCAAAATACTTAATTACGATCAGGTATTCAAACCTCATGATTCCATATTCTACTTGGAGATGGAAAACACACCCACACATGCACACACACATACCCACACACACAGGTGACTGACAGTTTAGGGTATCACTTAAGTTTCAAGTTAGTGACGTGGAATCCAGTCCTACTGGGCACTGACTTTGCAAAGAAGAGGCTCTTTAGAGACTCACTGGCTGCTCAGGGGCACGTAGGGATTCCCATGATTCAGGGTTTAGTCCTCTGCTTTTCAGATTCGGAAACTTGATCCGCCTTAGAGAGTTCTGGATATAGACTTATATTAACCACGCAGGTTTTTTTTTAGAATGAAATGTCTAACTGCCAAACAATTCAGCCTACTTGTATTGGCTGGTCCATTAGTCCTGTTGTCTGTAGGAATGTTTGCTTGGGTAATACAGGAATTCAGAAGAGGGGTGGCCACTATGGGTCAGGGAAGGCATCACGCATGAAGTAGGATGTCTGCGAGGCTTGGCAGAAGCGAGATGTAGAGAAGGGGAGGAAACATTTCAGGCTGGGAGAAAGAAGGGAGTCCCGAAGTGTAGGGAGTCAAAGGCAATTTGGCTGGAGTGGCCAAGGGATAGGGAAGGGGTGGTGAGTTCTGAGGAATGGGACTGTATCAGCAAAGGCATAGACCTGGGGATGCTGTGCATATTGGGAGTGGTGGAATGGGAAGTGAGAGGTATTCTGGGTTGGATTTTACTTATCAATAGTATGGTAATTTTTTAAACAGTATGGTAAATGTCTGATAAAGTCACAGATATTCTGTGATTTCTAAATTATGCTATCATGTAATCTCTTTTTTTTAACAAGGACAAAAAAGTTCAAAACAAATCACAATCATTTCCAAGTATCATGTTAACAAGAGTTACAAGATTTAGCGGAATACTAGCAATTAGTGTTTGTATATGGTTTGTGTATATCCAGGGATGGTTCTATATGCATGTATTTTTTTCTGTCTACAAGTATCACCCTGCTTTGAACACTAAGTTCATGTCACATGGTGTTGTGAACGTATCTTTGAGCTTGAGAAAAATCAACCTTTAACAAAAAAGGACATTTATTGTATGCATCAAGAAATGTAGAAAAAGCATGATACTGATTTTAAGTGAATGTCTACCTTATGAATAGGCTAGTTTGACTGGACAAAGCTTATTTGACTTCTTGCATCCAAAAGATGTTGCCAAAGTAAAGGAACAACTTTCTTCTTTTGACATTTCACCAAGAGAAAAGCTAATAGATGCCAAAAGTAAGTGTCCATTTCTGCATGCTTGTTATTTTATGTAAATGTAATGATCACCTAAAAGTTTAGCTACACGGTGTTTTTAATACAGCTAACTAAGCTTTTATCAAACGAGAATTATTTTGTAAACTTTACATCATAGTTAATATATATAGCTATATAGAAAATTCCTATATTCATACAGACATATACAAACACAAATGCATTCATATGAAGATGCTTTGTTTGGGGACAATATGATTCCTTCATATTTGCTATTTTTCATATACAAATAAAATCCTTACAAGAAAGTGTCATTTTGGATAAAAAATTGCTGAAGTTCCCATTATTTAGCTACATGCTAAAAGACAATTATCCTCTTTTGTATATGGATTAGGTCTTTTCTGTATGAAAGACCTTGTATAATTGCGTTTGGGAAGTGTAAGTATTTTTTCTTCTCTGAAAATGCCTAGTACCAAATAATTATATGAAATATAAAACAATTGATTCCTGTAATAGTTGAGGTTTTTTTCATTTTTTAATTTAATTTTTATTTCATTTCACTTAAATTAACTTTGTTCTTCCCCATTTGGGGAAAAAAGAAAGATAAATTGCAAATGTCTATAAGTTATCAAAATGTGATTGCTTGACAAATACATTTTTTGGGTGTGTTTCACTTTAGGGTTTACTGTACAATCATGCCATTGCTTTAAAAAACTATTTCCTTTCTCAATAATAGATGATCAGAAAATGTTGGAAGATAAATTTCAAAATTATTTGACAATATTCTTTTCCACCTGTTCTCTCACCCCCTTCTGCTACAAAAGCTGGTTTGCAAGTTCACAGTAATTTCCACACTGGAAGGACACATGTTTATTCTGGCTCAAGACGATCTTTTTTCTGTCGGATAAAGAGTTGTAAAATCTCTGTCAAAGAAGAGCATGAATGCTTACCCAACCCAAAGAAGAAAGGTATCATTTTGAAATGTCAAGTGATGCAAAGCGTGGATATAAAATTAATGACCTAAATATTTTCTGTACAGAAAAAATAAAACATATGGTCAAGGGAAATATTTGAATCCAAAAGCATCTTAAAAATAAGATTTTTTTTTAAACCAAAATTACTTAGATTGGTTCATCATATCTTTCGAATTTATCAGGTAATTACATATTGTCTTTGTTACCCAAGATTTTAATGGTATTATTGAAATTGTAGTTTGGGGCCTATCAAATGGGAAAAAATCACAAGAGATAGAAATAAAACTTTTGCTATGAAACTTCATTATTACTCTTTAAAATATAAAAGTTAGATGTTAAAATAAAAATGTCAGTAGTACAAGAGCCTGATCTGACTAATTTTGGTGAAAGTTTCTTAAGATGTTCCAGGTGTGATTTTAATTTTTTATGAGATGTTGATTCTTTGGTAAATATCTCATTTGTTTTCTTATGATCCTTTGCTAGATTTGTCTTGCAGATATTTACTTTTTGAATTGATTAAATAGTCATCTATTTAACTTAATTGGGAAATTTCGGGGACTACAAAATGTCTCATGACTTTTTTGCCTAAGAGCATATTAAGCTATTAGATATAGGATTTCGTAGGCAAATTTCAACATGGGATTTGCTTTCCTATCCTTTAAAAGGATATTTATATGGAGCCACAAAATTCAATTTATTTACAAGTTTTGGTCAGAATGTTTTTTGACAAACACCTAAAATGATAATTGCTAATACTCATTTATTTAACACTTACCCTGTGCCAGATACTGTGCTAAGTAAGTGTTTTAGTCCTCATGAAAATACTATTCTTTTTAAAAAATTTTTCAACATTTATTTTAGATACAGGGACTACATGTGCAGGCTCGTTGCATGGGTATATTGCACTAAGGTAGTGAGCATAGTACCCAGTAGATAGTTTTTCAATCCTCATGCCCTTCCCTCCCTTCCCCCTAATAGTTCACAGTGTCTGTTGTTCCCATGTTTATGTCCTTATATGCTCAATGTTTAGCTCCTACTTATAAGTGAGGACATGTGGTATTTGGTTTTCTGTTCTTGCATTAATTCACTCAGGATTATAGCCTCCAGCTCTATCCACATTGCTGCAAAGGACATGATTTCATTCTTTTTTATGGCTGTGTAGTATCCATGCTTTATATGTAGCCCACTTTTCTTTAATCCACCATGGATGGGCACCTAGGCAGATTTCATGTATTTGCTATTGTGAACAGTGGTGCAATGAACATACAAGTGCATATGTCTTTTCAGTAGAATGATCTGTTTTCCTTTGGGTGTATACCCAGTAATGGGGCTGAAGATTCCTCCCCAAGTTGTATTTTCTCCTAGCTTCTTTCACAGTCTTATTTCTAAAAAGACCCCTGCACATTGGCTGTGCTGAGGGGAAAATGATTGGGATACACCTGAGATCATTGTGTGACAACAGTAGATGTTGGTGAATGAACAGTTTATTGAGTGCCTACTATGTGCCGGGTACTATGCCAAATGCAAAGGACACACTAGGGAGCAGGCAGACAAGTACTGCTGTAGTGGACCTTATGTGAGATGGCCCTCATATACTACAGACAGCCAAGAAACATGTAAACTAATAAGTAGGTAGTGGAAAGTGTGATGCGAGTGACATCTTTGCTGAATTAATAGTAGTTTTTGAATACTGAAAGATTATTTTCACAGTTTTTTGTTACTATTCACTTTGTAACAATTACAGACACAACACACTTGTGCAGTGGTACAGTCACAGCTCACTGCAGCCTTAAACTCCTGGGCTCAAATGATCTTCCCAACTCAGCCTCCCAAGTAGCTAAGACTACAGATATGTATCACCTCATCCCTCTAAGTTTAACATTTTTTATAGAGATGGGATCTTGCTATATTGCTCTGGTTGGTCTCAAACTCCTGGCTTCAAGCATTCCTCCCACTTCAGCCTCCCAAAAGGCTAGGATTTCAGGTGTGAGCTACCATGCCTGACTACAACACACAAGTCTGTCTGCAGACCCTGGACATTAAAACTCAGGCATCTCCTCTTTCCAGGAAGCGATCCCCAATACCCTCTCAACTCTGGTGGCTTGCGTCCCAGGTACCCACATCAGTAGTCCTGAGCTTCTCTCAGATTTGCTGCTCTTCTACACTGTATTGAAATTACTTAACTTTTTGATACTTTCCTCCCTCACTGGAATGAGAGCTGCATTTCCATCTGTTGTTTCTGGCCCATGATAGACATTCAATAAACATTTCCTGAAGGCATAAGTGACGATCCTCTTGTCCTTTGTTCCTACCTGACTGACCGCATAACCACTCTCAAATCCACAGGAACAATTATAAATTAAATGAATGAATATACATTAAAATCTTTCTCTTTTACCTAAGGAAGCAATTTCAACATATTTTTTAGATTTTGTCTCAAGAAGTTTTTAGCAAATGCTATGGACTGAATTGTGTCCCCAGAATTCCTATGTTGAAGCCTTAATTCCTGACATGAGGGTATTTGGAGATTGGGCCTTTGGGAGATAATTAGGTTTGGATGAGGTCATGAGGATGGGGCCCTCATCATGGGATTAGTGTTCTTGTAAGGAGAGGCATCAGAGAGCTCTTTGTCTCTGCATGAATGCAGTGAGCAAGGGAAGGCCATGTGAGCACACAGCAAGTTGTTGGGTATCTGCAAGCCAGAAAGACAGCCCTCACCAGAACGCAACCCTGCTGACACCTCCATCTCAGACTTCCAGCCTCCAGAACTGAGAGAAAATAAGTTCCTGGTGTTGAAGCTACCACATCTGCTATTTTGCTATGGCAACCCAACCTCAGACTGCAACCAGCTTGGATCATTTTCTATACCATAGTTCTCATGAGAAAGAAATCTGAAAAGGCTCTGCCCTGAGAACTAAAGGCATCTGGGCCTTTCTGAAAATAAATGTCTGTTAATTAAATTGGCATCTTAAAATTTGGCTTCAAATATGGAACTAGAAGTCACAAAGCAATAGCAGGACTCCACCTTGTCTGGGCTTCTCCTCCTTTCTGTCGCCTTCAATTCTTCCTCTCATTGTTTTGTGAAATTCTAGACAACACATGACCAAATATATACATTCTTGGAGGATTTTCCTAGATATGGGAGCTCAAGTCAGTCACTGATGATAATCTTGGACGTCTAATAATCTGCAGTCTTTTAACCCTTTGCAAAGATACAAGAAGGAAAGTGGGATGTCCTCTGTAGAACTCTATAGCCCTGTTATAGTATTTTGAAGCGGGTCTTTTAAATATTCAATTTTCAAACAAAAATGCATGTGTATAGTCATACATTTAAGAAAAAAAACAACCAAACAGCATTCTTGAAAATGTGCTAATCAAATTTTAGTCCTTCCATGGGTTCCTAAAAGGATTTTTTTATTGCAAGTTTTACAGATTTGTAGAAGAAGTAGGAATGATTTCTTTCCTTTGAAATACGTGATAATCTTACTGGGAAAATATAGGTATTTCAAGAATATCTGGCAAATGGTCAATTAGAGTTAATTCGTAGTTGAATTCTGTGAGGAACTAAAGGAACAAATAAATTTTTGAGTTGCTCTGATGTTCCGGGTTCTCCCACTAGACTCTGCCTCCCAACAGCCATGCTGTGGGACAGAGTAGAAAGGGCCTGGGCTCTGAATTCAGTAGGGTTTTTTAGTGTCAGGTCTGCTGCTTAACAATTGTGTGACCTTAGGCAAGTTTCTCCTAATATATGGAAAATGGGTGGGACTGGGTGAACTGGTTTCCCCCAAAGTTTGTATGTTGAAGCTCTAGGCCTCAGTGTGACTGTATCCATAGTTAGAGCCTTTAAAGATGTAATTAAGGGTAACTAAGGTTATAAGGGTAGACCCCTATACAATATTTCTGTTATTTAAGCCACCTAGTCTGGAATTTTGTTATGACAGCCTGAACAGACTAATACAGTGGGTAATAACAGCATCTCCTGAGAGTGTGGTTGGGATCACCTGTGGCTCATGCAGTGCTCGGCTCCTCGGAAGCACTCAATAAATAGTAGCTATTTGCAGCTCAGAAAGAAGAGAAGAGAAAATGAAAGAGAGAAAGGAGTGAGTGAACAATTATTAAGATTCTACTATATGCCAAGCACGTTGCATAATTACCCAGTTTAATCTCCCTAACAGTTCTGTGCAGAGCATCCCTGTCTTGCAGACGAGGAAACTGCACTTTTAGAAGGTTGTGTAATTTTTCTAAAGTCACATAGAGAGTGACAGAGTCAGCAATCTGGCTTTAAAATCTGTATTCTTTCCACTATGCCATGCCACCTACTACATTAGCTTCCTAGATGCCAAAAGGTTTTAGTGAAAGAGATTCTGGATGATTTTCGCAGCAGACACACAGTGAGGGAGTGGGCGCCTGCTATAGGAATGTGTTCCTGCCCACACAAGGGTGTTCACTCCCATGCCAGGCTGGGCCACACAGATGCCTGCACACAGAGGCAAATATCTTTTCAAAAAGGAGTTTTGAATCTGCTCGAGCCCTGGAACCAAGTATTCACTTAACACAACAGAGTTCTGTACCAAAGGCACAGACCTAAGCAATGGTAAGGGAATGTGTCAGAAATCAGTCCTTGCAGAACCTGGTTTGAGAAGTGCCTATAGACAACTGGTCCAGGATAAGGTAACTGCAGAATATAAACCCTGATTGCCACCTGGATGACCTTGCTGAGGGTCATTTTGTCTTCTGCTTTAACCAAGGAGAGTGTCTGTCAAGTGAAATTACATGTTGCATATGATCGCTTTGAAATTACTCTTTCGAATAGTAATTAACCAGTGGAGTTCACTGTGGTTTTATGTATGTATGTATTATGTATTTATTTATTGAGATGGAGTCTTGCTCTGTCGCCCAGGCTAGAGTGCAGTGGCTTGATCTCGGCTCACTGCAACCTCCGCCTCATGGGTTCAAGCGATTCTCCTGCCTCAGCCTCCCAAGTGGCTGGGATTACAGGCACGTGCCACCACACCTGTCTAATTTTTTGTATTTTTGGTAGAGAGGGGATTTCACCATTTTAGCCAGGATAGTCTTGATCTCCTGACCTTGTGATCCGCCCACCTCGGCCTCCCAAAATGCTGGGATTATAGGCATGAGCCACCGTGCCCGGCCAATTCACTGTGTTTTAAGACCCCTCATTATTAATGATGAAAGCCTGTGGTTAGTAAACGTGTTTTTCTTCCCTTTTACCATGACATATCAGTTACATTTAAACTTAGAGGAAGACTAGAGAGCAGCCCTTTTTATTTTAATTGAAAGTTGAATTTAAGATTTATGGAAAGGTCATTTCTCAGGATTTCTCAAGATGAGTTACCCAAGTTTATTTCTGATTTTGCATTATGTTTGAGATTTTACATAATAAAAGATTTTTTAAAAATAACGACGTTTTAAAAAATTATTTATATCCTGAATCAAACCTTCATGTCATGGATTCAAACTTTGAAAAAGCTTCTAAGGTAGAGAGACAATTACTTGGGTATCTGAACTTGTGAAATTGCAGGCTGATGAAGGACGGATGACTGCCACCAAGCGTCTTAAGTGTTTCTTAAATTTATCTTCGTGAGATAATTGTGCATGAGGAAGAAGTACAACAGTACACCCAGAATCCGCTTGTTTCTTGTGCACGTATGGCAGATGCTATCTGTCAGTGCCCCATGGTGTATCCCCCCAGCACCCACCACTGCAGACAGGGTGTGCCACTGGCCTCCAGTGTCCAATGCCAGGACTCTGCCTGACCTCTTCCTCTGGTCTTTGGAGCCAGTTCTGCTTGTGGCTCCAGGAACTTGCACGTTTCAGGTACTTTATTAGCTTCCTTCTCTTCCCTGTCTCACTTCCCAGTTCCCTGCCAGTGTTTCCTGGGACCACCCTTCAAATTAACTTCTTGTATTTGAATCCTTGTTTTGGATCTGCTTCCTCAAGAGTTTAAGTGAAGACAGCAAGACACCAAGTTGAGAGACCTAGCCTGCAACGTATTGAGGAAATATTTCATAAAGGATTTTGAAAGGATGTCCTGTAAATTAAGGCAGTGTTTAGGGTAATACAGGCTTTTTCTCCCTCCCCTCACCCCTACACACTTTTGGGAAATCATGGAGTAGATGACACTTGAATCTAGCCTGTGGAGCTGATGTAAGTAAATAGTTTGGCAAGGATTGGGCCTCATGACTCCAATGTTTAGATAAAGAGCTAAAGAATTATTGGGATAAGAATTTTTAACCCATTTCCCATTTGTCCTGAGAATACTGCACTGGTAGCGAGCTGTATTTTTTCTTTTCTAAACAGGAAATGGATTAAATGGGATTTAAAAAAAAAACTTAGATAGCTGATCAAATGAATTGCAGTTGATAGAATTACACAATCCCAACTAGAAAATTGCCAACTGAATAAATGTTCACAGTGAGAATTGAGGGACAGTTAGATTTGGAAATATAGATAGTAAACCCTGTTGTAAGAGAGAAATAAATGCAACAAGCTAGGTTCTGTGTGATGAGATTACATATATAAATAAAAAATATACTTTCTGAAGTCTCTATTTTCAGTAGAGTGGAATATTTTTAGTCAGTATCATTTATAAGTTTGCAGGAATGCCAAACCTGATGTATAAGCCCTTTTATTTTTAACTACCATCTGGTTTTGTTAATATGAATGAAAACCTTTATTCATACTTACTCAATTTTAATTCCTTTGAGGTATCTGGGTTGTTAGGAGGAGGTAGAACCTAAGATGACCCCCAGATTTCTCTTTGAACTGCCTAGGTTGATCGTGGCACCAGTAAACGGGGTAGGGAATAGGTGATAAAGACTGGGTTTGGGTTGGAAGAGATAAGGAGTTTTGTAATTTAGGGCATCTGTGGCCTGGGAAGGGAGTGCTGTTTGTTAGATGTTGGATACAAGGTTTTATGCGTGGCTTACAGCCTGCCCTCTGTTCCCTGCTTTATTTTCCAGTCTTTCCCACTGCAGCGTATGCTTCAGCCGCATCTGACCGCTCGCTCTCAGTTCTCACTGGTCATTCCCTCTGACTGGAACACCTTTGTACCCCTCCCCTTCTGTCACCCAAGCAACTCCTATTTGAACATCTTTGGTGACAGAGCACTCACTATCAGCAAATGGTGTGGCGTTAGTGGTTTAGAAAGTGGGCTCTGGAACCAGCCTGAGTTTTAACCCCAGCTCCATCCTGTACCAGCTGTGACCTTGCCATTAACTCAGTTTCCAAAGACAATGGAGATGCTAGAACATCCCACAGAACTCTTAAGATTAAATGAGTTATACGTTTAATGCACTTAAAACAGACTGTGACACATAAAGTGGTCTCTAAATCTTTGCTATTATTGTTAACTACTATCTTATATGACAGTTCATATCGTCTTCTATTTAAACACAAATTTAAAGGATTTATTGTAGTGGAAGTTTTACCAAATAGTGCCAATTTAAAACGTTGATTGTTCTAATCTTTTCTAAAGCTTACCATAAAAACAGCTGTTTCAAATAATTTTTTATCAGGCTTTTCCCCTACTTTTTAACCTTTAAATCACTTTTGTGGCATGCCGTAATCTGTATCCTACTCATCGTTTATGCCAGTATTGGATTTATTGTTTGCTTAAACATGATATTTGAGCATATAGATTATTTCCAGTTTTTTATTATTTTGGTGGACATACTTGACAAGCTTCTTCCTATGAGTTAATTGCTTGGGATTTTCCTAAAAAGTGAAATTTGTTTTATTTTTATACTTTTCATTATAAATTTCTCCAAGTGTTCTTTAAAATGTTTCTATAATCTATTATAACGTTATATATCTATTAACCATTATAAGCACTAACATAAGAAATTTAAGAATGCATACATAATGACTTAAATGTCTTTTTAAACTTTTGAATATAAGTTACAATATACCAAAAAACTTAATAAGCTGAAAACAGTATTGCAAGGGGGCATGAGGATTAATTTTTCCAACAGATGTAAATTACTGTAATTTAAAAAATTGGCTTGGAAATATATTAAGTCATAGACCTAGTTAATACTAAAATAAAGCAACCTGTTTGCTTTTTCATGTAGTACATACAATTTAGTTCCTGAGGAAAATAACCTATTAATAATAAAGTCATGAAATAATCAAAATTGATGATATCTTTTCAATGGAATACCATTCCCCTTTCATATTTTAGCATATTTAAAGAGCATTTTATAGCACAATTATCACTATTGTAGATGTCAATATAAGAAATTTAATGATTTATTTATAATGATCTAAATGTCCTTTTGAAAAATCTTTGAATTAGAGCATAGAAAATTCTATACTATCCACTGCACTGGTTACTTGAGAAGCTGGCCTCCAAATATTGTTGGAATGGAAGAAGAAAGGAACAGTAAGAAAGACAACAGTAATTTTACCTGCCTTGTGGCCATTGGAAGATTACAGCCATATATTATTCCACAGAACAGTGGAGAGATTCATGTGAAACCGACTGAATTTATAACCCGGTTTGCAATGAATGGAAAATTTGTCTATGTAGATCAAAGGTAAACATTTACATGTTATAATGATTAGAATTCAATAGGATATTTGAAGCTATTAAAGACGTGTCTTAGTAGCACTGCTAGATTTTTTTTTTTTTTTTTTTTTGCTGTTTCAGAACAGAAAGTTTAAATGAAATAAGGATATGGACATGTCAGTAAATTTGTTTAAGCCAACATGTAAACTCGAAAGAATGTCTCTTAGCCAGTGGTGCAGAAACTGGGCATGGTCTGTGGCCACGATTTTACTGGCAAAAGCTAGTAAGAGCACAGCCTGGATTGGGTGGAGGCCTCATGCCTGGGTGTCTGTTCTGTGTTGCGGCTCTAGTCTGGCTCTAGGGCAGCCAACAGGAGCCCAGTGATGTGCATGGTCACTCATCCCCTACCCTGTGCACTTCTTTACTATCCTGACCATATGTGGGCCTACAGTCTTCTGGGAGGGAGTACACTCACCACTTCTGAAGTTTATTTTCAATTTTAAAACCAGGGCAACAGCAATTTTAGGATATCTGCCTCAGGAACTTTTGGGAACTTCTTGTTATGAATATTTTCATCAAGATGACCATAGTAATTTGACTGACAAGCACAAAGCAGGTAGGTATGCATTGAGCAGAAGACATTTTGGGGAATTCAAAATGACAGCTTTAACTCTTAATTTCCCATTCCTGTGAATTTTGAAATTTGAATTATTCCTCACAACGTTGATTTTTATAGTGGTAGACTGTTATGCTGATAATTATCTTTTCTCATTAAGTTCTACAGAGTAAGGAGAAAATACTTACAGATTCCTACAAATTCAGAGCAAAAGATGGCTCTTTCGTAACTTTAAAAAGCCAATGGTTTAGTTTCACAAATCCTTGGACGAAAGAACTGGAATATATTGTATCTGTCAACACTTTAGTTTTGTAAGTAAATTTTTATGTTAAGACCTTTATATTGATTTCAAATGAATCTCTTTGCTTTTTTCCTCTCATCTTGCTAAACCATTAAAACCATATGATCCTCTGGCCTTTTATTATAACTTGAGATTTATCTTTTGAGTAAGTCATTTACTGTTCAGTGACCTTAGTTCTCAGAATTAAGCTAAAAGTTTTCATTTTTGTAATATATTCCTTCTTACTTGATATAATAAGTGAGGGTAAAGGCATTTATTCAACCATTTTCTTCCTACCTTCCATGGCCATTCAGTAAACAATGCAGACATGGATTTCAACTGTGCATTATTGTAAGAAATGGTTTTGTCCTCCCTGTCATTTTTACGTGCACATCTTGTAAGCCTGGGGTGCCACCATGTCTGTGTAGGCATGCCCAGCATGGGGGAGAACAGAAATCCAGCCCAGGTGTTGCTTTAGCAGGCCCTGGTCTGTCGCTGTGTCAGCCTGAAGGAAGAGCCAAGTTCTCCTGATTTTATAGTAGACTAGGATGGCCCCATTCTAAGTCTTACTTTATTTCTGTAAGTTTCTCTTTGAAATTGCTGTAAGGTTTCCTTGAACCAGTTGTTTCCTTATCTACAATACTGAGTGAAAAATAATTTTTAAAAAAGTTTAATACTTCCAGTATTTTCCTGTCACCCATCCCAGTAATCTTTGCCTACTTATTATTAGTACATGAACTAAGAGTTTGTTATTGCGAGAACACGTACTTTATAGGGGAATGGGGCATTTGGCAAATGCCATGATACTTAGCACTAATGTCTTAATAGACCTTGATTTCTGGTGGTGATACTAACAATATGTGTATATAAAACATAAATGGGCCACAAATTGACAAATTAAATATATAGAGCTTGGTGTAGTTGCTATAACAGTTTCCTTCACCTTAGAAAACAAATCATCTATGGTGTTTTTAATTCTAGGGGACATAGTGAGCCTGGAGAAGCATCATTTTTTCCTTGTAACTCTCAATCATCAGAAGGTAAGCTTAGTTTCAGATGATGGAAGACTTATTACTAAGACATATTATTAAGACTATTATTGTCCTTTTCTGGCCTGGAGAGGGGAAAATTTGAAGGTGAAATTAAAAGGAGTTCTACAGGTTTGGGTTATAGGAATCCCAACTTTGGTTTAGAAGAGACTAAGTTCAATGAGAAACAGATATCCCATTTAAACCCCCAAAGGTATCACCATATTCCCCTCAAAATTTCCACAGTGCTTTGCTCACATTTCTGTTATAATCTTGCATTGTACTACAGTTAGTTGTTCATTCTACTTGCTTTCCAGTAGACTGAGTTCTTTAAGAGCAGGAATGATGTTTTATCCATTATTCAGCCCTAACAGCTAACATTGTTCCTTGTCAATTGGACAAATTAATGAAAAGTATTAGGGGGAGTTTTTGCTTATCTGTGTTAGTTTTTCACCACAGGAATATATTAATGTATTATTTGTAAAAATAAAAATTTTAGGTAATGTTGAAGTAGTATTGCTGTGGAAGTTAAAGTGGGAAGAGACTGGACTCAAGGGTTACAAGTCACGATTGTGCCCTCAGTGACTTTCTACACATTTGATTCAAAGAGCATCATGAATTACATTTGTAATGCAATGATGAGTGTTTTCTAACATTTTTGGATGCAGCTAGTCTGTTTCTTTTAAGGAGAGAACTGTGAAATTATTTGAATTGAAAGAAAGAAAAAGTCCTTAATTGAATGTCTCCTTTTGCTGTTACTTAGAATCCTCTCGACAGTCTTGTATGAGTGTACCTGGAATGTCTGCTGGAACAGTACTTGGTGCTGGTAGTATTGGAACAGATATTGCAAATGAAATTCTGGATTTACAGAGGTAATGTTTTATTGCTGCAAATATTTTCAACAGTAAAAATGTCATATTTATAAAACCAATATACAAAAATCAGTAGTCTTCCTATACACAAATGATAACCAGTTTAATATAATGAAAAATATTATCTTTATAGTAGCAACAAAAAAGATAAATTTTACAAGAAATGTTCATACCAACATGAAAAAAAACTTTAAAATTCGCAAAGGTACATAAAAGATAACTCAAATAACTTCAGATAGAAGCTGTTTTTCAACAGGAAGACAGAATTGTAAGAATGTCCTGTTCCTTAAACTAAACTGTGAATATAATATGGATCTAGTCAAAATAACCACCGTGTAGCTGGGCATGGTGGCTCATGCCTGTAATCCTAGTACTGTGGGAGGCCAAGGCAGGTAGATTGTTTGAATCCAGGAGTTTGAGACCAGCCTGGACAACATGGCAAAACCCCATCTCTACAAAAAAAAAAAAAATTAGCTGGATATGGTGGTGCACACCTGTAGTCCCAGCTACTT
Source organism: Papio anubis (assembly GCF_008728515.1). Lineage (NCBI taxonomy): Eukaryota > Metazoa > Chordata > Mammalia > Primates > Cercopithecidae > Papio > Papio anubis. The sequence goes on from NC_044984.1 coordinate 26,318,363, forward strand.
GGGAGGCTAAGGTGGGAGGATCACTGGGGTGGGGTGGAGGGAGAGGGGCTGGTGGAGCAGCATCAAAGCTGTAGTCAGCTGTGATCCTGCTACTGTACTCCAGTCTAGGCAAAAGAGCAAGACCCTGTCTCAAAAAAAAAAAAAAAATACCACCATGCATTTTTTTTTGGAATCCAACAGATTATACTAATCACATTAAAATATCTAGAAATTTATGAAAAATAAGAAAGTAATAAAGTGAGACTAATGCTATCAGATATTAAAATACGTTATAAAGCTATGACCACTGAAACATTTTGGTGTGACCCACAAATAGATCAATGTAAAATATATTTCAGAAACATCATCAAATGCACATGGACATTTATTATATGGTAAAAATTAAAAATGACATCTTAAATCAGTAGGTAGAAATGAATTAAACATTAAAGAGCATTATGATAACCGTGTAACCATTTGGGGAAAAAATAAAGCTAGACTCCAATTTTATTCTTTACACTAAAATAAATTCCAGATAAATCAGAGCTCAAAGTAAAACTATAAAACTAAAGTTTTTCAAGAATACATGTATGAATTTTTATATTCTCAACTTGAAAAGTCCTTTCTAAACATCACAAAATCCAGAATTTATAAAGAAAAATATTTGGTAAATTTAATTGTATGCAAATTAAAACCTTACACGTAACTATATCATTATAACAATGTTAAAAGAGAAATTATAAACTGGAAAATGTGTGGATTTCATACAGTAAAATAGACAAACTATCTTAATGTATAAAGAGTTTTATTGTATAAAGAATAAAATACGCTTTATATTAAACCTTATGTATTTAATTTTATATATCTCTCTATATTAAACATTATAGTATATAGAATAGTTATTATGTTTTTTTAAAATTTTCTTTTGAGGCAGGGTCTTGCTCTATCCCCCAGGCTGGAGTACAGTGGTGCGATCATGGCTCACTGCAGTCTGGACAACCCGTGCTCAAGCGATCCTCCTGCCTCAGCCTCCCAGGCAGCTGGGACTACAGGTCCACACCACCACATCTGGCTACCTGGCTTATTACATTAAAAAAAAAATAACACAATAAAAGGCCAGGTGCAGTAGCTCATGCTTGTAATCCCCAGCACTTTGGGAGGCCAAGGCAGAGGATCATGTGAGGCTAGGAGTTCAAGACCAGCCTGGGCAACATATCAAGACCCCCATCTCAAAAAAAAAAAAAGAGATTAGTGAGGCATAGTGGTGCACAGCTATAGTCCCAGCTACTTGGGAGGCTGAGGTGGGAGGATTACTTGAGCCCAGGAGTTCAAGTCTGCAGTGAGGTAATCATTATCATTTTCCTACTGATTAGTGATATTGACGCCTTTTCACGTGTTTATTGGCCATTTGTATATTTTCTTTGGAGAAGTGTGCATTCAAGTTCTTTGCTCACTATTTAATCAAGTTGTTTGTTTTGTTGCTGTTGTTGAGTTGGGAGTTGGTCACATATTCTGGATATTCACCACTTAGCAGATATGTGATTGGCAAATATTTTCTCTCAGTCTTTGGGTTGCCTTTTTACTCTGTTGATCAGGTTTTTTGATGTACAGAAGTTTTTAATTTTTATATACTCCAGTTTATTTATTTATTTTCATTTGTTGCCTGTGCTTTTGATGTCATACCAAGAAATCATTGCCAAATCCAATGTCATGAGGCTGTTCCACTATTTTCTCCTAATAGTTTTATAGTCTTAGGTCTTAAGGTCTTAAGGTAGAATGAATAAGTCTGCAGATCGAATGTGCAGCATGAGAACTAACTACAGTTCATAATGTTATATACTGAAGATTTGTTAGGAGAGTAGGTTTTAGGTGCTGTCAACATACACATACACACAGGTAACTGTGGGAGGTGATGAATATGTAAATTTATTTAACTGCAGCAGTTTTACCATGTATATGTACAGTAAACCATCGTATTGTACACCTCAACGTCAACTGCCTTCTTGGGAACACATAAAGACATAAAGTTCTGTTTATGCCATTTTGTTCTCTATGTATGTGTTTCATTGATTTTTACCTGAGGATGACCTATTGTAGTAAAAATATGGCACATTTTCCACTTTAAAAGGGTTCCAGAATGTTAGTAAATCTTTCCTTACTCTCAGTTCTGCCATTTAGTATCTTGAGGAGGAGCTGATTTTTGACATGAGCACCTGTTTTAAACTGTGCTGTGTTATTCTGTTATTTTAACACAGGTTATATTGACAGATGATATGATTTACTCAAAAGATTTTACTTCAGAGCTTTATTTTTCTATTTACTATGGAGTGTTTTTCAGCATTCCATAGTCAGAAATAAGCCTGGCACCTAGAAAGTCAGTCTGATTGTGAAACCTGCTATGATACTCAGTTTCAAGTTCCTCACTGTATTTTTATCAGTAGATTATTATGTATTTAGAGGAGAACATTTCCTTCTAAAATATGTAAAAATTAAAAATGTTTTATGTATCACTTTTTAAAGGTTACAGTCTTCTTCATACCTTGATGATTCGAGTCCAACAGATTTAATGAAAGATACTAACACTGTGAACTGCAGGAATGTAAGTATACTTGTAAATGATAATATTCATGAAATAAATGAACAATAAAATTTGCCCCTTGTTGATTATTTCTTTTAAGAAAAGAAGTCATTCTGTCAAAAAAAAAAAAAAAAAAAAACATTTTGGTCACTCAGTGATTTTTAAGTGGCTTTGTTGCATAGTAAAGAGTGAAGTTGCTGTGAACATAGTATCTGAGTCCCAGTTATGACACTTACTGGGACGTAACCTTGGGCTTTTACTTAAACTCTCTGTACCTCAATTTTCTCATTCGTAAAGTAGGAATAAGAATATCATTGATCTCCTAGAGGATTGTGAGAATTAAGAGCTTAAATACATAAACAAAAACTGTTACAACAGTGCCTAACACACAGTAAGTGCTCAATAAATGGTAGCTCTTATTATTGTTGTTGTAATAGGTTCCAATTTAGTAGATTAAAGCTACTCCTTGAGGTTTGAAAAAAAAAAGTTTAAATAATATAAGCCACGAGATAAATACCACATACTACTTAATTCAGTTGAACAAATACTAGCTATTTGAAATGCATTATTGTATATACAAAAATTACTAAACCTAGTGCTATCTGGAAGACTAAAATACAATATAATTCTAATTTAGCACAGACAACAAAAAGCTCTAAAGCAGATATGTAAATCAAGCAGTGTCAGACTACAGGAGAAAAGAGAAATTTTATCTGACCAGGGACAAACAGAAACTTAAAAATACAAATATCAGAGCCAGGCATGGTGGCTGTGCCTATAATTCCAGCTACTCAGGAGGCTGAGGCAGGAAGATCACTTGAGGCCAGGAGTTCAAGACCAGCCTGGGCAATATAGTGAGACCTCCTTTCTAAAAAAGATTTTTAAAAATACTAGCCAGTAATGGTGGCCCATACCTGTAATCCCAGCTACTGCAGGAGGCTGAGGCAGGAGGATCACTTGAGTCTGGAAGTTTGAGGCTGAAGTGAGCTATGATCACACCACTGCACTAGCCTGACTGGCAGACTGCAACTGTCTAAAAGCAAAAACGAAAATGTCAATGTCATGTCTTTTTACACAAATATCATGTCTTCTGCTTTATTATTTATTCATTTACTCATACAGTTAGCACATGTTTATTGGGTATCCGTTTTGTGCGAGGTAGTATGCGAGAAACAGATTTATGTGGTAGTAAAAATGTCTAAGTAGTGTACATTATGTAGGCATTCTATAGATAAAGTATGTCAACTTAATAAGACAATATAGGCAAATGATTTCCTATTTTATGAGCTACATGGATTATTAGATTGTTTGGCCTGTAACTATATAACAGCATAAGAACTTTTCAGGAACAGCATTTGGTTTAGTGTTTCCCACTCCAAAGCAGTATTTCCCATAGTAGTTTTCTATGAGGTATAGTTTTGCCATCATTTTGTAAACACAGAAATAAACTTTGACCTGAAGCATTTGTGGTCATGAACTTTTTCTTGTTCATCCAAAACTATTCCTTACGTATGCACCTTCAGTTATGGCTCTTAAGAACGCAGGCTTTGGAGTCAGGTAGACTTGAGTTAGAATCATGGCTTCAGCACCTTGGGCAAGGTGCCATCTGTAGGCCTCAGATTGATGTGTAATATAGCTGCCTCACAGTATCTGAGAAGTGAGAGGAGACGATGCAGGTGGAGAGCTTGGCATATGGTACTCGGGAAAAGCAAGCTTCCATACTGATGGTGGTAGTTGTGGCACTGGCGGCTGGCCCATGTCTGATAACTGCTAAAAAGTATTTATCTTGGCCTGGCACAGTGGCTCACACCTGTAATCCCAGCACTTTGGGAGGCCAAGGTGGGCGGATCACGAGGTCAGGAGATCCTGGCTAACATGGTGAAACCCCGTCTCTACTAAAAATACAAAAAATTAGCCAAATTAGCCAGGCGTGGTGACACATGCCTGTAATCCCAGCTAGTCAGGAGGCTGAGGCAGGAGAATCGCTTGAACCCGGGAGGTGGACGTTGCAATGAGCCGTGATCATGCCACTGCACTCCAGCCTGGGTGACACAGCGAGTCTCCATCTCAAAAAAAATAAAAAGTAAAAATAAATAAATAAATAAATAAATAGAGTATTTATCCTTATTCTAGTAGGAACCTCACTGTTTATTACTCTGGCTGTCTTTTCAGATGTCGAATAAGGAGTTGTTTCCACCAAGTCCTTCTGAAATGGGAGAGCTAGAGGCTACCAGGCAAAACCAGAGTACTGTTGCTGTCCACAGCCATGAGCCACTCCTCAGTAAGTTTTCTTTGGGAACTGCTGACCATTTTCATTATCAAAACCCCCTTCTTAATCACTGTGTTTTCAGGCACAGGAAATTTCAAGAGAAGCAGACAGTTTTTAAAACTAAGGTTTTTTTCAGTTGAGCACATTGGCTTACACCTGTAATCCCAGCACTTTGGGAGCCCAAGGCCGGAGGATTAGCTTGAGGCCAAAAGTTCAAACCAGCCTGGCACACATAGCAACAAACCATCTCTACTGAAAAAAAAATTGTTTTAATTAGCTAGGCATGATGGCTCATGTCTATAGTCCTAGCTACTAGCCTGGATGACAGAGTGAGTTTGTCTCAAAAAAAATAAGTAAATAAATAAATAAATATTTTTTCATTCAAAATTCTAAATAATAATAATTGTACTCAATCTTAAAATGGATGCTACCGTTGGCCAGGCATGGTGGCTTATGCCTGTAATCCCAGCACTTTGGGAGGCCGAGGCAGGCAGATCACGAGGTCAGGAGATCGAGACCATCCTGGCTAACACGGTGAAACCTTGTCTCTACTAAAAATGCAAAAAATTGGCCGGGCATGGTGGCGGGCACCTGTGGTCCCCGCTGCTTGGAAGGCTGAGGCGGGAGAATGGCGTGAACCTGGGAGGCGGAGCTTGCAGTGAGCCAAGATCGTGCCACTGCACTCCAGCCTGAGCGACAGAGTGAGACTCCATCTCAAAAAAAAAAAAAAGGTCCATTCTCAAGAATTACCAAGAATTCATAAAGGATAGAAGTCAAAAAAGTTTAAGATGTAATCATTCATTTTAACAATGTTTATGCAAAGTCCAGATAAGTAAATTGAGTGATGTGGTATTTTAGTCTGTTTTATGCTGCTGTAACAGAATACCACAGATGGAGTAATTTGTAATAAACAGAAATTATTTGGCTCACAGTTCTGGGGACTGGGAAGTCCAAGAGTGTAGTGCAGGCATCTTATGAGGACCTTCATGCCTCATCTTCCCATGGTGGAAATTAGAAGGGCAAGAGAGCGTAAGAGCAAGAAAGCAAGATGTGGGAAAACTCACTTTTATAACAAACCCACTCTTGAGATAACTAACCAACTCCCACGATGATGACAGTCCATTCATGAGCGCAAAGGCCTCATGACCTAATCCCCTTGTATCAGGCCTCACTTATCAACACCATTGTGTTGGGGATTAAGTTTCCAACGCATGAATTTTAGTGGACAATTCAAACTATTGTATATAGTTTCATATCCTCCATGACTGACATTGCTCTGCTAAAGCATACACTAATGAGAATCAAAGGTCTTGAAGGAATTTGGATATCCACTTTAAACACACAGAGAGTCATATATTTATTATCTGAAGTTCCATTGTTCTTTGACACATATATGCAAACCTTCAGTTAGTCTTTATCTGCATTTTAACCCTAATTTCTAGAACCTCTTATCTCTAAATTAGTTATCATCTCCATGGTTCCTACTTATTTCCTTTTTTGATAAAAATCTGATTTACCTCCCTTTTGTAAGAAAATTCCAAAGTTTTAGAAAATGCTTTTGTCTTAGGCTTCTCATTTCAGTATGAAACAGATAGTGTTCTTTCACAAACAGATTACATTTTCTCCTTCCAGGATTTACACACACACACACACACACACACACACACACACTAAATCTCCTAGCTTCCTTCCAGCTCTCTGAGAGTCTGTACCCTTTAGCAATGTAATTTCCTATTAGAAAACTCATAGACTAGCTTACTTCTCTGTAACAGATGAATTAGGTGCAATTTATCTGGCAGATTGTTGTAAAACTAGGTAACCCATTTAAAAGTATATCAGCCGTCTGCAGCTTAAGATACATACTTTGCCTTCAAAAACACATTTTATGGTTTTCTAGCCTTGCTTTGCCATTTTTTAAATCACAATCATTCTTTAACCTCTAAATGTGTGAAACATGTGACTTTCTTGATCACCTTTACTTACACAGGCCTGTATTTTAATTCATAGGTGATGGTGCACAGTTGGATTTCGATACCCTGTGTGACAATGATGACACAGCCATGGCTGCATTTATGAATTACTTAGAAGCAGAGGGGGGCCTGGGAGACCCTGGGGACTTCAGTGACATCCAGTGGACCCTCTAGCCTTTGATTTTTAACTCCAATAATGAGAAACATTTTAAAGCATTTTATTTACGAAAAACTGTCTCAACTATTCTTCAGTACTGTATTGATATTGTTTGTATCTTTTATTAATGTTCTACCAGTTTTTATAGATTTGCATCTTATTGTCACAGGGATGTGGGGAAATATGTTTTCCTCCCAAGAGAACCAAGTTTATTATAGACTCCTTTATTCAGTGAAATGGCTTGTAATCCACTAGTTGCCATATTTTTGCTAAAATATTTCTAACCAAGAATACTACATACCTATTGTTTTGGCTTTGTTTTATTTTTGATGCAGTTTTTTTTAGTTGGGGTAATGTAATATATTGATATTTTCCTTTGTGTCTAAGATTCATTTATAATAGTAGGTTTGTATAATTTGGAACATTTTCCATTCCTTGCGAATTTCCTTAATTGAGGATAGGGCTTACACACTTTAAGAAAACAGTGAGTACTTGAACATTTAAAGGGACAGTGCAATTTATAGTCATAATCACATTGAATACTGTATTTGATCTTTGGAGACTTAGGCAAGCACAGAGCTGGGATATGTATGCTCAGTTGAGCACTTTAAAATGAATTTTAAGTGAGATGATTTATTACTTAAAATGCAGAAAGTCAAAAGAGTTTCAGTTTTCCTTACAGAAAAGGAAGGATCTTGGGCCCTAGATCTTGGGGATTAACCTTTGCATGTAAGATTTACTCTTACTAGGCCAGACATGGTGGCTCACGCCTGTACTCAAAGTACTTTGGGAGGCCGAGGCAGGCAGATCACTTGAGGTCAGGAGTTCAAGACCAGCCTGGCCAATATGGTGAAACCCTATCTCTACTAAAAATACAAAAAAAAAAAAATTACCCAGGCATAATCCCAGCTACTTGGGAGGCTGAAGTGAGAGGATTGCTTGAACCTGGGAGGCAGAGGTTGCAGTGAGCCAAGATCGCACCACTGCACTCCAGTCTGGACAACAGAGTGAGACTTCATCTCAAAAAAAATAAATAAATAAGATTTACTCTTAATATAATCACTGAAGATCTCTATTATAGCTAGATTAGGTTTTTGACATTGAAAAAATACTTAGGGATAGATTTGTCCTAGAGGAAAAAAGTAGGCCTGGGCAGATTAAATGTCTTGTGTAAAGTCACACATTGAATTCATAGTTTTAAATGTGTAATGTATATAAACAAGTTTCTTTATACACATTTGAGAAAACATTGGTCTCACTGGTTAAATGATTAACTAACTGACCTAGGAACTAGTTGTAGCTTTCTAGGTAACTAGGTAATTACAGTTATTATTGCCTGTAACCAAAGGTAATGAAACAAATGACAAGTACATTTTTTAAATTATGAGGCAATGAGAAATAATTTTAAAACCGATTTTCGAGTTATAATTTAAAATTTGGAGAGCATTTTTAACAGCAATTAATCTAGAGATGGCTCAAATTGAGTATAAGAATTAAGATTATTTAAAATACTGCATGTCTACCTTCTCGGGGATCCTACTTTATGACACTTTCTGCTTCGGTATCTCTTCATAGCTTACCGAGTATGCTCCCATATATTCTCTCTTGTGCCTCATAAATGAAAGTCAGATAGGCTGGGAACTCATGCAGCAGCCCTCACACTTCAATGTGGGCTTCAAATCCAGTTTCCTGTTCTATATGGTGCTACATCTTTCCAGCAAATTTCCCTCAGAGCCCCTCGCCAAAACAAAGCCTTTTGACCCTGCATGCTATTTCTTTAGCTGTAGGTGATAGATTAGAACTTCTGTCAGACATGTTAATGACAAACATACCAACAGACAATAACCAAAAACAAATGTTCAAGTGTGAAATGTGCAGGGGCTGCGTGGACAAGGATGTATTGGCACCCTGACCTCTTGAACTGATACAGTGTCCCAGCAATGTTGGAGGGTCGGCATTATTCCTGGTCTGACACTCGAGGACCTGAGAGACATCAGGTTTAGGATAAGCCAAAGAAATCCTATGAGATGGGGAGAATTGGTGTGCAGCAGCCTAAGCATTATAGTTAAGTCTAAGGAAGTGTGAAAGATCCCCTGTGTTCTCTAAATTGGGCAGGGAGGCCTGCCTACCAATATCACTTTTTAGGGGACTGAACCATTGCGGGTTGGACTTGGCTTCCAAAGAGTCTGCCTGAGCCAGGAGTGGCAGGGTAGGCCATCATGGCTGGATGGCCTCAAAAGCAGATGGGGGCAGACCTGCCCTCCTAATGCCAGGATTTGAGAGGCAGAGTTTCTAGAGGCAGACCAGTGCTGCCTCAGACAGTGGCAGTTTTTTCTCTTTGCAAGAGGAGGGGCTGTTCGATTCCATAGACCAGTGGGCAGATAGCCAGTTGAATACTCTGTGCATGGTTTGATCCTTTATTAGTTCACTCTAATATTTTCTGTAGATCCTTTTGTCCTGGACTCAGAATCTAATCCATGCATCGTATGATACCGTCGCTCTCCTAAGGTTTGTGTTTCCTTCAAAATGTTTTAGTTGTCTTCAACTAAATTTGATTTTTGCTGTTGGACATGACATATTTTTATGGCATACACTATGTTACTTTTTTCTCCTACAAATCAATTGTTTGAACTTTGGTGAGAAAGAACATATCCACAAATTGCATAAAAGTATAAAAACAGTACTGTAGACTTTTTTTTAACCCTTAGAATTACCAGTACAATAATGTAGTGGAGTGGGAAGAGTGCCTAGAATCAGAAGACCTTGTTGAGGCTGAATTTAGCTGTGTGACCTCATGCAAGCCATTTAAACTCTCTGTGCCTCAGCTGCCTCATTTTTAAAAGGAGGTTTGATCTCTATGTTTACTTCCAACTCTGATCCTGGGATTCTAATCCATAGGACTTGGGCGTTAGGGTGGAACCTAGAACTGTGCTGTCCAGTGCGGTAGCCACTAGCCACATGTGGCTGCTGAGTACTTGCAGTGTGGCTAGCACAAAGTGAGGTGTGCTGTCAATGTAAGATACATACCAGATTTTGAAGACTAGTATTACCAAAAGAATGTAAAATATCACATTAATAATTTTATATTAATTACATGTTCAAATGATATTTTGGATATACTGAATTAAATAAAACATTAAAATTCTACTTGTATCTTTTTACTTTTTTAATGTGGCTAGAAGAAAATAAAATTATACATGTGGCTCAGATTATATTTCTATTGGACAGCGCTGCTCTAGAACATTATATTAAGTGGTTACTATTGAAGTAGACCAAAGTTTATACCATAAGAATATTTTTCCTTAAGTACCATGTTTGAAGAACAATTATTTATTGATCCTTGAATCTGTAAGATCAAATAACAAGTCTCTATCCATGTTACCAAATTTAAACTTTTGAAAATAATAAACTTTAAAATATCAGATATTTTATTACAGGATGATACTTGGAATCAAGTGAAATGAGTTACATGGTCATCACCAAATTTAGAAATCTGTTGTGAAACAGAAAGACAAACAGGAAAGTACAGAATAGAGACTTTTGGTAAATAAATGGAATTTAAAGGGAAGTGTTTATTTACAGTGTCACGACAGAAAAGGAGGTCTTTGTCATCATAGTCATTAAGGAATCTCCATAAAATCTGGGGCACAGCTACAAGAAATAGCCAATATTTAGTTACCAGACCATGTTTAGTAGTGTCCGGGTTCAGATCATGCTGCCGAGAGGTATCTCCCCCTCGGGCAGGTCATTGCTGGGCTCTGGAATTGGAGACTCGTACTTGCCGAGCACAATGCTATGGGCAGAGAGGCCGACATCTACGATTCACTAGAAGCCATAAAGAAAAGCTGCTAAGTGGCCACTAGGTGCCACTTTTCCGTTTTTATAATGCTTTGTTTTCATTAGCAGATCTTTTTTTTCCAAGCTCCATGGGGCCTATGAGAGGCATTTATGATTTTTGCGCCTACAATAAGTCAGCCTGTCTGGTGAGAGTTGTTTTATGAGAAATGCTTTCAAAGGGAGGTCTAGGAAGATCCTGACACATAAGAACTTTGGCTTAGGGAGCTTTCCAGGTGTGGTGCCAATAAAAACTGACCTGGAAAGAAACCTGTCCAGCATGGAATATGCTTTCTGAACTCACTTGAGAGGATGTGGTGTACGTCACTGCTCATATATTCTTGAGTTTAGATTTGTCTTTTATAAAATTTTTAGCTCTTTTCCAGTTCACTTGCGCTTGTCTGTATATTGGTATTTTTAAATTTTTGTGGTAAATAATGAAAAGAGTGAAATTATATTTTTATAATTACTCATTTGTAGTTTTTTTTTTAATTTAATAAACTTCCTCCAAAAAGTATGCCCTTAACTACTTTCTAATGTGGAAACATAAATTAAGGAAACCATCCAGTGCCCTCAAACCACTGGGCAGAGGGGTACATTGAACTCTGTTACTATGTATGTTTCTGGGTGTGTTCCCCAGGGCATATTGACTGCTATAACAACTCCAAAATCTCAGTGGTTTAACCAGTAAAGATTTTCTTGTGCTTACATCAGACTCCAACATCATCAGCCTTATCTGACCCTCTTACTCTCTCCTCCTCCCTTTCTGCCTCTTCCTCATTTCATCTCTCAGCTTTCCTTTCCTCTGAGCTGGTTTTATGTTTCAGTAGACCCTCTCCCCATAATGACACTCAGAAGTTCCAAGCATGTATTGTTCTTATACCTAACAATTTCAATGGAAAGAGAGCCTCTCTGTTTCCTAGTAATTCACACACAAATGTGCATTGACTGGGCCTCTGGATCAACTTGGTCTACCTGGACCTTCCATTGGGCAGTTACAGTACCTACACTAATTCTAGGGAGTCAACCATCATGAATTACAAGGTTCTATTGTCTCTTCTGCAGATAACCCGGTCCTCCCTCTGGCCCCAGGCTGTCTGGTTGTTGCCATCTGACATCTTTTCCCCTTCAAGGATGCCTTTAAAGTTTATTTTAATTTATTTAATCAGAATTAAAATGTTAGGAAGGGAAGGCAAAATAAGCAGTAGGTTCTTTCCAGGTCAACAGGCTGGAATATACAGATTGGCCAGGCTGTGATACATGCCCAATCTTGGGTTGAAGGTTGGCAAGGCAGCCCTGTTGGAATCCCATAAATAACATGGGGATCTCCCATGGGAATCTTCCAACACATTGGACTCTCCTCTTCCCCAGGTCTCCTGCTGCCAGCACAAGAGGCTGTGAAGGTGAAGAGGATACAGATTTGAGATTAGTATTACAGAAGTAGAATGGCAAGAACTTGAGGACCAATTGCATATGGGAAATGTTGAAGCAAAAGCTGTGAATAATGACTCAAGTTTCTGGCCCCAGGGGTCTGGATTGCAGTGCTGTTCAAGAGGTAAGAGTTACACGAGGAGAGACAACTTTGGGGTAGAAGATGCATCAGTTCTACACAAGTTGTGTTCATCCAGGTGATGTCTAGTAGATAGTTGGATATGTGAGTATGGAGGATGGGAGACAGATCTGAGATGAGCAGCACACTGAAGCTTTTGAGCCCCAGTTTCTTCATTTGTAAAGTAGACTTCATTTGTAAATACCCTTGCAGAGCTTTAGTGAGGATTAAATTAGCTTACATAAAGTGCTTATCACGTTGACAGTAATTTTAATAATGATCATGATATATATAGTATATATGTAATATATATTTTATATATATAAGCTCTACAGTATGATAATAAATGTTGGAAATTAGTGTTATAGAGATGCTTCATTGAGTTAGTAAAAAATTCCTGAGACTGTATAGCAAACAAATATATAAGTGGTATAACAGCAGTTTAAGCCTTGCAAAAGTTTAACCCAAATAACAGTAGAAATTCATAACCGATGGGAAAGCGTTAAGTACCTAGAGAACCCAACTGAGGTAGGGTGTTTGGGAAGACGTATGTCTACAGCACAAAGAGATAAACAATTTTGTTTGCTAAGGGGGACATCTATAAGGCATTTTAAAAGAAAGTTCAAATTGTTCTTAATAAATGACACCATTTGTTTCCATTTAAGCACTTATTTATCCTGTGCTATGCTCTTAGAGACAATTGAAAACGCCACAGTCCCTGCTCTTAAGAGACCACAGTTTAGTACAAAGACAGTGGAAAGCAGTAACTATAGAATACGATAGCTGCTACTTTAAAGGGATGTGCGGAGTGCTAATAGAGTATGGGAAGGTCAGGCTTTAACTTTGCTTGTAAAGTCGTCAAAATATGTTACACTTTTGCAGTTTTTTCCTATTTATCCAGACCAATGGTTCTCACATTTAGTTGCATCAGAATTACCTGGAGGACTTGTTAAAACACAGATTATGGATCCCCTTACGCCCATAATTTCCAATTCAGTTGGTCTGACTTGGAGCTTGAGATTTTGCATTTCCAATAGGTTGCCAGGTGATCCTGAGGTATCTTGGCCTGGGGACCACACTTTGAGAACCGCTGATCATGCCATTCACAAACAACAAATGGATGTGTCCACAGACCTCTTATTCCAGGGCTCTTCTGAGGAAAGTGGAGTAGGAACAGAGGGCCTCAGGGTGGACAGAACATACTGCTTATTTTGCCTTCCCTTTATAACATTTTAATTCTGATTAAATACATTAAAATGAACTTTAAAGGCATCCTTGAAGGGGAAAAGACATCAGAAATAGCCAAAAGCCAGACTGCCTGGGGCCAGAGGGAGGAAGGGGTTATCTGCAGAAGGGACAATAGAACCTCTTGTAATTCATGCTGGTTGACTCCCTAGAATTGGTGTAGGTATTGCAACCACACAACGGGCTCTTCTTGCCTGCTGCCCAGATAGAACCAATTTATCAAGATGGGGAAATTGCAATTGTTGGGGTCCACGTGTTTCCTAAACAAAGGAATGAACACACAAGACAACACAAGACAAGACAAATATGGCGGCCGCCTCGAATGGCATGCTCTGCTTTATTTTATACAGTCCTTTGTGGAATGTTGCCAAGTCACAAGACACATTGTTGTTTTTCTGACCTTTCCCTGACTTTCTGGATTTTCAAGATGTTTACACATAAACAAGCCCCCAGGGTCTGCTGTTTGCAGCTGGCTCCTTTGTCCTCCCTGTTTACAGGGAAGGAACACCCTGCTTCGTTTGCAAGAGCAGGACTTATCCGGAACGTCTCCTTTGCGAGCACGTAGTCCTCTACATGCAATAAAGAGTTTAATACTGAGAATAATGGTTTCCAGCTTCATCCAGGTCCCTACAAAGGACATGAACTCATCCTTTTTTATGGCTGCATAGTATTCTATGGCATATATGTGCCACATTTTCTTAATCCAGTCTATCATTGATGGACATTTGGGTTGGTTCCAAGTCTTTATTATTGTGAATAGTGCGCAATAAACATACGTGTGCATGTGTCTTTACAGCAGCATGATTTATAATCCTTTGGGTATTAATGGGATTATACCCATTACTGTTAATGGGTATAATCCATAATTAAATGGGATTATACCCATTAATAGTAATGGGATGGCTGGGTCAAATGGTATTTCTAGTTCTAGATCCTTGAGGAATCGCCACACTGTCTTCCACAGTGGTTGAACTACTTTAGAGTACCACCAACAGTGTAAAAGTGTTCCTATTTCTCCACATCCTCTCCAGCACCTGTTGTTTCCTGACTTGTTAATGATTGCCATTCTAACTGGTGTGAGATGGTATCTCATTGTGGTTTTGATTTGCATTTCTCTGATGGACAGTGATGATGAGCATTTTTTCATGTGTCTGTGGGCTGCATACATATCTTCTTTTGAGAAGTGTCTGTTCATATCCTTTGCCCACTTTGTGATGGGGTTGTTTGTTTTTTTCTTGTAAATTTGTTTGAGTTCTTTGTAGATTCTGGATATTAGCCCTTTGTCAGATGAGTAGATTGCAAAAATGTTCTCCCATTCTATAGGTTGCCTGTTCACTCTGATGGTAGTTTCTTTTGCTGTGCAGAAGCCCTTTAGTTTAATTAGATCCCATTTGTCAATTTTGGCTTTTGTTACCATTGCTTTTGGTGTTTTAGACATGAAGTCCTTGCCCATGCCTATGTCTTGAATGGTATTGCCTGGATTTTCTTCTAGGGTTTTTATGGTTTTTGGTCTAACATTTAATTCTTTAATCCATCTTGAATTAATTTTCATATAAGGTGTAGGGAAGGGATCTGGTTTCAGCTTTCTACATATGGCTAGCCAGTTTTCCCAGCACCATTTATTAAATAGGGAATCCTTTCCCCATTTCTTGTTTTTGTCAGGTTTGTCAAAGATCAGATGGTTGTAGATGTGTGGTATTATTTCTGAGGCCTCTGTTTGGTTCCGTTGGTCTCTATCTCTGTTTTGGTACCAGTACCATGCTGTTTTTGTTACTGTAGCCTTATAGTATAGTTTGAAGTCAGGTAGCGTGATGCATCCAGCTTTGTTCTTTTGGCTTAGGATTGTCTTGGAGATGCGGGCTCTTTTTTGGTTCCATATGAACTTTAAAGGTGTTTTTTTCCAGTTCTATGAAGAAAGTCATTGGTAGCTTGATGGGGATGGCATTGAATCTATAAATTACCTTGGGCAGTGTGGCCATTTTCACAATATTGATTCTTCCTATCCATGAGCATAGAATGTTCTTCCATTTGTTTGTGTCCTCTTTTATTTCATTGAGCAGTGGTTTGTAGTTCTCCTTGAAGAGGTCATTCACATCCCTTGTAAGTTGTATTCCTAGGTATTTTATTCTCTTTGAAGCAATTGTGAATGGGAGTTCACTCATGATTTGGCTCTCTGTTATTGGTGTATAGGAATGCTTGTGATTTTTGCACATTGATTTTCACAAGGACAAAAACAAACACTGCACATTCTCACTCATAGGTGGAAATTGAATAATGAGAACATTTGGACACAGGAAGGGGAACATCACACACCAGGGCCTGTCATGGGGTTGGGGGAGTGGGGAGGGATAGCGGGGAGGGATAGCATTAGGAGATATACCTAATGTAAATGACAAGTTAATGGGTGCAGCACACCTACATGGCATATGTATACACATGTAACAAACCTGCACATTGTGCGCATGTACCCTAGAACTTAAAGTATAATAATAATAAAAAAAAGAGTTTAATGCATGCAGAGCCAGGTAAATGGGAGACTGGAGTTTTATTGTTACTCAAATCAGCCATCCCCAAACTTTGGAGGTGAGAGTTTGTTAAAGATATTTCTGCAGGCAGAAGGCTAGGGAATGGGGAAAGCTGATTGGTCGGGTTGGGGATGAAATCATATGGGGTTGAAGCTGGTTTTTCTTGCTGTCTTCTGTTCCTGGGTGGGGTCGCAGAACTAGTTGAACCGGATTACCCTTGTGGGTGACACCAGTTGGTTCATCAGAAACATCTCTGAACACCAATGTTAGGTTTTACAATAGTGATGTTATCCACAGGAGCAATTGGGGAGGTTGGGAATACTCCCAAGCCATAATTTCTAATCTTGTAAATAATTTGTTAGTTTTACAAAGGCAGTCTGGTCCCCAGGCAATGAGTGAGTTTGTTTCAGGGAGGGGCTGTTAGCATCTTTGTTTCAAAGTTAAACTATAAACTAAACCCCTCCCAAAGTTAATTCAGCCTACACCCAGGAATGAACAAGGATACCTTGGAAGTTAGAAGTAAGATGGAGCTGGTTAGGTCAGATTTCCATCACTGTCATAATTTTCCTATGTCAGATTTTTCTCACTGTTATACTTTTTGCAAGGGCACTTTCAGTACGTGAGCCTCAATCTTTTTGTTTGGCTGTTTTGGTTGTTTTTTGTTGAGGAGGGGAGGCAAGGCAGAGAAAGCTGTGTCACACCTTTTTAATCTTAATCTTGGCCACCTTTTTTTTTTTTTTTTTTTTTTAATACTCAGCCACTAGTCACTGTGGAGGACGCTGTCCATTGCTTAAGGCATTGTGTGTTGAGGGAGTCAATAAAGAGTTGTCTTAAATTCTTGTCCAGCTGCGTGCCTCTGGTCTTGGAATTACAGTTTCTTAGACACTCCTAGCTCTTGGCTGACTTTAAGGCAATGCTTCTCACATTTACTCCTGTCCAGGAGGAAATCTGTTACATTTTACCTTGGGGGTAAATACATCAAATAAATTTACTTTTTTTTTTTTTTTTTTTTTTACATAACTACACTAAAATGAGATGCCTACATTACATAAACTTAAAACTTAACGGAGCCCTTGAAAATTGTATTTAATACTTTGTTGACTGAGCAATCACCCAAAAGGCTTCTCATCTACCAGAAGGGATATGTAGACCAGTATCACATAATTAGCTGATGATTAAATTATTTGGGAGCCCATAAATGTTCCATTTGATTTAGCAAAGTTCAAGTAAAACACAGTTATAGTGTCTGAAATATCTATTATTGGGGGAGAAAATGGACACATAGATTATATGTAAAATAATAAACAAGAGTAAAAAGACACATTCTGTTTCTTTGTAGTAACATATTAGTAGCAGATTGCATTTTTAATTGTTTTTTCTGATTGTAAAAGAACTTTACATTCATTTTTGGAAAATTCAGGATTATATAAAGGTGCTAAAAAGAAAATAAAAATCACCTAATAAAAAATTTTACCACCTAGTGAAAAACCATAGTCAACACTTGGCTATTCTTTCTCTTTTTTCAAGGCCTTTATGTTCTAATGATTTTTTAAAAGTTAGAATCCTATTGTTTAATACAAAAAAGAATAATGAAATTGTACAAAGTAACACATATATTGGTTAAAAGTCAGATAACATTTAAAGTCATAAAATTACAAAAAAAAAAAAGTCCCCACCTTAGCCCTAATTCTTGTTCTCCAGAGCAACCACTTATACCATTTTTTAGCTGATTATTGTACTTATAGTTATGTTTCTAAGTATGCTTTTATTGTCACTTCATGAGTGGCCCAGAATGAGTATAGAATTGGAAGTCAACAATTCATTTAAATATTTCTTTATTATGGAGCATTTAGGATGTTGGAAAGTTCTACTGTTATGGGTAACATGACAGCTAATATCCTTCTACACACACACATGCTGTACACCTCTCTTCTGTTGTTTAGAATGAATTTCTTGGAGTGCAATTGCCAGATCAAAATTGCCCAGTTGCCATAAACAGTTTGCATTCAGCATTCTTTCCAGAGTTAATTTTATGTGGTTAAATATGTTGATTTTTCTTGCTTAATTTCTTTGTTTTTATGCTTAGGAGAGAAAACTTCTCCACCCCAAGATCAAATAAACACACACCTCAGTTTCCTTCTAGGTGTCCTGTGGTTTCGTAGTTTATACTAAAGTCTTTGATCTAGCTGAAGTTTATTTTGGCCTATAATAAGATACAGGAGTCTATTTTTCTTTCCAAAATATTATGCCCTTTCTCCACAACTCTCCAGTGACTAGTCCTTTCTTTTCCCACTGATTTGAAATGTTGCCATTACCATTGATTAAGTTCTTGAATATTCTGGTACTCGTTTTGAAAGGAAGTAATGGTGGTGGTGGGCAAGGAGTTGAATTAATGTGATTGTCTGTTCTTTCAGCAGTACCAAACTGTTTAAGTTAATAAACACAGTAGAGTTTGATACTGATCTTTCCATTATGTGATAGTGTATCACTTTTTCTTCTCTTATTTTCTGAAAAGTGTTCAAACTATAAAATATAGTTTTATATATTTGTTTATAAAATATTCATAAGATAGCAGAGGGAATAGTGGCTTTTTCTGACTTCAACGTTTCCTTTTAAAGTTTTTAATTTATCAGACCACCCATCAAACACTTCCGTCAATGAGGCAGGAGAATTGCTTGAACCCAGGAGGTTCCGCTGTGTTAGAACCAAACTTTCAGAAACAGTTTGGCTGTGTTAGCATTCCTTTAAACTTTTGTTATATATAGAAATCTAATTCCAACATGTTTATTCTTGGAACCATCTGCCGATGCTACAATCTGAATTCTCTTGCGTTGTTGAAATTTTGAGGGAATAAGAATAAAATCGAACCTTTATTAAATTCTTACCAGGGCTGGCACAGTTCCTAAGCCTATTACATGTATTAATGTAAGCCTCCTAACAATCCTGAAGATAAATGCTGGTATTATCCCCCATTTTACACACAAGCAAACTGGGGCTTAAGAGTTAAGTAACTTACCCCACTGCTCATAAGCAGTGGAGTTAGAATCCAGACCCAAGCAGCTCGATGCATGCTCTCAACCGTGATTTTGATAAACCTTTGACTTATTGTGTGCTCTCAGGGACCCCAACCCCCTGAACTCAAGCAATTTCTTTTACAAAAGATATTTAATTGTGGAAAAAAACACATAAAATTTACTATCTTTTTTTTTTTTTTTTTAAAGACAGCTCTGTTGCCCCTGACTGAAGTGCAGTGGTGCGATCTCAGCTTACTGCAAACTTTGCCTCCTGGGTTCAAGCCATTCTCCTGCCTCAGCCTCCCTAGTAGCTGGGATTACAGGTGTGTACCACCATGCCTGGCTAATTTTTTAAATTTTTAATAGAGATGGGTTTTCGCCATTGTTGGCCAGGCTGGTCTCGAACTCCTGACCTCAAGTGATCCAGCCTCCCAAAGTGCTGGGATTACAGGCATGAGCTACTGCACCTGGCCTAAATTTACTACCTTAACACTACTGAATCACACACTTAGTGGTTAACTATAGTCATGTTGTTTTGCAACAGATCTCTAGAATGTTTTTATCTTGCAAAACTGAAACTCTATACCAGTTCCTCTTCTCCTCAGCCACTGGCAACCACCATTCTGCTTTGTTTCTATAAGATTGAATACTTTAAATACAGATACTTACATGAAGTATTTGTCTTTTTGTGACTGGATTTCTCTTAGCATCATAGCCTCAGTGTTCATCCACGTTGTACCATGTGACAGAATTTCCTTCTTTTTTGAGGCTGCATAATATTCCATTGTAGATCATGTTTTTAAAAAATCCATCCATCCATTGAAGTACATTTAGGTTACTTCTACCTCTTAGCTATTATGAATAATGCTGGCAGGAGCATGGGTGTGCAAATATCTCTTCAAGATCCTACTTTCAATTCTTTGGATTGAAAGTGGGATTGCTGGATCATATGATAATTCCGTTTTCTTTTTCTTTTTTTTTTTTTTTTGAGGTAAGAAATCTCCAAACTGTTTTCCATAGTGGTTGCACCATTTTACATTGCAGTCACCAGTGCATAAGGGTTCCAGTTTCTCCACATCCTTGCCAACTCTTGTTATAACTCTTGTTATACTCCTATTATTCTGTTTATTGGATAGTGGCCCTCCTAATGGGTGTGCAGTGATATCTCATTGTGGTTTTAATTTGCATTTCTCTAATGATTAGTGATGTTGGGTGTCTTTTCGGATGTTTGTTGGCCATTTGTATATCTTCTGTCCTCTGCTCATTTTTAAATCAAGTTATTTGGCTTCTTTTTGTTGAGTTGTAGGAGTTTTTAAAACTATATTCTGGGTCTGGGTGCAGTGGCTGACGCCTGTAATCCCAGCACTGTGGGAGGCCAAGGTGGGTGGATCATGAGGTCAGGAGATCGAGACCATCCTGGCTAACATGGTGAAACCCTGCCTCAACTGAAAATACAAAACATTAGCCGGGTGTGGTGGCGGGCGCCTGTAGTCCCAGCTACTTGGGAGGCTGAGGCAGGAGAATGGTGTGAACCCGGGAGGTGGAGCTTGCAGTGAGCCGAGATCACACCACTGCACTCCAGCCTGGGTGACAGAGCAAGACTCCATCTCAAAAAAAAAAAAAATATATATATATATATATATATATATATGTATGTATGTATTCTGGATGTTAACACCCTATCAGATACCTGATTTGCAAATTTTTCTCACATTCCATAGGTTTTTTTTTCACTCCACTGATTGTTTCCTTTGATGTGCAGAAGCTTTTAAGTTTGATGCAGTCCTACTTGTCTATTTTTGCTTTTGTTGCTTGTGCTTTTGGTGTCTATTTCCATCTCAGTTGCTGAAGCACATATCCTACTTATTTGGGAAAAAATACATTAAAAACTTTTAACAAATGCCATGAAATACATTTTGAAAACCTTAGGAAATTTCTTGAAATATGTAGTATGAAAATTGTATTTGTAAATCATTACTCAGTTCAGCACTGTAAACATGAGAGGCTAATTTATACAACTATATAAGAAGAAGAAATGGGAGACAGAAAAAAAGAACTATCCCTGTTCATATCTAAAAGAGGGATAGCAAGCACACAGCATTTGTACCATATCCTCTCCACATCCCCAGCAGATGCGGCTAAAGAAATATCACGCTTTTGCTTGCTGAACCCAAATGCGCTTCAGAACCCTTCTCAACACAGAGCTCCAGGCAACCATTCACGATCAACTGAGGTGACAGGTTACATGAAATCTGTTTGTCATTATGTCTTCAAAAACACTTCCAAAAGCATATTCATTAAAGCCGAATTCTCCAAACATGCCACGTTGGAAAACAGTCATAGCTGCAGATTCACAATGATTACAAGCATATGAAACTCACTGAGAAATCCTCCCAGACAGAAATTATTTCACTGATTAATCCTCATTTTCTATATTGTTGCTATTAAAATACTGTGAAATTAGATTTGTATGAAACAGTATTATTGAAACAGTTCTCCAGTATTTACCATAGGATGGCCATTTATAACATTGGTGTCAGTTCTCTGGAAAATGTTAGTCAACTTTATTCTGCATCTTAACTATCTTGTGAAATTTGGTCTCCAGGAAAATGTATAATTTTTAAAGTTTAAAAAACAAGAAAAAATATAAACATACATGTACACACATATATACGTGTGTGTGTGTATGCTAGCATTTTCAGGAATACAAAGCAAGTAAAAAAGATCCATTCTCTTTTATCACTAGATTTAGAGGATTGGTCGCTAACAATACAAGAAGGAAACGTTGACAGCATAAGAGTATAGCTGCAAAGTTGACTAATATTATCTGTGGCAGCTTAAGGAGAAAATAATGTAGCCATTCCTCAGCTATGGAAACAATCCAAACTTATATAGATAGAGGACATTTTAAGGGAGGGGGCTACCTCTAAGTCAAATAAGTGGGCATCTGCTCTAGAGATGAAAGGGATGCTCCACACCATGAGCAGATGCAGATGTATACACACACACACACACACACAAACACATCACACACATACACACCACACACACACACATACATATACACACATATACACACACACGCATACACACATATATACACACATACACACACACACATACACACATACACACACACACACACATATATACACATATATTCTCAACCAGGAATGAACATTTCAAAAGTGTCAGGAGAAAGGAAATTCTAAAACTCTACCCAACTTTAAGTGATTGTTTTAAACTATAATGATTACAAATATTGAAAAACTAAGCCACAAAAGGAAGGAAGTCATTATTAATTGGATATCTAGCTGGTGTTTTGCACAGATGAGAAATCATGGCTGCTTAGGCCTACTGCCTAGAGGCCGTTCTTCCTTTAACTCAAGATTATATATTTACATAGATACAGTTTTGATGAGCATTTGTTATTAAAATATTTCTTAAGAGGCCACAGAAAATAAAGTTACTAAAAATCATACCAACAGTGGCCATGAACATGCAAGATTGCAAAACATCTTTTGGAGACATGGTCTGGCTCTGTCACCCAGGCTGGAGTGCGGTGGTGCCATCTCAGCTCACTGCAACTCCCACCTCCCTGTGCAAAACATCTTAAAGCTTAATGTTCTCCAATCTCAGATGTGTGGTCACAAGAACAACCATTAGAGAGTAACATACTATGTGGTTCTGAAAAGTAAAGAGCTGATTTCTGAAACATAACCTAGCACCAAAACAGAATCCATCAAAAATAAATGTCGGAATCTACAGTGGTTCCCAATATCAGTCCTGGGACTGATAACGTTAGTGTCACCTGGGAGCTTGTCGGGAATGCAAATTCTTGGGCCCCACCTGAGCCCACTGAATCTGAGTATAGGGCCCAGAAACCTTTAACAGGCCCTCTAGGTGATTCTGAGGCACGCTACTGTGAACTATTGCTTGCTTCGTGTCTGGTATTAGCTTGGTCCATTTTATCTAGACTTGTTGAGGCTTATTCTTTGTGATCTTGGTAATATTAGAATTTCCTCACATTTGAAGAGCAAAATACAGAGACAGCTTTCCAAATATAACATCTAATGAGCAGCCGAACAATGACCCTCCTATTGTAGCAAAATTGAGTACAGAAGTTGTCTATGTATTTTTAGAACACAAAAAGAAGATATGCTAGCATTTTCAGGAAAACAAACCAACTAAAAAAGTTCCATTCTTTTTTATCACTGGATTTAGACAATTAGTTTATAATAAAAAAAAAGAAAAAGAAAAAAATACTGCAAAGTTGAATAATAATATCTGTGGCAGCTTAAGGAGAAAATAATGTAGCCATTCCCCAGCTATGGAAATAATCCAAACTTATATAAATAGCAAGAGGACATTTTAAGGGAGGGTGGTCCTCTAAGTCAAATACGAGAGCTTGTTTGCTCTAGACATGGCACGATGGGCAGCTGCAGTGACTGAGGGAGTGTCTGTAGGAGGCTGTCTGCTACACAGAGGCGGCACCTGCTACCAGGCCATGGAAGGTTCCACTCACAACCACCACCTTCCAAGGGGCTCCTGAAATCTCCCTGTCCTCTTGGAGACCTTCACATTCTTTTTCATGGCAGGATAAACTGTGCTGAGAAGCCGGGGTTCCCTAGGCAGGCACGTTTTAAACTCCTGGGTAATGTTCCCATTTTGGAGGATGCTTCACAGTTTTCAGATGACAGTGACACATTTTCTAGAGCAGGGTTTCTCTACCTTGGCACTACTGACATTTGGAGCTGTATAATTCTTTGCCATGGGAGCCTGTCCGGTGCACTGTTGGCTGCATCCCTGACCTCTATCCGCTAGATGGCAGCAGCAACCCCCAATTGTGACAACCAAAAATGTCTGCAGACAGGGCCGAATGTCCTCTGGAAGGGTGGGGTGCAAACTCCCCACCCCCATAATGGAGAACCACTACTCTAAACTCTAAAGAGGTAGAGTTTTCCTTTCTTTCTGTTAAAAGGGACAGGAAAAAACATTCTCTTGTTTGTTCTTTGTCTTCGTTAATGCCACCACTCATCTGATTCCTATTTTGCTTTGTTACCCCTCCGTTCTCTCTCTCTCTCTTTTTCTCTCTTCCACCGCCCCATGAGGTTCTTGTTTTTCTTTACCCACTTCGATCTTTTCCATTCCTACTGTCTTATTCCATTTGGGCTGCTATAACAAAAATACCATAGATTGCTTAAACAACAAACATTTATTTCACACAGTCTGGAGGCTGAGACATCCAAAATCAAGATACTCTCAGATTCAGTATCTGATGAGGATTCCAATTCCTGGTTCATAGACAACTGTCTTCTTGCTGTGTCCTTACATGATGGAAAAGGAGAAAGGTTGCTCTCTGAGACCCCTTTAATGAGGGCACTAATCCCATTCACAAGGACTCCACCATCATGACCTAATCACCTCCCGAATGTCCCACCTCCTAATACCATCACAGTGGGGTTAGGATTTCAACATATGAATCAGGAAACACATTCAGTCTGCGGCACTCACCTAGGGTGGGGAGCTCATCAGTATTAGCAACACAAAGTTTACTTTGTCTGTTTTGTTTTGGTTTGGTTTTGCCTTATTAATACTGCACTTTGAAGAATGGAAACTGTAGGGGATGGGTGGGAACCCTGTGGAAAACCGTAAGGAGTGACCAACCAGAAAGACCCACATTTGTCCTGCCAGAATGCAGCCAGAAACAATCCTTCCTCCAGCCCTGACCATAGTGCATGGGCATTCACAGGATGGGTCTAGCAGAAGAGAAGAGGGGTAGAAAAGAAAAGAAGAAGAAACGAAAAGAAGAAAAGAAAGGAGAGAGTGAGGGAGGTCAGGGAAAGAATGAGCTTCCAGGTGCCTAGCTAAGGTTGACTCTGTATGAATTATAAGTAATGACATGGGTCAAGTAAAGGAATGCTCCATCCACTCCATCCCCTTGACCCAGACGTATCAAGTAAAGGAAAGCTCCATCCACTGACCTCGAAGTATGTTGCTGGTGAGCTAGCTAAGAGTAAGGTGGTAAGATCGTGCCCCTCCTGGTAATGGGCTAGATATAGACACATAGGGCATGACGGTAGAGCTACATATATTTATGAAGCCAGTTATCTGGCCCATTCCCTATGAACAGCAATTTCAAACTTTTTCCCTTTCTTCAAACTTTCCATGTCACCACATTGTCCTTACAAGAGATGACTGTGCATATCCCTTCGTCATGTTCACCATGAAAGTACAGCAGAAATCCCCTTATGGGATGTGGTTGGGATTACACATTGTTACATGAACTGAAAAGGCTTATTAAAGCAGGAAATCACTAAAAAAGAAACGTATGTATAATGTAGACATTTTATTTTAACTTAAAACATAAATGGGACTGGGTGCAGTGGCTCACACCTGTAATCCCAGCACTTTGGGAGGCTGAGGCGGGAGGATCGCTTGAGCCCAGGAGTTCAAGGCCACAGTGAACTATAATGGGGCTACTGTACTCCAGCCTGGGTGACAGAGAAAGACCTTGTCTCAAAAAACAAAAACAAAAACAAAACATAGTGGGCATCCATTTGTTAATCATCTGAGTTAGAGCCAAGACCTTCTGGAGAAGGTCCATAAGTTGGAGTTTGCAAAAATCATGACAATGATTTTTCATTGATGATGTCCAATTTGGACTTTTTAGGTAAAGCAATACAGGTGAAAGTCCTACTCAGTTTTAGGGGTTCTGTTTTTTTTTTTTTTAAATCCAAACTTTTATAGTTGACTTTGCCCATACCTACTTTGACCCAAAAAAGTAGCAACTCACCTCTTAAAGGATTTTTCCCAAAGTGTAGCTTTCATTTAGTTTGATTTTATTTCACTCGATTTTATTTTAAATTGATTTCCTTCAGCTCACATTGTTAAATATTATAAGTACAACTGGCATGAACAGGTCGCAAAGGGAAGGGGGTTCTTTAGGGGAGAGAATCTGTGCACAGAGCTCTCCTGCCATAAAGCAGTTTCCTTTTCCTAAACTGCCAGTTCACCTGCATGCGCAGCTCCAGCCTCCTTCCTGTCAATATGGTAAGGAGGAGACCACCCTTCATATCGTCTTATGCCCAATTTCTGCCTCCAAAGAAAGAAGAAGTAAAAACTAAAAGGCAGAAATGAAATCCACAGGCAGACAGCCCGGCGCTGCACCCTGGGCCTGGTAGTTAAAGATCGACCTCTGACCCAATCGGTTATATTATCTATAGATTACAGACATTGTATGGAAATACACTGTGAAAATCCCTATCTTGTTTTGTTCTGATCTAATTGATCTAATTACCGGTGCATGCAGCCCCCAGTCACGTACCGCCTGCTTGCTCAATCAATCAGGACCCTCTCACATGCACATCCTTAGAGTTGTGAGCTCTTAAAAGGGACAGGAATTGCCCACTTGGAGAGCTTGGCACTTGAGATAGGAGTCTTGCCGATGCCCCTGGCCAAATAAACCCCTTCCTTCTTTAACTCAGTGTCTGAGGAGTTTTGTCTGTGGCTTGTCCTGCTACAATGGAAGAGAGTTCCTTTGGTCAAAAGACCCCTTCACCTGGGCTCTGTATCCGATCTCCCCTCAACACCTCAGTCTGTCTCCCTCTCTTGTATCTTCAACATCTCCCTCTTTTCTAAATCCTTCCCGTGGGCAATTAAACCTACTCTGTTTACTCTGATTACAAACACAATCATCTTTAGGCCCCTGTCTTTCTCCAGTGACCACCCTCATCTTCACAGTTGGGTTTTTGTAAGACTTGCCTACGCTCCCAGGCTTCCTGCTTTCACTTCTCTGATTCACTTCTTATCTCATCTCCTCCACTGAAATGCTTCTCATCAAGGTCACCAGTGACCTCTTTGTGTTCTCTAGCATTTGTTTCTCTGGAATGTTAGTCACTGCAGACCACTTCTTCCCTTTCTCGAATCTTCCTCCCTCAGCTTCGGTGGTATCTCACTCCTGGTTTTCCTTTAACCAGCTGGCCATTCGAATGTCAGAGTTCCTTTAGGCTTCATCTAGGCCTGCTTTCTACTTGCTTTATTTTCTGTGGTTTCATCCACTCCTATAGCTTTACTACCATCAATTGATGATGACTCTCAAACCTATGATTCCATCCTGATCTTCTCCTTAGCTCCAGAACAACGCAGCCAACAGCTTACTGGTCACATCTATTAATATGTTCCAGGGGGACCTTAACCTCAACCTGTCCAAAATGCAATTCATCACTTTGCCTTTCTTCCCCAACCTGCTTTTCCTCTATTGTCCTTATTTTTCTGAAGGGTACCAATATTTGCCCAGTTTCCAAACCGGGAACCTGGAAGACATCATTCACTCATTTCTCCTTTTTACTCTATACATCTGATCAACTACATTAGTCATCCATTCAACAAACATTCATCTATCTATATCAATCCTTTACAGGTTAGACTTGCCAGTTTAGCAAATACAGGAGATTGGAGTTTCCAGTTCCAAAATGGCCACACAGAAGCAAGCTGGCTTCCCCCCACCATCCACCATTTCCCCCATGAAACAAACAAACAAACAAATATATAGGACTGAGATCTTCACCAGCAACAAACCAGAGCTCAAGTATGAGGATGAGACAGTTCCTGTGGCGACAGAGAAATGGAAGAACTCTGAGACAGTGGTAGGAGAACCAGACATCCACATCTGCAATGCCCCTTCCACCCCATTCTGCAAGACATGAACCACATGGAAAATCCCCCTCCAACTTCTGGTTCCTACGCTGGAAAAGTGAAACTGAGATGGTTAATAAGCTTCCTCACCTTTCTGGCTTTTCTGGCAGGAGAACTGTCCTTGCCTTAACCCACAAGTAGCATTAGGACTGTTTCGTGGGAGAAATATCCCTAAGGATAGGCAGAGACAAATAGGGAGGCAGGGCTACCATCTTCAGCCCAGAAACTCTGCTCTGTAACTTGGCCAAAGGAGACCAGATAAAAGTGGCTGTAGGAGGTATGTTCCCCAGGCCCCCTGGGCACGAACCCCTAGCCAGCCTTCCCACACTGCTGGGATAATCCCTTTGGGACCTTCCGCATTTGGGACAGGCAGTGCTTCAACCATTTATTATAGCCAAGGTGAACCTGAGCTTAAGGCCACCTAGAACTGAAAAGGAGGCAGTGATTTGAATAACTAATCCTTCATTGCAAAGACATAAACATATACTCACAAGAAACAAAAGCAAATGGGAAACCATGACCTTGCCAAAAAGACAAAGCAAAAATCCAGTGACTGACCCGAACAAGATGGCAATTTGTGAGCTCTCCAACCAAGAATTCAAAATAGCAGTTTTAAGGAAATTCAGCGATCTCCAAGATAACACAGAAAAACAATTCAAAAATGTATCAGAGAAATCTAACAAAGACATTGAAATAATTTTTACTCAGACAGAAATCTTGGAAGTGAGAAATACATTTGCTGAGTTGAAAAACTCTAGAGATTCTCAACAGCAAAATGAACCAAGCAGAGGAAAGAATCAGTGAGCTTGAAGACTGGCATTTGAAAATACATAGAGAAGAAAAAAGAAAAAGAACAAAAAGGAACAAAGACCACCTACAAGATATAGAAAAAAACTTCAAAAGACCAAATCTAAGAATTATTAGTGTTTAAGAGGAAACTGAGGAACAGCAAAAGGTAGAAAGCTTATTCAAAGAAATAATGATAAAACATTTCCCTAAACTTGAGAAAGATGTAAATATGCAGGTATAGGAAAGTCTTAGAACACCAAACAGATTCAACCCAAATAAAACTACAAATAAATTGGGAATTTAATGGTCAAATTCCCAAAGGCTAAAGATAAAGTGAAGATCCTAAAAGCAGTGAGAGATAAGAAGCAAATAATATATTAAAAAGCTCCAGTTCATCTGGCCACAGACCTCTCAACAGAAACCACAGAGACCAGGAGGGAGTAGAAAAACGTTTTCAAAGTGCTAAAAGAAACAACAACAAAAAAAACCTGTCGCCCGAGAATATTGTATCCGCAAAATTGTCATTCACATTTGAAGGAGAGATAAAATCTTTTAGGGAAAACAAAAGCTGAGAGAATTCGCCAACACCAGTTCTGTCTTGCAAGAAAGGCTAACGGTAGTTCTTCAATCTGAAAGAAAAAACCACTAATGTGCAAAGGAAAACTATTCAAGGTATAACATCCACTGGCAAAGTAAATACACAGACAAACCCAGAATACTCTATTATTGTATTTGTGGTGTGCAGTCCACTTATAACTCTAGAATGAAGCCCAGAAGATAAATCTAACAAAAACAACTATAGATACAGCAACCTATTAAGAGATAGGCAATATTAAAATAAATTGAGACAACTAAAAGTCAAAATGTGTGTTGGGGGTAGTGGAGTTAAAATGTGGAATTTTCTGTTGGTTTTTGTTTTGTTTTGTTTTGTTTGCCTTTGTTTCTAGTGTTTTATTTGTGATCTAGGATAAGTTGTCATCTCTTTAAAATAACTTTTAAAGCTATAAAATGTTTTTATAAGCCTGATGGTCACCACAGCATAAAAATCTATAGTAGCTTCACTAAAAATAAAAAGCAACAATTTAAAACATACTACTAGAGATAATCACTTAACCACAAAGGAAGAGAGGAGTCTCAAAACACAGAAAACAAGCAACAAAATGACAGTAGTAAGTCCTTACTTATCAATACTAACACTGAATGTAAATTGTCTCAGTTCTCTAATTAAAAGGCATAGAGTGGCTGGGCATGGTGGCTCATGCCTATAATCCCAGTAGTTTAAGAGGCTGAGTTGGGCAGATCACTTGAGCTCAAGAGTTCGAGACCAGCCTGGGAAACATGGCAAAACATGTCTCTACAAAAAATATAAAAATTAGCTGGGCGTGGTGGCACATGCCTATAGTCCCAGCTACTTGGGAGGCTGAGATTGGAGAATTGCCTGAGCCCAGGAGGTCAAGGCTGCAGTGAACCATGGTTGTGCCACTGCACTCCAGCCTGGGCAACAGAGTAAGACTCTATCTCAAAAAAAAAAAAGGCATTGAGGAGCTGAATTGATAAATAAAGAATATTTAACTAATGCTGCCTTCAAGAAGCCCACTTCGCCTATAAAAATGCACATAGACTGAAAGTGATAGGATTGAGAAAGCTATTCCATGCAACTGGAAACCAAAAACAAGCATGAGTAACTATACTTATATCAGATAAAATAGACTACAAATCATAGACTATCAAAAAAATAAGGATGGTCACTATACAATGATAAAGGGGTCAATTCAGCAAGGGGATATAAGAATTATAAACATCTGTACACCTAACACCAGAGCTCCCAAAAATATAAAGTAAACATTAATAGGAAGAGATAGACTGCAGTACCATAATAGTACAGGCTTCAACACCTCATTCACAGTAATAAATAGATCATCCAGACAGAAAAATCAACAAGGAAACAGTGGGGTTAAACTACACACTATATTTAATAGGCCTAACTGGCATTTACAGATTTTACCCCATTGCTGCAGAATACATAGTCTTTTCATCAGCACATGGAATATTTCTCAGAATAGACCATATCTTAGGTCTGCATAAACTCAAAAAAATAGAAATCATGTCAAATATCTTCTCTGACCACAATTGAATAAAACTAGAAATCAATAACAAGAGCAGCCTTGGAAAATAAATCAAACATGAAAATTAAACAACATGCTCCTGAACAACGAATGGGTCAATGAAGAAATTAAGAATGAAGCTTAAAAATGACTTGAAACTAAGGAAAATGGAAATACAACATACCAGAATCTATGTGATACAACAAAAGCAGTACTAACAAGGAAGTTAAAAGCAACAAATCCCTAGATCAGAAAAATAGACTTTAAATAAAGAACATAATGATGTACCTCAAGGAATTAGACAAGCATGAACAAGCCAAATCCAAAATTAGTAAAAGGAAAGATATAATAAAAATCAGAGCAGAAATAAATGAAATTGAGACCAAAAAATCAATGAAATGAAAAGTTGGCTTTTTGAAAAGATATAATCAACAAAACTTTAGCTAGACTAATTTTAAAAAACAAAGAGACTCAAATAAATCAAATCAAATAAATAGAAATGAAAAATGGGACATAGAAACTGAGACCTCAGAAATACAAAGAATCATTGAGACTATTATAAACAACTGTATGCCAACAAATTGGAAAAACCTAGAAGAAACAGACAAACTCCAGAACACATACAGCCTACCAAGATTGAACCATAAATAGAAAACCTCAACAAACCAATAATCAAAGCCATAATAAAATGTCTCTTACCAAAGAAAAGCCTAGGAGTTGATTATTTCAACTGCTGAATTCTACCAACCATTGATTCATTTATTTTTTGAGATAGGGTCTCACTTTGTCACTCAGGCTGGAGTACAGTGGATGGCTCACTGCAGCCTCAGCCTCCTGGGCTCAAGTGATCTTTCTGCCTTGGCTACCTGAGTAGCTGCAACTACAGGCATGCGCCACAACACCCAGCCGATATTTGGATTTTTTTGTAGAGATAAGGTCTCACTGTGTTGCCCAGGATGATCTTGAACTCTTGAACTCAAGTGATCCTCCCATCCTGTCCTCCCAAAGTGCTGGGATTACAGGCATGAGCCACGGTGCCTGGCCTCTACCAAACATTCAGGGAACTAATACCAACCCTACTCAAACTATTCTAGAAAATTGAAGAGGACATTCTTCCAAATTCATTCCATGAGGATAGCATTACCCTGATACCAAAACCAGACAAGAAAATACCACAAAAGAAGAAAACTACAGGTCATGTCTCTGATGGACATAGATGCAAAAATCCTCAACAAAATACTAGCAAACTGAATTCAACAGTACATTAAAAACATCATTCACGGTGATCAAGAGGGATTCATCCCAGGGATGCAAGGATGTTTCAACATACACAAATCAATACATGTGATATATCACATTAATGGAATTAAGAACAAAAACCATATAATTATTTCAATAGATGCCAAAAAACATTTTTATAAAATTCAACATCCTTTATGATAAAATGGCTCATCAAAATGGGTATAGAAGGAACATACCTCAAAATAATAAAGGCCATCTGTGACAAACCCATGGCTAACATCATATTGAATAGGGAAAAATTGAAGGCCTTTCCTCTAAAGACTGGAACCACACAAGGATGTCCGCTTTCACCACTATTATTCAACATAATACTGGAAAGTCCTGCCCAGAGTAATTTGGCAAAAGAAAGAAACAAAGGGCATCCAAATTGGAAAGGAAGAAGTCAAATGAGCCTTGTTTGTACATGACAAATCTTACACCTAGAGAAACCTAAAGTCTCCACCACAAAACCGTTAGAACTGATCAATTCAATCAAGTCGCAGGACACAAAATCAACATACAAAAATCAATCATATTTATATATGCCACCAGTGAACAACTTGTAAAAGAAATCAAAACACATAGGAATCAATCTAACCAAAGAAGTGAAAGATCTATACAAGTAAAACAATAAAATTCTGATGAAAGACATTGAACAGGACACAATAAAATGGAAAGATACTCCATGCTCATGGATTGAAAGAGTTAGTATTGTTAAAATTACAATGCTACCCAAATTAATTTACAGATTCAATGCAATCCCTATCAAAATACCAATGACATTCTTCACGGAAACAGAGAAAACAATCCTAAAATTTATATGGAACCACAAAAGACCTCAAATAGCCAAAGCA
Organism: Papio anubis; assembly: GCF_008728515.1. Classification (NCBI taxonomy): domain Eukaryota; kingdom Metazoa; phylum Chordata; class Mammalia; order Primates; family Cercopithecidae; genus Papio; species Papio anubis. The sequence goes on from NC_044984.1 coordinate 26,351,209, forward strand.
ATCCTGAACAAAAAGAATAAAGCTGGAGGCATCACACTACCTAACTTCAAAATTTACCACAAAGCTATAGTAACCAAAGCAGCATGATTTTATGACAACATAGACCAATGGAACAGAATAGAGAACCCAGATATAAATCCATGCATTTACAAGCAACTCATCTTTGACGAAGGCATGAAGAACATACAATGGGGAAAGGACAGTCTTTTCAATAAATGGTGCTGTGAAAACTGGATAACTATATGCAGAAGAATGAAACTAGACCCTTATCTCTCAACATATACAAAAATCAACTCAAAATGGCTTACTGACTTGAATCTAAGACCTGAAACTATGAACTACTAGAGGAAAACATTGGGGAAATACTCAAGGGCCTTGGTCTAGGCAAAGATTTCTTGTGTAAGACCTCAAAAGTATAGGCCATCAAAGCGAAAACAGACAATTGGGATTAATTCCAGCTAAAGAGCTCCTGCACATCAAAGGAAACAACTAACAAAGTGAATAGACAACCCACAAAATGGGAGAAAATATTTGCAAACATCACTAATCATCAGAGAAATGCAAATAAAAAACACAGTGTGATCATATCTATCAGCTCAGTTAAAATGGCTTGTATCAAAAAGGCAGTAACAGATGCCTATAAGGACATGGAGAAAGGGGAACCCTCATCCACTATTGGTGGGAGTATAAATTAGTACCACCACTATGAAGAACAGTATGGAGGCTACTCAGCACACTAAAGATAGAACTACCATATCATCCAGCAATCCCACTCCTGGGTTTATATGTGAAAGATAGGAAATCAATATATCAAAGAGATAGCGGCACGCCCGTGTTTATTGCAGCAGTATTCACAATAGCCAAAATATGAAATGAATCTAAGTGCCCATCAATGGATGAATGGATAAAGAAAACGTGATATATATACACAGTGGAAAATTATTAAGCTATAAAAAAAAGAATGAAATCCTGCCCTTTGCAGCAACATGGATAGAAATGGAGGCCATTATGTTATATGAAATAAGCCAAGCACAGAGAGACAAATATCGTATGTTCTCACTCATATATGGGAGCTAAAAAAAAGTGATTCTCATGAAGACAGACTGTAGATTGGTGGTCACCAGAGGCAGGGAAAGGGAGGAGAATAAAGGGAAAACAAAGAATATCAAGGTATTTGTTACTACTGAACTGCATTTAAAGATGGTAAATATGGCAAATTATATATGTATATTGTACCTCAATAAAATTTTTAAAAATACAGGAACCCAGTTTAATTTGAATTTCAGATAAAACATAATTTTTTTTAGAGTAAGTATATTCCATGCACTATTTGGCATATAATTATATTAAACATTTTACTGTTTACTTGAAATTCAAATTTAACTGAGTGTTCCATATTTTATCTGGAAACCCTATTAAGAGTTTTGAATTTCAATAATTCATATTATAGCCTTAGTTTAGAATTCTAAAATATGAAACAAAAGCCACAATTTCAAAACTGAAAACTTGCAACATAAACTATATAAGCTCAATTTGTTACAGCTGCAACTCACTTAGACCCATGTGTCCCAAGATAAGGCCACAGACAAACCATTTTAACATTTTAACAGTTAACTCCACAGGGACCCGTGTGTCCCAACAAGCCCACTTACCATTCCAGAAGTGTCTTAGCTCAGGCTGCCATCACCGAATACCACAGACTGGGTGACTTAAACAACAGAAATTTATTTTCTCACAGTTCTGGAGAATAGAAGTCCAAGATCAAGTGCTAGCATGGTCTGTTTCTGGTGAGGGCTCTCTTCCTGGCTTGTAGATGGTGGCCTTCTTTTTTCTTTTTCTTTCTTTTTTTTTTTTTTTTTAAAAGACAGAGTCTTGCTCTGTCATCCAGGCTGGAGTGCAATGGCTTGATCTCAGCTCACTGTAAGCTCTGCCTCCCAGGTTCAAACGATTCTCCCGCCTCAGCCTCCCAAGTAGCTGGGATTACAGGCACCCACCACCACGCCCCGTTACTTTTTGTATTTTTAGTAGAGATGGGGTTTCACCATATTGGCCAGGCTGGTCTTGAACTCGTGACCTAGTGATCCACCCACCTCAGCCTCCCGAAGTGCTAGGATTACAGGCGTGAGCCACTGCACCTGGCCAATGGTGGCCTTCTTAATGTGTCCTCACATGGTGGGAGTTGGGAAGCAGGGATTGGGGACAGAGGAAGCAGGAGGGGAAGGGGAGAGGTGGATGGAGGAGGGAGAGAAAAAGCTCTCTGGTGCCTCTTCTTATAAGGTCAGTAATCTCATTATGAGGGCCCCACCCTCATCACCTCATCTAACCCTAATTATCTCCCAAAGGCCTGATCTCCAAACACCATCACACTGGGGGGTGGGTCTTCAACATATGAATTTGGAAGGAAAAACAATTCAATCCGTAACACAGAAACTTATCTAGTTTATAAATTGGATCAATCTCTGACAAAATGTCACTGATCAATTTCCACTCTGAAAATACCCCATGACTAACCAGCATCCTAATCTCCCCACTTTGAGACACTATGGGACTCTATCAAGATGATGTTGATCCTTGAGTTTAATAAGACCTGATGTGGGTTCTGTGACATCATCATCTCTCTGCTTCTGATTGGTCAACTATCCTCTCTCCTCACTTTTCTGTCTCTAATCCAGTGGTTCTCAAACATTAGCTGTACCTGAGTCCCTTGGGGAGCTTCTGAAACCTCAGGCTGCTGGGCGTACTCCCGGAGTTCCTGATTCAGTAAGTCTGGGATGGGGCCTGGGAATTTGCATTTCTAACAAGTTCCCTGATGCTGTTGCTGTTGCTGGTGCAGGGATCATGCTTTGAGAACCTCTGCCTTAGCGATCCTCTTGAATTGTCTGGGGTGGGTGTGAGGGGCGGTGGCTTTGCACTGGCATTTTATAAAGTTCCCCACGTGATTCTGACATGGAGACAGCATTGAAAACACTGTTCTAATGCATATTCCACACTGTAGTCAGTGTGCTTACAGATCCGATAAAGGAACTCATCGGCTTAAAACAGTGAATGGCATCTCACTGCCCTCAGTGTCTACAGCCCCTTAACAAGACTTATGGGGCCCTGTATGATGGATTTCCATTTACTTCTTCACTCTCGCCTCCAACCCCTTCTTGAACTACCTCACCTCCTCATGCCCCAGTCCAGGATTACTGGGGAAATCACAGTTCCCTGAGGATGATCGTGATCTTTTTCTCCCCAAGTCTTTGCCCATTCTGCATCTTTACTGGGGAAGCTCTCACCACCAACACACTTCTCTAGCTGGCTAACCCTTTCTTGCTCTTTAGAGCCTTACTAACAGCGTGATCCATGGACCAGCTGCAACAGCCTCTTCTGGGAGCTTGTTAGAAATGCAGAGTTGCCCAGGTGCGGTGGCTCACACTTGTAATCCCAGCACCTTGGGAGGCCAAGGTGGGAGGATTGCTTGAGTCCAGGAGCTTGAGACCAGCCTGGCAACACAGCAAAACCTTGTCTCTACAAAAAATACAAAAACTTAGCTGGGCATGGTGGTTCACATCTGTAGTCACAACTACTCGGGAGGCTGAGATGAGAGGAGGTCAAGGCTGTAGTGAGTGGTGATCACGGCCTGGGAGACAGAGCAAGACTCTCAAAAAAAAAAAAAAAAAAAAAAAAAAGCAGAACTTTGGGCCTCACTCCAGACCTCCTGAATCAGAACCCACATTTTAACAAGATCCTAGAATGATTCACATTTACAGTAAAATTTAAGAAACTGTTTTCAGGCTCCTGTAGATGTACTTTCTCTGGACTGATGAGCCCCAGAAACTCAGCCAGGTGCCTCTCCTATGTGCTGCCACCGCAACCTTCCCTAGCACTTAACACATTGCTCCTGACCAGAGCCTAGTGGCCTGCAAGCTCCGCAGGGACAGGAACTGTATCTTTACGCATGCTTGCGTTCTCCACTCCAGCACAGTACCTGGCACATAACAGATGCTCAAAAATAGTTGTCAATTAAATACATGTTTTTAGAAACAAGTAGATAAAGTATTAGCTCTCTGGTTAGAGAATTTTGGACTTAAGTTCTTGATTTACCACTTACTAGCTGTAGGACCCTGAACAAGTCCCCCTCCTCCCAGAAGTTGTTACTCATTGTTAAGTTGAGAATATTATCAAGTTGAGAAATATATCAGCCCTACAGGGTTGCTGTCAGGATTAGTGATGTAATAGATGTAAACCCAGAATGCTATGTCTGCCAAGTCAGAGTTGGCACAATAAAGAAGAGTGCCCTCCGCCTTAGTTCTCCCAAGTGGCAAGTCTTTACTGAGTTGGGTGGAATACTACTTGTTGAAATAGAAAGGGTGGCCACACTTGAGCTTAATGCCACTTTTCTTTCTGTTTTCCCCCAACTGCATAAAAGCAAAACCAAATAAACAAACCTGAGAACTGAGCTAGAATCAATGCCTTTCTCGGCATTGTGTCAGGAGAAGAAAACTTAAACTGGGGCCAGCAGACCCTTAAGCTCCTTAAGCCAGGCTCTGGGACCCTTGGGATTACATTTTTAAAATCCTCTCTCCAGTTCCAAACAAAAGTAAACAAGGGAACCTTTTATAGTGTGGTTCAAGGTGAGGCAGTAAACAAATGAGCTTTAAGCAGAATAATCAGCTTAATATGTACTAGCTGGAGGTTAACATTTGCATTGAGAAAGGTCTTATGGTCTTTTTGATAATTCATTCGGAGTTCACTCTAACATCTTCTACCCTCATTCTCCAACCACATGATTCTCTCAACCTCTCAATCTCCCACTCCCACACGTAGTCTACCACTTGGCCAAATAATGAGAGACGAATGGAATTGTCAAACCGGAATCAAAGGGATAAAAGACGAAGGGACTTTGAAAGAGGAGAAAGAGAAGGCAAGCAGAGGGAAACTGTCCATCCACTGCAGACTCAAGTGTTTGTTGGCTCAAAAAGTTGAGGACTAAAGCCACCCTAGGTCTCAGCCACCCTGCAGGCTTTGTGTGGGTGAGAAAACTTGACCTGATTATACGGTCCTAAGTGTGCTAGACTGGCTAAACCAAAGACTGTTGTATAATAAATCATGCCACCCCTGCACCCGCTTCCATGATCACAGAGAACATAATGCTGGCGTTATTAGATAAGCTGCAAAAGTCATCAAGATGCTTCTTTGAACTACCACACCCAAACCAAATACTGGCTCTGATCTTTGGATAAATAACATTTGGATGAACAAACATTTCATACTTTCGTTATCTTTATCTGTGTAAGGGACAAAATCTGTCACCCGCTGTGTACTTCTGAAAAAATTATAGGAACAAGTTGACATACTCTCTCAATGATACAGAATTCTCTGCAAAAATTAAATTATAAAATTAATTGTGAGAAACACAGGAAACTGCTTATGGAGGGTTCAGAGTAAGAGACTGACAGAAGGGAGTAATGAGGCTTCTCCTCCATTTCCTTCTTGGAAACTTTTTCTACACAGAGAATATGTGGTTGAAAATCTATTGTGCCTTGGATTGAGTTAAAGATAACACCCAAGGATTTATACAGATTTAGCTCTCATCTGGTCCCTTGAAGTGGGGGTGGGGGGAGTTAAAATATCCACTATAAATCCATTGAATAATGCACTGATAACCCAAATTGTGTCCCACTCCCCTCTTGGCACATTGGACTTCTGTTTCTCTGACTGGGTATTTCCATTTGTCCTATAATACAATGACAAGCTCTTACAATGCCAGTTTTCCCCCACTGGAGAACCAAAAGGAGGGGCTGAGCCCATTTCTTGGGCTTTCATCCCTGGCTACATGGGTCCAGATCTCTAGCCAAGCCCTTCCTGTAGGACTGTTCAAAGACTCGAGCAGGCAGCCCTGCCTTTGCTGCCTCCCTTTATTCGTTCTCACCTCCGTCCATTCATCGGCCAGATTTAGCTCATGACCTCTACTCCAATCATAATGGTCTCCTCTTAAGTCAATCTTATCAAATGCTGTGAGGAATGAATTCTGTGGGCCACATGCAGGAACACAGCGTTCTTCCCGGCTCAGCTCTGCTCCTCTCTCAGGGGAGAGGTCTGTGGAGCCTCTGGCTGCTTGCCCTGTTCTGAGGGTCACACCTGGTCACTGAAACATATTCTCCTCAAGGCTGTTGACCTTCCTTTCTTGATTCAGGCCTTCCAATCTGTACCTTGGGAAGGAGGCAGGCACCCTATTTCTCTGGCCCTCCTCCCTCCCTGCCCACCCCTACCAACTAGGCTGGGCTGCCTGACAAGCACCACGTGACCTCGCCTGTTTCTTCTGATGCCCAGTTTCCACTGGACCTCTGTGTCCTCATTACAAATGAATTTTATCAACTAGCTGGGGCTGCTTCTCACCTAGTTCGTTAGAATCTAGCACTAGTAAGTCTAGCAGTGTTCCTTCAGTGCAAACGGTGTGATGAAGGTGAATGTAAGTTAACATTGATTTTACCCTCAGCGGCTCCTGGGAAGCCGTACTTCAGGACTGGTAAATCAGCACGAGGAGGATCGCAGCCCACAGTCCCCACAGAGGGAGTGGTGCTGCCAATCTTTATCTAAACCAGGAACAGAGAATCACTCAATTACCCAGGTGATGTTAGAAAGAATGCTCGTTGGTCAAGGACTGTTCCTGGAGTTTTTCTAAGTAACTATTCCTATAGCTATTTAGAAACTGACTTTCAAGAATATTTGCCTGTCTGATAAAATTAAGTGATAAAAATTCTATATTAAGGTAAAATGGGCTGAATCTTTTTAGGTGGTGTTTTCTTGGTCTTTTTGTGTGATTGGCTTCATACAGTGAGTACTGCAAAGGGGTGTCCAGGAACGAGGCTGTCCTCACAGGGAAAGGGTTGCTGCCCTGAATAATTCCTTGGGAGGAGTGAAAGAGAAATTTTAGAAACTTTACGAGACACTGGTTTATTCCAAAGAATTCTAGACTTTGATAAACTTTACAAATTGCCAAGCCGAGGCTCTCATTCACCTTTTCTCATGTAAATAATAGAACGATACAAATATATCTGTCATTTATTTTACTACTATAGATAGTTGTTTGCCATTTACTATTCGTTCTCTGTCCAAAATTTCAGATTGCAGTTGATTCTCGTTATACGTGGTAGTTCTGTTCTGTAGTCACTGTGAGCCCTGAATTAGCAAATGCAAACTGTTGCTCCCAGGGGAAATACAGGGTTAGGCTCTTTCTAGCCTCTAGTCACATTTTTTTCTTTTATAACGTTATCTTTTGGAGCCTCAGCCTGACATTCGGGGGAGAGGGAGACCCTGGGCTGGATAGCACTCCCCGTTGGGGTTATTACGGTCATCCATTTCTGTCTCTTCTTTCTCCCAACCTCCCCCTGCTGGTCCCTTCTCTAGTCATATTTTTTTTCAAATGATCAATACGTAGCCTTGTTTTATGTGTGTTTCTATTTAAAGACACTGTGCTCAATGTTTACTGTTGATGCATTAATATCCAGTTCACAGCCGACAGCACTATAACATATGCCTGAACAAGGTTTATCTAACACGTGTATTTTCTCCACAAAGCACCTCACAGCCTTCCTGGGCTTAGGAACACTGGGCAGTGCCTCAGCACTACACTTGGAGTCCACTTTAAATGAAAACATGCATTGTATGACTCAAACTTTTTGCCACTCTGCACATGTCTGCCTCAACAGCATGAAGCATATTTATTTGGGGGTTGCAAATAAATTGTACTTAGTAGGTGGATTAGCAAATATGCAATCTGTGAATAATAAGGATTAGTGAGGAATAATGAGAACTGGGCATATTCTTGGTTCCATGGCCACTCCTGTCCCAACTACCTTCATTCTTGGCTTCTCTTCTAGAATCCTCCTAGGCCTGTCTTCCTGAAGTGAAATCCATGATAGGAACCTGTTATTACCACTCTTCAAGTCACCTTCATCTACCCCTCTCTGCAGGGAATATCTGTGAACTGGCAGGAGTGGGATGCATTAAATTCAATCATATTTAAGAGATCATAGCTGATAGGACACTGTTCCAAGGATATTTACAATTTTGTAAGGGCCTGTTCTTTAATCATACTGAGGAATGAAGCTTTATCAGAAGGATTGCAGAGTCATAGGGTGGGTACTACGGAAAGTGGGGGTAAAGAAGGCTCACTTCTTTTTTTGTATAAATTGAGTTTGTATAAATTTTGTATGAATTGTACAAGTGCAACTTTGTTATATGCATACATTGTGTAATGGTCAAGCTTTTAGGGTATCCATTAACGAATAGCATACATTGTACCCATTAAATAATTTCTCATCATCCACTCCCCTCCCACTCCTTCACCCTCCTGAGTCTCCATGGTCTATCTTTCCACATTCTATCACATTTTTAATCCAGTCATCCACTGATGGACACTTAGGTTTATTCTGTATTTTTGCTATTGTGAATAGTGCTGTGATAGACATATGAGTCCGGGTATCTTTTTGTTTTTGTTGAAACAGAGTCTTGTTCCATTGCCCAGACTGGAGTGCAGTGGCATAATCATGGCTTACTGCAACCCTGACCTCTTGGGCTTAAGCATTCTTCCCATCTCAGTCTCCCAAGTAACTGAGACTATAGGTATGCACCACCACACTCAGCTAATGTTTTAGTTTTTGTAGAATAGGATCTGACTATGTTCCCCAGGCTGGTCTTGAACCGCTGTGCTCAAGCAGTCCTCCCACCTCAGATTCCCAAAGTGCTGGGATTACAGATAAGAGCCACTATGCCTAGCCAGGTATGTTTTTGATATATTGATTTTCTTTCCTTTGGGGAGATGTCCAGTAGTGGGTTTGCTGGATTGTATGGTGGTTCTCTTTTTAGAAGAAAGTTCATTTCTGATATCACATCACTAAGGAACCACCTACTATGGGAATTGGAGCTTTCTTCCTAGGCCCATGGTTGTAAAAATGTCCCATGAAGTCTATGGTTCTGGAGTTCTGTTTGATGCCAACAATCTCAGAGCATTAGAGCCCATGGCCCGCTCCTCCTGGGGTCTCACTGAGCATTTCAAGTTGCTGTCCCAATGGCCAAAGGGAGACATACCTGTAGATTGGCTGCAAGTTCTTAAGCAGGTAAAATTCTGGAGTCAAGCATCCATCATATCATACAAGATCCCTGGCCATGAGAGTACCTCCTCCAGGAATCGGCTGGATGGGAAGACATGTTCCGTGTCAGCCCTCCAAATGTGGTCCAGAGAATTCCTTGTGGCTTGGGTACGCTTCCTATTGTTCAAAGTTTTGTCATTATGAAAAGACCGTTCTAACCAGAGCCTGCTGAGATAAAAGCTGCTGCCCCATCCTGTGCTGGGGCATGTGAGTGCTATTTCAGTGGCTGTGTCCACAGCTCTGAAAATCTATACCTTGGATGAAAGCCCAGCTAGAGAATGGAACGTTCCCTTATATATATTCTCTGAAAAACTGTCACATATGCTCAGACATGAAAGAACAGAAAGGCTGATCCTGGCAGCTCCCCACGCTGCAGAATTTCAAAAATGCCTGCGGCCTCACCAGAATGAACTGACTGAACAAAAGGAAGTGGAACGAGTGAAAGGAGACAGAAGGCTGGCCGATACGGTTGCCTCTCCTCCCTCCATCCCCAGCCTCCCTCCCTCCAGATGTTTTTGCTGAGCTTCTGTCAGCCTTACTGGCTTACCCTTTAGTCCCTGCCCCAGGGAGCTGAATTCAAGCAAGTACAGCAAATGTTACACAAATCAAGAAAAAAGACTGCCTTTTCCTGTTAACTAACTTTAGTTTTAGTTTATTTTTAAAGCAACACATTGTTTTCCTAATTATAAGACTTGCCAAACTTATAGCAAAAGAAAAGAAAAGAAAAGAAAACTGCAGGTAAGCAACAAGAACAAGTGTCAAAAATCAAGTATAATCTCATCATCCAGATATAACCATTGTTGACATTTTTGTTTCTTTTAGCCTTTTTCTATAAATCTTTTCTTTGTGGGGGAGGGGGACAAGGTCTCACTCTGTCGCCCAGGCTGGAGTGTAGTGGCACAATCATGGCTCATTACAGCCTCAACCTCCCTGGCTCAAGTGATCCTCCCACCTCAGCTTCCCAAGTAGCTGGGTCCACAGTCATGTACCACCATGTCCAGCTTATTATTAAATTTTTTGTAGAGACGGGCTGCACTATATTGCCCAGCCTGCTCTCAAACTCCTGGGCTCAAGTGATTTTCCCATTTCATCCTCCCACAGTACTGAGATTACAGGTGTGAGCCACCATGCCTGGCCCTCTCTGTGAATCAGTATGAATAAATATGTTTCCAATGGGATTACGTCATGAATATTGTTTTGTATACTGCTTTTTCCCCTCACTTGGCAATATATTCCAATTATATCTTCAGAGCACCATTTTTTTTTTTTGAAAAGGACAATTCATTCAATTATTTATAGGATGATAATGGGCGATAGGGTTGGAGTTTTAAAATGTTTCCATGTGAACCTTTTGCAATTCTCTTTACCTGCCTTTTCTGTGGTATTAAACACATTGCTTAATTCCTATTGTCTATATTTTGGATTGGCAAATTTCTTTTTCTTTTTATTATTATACTTTAAGTTCTGGGATACATGTGCAAACATGCAGTTTTGTTACACAGGCATACATGTGCCACGGTGGTTTGCTGCACCCATCAACCCATCATCTACATTAGGTATTTCTTCTAATGCTATCCCTCCCCTAGCCCGCCAGCCCCCAAGAGGCCCCAGTGTGTGATGTTCCCCTCCCCGTGTCCATGTGTTCTCATTGTTCAACTCCACTTATGAGTGAGAACATGTGGTGTTTGGTTTTCTGTTCTTGTGTTAGTTTGCTGAGAATAATGGTTTCCAGTTTCATCCATGTCCCTGCAAAGGACATGAACTCATCCTTTTTATGGCTGCATAGTACTCCATGGCAGACCACCATTTTTAATAGCTGCATGGACTTCTATTATCATAATTCTTTTAATCAATTCCTATTGTTGAACTTTTACATTATTTCCAGGAATTAAGTTGAAAATACATAGAAAGTATTTAACATCCAGGAGGGCATGGACCCGCCACTCAGGATGACCAGGCTGTCAGACCAGAGCTGGGTTCTGGAGTCCCCAGACTGTTCCAGGCATTAACCTTGGTGTTTGAATGGCAGGGCCTAATTTCACAGGAGGATCCAGGAGGCAGGCATGTGGGGGCATTTTGGAGAAGCACTCCAAGCAGCATCTATGTATCATTCATAATGAAAGATTTTTAATATTTTAATAGTCCAATGGGCATATTGATACAAGCTTTCTGACTATCAAAATATTTAGTACTATTACAAATAGAATAGCTATGAATATCTTTATAGAGAGGTATCTTCACAAAGATCTGATTATCCCTAGAAGCACATTTTCTGGGTCAAAAGATAAGATACATTTATAGGGCTTTTAGTATAAAATCACAAATTGCTTTCAGAAGAACATAGTTTATAAGTTTACCAAGCTTATTATCTTTTTGATCAACTTTACCATTAAAACCTGTGCGCTGTGGAGTAGGTTTTATGCAACTCAGTTTCTCTTGCCCCACCAAATCTACTTGTAGGTATCTAGCCCCAAAAACAAAACAACAAAGTCTTGTATGTGCAAAAAGAAGCACCAACAAGGATATTCATTGTAGCCTTGTATGTAATAGGAGTAACAGCCCCCCAAAATTGAAAAGAAATAGCATATTCAGGAATAGGAGAAATCAATGGCTTATATACTTTAGGAAAATTTATGTTATGAAATGTTATGCAATAATTAAAAAGAATGAGGAAGATGTATAAGACTAACTTGGAACGTTCCATGACATATTAAGAAATAAAAAGTTTTAGGACAGAACATGCAGCATGATCACAGTAATGTTATATACAAAGAAGTATTGGAGGCCAGGTGCAGTGGCTCACACCTGTAATCCCAGCATTTTGGGAGGCCGAGGTGGGTGGATCCCAAACTCCTGAGGTTGGGAGTTTGAGACCAGGCTAGCCAACATGGCAAAAACCCATCTCTACTAAAAATATAAAATTAGCCAGGCACGGTGGTGCATGAGCCAAGATTGCGCCATTGCACTCCAGCCTGGGTAACAAGAGTGAAACTCCATCTCAAAAAAACAAAATAACAAAGAAGTATTGGATATATAAAATATATTATATGAATATAGCTCTGCATCAACACATGGATAAATGTCCTTGGGAAGAGTACACATCAAGATATCGATACCTCTGGGGTGAGAAGTGGAATTATAAGGCAAGTAAAGCGTTTCGTCATTTTTAAAGTCTGTATATTTTTATACTGTTTGAATTCTTATAATGCAAAACTGTTCTTAGTGTGCAACCCGGTCGGCGGAGGGGAAGGAATGGGGTCTTGCTATGTTGCCTAAGCTGGACTCAAACTCCTGGGCTCAAGCAATCCTCCCACCTCAGTCTCCTGAGTAGCTGGGACTATGGGTGTGCCCCACTCCACCTGACTACTAAGTGGTTTTTAATAATTATTTAAAGTATAAAGTAAAAGGATTAAAATCAGTTTCTTCCTTTTTGTTTTCTCTTCCTTTTTATTTTTCCTGAGAGAAGAATCATTTTTTGCCCCAAACTTTTAAGTGAAACTCCACTGAGGTATAAAACCTACTATAAGTGCCAGTCTAGAGCTGGGGTTCCCAACCCCCAGGCTGCGGACTGGTGCCCTGTTAGGTACCAGATAGGACCTATTAGGAACTGGGCCACACAGCAGGAGGTGAGCAGCAGGCAGGTGAGCATTGCTGCTGAGCTCAGCCTCCTGTCAGATCCGCAGAGGCGTTAGTCTCATAGCAGCACAAACCCTACTGTGAATTGCGCATGTGAGGGATCTAGGTTGTGCTCCTTATGAGAATCTAATTAATGCCTGATGATCTGAGTTAGAACAGTTTCATCCCAAAACCAGCTCTCCCACTGTCTGTGGAAAAATTGTCCTTCACAAAACTGGCCCCTGGTGCCAAAAATGTTGGGGACCGCTGGTCTAGAGGGCAGAGGTTGGTGACTCCGATCAGTTTCTCGTCCTGTTGGTGGCAGGCCTAACAACCCTCCCCTGACCTGGCTCCCCAGGCCACACAAATTACAAACCAGCTTTGAAAGCCTGAGATCTGTGCAATCCCCAGAGCCTCACATGTGATTTAACATTTTGCTGTCACTGTCTTGACATTCTTAATAATTTTTGAAGAAGAGACCCTACATGTTCACTTCTCATTGGGGCTCCCAAATTATGTAGCCAGCCATGGTAGATTAGACACTCTCTGAGTTCTCTTTGTCCCACTCACAAAGTCTTTTGCACATATTAACTCATTTAATTCTCAAAATAGTCTCACGTGCTCGTTGTCATTACATAGTCTCTTATGAGTTTTCACAGTATCAGAGCCACTCGCCACCCAACCCACGAATGGGGTCTTGGAAGTCCCAGCCTCTGCCTGAGAAGCATTCTGAGCAGCTGTCAGCATCTGGGTCTTGAAATCACAGCTTTGAATGACTGAAGGTTTCAGGCAACGTGTGGGCTCAAGTCTTTGCAGTCAAAAGCATTCAGTGCTAGGCACACCAATAGCACTTTCATTGCACAGTGTTTCTTTCAAAGCATCTTCCTGCTTTCTGTACAAAGTCACTGAGACTACAGGTGAAGTCAGAATCTACATAAGACATAATAATTTAAAACTTCGTAACAAGTGCTTCTGGTTAAAAATAAAATGTAATATCTTTTTGTTATCTCATCTTAGGGGAGGTAGGATGGTTGATGTTTTAGTTGAAAAAAGAATGTGAGAAAATCTGTATTCTCTCTCATTCTTTTTTGTTTTGCACCAGCATAAAGATTAAAATTTTCTTCTCATTCCTCACATATTTGCAGCTTCCTCAATGTCTCCGTTTTTCTCATCTGCTGTCAGCTATATTGTTAAATGTCTGAGAAAAAGTTTTGTAGGCAGAAAAGACTAATTGCATCTGCTTGTGCTTAAATTAATATGCAATTATTTAAATTACAAATTTAAAAACCTAGTGTTTAATCTAAATTTAGCTTAGACACATTTGTACTCTATTTGTAAATTTATTTTTATTAAAAATAAAGGAAGCATTACTTTCACACATTCTTTGATTAGTGAGTGTTCAATTAATGAATAAATTAAACAGATTAAATTCCCCAAACAATTAACCTCATTTACCAACTGGTTAATTAAACTTCCTGAAAGAGTTTAAATAAAATTTATACATTTCATAGATTTTCCTCTCAAACATTTCAAATGCCTGAAGGGACTTATAAGCATAGTAAAATTTTTCTAAGCACTTACGCAATTCTTATAAATGAAATAAATCAACTTATAAATAGGGCAAATAAAGGTTTTTTGAAAGTTCAAATAATGTCTACAAACAATTAAATTTAATATTATCTACATTAGATTTTTGTGAGTGATAGATACCCCTAATTAACATGGCTTAAATATAAGGTTTTATTCTTCTATATAAAACTTCCTGGCCTGGCACAGTGGCTCACCCCTCTAATCCCAGCACTTTGGGAGGCCAAGGTGGGCGGATCACCTGAGGTCAGGAGTTCGAGACCAGCCTGGCCAGCATGGTGAAACCCCGTCTCTACTAAAAGTACAAAAATTAGCTGGGCATGATGGTGTGCACCTGTAGTCCCAGCTACTTGGGAGGCTGAGGCAGGAGAATCACTTGAACTCGGGAGGCAGAGGTTGCAGTGAGCTGAGATTGCATCTGCACTCCAGCCTGGGTGACAGTGAGATTCTGTCTCAAAAAACAAACAAACAAACAAAAATCCTGATTTGAATGGTAGACTGGATAAAGAATATGTGATATTTATGTACCACAGACTACTACACAGCCATAACAAAGAACGAGACCATTCCTTTGCAGCAACTTGGATGGAGCTGAAAGAGTTGGAGCTGGAGGCCATTATCCTATGCAAACTAACATAGAAACAGACAACCAAATACCACATGTTCTCACTTACAAGTGAGAGCTAAACATTGAGTACATATGGATACAAACGGGAACAACAGACACTGGGAACGACTTCAGGGTGCAGTATGGGAAGAAGGTGGAGATCAAAAACTACCTATCAGGTACTATGCTTATTACCTGGGTGGCAGAATAGCCTGTACACACAACCTCTGTGACACACCATTTACCTAGAGAGCAAATCTGCACAGGTACCCCAGAACCAAACATAAAAGTTTAAATAAATAAATAAATAAATATTCATGATTTGGACAGGGACCATGATTCTTTCAGCTGTCTGCTCTCCTATCCCAGCGGGGTATCATTTAGGGTGTGGGCTTCCTCACTGCCCAAAATAGCTGCTGAAGCCATCACACTCACACCCTCACATCCCCACCAGTGAGGAGGAGAAGGGGGACAAAGGGCATGCCTCTCAGTTTAAGTTGCACATGACACTTCCACCTAACTCACATTGTCCAGAATTTAGTCACCTGGAAATGAAAAAGAGGCAGGAAAATGTGGTTTTTCTTCTCTGCAGGCACGTATTGAGCTAAAACCTCAGGAGTCTGTTACGACAGCAAAAGGGGAGAATACATATTGGCAAGTGAGTAGCATAAACTTATCACAAGTTTGCATCTGCCTTTAAATTAAATATCACAAATCTAAAATTAATTTTAACTATTTTAAAATTAGATCTAAATCATATGTAACGTGTATTACCACTTCCCAGCTGGGTGACTTTTCTGTGAGACCATCTTTATCTGTAAAATGGAGACAATGATACCAACCACATGAGACTATTTTGAGAATTAAATGAGTTAATATATACAAGGTGTTCAGGACAGTTATTGGTACTTAATAAATAGAGTTGACCCTTGCACAATGCCGGGGTTAGGGGCACCAACCCCACACACACAGTCAAAAATCCATGTATGACTTTTGACTCCCCGAAACTTAACTGCTAATAGCCTACTGTAGACCAGAAGCCTTATCAATTACATAATCAGTAAATTAACACAGATTTTGTATGGTATTTTTATTATATACCATATTTTTACAATAAAGTAAGCTAGTGAAAAGAAAATGTTATAAAGAAAATCATAAGGAAGAGAAAACATATTTGCTATGCATTCAGTGGAAGTGAATCATAAAGGTGATTCATGAAGGCCTTCATCCTTGTCATCGTCACGTTGAGTAAACTGAGGAGGATGAGAAGCCGGGGGTTGGTCGTGCTGTCTCAGGGGTGGCAGAGGCAGAAGAGGTAGAGGACGTGGAAGCGAAGACAGGAGAGGCAGGCACACTCGGGGTACATTTTATTTTCAAAAACCCTCATATAAGTGGACTCTCGCAGTTCAAACCCATGTTGTTCAAGGTTCGACTATTCTACAAAAGCCTTAGCTCTGTTACGCAAAGGAAAAGAAATGAGAGTCAGGGGCTTGTCTTGGAAAACCCACACCAGTGCCCAGAAACCACTGCTTCCTTTTCCAACAGCCCAGAAACCAGGTCCTGACATCAATTTCAAGCCAGGTTTTAGAAAGGAAGACACGGTTTCTGTGCAAGGGCATGATAGACCAAGTCAGTCCTGGCACAGAAATCCTCGCTAACTCCTTCCTGCCAATGGGCTTGTCTGCCTTCCTGTCTTTTTCCCTTTTCTTTCCTCCTTTCTGAAACCCAGGAACCACCCCCCCATGTTCATGTGCCTGATATAAAATGGTGTAGTATTTGCATATAACCTATGCACATCCTCCTATGTATACTTTAAATCAGTTCTAGATTACTTCTAATACCTAAGATAATGTAAATGCTCTGTAAATATTGTATGGTTTTTAAACTTTTATTATTTTATTGTCATATTGTTATTTTAGATTTTTTAAGATTTTTTTAGCTTTTAGGTTCAGGAATGCATGTGCATGTTTGTTATGCAGGTAAATTGCATGTCACAGGGTTTGGTGTACAGATTATTTCATCACTGAGGTAATAAGCATAGTACTCAATAGGTAGTTTTTCAATCCTCACCCTCCTCCAACCTCCACCTTCAAGTCGGCCCCAGTGTCTGTTCCTTCCTTTGTGTTCATGTGTACTCAATGTTTAGCTCCCACTTACAAGTAAGAGCATGCAGTATTTGGTTTTGTTTGTGTGTTAGTTCGCTTAGAATAATGTTTAAAATATTTTGGATCCCGCAGCTAAGGAGAGTTGGCTGTATAGATATGACGATGAATATTTATTTATATAACTGTGGCTTCCACCATTACCTTCTATTCTGTTTAATTGGTTAAAACATTCATTGAATTACAATTACTTTTATACAGTACAATTTGTCAGACAAACTTTCTTTTCATCAACTTCTATATAAATTTAAATCCCTTACCTTGGCATTTCAGAAAGCTCCCATTCCCTGGAAAGCTTTCTTCCCTGTTCTTCGTTAATCAGAACAATATTTGATTCAGGTCCCTTTTACTGCGTGAAACTCTTAGAAAGTATTAGAAAAGCCACGCTACCCTTCTGTAGGCATTGTTTCCATAATTCTTTCTCTACAATCCTGTAGCGCTTACGCATGCCATTACTTGCAATCAACGTGTACTAACTGCTGTTGTTATTTATCTTTATCTAAACTGAAGTTAAAGACTGTTTGGACATCCTTTTATTCCCTGCCTTACTTAGCACAAAGCCTTAGATTTGCAACTGAGGAATATTGGATAATAGAGATGAGGTTGCTATTACCACCACATAAGGGGGCTTCACAATGATATTTTTTCCTAGATATCTATGAAGTCCTGTAGGCACTGCCTGCCCTAATCTCGTTCATTCGACGTGCTAACAATTTCTATAGCTCTAGCTCCCACATCACTCTTGCTTAGAGTCTAACGGGAGAGTTTCAGCTTCCAAGAACTTCCTTTACTATCACAGGAAATGACACAGTTGCTCGCCCTCCCCCTTACTGCCTTTCTTTCTCTTTCTTTGAACTCAATTTCCTTAAAAACAGTGATTTTATCATTTTACTAAAGGGCTAGAAGCCAGGGACTTCCCAGATGTAGAATGAATAATACTCCCTTTCTCCTGGAGGTCAAAATCTTCGCCGCCTGAGGTTTTATGTATTTGACTCCTCCAGACCGTCACTTCTCTTTTTAATGCCTACTGTGTTCCAGGAGCTTTATGTACAATTAAGCCACTGCATACCTACAGTAAGCTGCAAGGTAGCTATTGTTTGCCTGTTTTGCTGATGAGAGAAGGGAAGCTCGGAGGCATTCAGTAGCGTGCAGATATCTGTCTGTCCTGGCACAGTTTAGAGAGACGCACATTCAAACCAGAGTAGCCTACTTAACTACTAGTTTCACAACAATAATTGAGAGTAAATTAAAATATTACAAACCCCTCCAGGGAAAGGTGCTCATTAAAAGGTTTAGATTTCTGTGAGAATATAAATCAACACATATTTACTTCCCTCTAAGTTTATTTCCTGAAATCTCTGGGCTTATGGTTTTCTCTGGGATCCCACACCCTTCTTAAGTGTTGTGTCTGAGGATTCGTTGGGCAGGGGGTGGCCTGATGGCTGGCAGGTGGGACAAGCTGGGACTACACCATCCCTCCTACTGGAGTGGAGCAGATGTTGGGGTTAGACCCAGCTGCCGGCCTGGGAGGAAGTCTGTTTCTGCAGCACCAAGAGGTTACAACACTGGATGAGAAGAGGTGGTTCAGGAAAGCTGTCAAGGTCAAGGTCATGAGATCCAAGATGCAACTATGGGGATGCCCTGTGATTGTGGGTGCTGCTGTTTGTGATTCTTCCTGTAGGCTGGGAACTTCACTTACGTTCTCTATAATCTTTATTTATTTATTTACTTATTGAGACAGAGTCTGGCTTGCGTTACCCAGGCTGGAGTGCAGTGGCGATCTCGGCTCACTGCAACCTCCACCTCCCGGGTTCAAGCGATTCTCCTGCCTCAGCTTCCGGAGTAGCTGGGATTACGGGTGCTTGCCATGACGTCCAGCTAATTTTTGTGTGTTTTTAGTAGAGACGGGGTTTCACCATGTTGGCCACGCTGATCTCAAACTCCTGACCTCAAGTGATCTGCCCACCTCAGCCTCTCAAAGTGCTGGGATTACAGGCATCAGCCACCATGCCGGGCTTCTCCATAATCTTTAAAAAGGGTTTCCCAAAGCACAATCCATGAAACACACTGCTTTGAGCACAGAAAAGGCTCTGGGGTCAAATAAGTGTAAGAAACAAATGCACTGTTCCCACCCCATCAGGGATATTAGATGACTGAAGGCTCTCAAACTGTGAAAATAAGCAAAAAACAACAAAAATCCCTTGCAATCAACAAGCCATACCACAGGCAGTTAAAATATGAATATGTAATGAGTAATGTGTCATGAGAAATTCTTAGAAATCTTTATTAAAAAGAGAGAGAGAAGATGGCAGCTCAAATACAGAGTGAAGAAATTATTTTTTCCTAAAAGAGAGAAAACAGAAGCAGGTTTGCATACAGAAGCAAAGCAACAGTACAGAGGCAGAGCCTGAGGATGTCAGAAGTATACTTATACATCTGTTTCCTCAAAGAAATTGGGAGCTCCCAGCAGAATGCCAGCACAGGCACTCAAAAAGGAGTTTTGAAATTGCAAACAGCATTTAGAATTAATGGAACAGAATCCCCAAAAAACAACAAGGGTCTGAATGAAGGGAGCCTTAGGAAAGAGAGTGGACATGTGCTTTCTCTGAGATAGAAGAGGAGTGGGAGATGATGAGGGAAAACACGGGAATATTTTGAATGGAAAAGAGGCTACACACAGGAGTTGTCAGTGGAAAGAAGATTCTCATCAGCTGACCTTGATCAGTGCAGTAAGGCAGAGGCAAGGTCACCGCCCACAGAGGGAGCTGGCAGAGTGGGAAGGAGCTGAGGAAGACAAAAACCAGCTGTTGGGGCCCATATATTTTGGAGTCAACCAGAGACACAGAAGAGGCCAGGCGTGGTGACTCATCTCTATAATCCTGGCTCTTTGGGAGGCCGAGGCAGGAGGATTGCTTGAGCCTAGGAGTTCGAGACAAGCCTGGGCAACATGGTGAGAACCTGTCTCTACAAAAAACAAAAAGATACAAAAGTTAGCCAGGTGTGGTGGTGCATGCCTGTAGTCCCAGCTACTAGGGAGGCTGAGGTGGGAGGATGACTTGAGCCCAGGAGGTTGAACCTGCAATGAGCCATGATTGTGCCACTGAACTCCAAGCTGGGCAACAAAATGAGACCCTGTCTGGGGTGGGGGGGCGGGGGGAAGGAAAGAAAGAGAGAGAGAAGAGTTTGGCTGAGTAACTGTGGGAACCCAGTGTATGCAGTGTATTCTATACGGTGGTGCTTTAGGGCATGGCCCCTGGAGCCTGACTAACTGGATTTGGGTTTAAGTGCAAGATTCCGTCCTTTTCAAAAGGTGGTAAGAATTTAATTAGGTCATATATGTAAAACACTTGGAAGACTGCCTGGCATATTTGTAATCACTCAGCAAGTAGTAGCTATTACTATTATTATTTTGTGATGGAACTAGTCGTGAGAATTTTGTGATTTTTTTTCCTAAAGAAATGTAAGGTCGCCCAGAACAACCAAAGGTAGGAGCATAGTCATGGTGTAAGGAGGGGACTGAAGGCTGGATCCTAGCCCAGCAGGCACTGGGGGAGGGCTGTTGATGGAGTCTGGTTCCTAACTAGGTAGGGCATGCAGTACAGACCATAAGAAGAAAGGTGACACATCTGAACTTGAGCTTTTGGCTGAAGAAATACTCAGGGTGATAATGAGACCTAAAATATTGCCATAAAAAAAAATCATGCCTACCATGTATGCATTCATTCCATTCCTTTGACAAAATTTTTTGAGCACCTACTGTGTGTCAGCCACTCTACCTGAAACTCCTTCCTCACGTGGTGCCTTTAACTTCTCAACAAGCCAGTTAGGTAGATCTTAGTAAACCAATCTTTCAGACAAAGAGATTAAATTTTGACCCAAACCAAAAAGCTAATAAATGGCAAAACGAGGTTTCAAACACTGATGTGATTCTAAAGTTGATGTTTTTAAGAACTGTGCTGTATTTTATCTCCATGGTGCTAAATGTTTTTGATAGGTGAAGGGGACTGTCTTAAGAGCAGGGGCTTAGGAATTGTAAGGTCAGACTGTTAGGTCCTTTCCATGGGTGCCGAGTTCACTAAGAATAATGAGAGATGATGTGGTAGAGAGGGAAATATGAACCTGGCAGTGAGGTCCTGGGAGAAGGTGAAGGTATGTTGTAAAAGTGTGATAATAAGAGGAAGTATGGACTTCAAAGGAGACGAGGTCACAGAGGTATAAAGTAGGAGCATCCCTGGTTTGCAAGAAGATCAAATGCTTAGGCACAGTGCAGTGGCTCACGCCTGTAATCCTAGCATTTTGGGAGGCCAAGATGGGTGGATCCTCGAGGTCAGGAGTTCAAGACCAGCCCGGCCAACATGGTAGAACCCCATCTCTACTAAAAACACAAAAATTAGCCAAGCATGCATGTAATTCCAGCTACTCAGGAGGCTGAGGCAGGAGAATCACTTGAACCCTGGAAGTGGAGGTTGCAGTGAGCTGAGATTGTGACTCTGCACTCCAGCCTGGGAGACAGAGCGAGAGTCTGACTCAAAAAAAAAAAAAAAAGAAGAAGAAGATCAAATGCTTGCTCATTACTGCTGAGTGGGGAATGAGTAGAAGAAGACATGTCCTTCATTGTCGGACTTTGAGCCTCTGTGGGAAAGCCAGATGTTCGGTTCAGGTGAGAGATGAAAGGAGCAGATGTGGCAGAAGAAGCTGAGGTTGGAAGAACATCCCAGAACACCATATAAGAGGCCAGGAGATGGGTGGACAGAGGGCTGGGGTGGAAGAAGGACTTAGTTTCCAGAGTTAGCAAGAAAAGTGAGGAGGCTGAGACGCAGGCTAGAAGGGCAAGGTAGAAGCCAGTCAGGAGAGCACTGCATGCCTAGAATCTTGTGATGGGAGTTACAGGCTCTGCATTCCAAGTGAAATGTCATAAAGGGAAAGAAAGTCCAACTGCACACTTACCTGCCTTGGTGTTTACCACTCAGATGGCTTCCTGTCTGCCTTTGGAGCAGAGGAAAGGAGGCTCTGGCACCACTGAAACAAGAAAACTTGACGGTTGCTAGTCTGTTCCATTGGACTCATAGATGTTTGGGATTACCAAATTGGCAAGAGCACAGCTATCTCCAGGTATATGCTATTTCACAGTGTACCATCTCATTATGACCTTGTCAGGAGCCTGTAGTGACATCAGATCCCTGATTATTAGTACCGTGGCTTTGACAAATTTCTGAGATCCCAAATTGTCCAGGTAGCAGGAACTGAAGAGGGTGATCTGGGTGGTCAGGCCTGAAGAAATCCCCTCATAATGTAAGTTAGCGATTTCATCAACTGTCTTTTAAAATAGTTGATTGTTCCTTGTAACTGAAACTTATGCTTCTCTGAATGTGTAATTTAAAGGTTTTTATAGGATATGGGGGAAGGAGAAGATAATTCACTCCAGTTGTACCAAACAATCCTAGAAAGCCAATGGGGTAAACATACAGGAATGAAGACATAGGGCATGGGGAGAAGAGGGAGTCTATTTTAAAAGGTCTAGAGTATGAGTAACTCTCAACTTTCCTATGTGTATGAATTACCTGAAATCTTGCTAAAAGGCAGACATTGGTTCAATGAGTCTGGGTAGGAGGACCTAGTAGCTGTATGTTTGGCAAGCTCCCAGGAAGCGCTGAGGCTGCTGGCCTACAGACCACACTTTGAGCACTAAGGACTTGCACTATGTAACTAGTCAAACGTTAGCTTCAAAAGATGGATTGTTTGTGAGGTAAGATGGCTGTCAGCCAACCCATTAAGACATACTAGGCATAGACTTGATGTGTAATAGTAGGATGATTGCAAAACTTAGAGTCAGAATTTGCAGCTTTTCATGCTGATTCTACCATTTTCTAGCAATAAAACTTTGGACAAGTCCCAGGTCATCTCTGTGTTTCAGTTTCTTCCTCTGATAAAATAGAGGTGACAAGATGTGCCATGGTTGGCTAACCACAGGGTAATTGTGAGGGTCAGAGGAAACAACTTAGTGAAAGTGCCTTATGAACTGAAAGTGCTGCATGTGTGTAAGCATTATTTTTATTACTGTGTTATTTGAAGTGAAACCTTACTAATGCTCCTATTTCCACTGCTTTTATTTTAATAGATAAATCGATAACATTGGCAAGTGTTTGCTATTTACCTGATGCCATGTTAAGCACAAGTTTACTCCTCGCATCTCTAATAATATTGGTATTACTATTGTTAGCCCCATTCTACAGAGGAAAAAGTGAGGCCCCCACACAATAAGATAAGGCCCAGCTGTGAAGTGTTGATGCTAGATTATGAGCTCAGGTTGACTCTCCAAAATTTAAGCTCTTATTTACTGCATTCAACTGATGGATTGTAGCAAACACCCAACATCATAGAAGAAGGTGATAGTCTAGACCAGAGGTTGGCATGCTTCTTCTGTAAAGGGCAAGATAGTAAACATTTAGCCTTTCTATGCCAAATCATTTCTCTTGCAGCCATTCAGTCCTCTCATTGCAGTGCAAACGCAGTCATAGACAATTTGTAAAGGAATGGGTGCGGCTGTGTTGCAATAAAATGTCATTTCTAGAAACAGGTGGCAGGCTGGATTTGGCCTGCAGGCCATAGTTTGATGATCATTGCTCTAGAAAATTCTGAGTTGTCCAATATGGTAGTCATTGGGCACGTGTGGCTGTAAATTCAGTTCCTCAGTTGCACTGGCCACATTTCAAGTACTCAATAGAAACGTGTGGCTAGTAACTACTGTATTGAACAGTGTAGAGAACGTTTTCATCAACACAGAAAGTTCTATTGGAGAGCCCTGATCTAGATCATCTTTGGAGGTGGGAGGTGGGGAAAATCTTTTTATCAGTAGCTGTGAGGACGTGGAAGCTCTGAGTCCTGGCTTTACTTCTTATATCTGATTGTAAGTAAAACACATCATCTCCCATAGGCTCCATTAATACACACATAAAATGGGAATAATACCCTCTGTTCAATGTTGTTGTGGGAACTGAATGAGAAAATATGTGAAAGGCACTTCGTAATCTGTTAGGGGCTGCACAGACATAAGCCATTGTTAGGATTCTAATTGTTATGTGAAATGTGAGAGAATGTATGGAGGCAGAATTTGGGTAGGTGCCTGAATTGACAGACCATGTTTTCTTTGAAATCACTCTTGGGGGAGCCATTGAGATGATAGAGCATTATCAGAATAAGGAAATGTTATTATTTTTATGGTTCTATTTTTTGGACCAGAAAAACAGTAAACAAGGCAGATCTCAGTGTCTGTTCACTTTTCAGAGCTTGGAATTGCCTTTGTAATGCTTAACAACCTCAGGAAACGGACAAAACTGTCCAGATAGGGGCTGTGATGAAATTGGCAGGCCATAGTGACCTTCCTGAGGGAGATCAAAGGTTTATTTTTTATCACATTCAAAGTTAAAAAGCATGGCGCCATCACACGTCAAAGATTCTAGTTCTTTCCTGATGCTTCTCTTTCACAGGGGCCCCCTTTATACCACACAGGTCAAGAACAAAGCTCAATTCTGCCACAGAATGATCAACCAAGCCATTGTTTGTGCAAATGGTTTTAACATCTCTGTGATTCCCAGGGCATCCCTTCTCCCTGGTTCTTCCTCCCTGTTGCTTGTCCCTGCCATAAATCACCCTTATAGAAAAAGGCCTTCTCTTCCCATGAGTCTGTCATCCCCTCTTTTCCCTCAGGGTGCTGGGAGCCAGGCCACCCTCTAGTTCTAGGCCAATCTACTGTTACCACTCACTTGAATATACAGAAGAGAAGGTTTCTTCTTGTTTGGCCTGGACACACCCTTCTGATTTCTGCCTATAACTAGGAGTTACGTTTTGCATCTATCCTTTCCCTATAGTTTTTTCTATGAGCCTCGCAGAGCCTATCTCACACATCTCTACCTTCTTTCCTGTTTCCTTTCCCTGTTATTTTTCACACTACTTAAGTACTCCAACAATTCACTCCTCTGCTCTTCAGTGAACACTCACCTATCAGACTGGAATGAAGGTGCCTGTTCCTACACACAGCTGATACTGGTGTATATTAGTTAGACCTTTAGGAAAGCAATTTGGGAATATTTGTCTAAATCATTAAAAATCGGGTCAAATCCCTTTGGACCAGTAATTCCACCTCTAAGGAAGTATCTTAACTAATTAGACACGCACTGAAAATTACTAAACGAAGATAATCATTATTGCATTATTTATACTACTAAGCAATTAGAAATAACCTAGTTGTCAACAATGGGAAAAGAATAAAATGAACCCCAAATTTAGAAGCAGAAATAAAATGTACTAAAATGTTAACAGTGGTTAAGTCTGGATGTCTCTGGGGTTATCTCTGGTTATCTCTGAAGTACCAATGATTTTACTTTCTTCTTTTGCCCTTTTTACTTTTTACAATATGCATATTATTATATAATCAGAAAGAGATTATAAAAATGAAAGTTCCCATTCTTCCAGGCTGATTATTATATATTCCACTATAGTATTCTCCTTCGAGCATTCAAAATGCACATTTACCAGCCAAGGCACCTCTCTAGAGGTGTGTCCTTGGAGACAGCCATGCAGGATTTTCTCATATATTCTTGAGAAGAGAAATCTAAGAGCTTGCTTGGGGTCCCTTAAAATGAACAGCCAGTTTGGGAGGGGAGGAATTAAAGCCAAATGCCCTGAGGAGGAAGTCAGCCTGGTGTCAGCGAAGAGGATGAAGAAGATGTGGTTCCCAATTCTGCCATAAAATCCCTCTTGTCGTTATTGTCCTTACAGTGCCGAAGAAATGGCTCTTACACCCACAAATCTAAATAACGAGATGTCTCTGCAGATGAAGATGGACTTCCAGGAACAAGAGTTGACTGAGAAAAACAATGGCTTTTTCCAAAAGCTCAATGTGACTAAAAGTGTAATGCAGGAGTAAGTCAGAACTGAGCTTGCAGAAGCAGTTTCTAGGGTCCCAACTGCAGACATCCTTGGGCCAGTGGTATGCAAATGATGGGATTTCCAGGTTCAGGGTCTAGGTTGATAGTCTTCCCTATAATTTATCTAAATTTAAACTCATGAATATTTACTCTAGTAGGCCTTATGAGAAGCTAAAGGGGCCCGCAATCATAAACTGGGTAGATACCCATTAAAAAAAAAAGTCGTTTAGACTCTAATCTCAATTTGGGAAAACATGTGGATCGTTTTGTGGCTTCATTATCTTCACCTGCTAAAGATCTAAGCATTTAAAATACTTTCTGGCATAGAGGGAGCACAAACAGTGGTATAAACACATATTTACATTTGCCAGTACATGTTAAAAAATGCATACTAATTTAGCTATGATTAACAACCTTTTTAACTAGAAAAACATTCTTAAGGTAAAAGATTTTCCAAAAATCCCTCATGTGGCAAGAAAGCTAGTATGATATAAAAGATGTTCTTAAATGCATTTATAATTTATTGAAGATAGTAGCATATGCATTTGTAAACTTTGGGCAGTTTTTCATTTAATTTTTTTTCATATAAGCAATATTTATTCATTCTATATAAATCTATATAGATTCCAGGATCCCTTTCTAAGCAGGATAGATGTGAAGTGACTCAATACCCCCTCAACCCTGAGAACACCTCCAGCCTCAGGGTTCAAATCCCATGGACTTGGAACTACTTTTACAGACACATATCACACATTTATTGTGACCCATTCGCAAGCGTACGAGAGAGAACACATAGGCTCTCCAGCAAAATATGAATAAGTATGGTATTAATTAATTAAGCAAAATATTAAACACTGTGATAGGGAATGGGCAAAGACTATCAACACACTTATTTTAGAAAAGGAAATACAAATGAGTTTTATACATATAGGCAAAGATACTCAACCTCACACATAAAATGAGACTAACACTAAATGAGATACCAGTTTAAACATACCAAGTTGGCAAAGATCAAAAACTTTAATAGCACATGGATTTTTAGACAAGGAGTTAGAAACAGGCACATTTTTGCTTGAAGTGAAAATTGATTCAACCTCTTGAAAGCATACTTTGTGAAAAATCTATCAAAATTTAGAATATACATATCTATTGACCTAGAAGTTTTACTTTCTGGGTTTTCCAATAGATGCGCTGTACACATACACAACAACAACATATAGATGTGTAAGGATATTCATTCCAGCATTGTTTGTGATAGCAAATGATTGGAAACATTCTACATATAGGTTAATAAAAAACTGATCGGAAAATTATTATACAGCCCCGCAATGGAATACTATATTGCCATTTTAAAAACGAAGCAGCTCCGCATGTACTAATATGAAATAGACTCCAAAATAGGTTATTAAATAAGAAATTCAAAGTACTTTGATGTATACACAGAATGGAGTATATAAATATCCTCCCACGTATATTTTAAAGGGTCTATTCTGTACAATATATATACATGCAGACATGCAGACATAAACGTCTCTGCTTATTTATGCCTAGAATCTCTGTTGAAAATAAAGAAGCTAGTAAACATTGTGGGGAGGACAGCTGGGGGGTGGAGGTCAAGAGGGCGCTGTAGACCTACTCCTCTCCGCCATTTGAACCATATAATGTATTTAAACTCCACTTTTTAAAACAGGATATTAATTTACTTATTTGTTGATTTTGCACATTCATTTATACACATATATGCACAGAGCTGCAATTAGTTTGAATTTGGAATCTCACTGTTAATTTATGGATTCAGCCAATTGTTATTTATCCAGCCCCTCTATTTCTACTTGTGAGATATACCACGCAAGGTGTTACTCACACAGAATAGAACTCAGTACGGGGATAGCAGATGCTCCCTGGGGCTGGGAAAGATCTCAGTGTTCTCCATGTAGAAAGGAGTAGGGCAGGCCCAAGCTCTGGCCCAAAGGCATAATAACAGCCTCTGTTTGGATTATGTGGCTTGCAGTTTGCTAAAGGAAATTATCAAAGTGGACTACATCTTAGACCGATCAGATGACGAGGACGACATTTCCTCCGAAAACCCTCAAACTGACTTCCTTCACAAGGTAGACACTGAAAAACGGGTAAGAGAGTCACTTAAATGACACAGTAGGTTGAAGAGAACTTCACACCACATATCTCAAAGTGGTAAGAAAATATCTGAGAGTTTCCTTCTAACTGGTGCAGAACTTCAAAGTTTGAAATCAGGAGGGAGGCAGGGGATGGCATTATTCCCACTGGATACTGCTGTTACCACATGAAGGACTTACTAGCCTTCCCATGCAAAAAAAAAAAAAAAAGTGAATTATATGTTATTTTTATCCTTGGGAATTTATGAAATAACTGTGACATTTCTCACCTTCGAGCAAATCACCATATGACCAAATCACCATATGACCATACCCCCTGCTCACAGATTATCTTCCAGTAGAATTCAGCTATTCACCCTTAATGCAGCCTCCAGGAGAGAATCCTTCTTCTTCAAGCTTCTGGGGCTCCAGGCCGTCAATGGCTTGTAGCTACGTAACTCCTCGTCTCCTGTCTTCATCCTCACATGGTCTTCTCTGTGTCTGTGTCTTCTCCTCTTCTGTCTCTCATTAGGATGTTTGTCATTGGATTTAGGAACCCATTCAAGTAATCCGAGATGATCTTATCTCAAGATTCTTAGTTACATCTGCAAAGACTCTTTTTCCAAATAAGATAATATGCATGGGGTCCTAGTTCTGTATTAGGACATGGGCATTCCTTGTTTGGGGTCACCACTTAATTCTCTACACTCTATGACCTTGGGTAAGTCACTAAATACAAATGGCCACATGAAAATGAAAATAAATAACGCATATGAAACTAATTTGTAAAGAGTTACATGAATGTTAGTTATTTCTATTGACTTGACCAGTAGTTTACACAGACATTTCAAAAAGAGACTGATCTATTCTCCCTCCTCCAAACTTTTCTCCTTCCAGTTTAAAAATAGTTCTACTGAAACACAGGAAATTCAGATCAAACTTCTTCAGAGGACAGAAGAAACATTTCATAAATAGTTACTAAAGAAGTGTTCCAGGATAAATTATTGCTGATTTTTGCATGCAGAGACTTGAAATAGCAGAACATGTCTTGGGATGCTTTTTGAGAACAAGGCAAAGAATACAGAAACAAAAAAGTAAATGTTATTGATCAAACTCATAGAGTAGGGTTTTTCCCCCAAACTCTTTGATATGAAACAACTTAAGGTCAACTGAGAATTATGCAATGATTAACCATATTCCTACACCTGTGTTTAAAAATCTTTCACATTTCTCACATTGGCTTTATCTTTATGTATATAAATAGATGAAACTTTCTGAACCATTTAAAAGTAGGTCAAAGACAGCATGATACTTCATTCCTGTTTACTTCAGAAAGCATCTCTAAAAATAAAACTTTCTCTTACAAAATACTGTTATCACATCTGGGGAAATCAGCATTAATATAGTAATCTCAATTCTCTCAATGTTCTAATTTCTTTAATTGTCCCCCAAATGTCTTTTACAGCCATATTTTTAAACCAGCATCCCAAAAAGATCTATGCAATATGTTTGGTTTTCATATCTCCTTAGACTCTTAATATGGAATAGTCCTGCCACTTTTTCTTTTTTATGACATTGATTTTTTTTATAAGACCAGAACAATCATCTAATTTGAGTGGAGTTTTGGAATCCATGGTCAGAAAGAATTCGATTACTCATCAGAACTGAAAAGAGCTCTCCCTGTACACACCGATTCTCTCCATGCCCCTGCCTCAGCCTTCCTCTGTAGACAGAGCAGAAGGGCATGTCTGCTTAGCTTACAGATGCATCAGAAAGCTCCAGTCTCAGAGAGGACTATGTGGTTGACCCCAGAGAAGGGGGATTGGGTAGGGCTGGAAGAACCACCACATCTTGTAGTAACCTTTTGTTCTGCTTTGCTTCCATCATCATCTTTACCAGGGTATATTGGAGCTGGAGGCTAAGCATGACCAGGACCTGGGTAAACAGGATGAGCAAGAAACAGATGTGGATGAGTACCCTCAAGCATCTACATCTCTGCAGTTTTCAAAGAAGAACCTCCTTGAATTGTAAGTCTTGACACATTGCAAGACAGAGCATTTAATAATGAGCATTTAATAATGTGTGGAGGGGAAAATGGAATTTAAGTAGAGAACTTAGGGAAAGTCTGGAAGATTTAAAATCCATACATGTCTTGAACCATAAAGCACTCCTGTGCATAGGTAACTACCTACATGATCTAGCAATAATGTGGAGTAAGGACATTTTAGGGATATAGACAGAGCATGGGAAAAAAGAAAGAGCAAACTCTTCTTTGAGACCTGAAATTAATATATATTTAAACCTTCTCAGATAATTTTCTAGATAGGAAAACCATAATTATCATTAAGAGTATGTTGTTAAGCCTTTGTGGGTCTTTTCCCTATTGTATACCTCTCCTCCCCCACCATGATGTAACCACTATCTTAATATCAATATTTAACATTCATTCCACACAGTGAAATTAAAAATATATCTTTTTTATTAAATGTAAAATATGCTTTGTTTTATCGAGTCTTTAAAGATCTGTTAAAGTGGATATCAAATGAATACCAAAACTTATTTTCTTGAGGCCTGTGTGCCCACCTGGCCCATTCTGGCCCAAGATGAACTTGCTATTCAAAGGAAGAACATTTCAGGCTATGGGAGTTTTTTCCCATTTCCTGCTTTGAAACTGATCACCATAACATTTCTGCAGGTGCCCGAAGGGCATGTTCCTCAAGCTAAACTACTGGAATGCAAAGATAGGTCTCCAGGTGAAAGAACTTAGAGCTGATTACATAGACAGAATGGACAAAATTGACAATATTATTTTTAAAAAATGTAACAGAAAACACAGTGAAGAGGTAATTGTAGGGTGTTGGGGTTGATCATAAAATAGCAGAAAGTTTCATAGCTTTAAAAACTTAAGAAACTTTGGACTTAAGATGATAAAGTCTTTAGGACAAGAAGTCTTATGATTAGAAGCCAATGACACAAAATCTCAAAACTTAAATGCAAGTTATCTGAATCTTTGTTCTCTCATCTCTCAAGGATCTCTGTCCTACATTGTTTCTTTGAGTCTGTGTTAGTAGTTATCAAAGGAAGGCCTTTAGGTCTCCAGTCATTCTTAAGGGATTATTCAGTATTGTCTAAGTCAGCCAGCATGTCATAGAGAAAAATGTGAAGTATATTTGCTAACGTGTCTCTGAACTTAAGTGAAAAATTTTAAGATTAAACAAAAAGGATACAATTAATTGTTATTTATCTAGACACTGGTATAAAGAGAATGAGCTTTGGAGGCAAAGAAACCCAGGTTTGTTTCCTGATACTGACATTTTTGGGGTAAATTAACCAACCTTTTTAAAGCCTCAACTTTCTTCTTCTGTAAAAGGGAACTAAAAACAGCCACTTCACTGATTTATTGTGGGGAGTCAGTAAAATTCTGTATGTAAAGAACTTAACACAAGGCTTGGTGTATAACAAACTATTAATGAATGGAAGCTATTCTTAGAAATAAATACCTCTGGCCTTCTGAACTTTCCTACCACATTCCAAACTGTTTCCTACCGCAGGGCTACTCTTCTCCTAACTGTTTCCTTATCTTTCATTTGAACTCTCTTTACAGAGGCCTTCTTTTGACCATCTTGTCCAAAATGGGTCTTTTTTTCCTTCCAAAGCATTTATAATATTCTTGTTAGAAAGGATTCTGTGGTTTTATTGATTCAACACCATAAATTACATGTTAGAAATTAAGGTATAATTACATACAGTAAAATTATATTTTTAGCATACAGTTCTGCAAGTTTTGAAAAATGCATACAGTTGTGCATTCACCACAGTGAAGATATATCTTTTATCACTGCAAATCCCTCATGCTCTACTCTAGTTAACCACGCTCCTCAGGCCAAGCTGCTAGCAACCACTGATCTCTTCTCTATTCTATTATTTTGCCTTTTCCAAAATGTCACATAAATGGAATCATACAGTATGTAGTCTTTGAGTGTACTTCTTTCTCTTGGAATAATGCATCTGAGTGTTATCCATGCCATTGGATGTATCAGTAGTTTTATTTTTATTGCTAGATAGTGTTTCATTATATAAATATACCACATTTTACCCATTCACCAATGGAAGAACATGTAAGATTTTGGGCAATTAAAAATAAAGATTCCATAAAACATTTATGTATAGGTTTTTGTGAGAGCATACATTTTTATTTTCCTTGGGTAAACAATCAGGAATGGGAATGCTGGGTTGTATCATAAGTGTATTATTTATATTTGTAAGAAACCACTGAATGGTTTCAAAAAGGCTGTGCCATTTTGCATGTCTTCCAACAGTGTATGAGAGTTCCACTTGCTCTACATCCTCACTAGCACTTGATATTATCAGCTTCTTTTTTACTGTAACCATTTATAGGTGTATGGTGGTACCTCATACCACCATACTTTGCAATTTGCATTTAGCTAATAACTAGTAATATTGAGTATCTTTTCATGTGCTTATTTGCCATAGGTATACCTTCTTGGATGAAGTATCTGTTTATCTTTTGCTCATTTTAAAAATGGGGTTGCTTGGTTATTTGTTACTTATGGGTTGGTTGGTTCCTGCTTTTCTAGTTCCTTGAGGTACACTGTTGGATTGTTTATTTGAAATCTTTCTACTTTTTGGATGTAGGTGTTTATTGCTGTAAACTTCCCTCTTTGTCTGGCTTTTGATGTCTCTGATAAATTGTGGTAGGTTGTTTGTTTTCATTTGTCTCAAGCAATTTTAATTTATTCCCTATTTCTTCCTAGACCCAGTGGTCATTCAGGAGCATGTTGTTTAATTTCCATACATTTCTATATTTTCCAAAGTTCCTCTTGGTATTGATTTCTAGTTTTATTCCAGTGTAATCTGAGAAGATACTTGATATGATTTCAATGTTTTAAAATTTGTTAAAACTTGTATTGTGTCCTAACATATGGTCTATCCCAGAGAATGTTCCACTTGCTGATGAGAATAAGGTATATTCTGCAGCTGTTGCATTAAATATTCTGTAAATGTCTGTTAGATCAATTTAGTCCAAAGTGCAGTTTAAATCCAATGTTTCTTTGCTAATTTTTTTGCCTAGATGTTATGTCCAATGCTGTGATTCTGGCATTAAAGTGCCCAACTGTTATTGTATTGAAGTCTGTCTCTCCCTTTAGATCTAGTAATACTTGCTTTATATATCTGGGTGCTCCAGTGTTGGATGCATATATATTTAGAATTGTTACATCCTCTTGTTAAATTGATCCTTTTATCATTATATAATACCCTCCTTTGTCTCTTTTTATAGTTTTTGACGTAAAGTCTATTCTAAGTATAGCCACTCCTGCTTGCTTTTGATCTCTATTTGCATGAAATATTTTTTCAATTTCTTCAATGTGTCTTTAGAGTGAAGTGAGTTTCTTTTAGGCAGCATATAGTTGGGTCATTTAAAAAATCCATTCAACCACTCTATATCTTTTAAGTGGATAATTTAATCCATTTATATTCAAGGTTATTATTGATAAGTAAGGACTTATTCCTGTCATTTTGTTAATTGTTTTCTGGTTGTTTTGTATATCCTTATTTGTTTCTCTCTTATTGTTTATAATTGCAGTTTGATGGTTTTCTGTAGTGGTAATGTTTGACTTTTTTCTCTTTCTCATGTGTATATCTATTCTATCAGTGAATTTTATACTTTTTGAGTTTTCATATTTGTAGACTTTGTTCTTTCACTTCCAGATGTAGGATTTCTTCAAGCATTTTGTGTGGTGATGAATTATCTCAGTTTTTGCTGATCTGGGAACAACTTTATTTCTCTTCCATTTTTTGAAAGATGGTTTTGCTGGGTATGGTATTCTTGGCTGTCAGTTTTTTTTTTTTTTTCACTCAGCACTTTGAATATATCATCCCATTCTCTCCTTGCCTGTAAGGTTTCTGCTGAGAAACCTGCTGTTAGTCTGATGGAGATTCCCTTATATGTGACTTGACACTTTTGCTGTTTTTAGAATTCTCTCTTTGTCTTTGATTTTGGCAGTTTGCATGTAATGAGCCTTGGGGATGACTTTTTTGATACAAATCTATTTGGGGTTCTTTATGTTTTCTGTATTTGAATGTCTATCTCTTGCAAGACTTTGGAAGTTTTTAGCTATTATTTCATTAAAATTTTTTTTAATGCCATAATATCTAAATATTTGGTTTCCTTATGGTGTCTCATATGTCAGGCAGGGCTTTCTTCCTTCTTTTTTATTCTTTTCTTTTTTTTTTTTTTTTTTTTTGGCTGATTGGTTTATTTCAAAACACTTGTCTTTAAAGTTTAGAAAGTTTTCTTCTGCTTGATCTGGTCTATTATTTAAGCTCTTTATTGTACTTTTATTTCATTCATTGAATTCTTCAGTCTCAGAATTTGTTTGATTCAGATCATGAATTGTTTTCTTGACTTCTTTGTATTGTTTACCTGTGTTCTCTTATATCTCACTGACTTTCTTTAGTATCAATATTTTGAATTCTTTTTCAGGCATTTCATAGTTTCCCTTTTCATTAGGATGCTACTGGAGAATTACTGCACTCCTTTGAAGATGTCATGTTTCCTTCCTTTTTCATGTTTCTTTGGTTCTTACATTGATATGTATGCATCTGGTGCAATAGTCAAATCTTCCAATTTTATGCATTGGCTTTCATAGGGAAAGATTAGTTTTTCCTAAAACCCTATTTATAGCATTAGTTGGGTAGGGTGCTTTGGCTTTGATTATTGGTGGGTGGGCATACTAGTGTAACCTCTACATGATTTCTTTGGTTGTAATCAGCATCAGTGGTATCTGTAAGTTCCTCAGTGGCTTAGGCCATGCTTATTTGTGGAGGCTGTGGCAAACTTTACTGGGGACAGTTACCCTAGGCAGATTGGTCCTCAAGTGCCAGTGGTGGTGGCAGCAGGGTGGGAGTGCCCATCCTTAGGTCCCCATGCAGCATATACGTGCACCAGTGGTGGTGAGTCTGGGTGGGTCAGATCTTTGGCTTCTAGGCAGCTTGGTTGATTGCCGGCAGTGGCAGCAGTGGCTGAGAAGGTGGGTTCTCATGTCCCTGGGCAGTGTGTGTGGCACTGACTGTGGCAATAGTGGCAGCAAGCCAATCCTTGGATTCCCAGGTAGCATGTGCAGGGTGCCAGCAGTGATGGCAGTGAGCTGGGTGGGCCAGTCCTTAGGCCCCTAAGAGTCATGAATGGGTAGATACCAGTGATGATGGCAGCTGTAGGCTGGGCAGGCTGGTCCCTAAGCCCCCATGAAACACACATAGGTGCAGGCAGCAGGAAGGGTAGGCCTATCACCAGGCCCTTGAACAATGTACATAGACAGTGGCAGTGGGCAGGGCCCATCCTCAGGCCCACAGAAGGGAAGTGTTGGCACTAGCCATGACAGGCAAGGCAGGTTGATCCTGAGGTTCCCAAATAATGTATGGCAGGCACTGGTGCTGGCAACATGGGGAGCGGGCCTGTCCTCAGACTCCTCAATGATGTGCACAAGCCCCCAGTGCTATTGATGGTGGCAGTGGCAGGGTGGACCTGTCCTCAGGCCCTCAGATGGCATGAATGGCTGACAATAGTGGCAGGCAGAGTGAGTTGATTACCAAGGCTCCTGGATGGCATGCTTAGGCAGCAGTGGGGGTGGGTTGAACAGGACTGTTGTCAGGCCCCTTGATAGTGTATGTGGGTGTCAATGGCTGTGGGTGGAGCAAGTCAGTCCCCAGGCCCCTAGACAGTGCAGCAATGGAATACTAGCAGTGATGCTGGTAAGTGGGATGGGCCTGTCATCAGGTCCCCTGATAGTGTGCATGGGCTGGCAGAGGCAGGCCTGGTTGGCTGATACCTAGGCCCCTGGATAGTGTACTCTGGTGCCAACAGTGATAGCAGTGGGTGGGGTAGGCTGCTCCTCAGGCCCCTGGGTGGTATGTACAGGTGCCAGTAGTGGCTAGTGGGTGGACCTGTCATCTGGCCCCAGGATGGTGCACAGGTGGGCCAGTCCCCAGGCCCCCTGAAGGTATGTGCAGCTGCAAGGCAGCCCTGCTGCTGGAGGTTCCAGGGTTGCTGTCTGTATTTGTCAGGGTTCTCTAGAGGGACAGCACCAATAGGATATATCTATATCTATAGTTGCATTAGTTTATTAGGGAGAATTGGCTCATATGATGACACGGTGATATGGTTTTATTGTGTCCCCGCCCAAATCTCATCTTGAATTGTAGCTCCCATAATTCCCATGTGTTGTGGGAGGGACCCTGTAGGAGGTAACTGAATCATGGGAGCGGGTATTTCCTGTGCTGTTCTTGTGACAGTGAATAAGTCTCATGAGATCTGATGGTTTTATAAAAGGGGGTTCCCCTACACAAGCCCTCTCTTCCCTGCCACCATGTAAGATGTCCCTTTGCTCTTCCTTCATCTTTCACCATGATTGTGAGGCTTCCCCAGCCACATGGAACTGTGAGTCCATTAAAAGGTCTTTCCTTCATAAATTGCCCAGTCTCACGTATGTCTTTACTAGCAGCGTGAGAACAGACTAATACACACGGTGAAGTACCACGACAGGCTGTCTGGAAGCTGGGGAAAGAGAGAAGCTGGAGAAAGAGAGAAGCATGGCTCAGTCCAAGTCCAAAAGCCTCAAAACCAGGGAAGCCAACAGCATAGCCCTTAGTCTGTGGCTGCAGGCCCAGGAGCCACTGGAAAGCAACTAGTGCAAGTTCCACAGTCCAAAGGCCAAAGAACCTGGAGGCTGATATCTAAGGGCAGAAGGAGAGGAAGCAAGTGTCCAGCATGGCACAGGAAGAGAGAGTGAGCAGACTCAGCAAGCAAGCTGCTTCTTCCCCCTTTTCTACCTGCCTTGTTCTAGCAGCCAAGTGGATAGTGTCCACCCACACTGAGGGTGGGTCTTCCTCTCCCAGTCCACTGACTCAAATGTCAGTCTCCTCTGGCAACACCCTCACAGACACATCCAGGAACAATGGTCCCTCAGGCCCCTGGGTGGCAGGCACAGGTGCCAATAGTGGCTAGTGGAGTGGACTTCCCAGCCATCTAAGCATCCCTCAATCCGGTCAAGTTGACATCTAGTATTAACTATCACAAGTCAACCCCTTGTCAACTTGGCACCCATATGGTTTGGATGTCTGTCCCCACCCAATCTCATTTTGAAATGTGGTCTCCTATGTTGGAGGTGGGCCTAGTGGGAGGTGTTCAAGTCATGAGGCAGATCCCTCATGAATGGTTTGGTGTTGTCCTCATGATGAGATCTGGTTGTTTAAAGGAATGTGGCACCTCTCCCCTCTCTCTCTCTCTTGCTCCTGCTCTCACCATGTGATACACTGGCTCCCTTTTGTCTTCCACCATGATTGTAAGCTTCCTGATGTCCTCACCAGGAGCCAAGCAGATATTGGTGCCATGCCTGTACAGCTTACAGAACCATGGGCCAAAATAGACCACCTTTCTTTATAAATTACCTAGTCTCAGGTATTTCCTTATAGCAATGCAAGAACAGACTAACACACTGTCAGTGGCAGAGACTCCAGGCAGGTGGCTCTCAGGCTCTGGGAAACACAAACTTTGGCTCCCTTTGTCCTTGGGGCAGCCTTCCTTGTGCACTGCACACCCTGTTCCCTGGGTGTAATACACTGCTTGAGCTACAGTACTGGGGACCTGGCTACATGCTGGGTTCAGTTGGCATTGTGATAGTGAATACTGCAGCTGTCTGGGTTCATGTAGAGGGATGTCAGCAGGGCTTCCAGGATGTGGAGATGCAGAGGCTATTGGGCCCCAGGCAGGAGGTAGTCTGGCGGCTGCTGGGCTCTCAAAATGGTGCTGTGCTGCAGCTGCTTTGGTCTCAGTGGCTGTGTAAGGCTCCTGGCAAACTCTTTCTCTGAAACAGTCATCACATGGACTCCAGACAGCTCCCTATACTGGTCTCAGGGCCTGCAAAGGCCGAGGAACTCTCCTGTGGCTAGGATTGCAGAAGTTGAGTGTGGACCACTGGGGATCTCTTACCTTTTCCCTCTAATGGAGAATTCCTCCTGGAGGGGTATTGCCCTACAATTTTGTTTTCTTGTAATGTCTAGTTTTAGTATCAGAATAATACTTGCCATATAAAAAACCATTAGGATTTTCCCCCGACTTGTTTGATTTTCTGGCTAAGTTTGTGTAGAAGTGGCATAATTTCTTCCTTAAATGTGGGATTGAATTCACCAGGGAAACTGTATTGCCTGGAAATTTCTTTGTGGTAAGGTTTTTAATTAAAAATTTAATTTATGAATGTTATTTTGTATATATTAATTTCTTTAATAGATGTAATAGGGCTACTCAGGATATATTGCTAAAGGTAATAAGTTGATCATACCTTTCAAACAATGTCCCCAATTTATCAAAGTTGTCAAATATATTGACATAAAGTTATTCATAACGTTCCCTTGTTACATAATATCTTTAGCATCTGTATTGATGTCCCCTCACTTACTCCTGAAATTGAATATTTGTGTCTTCTCTTCTTTTTGTTGTATCAGTCTGGATAGAGATCTATACATTTTTTGGTTTTCTAAAAGACCTAGCTTTTGATTTCATTGGGTTTTATGCTATCATTTTTCTGGTTTTTTGAAAATTTTCATTTGATTCTGCTTTTTAAAAAATTGTTTCCTTTCTTCTGCTAACTTTAGGCTTATGTTGCTATCTTCTTTCTAATTTCATGAGATGAACTTTGGGTCACTGATTTGAGATCTCTTGTCTTTTTCTATTATAATAATCAGTTAGTGCTCTGCACTTCGCTCTAAGCACTGTTTCCACTGCATCAAACTGATTTTTATATATTGTGTTTTCATTTTCAGTCAGCTCAAAATACATTCTAATGTCCCTTTTGATGTCTTCTTTGACCTATGGATTATTTTTATATATGTAAATATATTTTAATGTTTTGTATTTTGAGATGGAGTCTCGCTCTGTTGCCCAAGCTGGAGTGCAATAGCCTGATCTTGGCTCACTGCAGTCTCCACCTCCCGGATTCAAGCGTTTCTCCTGCTCAGCCTCTTGAGCAGCTGGGATTACAGGTGTTCGCCACCGTGCCTGGCTAATTTTTGTATTTTTGGTAGAGGTGGGGTTCCGCCATGTTGGCCAGGCTGGTCTTGAACTCCTAACCTCAGGTGATCTGCCCACATTGGCCTCCCAAAGTGCTTGGATGACAGACATGAGCCACCGCGCCCAGCCAACCTGTGGATTATTTAAAGTATATTTTAGTTTCCAGGTATGTAGAGATCTTCCAGATACCGTTCTCTTACTGACTTCTCAGATAAGTCTGTTGTGACCAAAGAACAAATTTTATGTTATTTGACTCGTTTTAATTTTTTTCTTTTTTGAGACAAAGTCTCACTCTGTTGCCCAGGCTGGAGTGCAGTGGCGCAATCACAGCTCACTGCCCAACCTCCCAGGCTCAAGCAATCCTTCCACCTCTGCCTCCCTGGTAATTGGGACTATAGGTGCACACCACCAGGCCCAGCTAATTTTTGTATTTTTTGTAGAGACGAAGTTTCACCATGTTGCCCAGGCTAATCTTGGGCTTCTGGCCTCAAGTAATCCTCTCTTCTTGGCCTCCCAAAGTGCTGGGATTACTGGTGTTAACCACTGTGCCCAGCCAACTCCTTCTAAATTTATGGAGACCTGTTCTATGGCTCAGAATATGGTCTATCTTGGTAAATGATATGTGTGCAATACAATAGTAGAATTTGTATTCTACTATTGTGTGAGTAGAGTAGTCTACAAATATCAGTCAAGTCAGGTTGGTTGATAGTGTTATCAGATCTTCCATGTACTTATGGATTTTCTCTCTACTTCTATAGATTATCAATAGAGGAGTGCTGAAATCTCCAGCTATAACTGTAGATATGTCTATTTCTGCTTGCAGAGCTATCAGTTTTTGCTTCATGTACTTTGAGGCTCTGGTTTTAGTTGCGTGAATGTTAGGACTATTATGTCTTTTTGAAGAACTGATCCCTTTATCATTATAAATGATTTCTTCATCCTTTTCTTTATTTTGTTTTTTTCTTTTTTGAGACAGTTTTGCTCTGTCACCCAGGCTAGCGTGCAGTGGTGTGATCATAGTTCACCGCAGCCTTGAACTCCTGGGCTCAAGTGGTCCTCCCACCTAAAACTTCCTGAGTAGCTGGGACCACAGGTGTGCACCACCATGCCCAGCTAATTTTTAAAACTTGTGGGTAGGTAAAAACAAGGTCTCGCTATGTTGCCCGGGCTGGTCTCCAACTCCTGGCCTCAAGCAATCCCCCTTACATGAGCCTCCTAAAGTGGTGAGATTATAGGTGTGAGCCACTGTGCCCATCCTTTTTCATCATTTTTTAAAAATAGTTAATTTGGCTTAAATAGAATGATTCTTAAACTATCGCTATCTGCCTTCAAGTAATATTTTCTCTCCTACATATGCTGTACTTCTATGTGTATTCTCCTAGCCTTTGCACTACTGTTGGCATACATCTTACTTCTGTATTGAATATAAGCCCATGATACGTCAGGGGTTTTTGTTGTGTTTCGTTTTTTTGCTTTAAACAATTAACTGTTGTTTAAGGTGATTTTTTAAAGTAACAAAAAATTGTTTATATTTACACACATATTTACTATTACCAGTGCTCTTCATTCATTTGTACGGATACAATCTATATCTGGCATCATTTTCCTTTTGTTGAAGGGCTTTTTAAAACTAATTTTTGTAGCCAGGCATGGTGGCTCACACCAGTAATCCCAGCAGTTTGGGAGGTCAAGGTAGGTGGATCACCTGGGGTCAGGAGTTTGAGACCATCTGGCCAACATGGTGAAACCCCGTGTCTACTAAAAATACAAAAATTAGCTGGGCGCCCGTAATCCCCGCTAGTCAGGAGGTTGAGGCAGGAAGATTGCTTGAACCCAGGAGGCAGAGGTTGCAGTGAGCCGAGATCGCTCCACTGCACTCCAGCCCAGGCGACAGTGCAAGACTCCATCTCAAAAACAAAAAACAAAAACCCAAAACTATTTTCTGTGATTCAATTCTACTGGGGATGTGTTCTTTTAGCTTTTTATGTCTGAAAAAAAGCCTTCATTTTGTAAAGATAGTTTTGCAGAGTATATAATTATATACTGACAGTTTTTTCTCAGTACTTTAAAGATGCTGTTGAAATCTGGTTTGCGTTGTGCCTGACAAGAAGTTGGCTGTCATTCTTCTGTATTTTTCTACAAATAAAATCTTCCTTGCCCTATTCCCAGCTGTTTTCAAATTTTTTTAAAAATCTGGCCAACATGGTAAAACCCCATCTCTACTAAAAATACAAAAATTAGCTGGGCGTGATAGCATGTGCCTGTAGTCCCAGCTACTCGGGAGGCTGAGGCAGGAGAATTGCTTGAATCCAGGAGGTGGAGGTTGCAGTGAGCCAAGATCGCACCATTGCACTCCAGCCTGGCGACAGAGCAAGACTGTCTCTCTCTCTCTCTCTCCCCCCCCCCCCATATATATATATACATATAGTTTTTAATCATTTTTGTATGATCAACCTTTATGTAGTTTTCTTAATTTTTCTTTTGTTAAAGTACGTTGTGCCTTATGGCTCTGCAAATTTGTAGTTTAAATTTGGAAAATTTGAGCCATTATTTCTTTAAATATTTTTTCTGTTCCCTCTTCTCACCATCAAGTGTTTTAATTCCATGTGTTCTAGGCCACGTTAGGTTGTCTCATAACCCATAACTCACTGATTTTCTGGGCTTTTTTTTCTTTAACTCTTTTCTTCCTGTGTTTCATTTCAAAGACTTTCTATCACTATATCTTAAAATTCACTAATATTTTGGTTCTGTGGTATCTGATATAACATTAATCCCTTTGAGTGTATTTTTCATCTCAGACATTGTAGTTTATGTCTGTAGAAGTTTGATCTGCGTCTTTTTTCTATTTTTCGTATCTCTCCTAAATGTACTCATGTTTTTCTCTACCTTCTTGGACAATAAAATATAGATATAATAACTTTTAAAATAACTTTATCTACTAATTCTATCGTCTGATCATTTCTAATACTGCCTCTATTTATTTTTTTGTTTTATTTTTTTAATTTAATTAATTAATTTATTTATTTATTGAGATAGAGTCTCACTCTGTCACCCAGGCTGGAGTGCAGTGACGTGATCTTGGCTCACTGCAACCTCTGCTTCCTGGGTTCAAGCAATTCTTGGCTTTCCAAGTAGCTGAGATTATAGGCACGTGCCACCATACCTGGCCAATTTTTTTAGTATTTTTAGTAGAGATGGGGTTTTACCATGTTGGCCAGGCTGGTCTCGAACTCCTGACCTCAGGTGATCCCCCAACAGCCTCCCAAAGTGCTGGGATTACAGGTGTGAGCCACTGCACCCAATCTTTTATAAGCATATAGACCGTTGCTTTCTGCTTCTTTGCATGCCTAGTAATTCTTCATTGAATGCCAGACATTGTCAATTGTACCTCATTTGGTTTTGAGTATTCTGGAGACACTTGTGTGTACACTTAAATTCTGAGCTTTGTTCTGGAACACAGTTAAGTTACTTAGAAGTGGTTTGATCCTTTGGAGGCTTGCTTTTAATCGTTGTAGGGCAGG
Organism: Papio anubis; assembly: GCF_008728515.1. Classification (NCBI taxonomy): domain Eukaryota; kingdom Metazoa; phylum Chordata; class Mammalia; order Primates; family Cercopithecidae; genus Papio; species Papio anubis. The sequence goes on from NC_044984.1 coordinate 26,393,965, forward strand.
ACCAACGCAGCCTTTAGTCGAGGACTAATATGGCTCCACTATTGAAACAATACCTTCTGAGTAGTCTATCTGACGGCTTGTATATTACAAGAGTTTTCCACTCTGCCAATTATTCTCAGCACTGCTTGATCTTTAGAGATTGTTCTGCCCACTTCAATCTGCTCTGATTTCCCTCCCATTTCAAGTAGTTTTATCACACCTGTGTGCTAATCAGTGCCTCAGCTGAAGGCCCAAGTGGGGCTTTCTCAAGTGGGAAGATCTCTGGAGCTTTTTCTCTGTGCAGCTCTCTCCTCTTCAGCACTCTGCTGGGCAAATCTAATCCCTGTGGCCTCCCTGAGCTTCTAACTTCATCTTCTCAGCTCGTGGAGACCACCAGCCTTCTCCTGCATCCCCTTTCTCTGACTTGAAGTCCAGAAACTCTTTCCAGGAGTAATCTGAAGTAACTATAGAGCCCATCTCACTTGTTTCCCACCTGAGGGATCCGTGTCCTGCACTGTCTGTTGTTCAATGTCTGAAAACCATTGTCTCATATATTCCTTTCAAGTTTAAAATTGCTTAAAATGGGAGGCTAAATCCAATCCCTGTTACTCCAAGTTGATTGAAAGCTGAAGTACCCAAAACATTAATAACATTCTAATTTTCAATGGATTTCCTTATCTGCCTGCAAACCCACATTACATCGTGTCTCCAAAAGGGCAAAGACCTTGCTTATATTATTCTCTATGGTAATCACCAGCATTCAGCATAATACCTGGCACACAGTAAATGCTGAACAAATACCTTCTGAATTAATGTTGTAAAGTATTTGTGCCAGAGAGCTTTACAGTTTGCAGAGACCTGTAGACCAAAAACTAGAAGGTGAATATGAAACTAGTCTCCTTTTTTCTTTTACAACCCTCTTTACCTATGCTTCCGTTTGTATTTTTAACTTTTTATTTTGAAACAATTATAGATTCATAGGAGGTTTCAAACATATATATATATACAAGAACCCTTAGTTTCAGCATTCCTGAATGGTAACATCTTGTCTAACTTGAGTGTACCATTGAAACCAAGAAATTGACATTGGTACAATCCAGAGAGCTTATTCAGACTTCACCATTTATACATGCACTCATCCGTATGTGTATAGTTCTATGCAATTTTATGAGAAGTGTAGCCTTGCATAACCATGACAATCAGATCCTCAGCTGAATCATTGCATAAGACGCACTTATGTTACCCCTTTATACACACATTTCCTCCCACCCATCCCTAACCCCTGGCAACCACAAATCTGTTCCATGTGTCTATAATTACGCTATTTCATGAATGCTACATAAGTGAAATCATGCAGTTTGTCCTTCTGAGATTGGCTTTTTTTTTTTTTTTCACTCAGCATAATTTTTTTGAGGTTTATCCAAATTGTCGCATGTATTGATCTTTCCTTCCTTTTCATTGCTGAGTAGTCTTCCGTGATATGAGTCTATGCAGTGTGTTTAACCATTCATCCACTAAAGGACAAATGTGTAATTTCCAGTTTGAGGCTATTATGAATAAAGCTACTTTGAACATACATGTACTATGGGAAATAAGTCTTCATTTCTCTGGGATGATTACCCAAGGATGAAATTGCTGGGACGTATGGTAAGTCAGTTTTAAGTTTTGACAGGAACTGCCAAACAATTTTCCAGAGTGGCTGAAACCTTTTGTATTTCCACCACCAATTTATGAGTGATCTAGTTTCTCCACATCCTCACTAGCATTTGGTGTTATCACTATTCTTCCTTTCTTTTTTTTTTCCTTTCCTTTTTTTTTTTTTTTTTTTTGTTTTTATTACTTCTTTTTTTTTTTTTTTCCTTTCCTTTTTTTTTTTTTTGCCATTGTGATAAGTACGTAGTGCTATATCATTGTAGTGCTGGTTTGCATTTCTCTAATGGCTAATGAGTGTTGACCATCCTTTTGTGTGTTTATTTGCTATCTATGTAGCCTCTTGGTGAAATTTCTATGCATGCCTTTTGCTCATTTTCTAATTGGATAGGTTTTTTTTTTTAACGTTGAGTTTTTTTGAGATTTTTATATAGTCTAGATACAAGGCCTTTGCCAGATATGTGTTAAGCAAATATTTTTCGCAGTGTGTAATTTGTCTTTTCATCCATTTAACAGGGTCTTTGGCCAAAGTAAAGGTTTTAATTTTGATGAGGTTCAATGATCAATTTTCCCTCTTACAGATTATACAATTGATGTTAAGCCTAAGAACTCTTTTCCTAATCTTATGTCCCCCAAATTTTCTGGGTTTTTTTTCTAGAAATTTTATAAACTTACATTTTAATTCTTTTAATTTTCAGCTCCTGTGTCCAGTTAGGCCTCATATCTCTTTAATATTACCTAGATTACTTAGAGTACTTTTTACTTTTTTGAATTTCATTTACTTCCCATTGCAATACAAGCATTACCCAAGCATCCTTTTATATGGGAAAGGTATTTCATTTTTGAAAGATCAAAATTACCTCCTCTCTTGGGTGATTTTTCTTAATCTGCAGGACTTAGTCTCTTGGTCTGTTTGCAGCTTATTAAAAGACATGCTGACCCTGAAGGGTCAAATTGACAAGCTGGAGGACCGGGGCCTTGACCTTGATCAAGGGACAAACACTGAGGTAAGCTAGAGACTTGGCAAAGACTGAGAGGCTGGGGATTTCTGTCACTTCTTCCCCTACCACCCTTCTATTGTTAATAGGCAATAACAAGAAGTAAGACTCATAAGCAGGAGTGCTCTCTGCTGGTCACTTCTGAGCACCCTTTTCCTGAGTAACACCACTTTTCTCTGATGACACAAAAAGCCTAGACTTTTCTACTTTACCTAGAAACTCGGTTACCAAGAAACTCTATCTTGATGCCACCTTAAGATGAGTGCCGGCCGGGCGCGGTGGCTCAAGCCTGTAATCCCAGCACTTTGGGAGGCCGAGACGGGCGGATCACGAGGTCAGGAGTTCGAGACCATCCTGGCTAACACGGTGAAACCCCGTCTCTACTAAAAAATACAAAAAACTAGCCGGGCGAGGTGGCGGGCGCCTGTAGTCCCGGCTACTCGGGAGGCTGAGGCAGGAGAATGGCGTAAAAACCCGGGAGGCGGAGCTTGCAGTGAGCTGAGATCCGGCCACTGCACTCCACCCTGGGCGACACAGCGGGACTCCGTCTCAAAAAAAAAAAAAAAAAAAAAGATGAGTGCCTTAATGGAGAATTGATTTTCTTAGTCTTTGTATGTCAGCACCGAACAGCACAGAGAATACATCCAGGAAATAAAGATTTGTCAAGAACTGCATCCTTAGAGTGCAAGGAATCTACCTGTGTTTGTCTTGGATCCTCCATGAAGAATTCTTGTGTTGGTTTTCACAATCTCTGAAGTTTTCCTGATGTTGTGTCTCCTCACATTTCTTAAAGACTCTTCTCAAATAAAGGTTTAATTTTCCATTTTCTTTCTTTTTTTTCTTGAGACAGAGTCTCACTGTATTGCCCAGGCTGGAGTGCCATGGCATTATCTCGGCTCATTGCAATCTCTGTCTCCCAGGTTCAAGCAATTCTCATGCCTCAGCCTCCTGAGTAGCTGGGATTATGGGCGTGTGTCACCATGTCCAGCTAATTTTTGTAATTTTAGTAGAGATGGGGTTTCATCATGTTGGCCAGGCTGATCTTGAACTCCTGGTCTCAAGGAATCTGCCCGCCTCAGCCTCCCAAAGTGCTGGGATTACAGGCGTGAGCCACCCCACCCAGCCTAATGTTCCATTTTCTTATTAGTAATGGAATATTAGAGCTGAAAGGTAGAGATCAACCTGTGACACAAGTTAGATTTCAGAGTCCTGTCTGATAGTTTTTCCGCTGTGAAGAAAGGCCCCTGAAAAAGAAAAAAGTCTGTGTCTAACGCCCTCTTTTAACTGAAATTGCCAGCTTCAATTTTAACTCAAGCCCAAGAGTTTAAATTCAATAGATTTTGGAAGCAGTAAAGGAGAAAAGTCTCTTTTATTAAAGGAAGGTATTATTTATTTGGACCTCTAACATATTAAAAGTCACTTACAGATCAGTGCAGATCTATTTCCTGGGAGAAAAATTACTTTTAACTGATAGAGTCCAACATTTTGAGTCACAATCTTATTTTGCTTGAGTTGAAAGAGGTTTCTTTTTACTATCTTTGGGCTTTGGAAATTGCAAACTATAAAAAAGGGAAGAGGACAAAGGCCAAGAAATATTCTGCTTTAGAGAATTTCCTCCAAAATCCAGCTGTATTACAAAAATGTAGATTTCAGTAGCAGGTGAGGGGAGGGAGGGAGGAGTATCAAAAGACTGAGGAGAAAGAGAAACACGCACATAAATGAAAATGAGATATTTTTAAAGGGAGGAGCTTAGAATAATATGCAAAAGGAAAGCATCACACATATATATGGAAATTCTCTGTGCTGGGGATACACCGTTTTGTATACACATCAAAAACAACAAAAAAGCAAGCACAAGCTTTAAAACTAGAAACAATCCAAATATCCGCCAGTTGCCATATGGATAAGCTGCAGTACGTGTACATGATGGATACTACTCAGCAATAAAAATGACCAAACTTCCGATTGACTCAACAACATGAATGAATCACACGCATTATGCTAAGTGAAGGAAGCCAGATTCAGAAGACTGCTTATGTACTTTGTGCTTCTGTTTATGTAACTCTGAAAAAGGCAAAATTGTAGGAACAGAAAATGGATTAGCAGTTAGTTACCCAGGTTTAGTGGAGGAAGGGGGACGGAGATTGACAAAGGGGTATAAGGAAATTTAGGGACTGATGGAAATAGTCTGTATCTTCTTATAGTGGTTATTACACAACAGAATGCATTTATCAAAATTCATAGAACTGTATACTTTAAAAAGTGAGTTTTACTGTATGTAAGTTATATCTCAATAAATATGTCTTTAAAAAAATGGCACAAGTTCTGTCTCAAGAAGCCTACAGTCTGATGGAAAAGGCTACATAAAAACAAATGTGGTAATATATCTAAAGGTGCAACTTTAAATATAATTGTTGGCTGAGTGTGGTGACTCACACCTGTAACCCCAGCGCTTTGGGAGGCCAAGGGAGGAGGATCACTTGAGGCCTGGAGTTTGAGACCAACCACGGCAACATAGCAAGACCCCTATCTCTACAAAATATTTAAAAATTTAGCCAGTCATGGTGGTTCATGCCTGTAGTCCCAGCTACTCGGGAGGCTAAAGTGGGAGGATCACCTCCTGAACTCAGGAGGTCAAGGCTGCAGTGAGCCGTGATCAGTGAGCCACTGCACTCCAGCCTGGGCAACAGAGTGAGACACTGCCTCAACAAACAAAGCAACCAATAAAAAACAAAAACAACAAAATAAATAAGTAAATTGTTACAGAAGCAAAGTTAGTAGCAATGGCTGTAGGCTTACTCTGGTGAAGGGAAAAGTGAAGATTGTTAGAAATAGGTACAGGAACAGCAGATAAAATGTAAGAAAATTAAAAGAGGAATAAGTTAATAAAATTAAAATCATATCACACATATTGGCTCACTTATTCTTCATAAAGAAATGGAATAACTAAGAAAGGCATGAAAAGGGAAGGAGGGAAAATTGGTAAACTTATTTTTTGAAAAAGCAAAACAGAAACAAAAGCATTTGAAAGAACTTCAAGCTACAGAAAGGGCTTTGAGGTGGCCTTTGGGTGTTATTTGGCCTAATATTGCCCAAGCCATGAAACTTTCTAAAATCTCCATGTGAATTTCTGGACTTCCGTTCGGAGACTGACCTTGTCCCAGTTATCTTTGATAAAAGCTGTATGAAGATGTTTACTCTGTAAATAAACTAGGATATCAAATAAAAGGTGATTGTCACAGCACAGCTCCTCTCTAAATAATTAAACCACCCAATTCAGGGATTGGTGATAATAAACGTGTTAAAAAAATAGGTATACTGTACATTCTCTAATTCACCTCTAATCTGCTTGAGGATAAATATTCTTGTTACTTGTATCTAACTAGCATGATGCCTAGCTCAATGGCCATTTACATAGGATGTGGTTATTATACATATATATAATGTATCATATATATATATATCTCTTTTTTTTTTTTTGAGATAGTCTCATTCTGTTGCCCATGCTGGAAGACAGTGGTGCCATCTTGGCTCACTGCAACCTCTGCCTCCTGGGTTCAAGTGATTCTCATGCTTCAGTCTCCCCAGTAGCTGGGACTACAGGGACACACCACCACAGCTGGCTAACTTTTTTGTATTTTTTTGTAGAGTTGGGGTTTCACCATGTTGGCCAGGCTGGTCTCAAACTCCTGACCTGAAGCGATTCACCCACCTCGGCCTCCCAAGTGCTGGGATGATGGGCATGAGCCACTGTGACTGGTGGCATGCTTATTTTAACAATTAAAACATTATGAAATGATTTCATATAAAAATGAAAAATAACCCTCCTCCCTTAAAGGCAAACACAATGAACATTTTAGTATATTTATGTTCTTCCAAATGTTTATACATATATTTACACATTGTTGTTTTGATGGGATCGTATTATATATATATTGTTTTGCACCTGCTTTGGCACTTAGCATTTTTTCTTCAACAATTTTCTATACTAGTAGATGTCATTTTACTTTTTTTCACTCCTAATAATGCAAGGCTTGATATTTGAATTTTTTTCACTCCTAATAATGCAGGGCTTGATATTTGAATTTATTAATTTTATTTTGTTGGATATTTGGGACTTTATAATCAATGTTTGCCATTACAAACTATGCCTCAGAAATCCATGCCTTTGTTGCTCTTGCAAGTACTTCTTTAAGCATCTATTTCTGAGGCTGGGCACAGTGGCTCACACCTGTAATCCTAGCACTTTGGGAGGCCAAGACGCATTGATTGCTTGAGCCCGGGTGTTCAAGACCAGCCTGGGCAACATGGTGAAACCCTGTCTTTACTTTTCAAAAGAAGACATACATGCGGCCAAGAAACATATGAGAAAAGGCTCAATATCACTGATTATTAGAGAAATGCAAATCAAAACCACAATGAGATATCATCTCCCACACTGGTCAGAATGACTGTTATTAAAAAGTCAAAAGAAAAACAGATGTTGGCTGGGTTGTGGAGAGAAGGGAACACTTATACACTGTTGGTGGGAGTGTATTTAGTTCAACCATTGTAGAAAGCAGCATGACGATTCCTCAAAGAGCTCAAAGCAGAACTACCAGTCGACCCAGCAATCCCATTATTGTGTATATATCCAGAGGAATAAAAATCATTCTACCATAAAGACACATGAATGTGAATGTTCATTGAAGCACTATTCACAATAGCAAAGACAGAATCAACCTAAATGCCCATTAATGACAGATTGGATAAAGAAAATGTGATACATATATACCATGGAATACTGTGCATCCATAAAAAAGAATGAGATCATGTCTTTTGTGGGAACATGGACGGAGCTGGAGGCTGTCATCCTCAGCAAACTAACTCAGGAACAGAATATCAAATACCACATTTTCTCACTTATAAGTGGGAGCCAAATGATGAGAACTTATGAACACAAAGAAGGAAACAGACACTGGGGTCTACTTGAGGGTGGAGGGTAGGAGGAAAGAGAAGAGCAGAAAGGGTAACTATTGGTTACTGGGCTTAATTCCTGGGTGATGAAATAATCTGTACAGCAGACCCCCATGACATAAGTTTACCTATGTAACGAACCTTCACATGCACCCCTAAACCTAAAATAAAAGTTAGAAAAAGAGAGAAAGAGGCCGGGCGTGGTGGCTCACACCTGTAATCTCAGCACTTTGGGAGGCCGAGGCGGGTGGATCACGAAGTCAGGAGATCGAGACCATCCTGGCTAACGTGGTGAAACACCATCTCTACTAAAAAATACAAAAAAATAGCCGGGCTTGGTGACAGGCACCCGTAGTCCCAGCTACTCCGGAGCCTGAGGCAGGAGAATGGTGTGACCCCGGGAGGCAGAGCTCGCAGTGAGCCGAGATCGCACCACTGCACTCCAGCCTGGATGATGGAGCCAGACTCTGTCTCAAAAAAAAAAAAAAAAAAGAGAAACCTCATCTTACAAAAAATAAAAAACGAGCTGGGCATGGTGGCACATGCCTATAGTCTCAGCTACTCAGGAGACTGAAGTGGGAAGATCACCTGAGCCTGGGGAGGTGGAGGCTGCAGTGAGCCATGATCACACCACTGCACTCCAGCCTGGATGACAGAGCGAGACCTTGTCTCAAAAAAGAAAAAATTAATTTCTATTAAGTGTCATCTTTAGAACTCATTTTTCTTGAATCCTAGTATACTCTTTTTCCTGCTATACCTCTGCTTTTCAGGGTATCCTGAACATCTCTTAGTGGATGATTAATTTAAAACCTTTAAAAGCATTCTTTACTTGTGACATGTACAATTGGCATTCATCTCTTAGAAGGTGATGGTTTGCTTTGAGTTCGTGTCTTGTGCTTACTGACAGAAACCAGCCAAAACCATCTGTTATCTCTACCTGGCAACCTACAGGAGACATGGAAAGAGAAGAAGAACCAGATCTTTTTGTGGACAGCTCTTTTGCAAAGCCATTGGGCCTGAATATTCAATCTGACATGATGAGGACCTAGATTCACAAATTCTAAAGTTTTAAATACTTAAAAGAAATATTTTCTCAGAAACATAACTATGTTTCTTCAACTTGTGTCCTGGTGGAAGTTTTTTAAGGAGCAAGGAAAGAGTAATGAAGAGAGAGAAGCATGATTTATTATTAAGTGCTGTTGTGTAAATGCATACTTCTAAAATATTGAAAATAATCTTGTTAATCTTATGGTTATACCACTTACAATCTGCAATTTCTGATTACACCATGAATTTGCTCTAAGAGGAAGAAGTTTACAGAGTAAAAGTAAACTTCAATGAACCACTTTATAAGGTTTGTCAAAATAAGTGAGATTTTGTTTTACAAATCAGAAAAATACAAGTTTCACTTTACCCAGAATTGTGGATTGTCTTTTTAGGTGAATGCTTGTAATGAAGTTTATGAATTAAAGAAGAAAGTCATGGAAAGTCTGGAGGTAAGATTTCAGTTGCACAATTCGAACAATGATAAAATCAGATAATTTATATCTAAATACAGGGGTCATTATTTGCCTAGAATGTGACAGTGCACCACATACTAGTCTCTTTCTTTTTAAATTTATTTTATTTTATTTATTATTATTATTATTATTTTACTTTAAGTTCTGGGATACATATGCAGAACATGCAGATTTGTTACACAGGTATACATGTGCCATGGTGGTTTGCTGCATCATCAACCCGTCATCTACATTAGGTATTTCTCCTAATGCTATCCCTCCCCTTGCCCTGCACCCCTCGACAGGCCCCGGTGTATGGTATTCCCCTCCCTGTGCCCATGTATTCTCATTGTTCAACTCCCACTTATGAGTGAGAGCATGTGGTGTTTGGTTTTCTGTTCCTGTGTTAGTTTGCTGAGAATGATGGTTTCCAGTCTCAAGGCCTTCTTCCTCCCCTTTGGCCTTCTGTTTGGGCCAACAGAACATTCACAATTCCAGTGTACTCCCAAGCTTTCACACCCCTGTGCTCCTCCTACTTCTCATCCTGCCGTCTGGTGCTTGCCCTTCGTGTCTACATATTACCCGTTCTTCAAGGCTCAACTCACAGGTCATCTGTTCATCAAGACCTCTCCTAATTTCCATTACCTCAAAAAATAACTCCATCTTTGAACTCCTCCCACAAGATCTTACACATTGAGGTAAATGTGATTGGGCAAATGAGGTAACACAAGAATGAACGTATCAACCTGTCAGCTGCTCTGAGACCGACTCATCCCACCTATCTCGAGTAGATCTCCCCATCACCAAACCTCAGACACTCTCTGTTCCCACACCCTATTTGTTTTCTCTTTAGCATGTATCCTAACATGTAATATAGAATGTATGTATGTGTTTAGCTGTTTATCACTTGCCCCCAGCCCCGGTAATAGATTGCATTCTTTGTCTATTTTGTTAACACTGTATCCGAGAACCTGTTAGCAGTAGTCACCCAATAAATATGCTTTGCATAGATGAATGAATTGAGTAGAGGAATTCAGTACAAGGACATCTTCCTACATTGATAATCTAGTGGTTAAAGATTAGCAGGTGGGTTTCATTTAGTTTTCTACCGTGGTGCTACTTTACACTGTGAATGTGTAAGTCTCCTTCTATTCAAGATGCACCTGCCAATGATCTGTTCATGGGACCTACGTGTGATTTCTAATGTGAGCCCCCAAGGTGATCCAGAGGAAAGCACTCTGCATTATCTATAGTAAGACTTGGAGACATTTAGAATTTTCTTTGAGGTACTTGATGGGTCTTTTTTTTTCAGGACCTTTGCAAGAACGTGAAACTGCTGAGTGCAAAGCTGAGGATGTATCAAATGGAGGGAGAGGACACCGACTCTCACAGTTCTGAAGAAACAGATATGGAAGAGATGGAGACCCTGCTTCCTCAGGCCCCAGCATCCTTTTTAGTGCAGAACTCTCCTCCTCCCAATACAGTGTGGTAAGTCAGAGCAAGGGGCCATTCAGGGCTGGATGACGGCCCCAAAATGTATGGATTATGCTAGGATTGATTTTGTTCAAGTGTTGACTAAAATGTTTTGTTTTATTTTCTTTTTGTAAATTATCTATGTTATTTAAAAGTCATAGGATTTTTCTTATTTAGATAAAGATCTATTGGATTTGATATATAGATTGCTTTCTTATTGCTTTAGATAAATCTAAAGATTTAGCTTTAGATAAATATATCTAAATATAGAAGATAGATCTTCATAATCAAAGCTATATGACCAAAGACCTCTTGTGGGTGGCTATTAATGTTAATTACGTTTTTAGTTAGTCTGTTCCTTTTTGCCTGAAAACTCTTTCGAACAACATTAAGTCAATACTTTAATTTTAAATTTCCTTCCATGATGGCTGCAAATACAGAGAAGCTTCTCTATATATCTCTATAGAGATATAGAGACTTATCTCTGTATAGAGAGATATAGATTTATTTCTATCTACATATCTGTAGATAGATCTATAAAATCTATATCTATCTAAAATCTTAAAAGATGGTATCTATACCCGATGAGGCAGCCGCCTCCACCAAAAGAACATAACTGATAAGAAATTTGAAAAGTTTTGTTTGCTGGGCAGGATGTCTTACCCTTGGACAGTATTGGAAACACACTACCAGCAAATTCTGGCTCTTTGGATCCTGTTCAGGAGATGCCACACCATCATTTATACCCTGAGAAGTAATTTCCTCTAAGGAAACATTTTTGATTCTTTATCTCCAACCACCAACCCAGGTAGAATCTCAGCTCTGTCTTCTATCAAGTCCTTTGCCCATTTTAAAGAATTGGGTTATTCTTTTTTTTGCTGTTGAGTTGTAAAAGTTTATGTGCACACCTTGCACATAATCCTGTCAGAGAGCCCATGGCATGTTATTGAAATTAAATTGTTTCACATCTGTCTTCTCCTAATACTCCAAGGGATACACAAAAGCACGAATCTTGTCTTCGTAGTTTGGGGACTTGATGTATACAAGATGCTCATAATGCTCAAAGAGATGCATGCAGGCCACCTCATGTTGACCATCATAGGAGAGAGCCTGTGCTGCCTCTTTGAATTTACAGGATATGCTGTGCTCAGGTTAAACCATGTAGGACATTGGGGGACCCAGTTTGACATGCATATTGCTCACCTGCAAGATAAATTTCCAGCTTATCTAACAGTTTCACCTCCTGTTGGAAATCTTCAGGCCTTTTATAAGGAATCTAAGAGGTTTGCTACTGAGGAGGAATTTAAGAAATGAGCATATCAGTGTGACATTCTGTTCCAGAGTAAAAACCCAGTTATTATAAAAACTTGAAAGTTTATCTGTGATATCTCCTGCCAATAGTTTAGTAAAATCTATGATGCTCTGGACATCTCTTTAATAGATAAAGAGTAATCCTTCTATCAAGATAGGATGAATGATGTAAAGGAATTTGATGATAGATGATTTGTCCAAGTGGATGATGGCAGAAAGTTTGTGTTGGTCCCAGGATGTACCATTAACCATGGTAAAATCAGATGGAGGCTGGGTGTGGTGGCTCATGCCTATAATCCAAGCACTTTGGCAGACTGAGACAGGTGGATCACTTGAGCCCCAGGAGTTTGAGACCAGCCTGGGCAGCATGGTGAAAACTTGTATCCACAAAAAAAAAAAATCAGTGACGTATGCCTGTACTTTTACCTACTGGGGCAGCTGAGGTGGGACTATCACCTGAGCCCAGGGAAGTTGAGGCTGTGGTGAGCCTCGAGATCGTGCCACTGCACTCCAGCTTGGGCAACAGAGTGAGACCTGGTCTCAAAAAAAAAAAAAAAAAAATTCAGATGGCGGTTATAACTATGATGCATCTGATCTGGCTGCTCTTAAGAAAAACTGTTTGAGGAAAAAGCAGATATGGCAGATATGGTTATCTCTGGGTGAACAGTGGACAATCTCTGCACTTCCAAAAAATATTTGCTGCTGCTCAAAAGATTGGTTGGTATGACCCTAAAGTAACTCAAGTCTCCTATGCTGGATCTGATGTGTTGCTAGGGGAAGACTAGAAGTTTGATATAGTTCAGATGAAAGAGTTCATCTCATAGACCTGGAATAAGAACTAAAGTGATCCATGAACAAATTGAAAGAAAAAGTAAGAGACAAGGTCTTAACTGCAGAGGAATTGAAGGCTGCTTAGACATCTGTTGCTTATGGCTATATCAAGTAAACTGAACTTTCCCATAACCAGTTGAGTGACAATATCTTCTCATTTGACAAAATGCTAGATGATAGAGGAAATACAGCTGCTTACTTTTTGCATGTTCACTAGAATCTGGCCACTATCGATGAACAGATGCTCTAAAAAGCTGCTTGACAGACCAAGATTATTTTGCACCATGAGAAGGAATGGAAACTAGGCCGGTGCATTTTATGGCTCCCTGAGATACTACAAAAAATTTTAGATGACTTACTTCTGCACACTCTTGTGGTTCTATATATGAGCAGTCAACGACTTTCACAGAGTTCTATGATAGCTGTTATTGTGTGGAGAAACATTGACAAGACTGGAGAGGTATTTAAGGTGAACATGTGGTGTATGCTGCTGTGTGAAGCAGTAGATGCTGTCATGGCCAAGGGGTTCAATATCCTAGGACTAAAACCTGTCCAAAGGCTATAATCCTGCTTAGGTTGGAACAGTGTATGTTTTTACCACAGTGGTCACTAGCATCGTTTGCTTTTTTTTTTATATAAAACCATGATATGAACACAAGAACGTTTGCCAACTGTGAAAAAAAAATAACTCTTACAACTCAACAACAAAAAGATAAACAACCCAGTTTGAAAAACAGGCAAATGACTTGGATACACATTTCTTCAAAGAAGACACACAAATGGTCAACAAGCACATGAAAAGATGTTCAGCATCATTGGTCATTAAAAAAACGTAAATCAAAACCACAATGAACCACAGTGGGATACCACTTAACATCCAGTAAGATGACTACAGTAAAAAAGACAGACCATAACTAGCATTGGAGAAGATGTGGAGAAATTGGAACCCTCGTATATCACTGGTGTGATTGTGAAATGGTGCAACCACTTTTGAAAACAATTTGGCAGTTTCTTTTTTTTTTTTTAATTTATTTATTATTATTATACTTTAAGTTGTAGGGTACATGTGCATAACGTGCAGGTTTGTTACATATGTATACTTGTGCCATGTTGGTGTGCTGCACCCATCAACTCGTCATTTACATCAGGTATAACTCCCAATGCAATCCCTCCCCCCTCCCCCCTCCCCACGACAGGCCCCAGTGTGTGATGTTCCCCTTCCTGAGTCCAGGTGATCTCATTGTTCAGTTCCCACCTATGAGTGAGAACATGCGGTGTTTGGTTTTCTGTTCTTGTGATAGTTTGCTAAGAATGATGGTTTTCCAGCTGCATCCATGTCCCTACAAAGGACACAAACTCATCCTTTTTTATGGCTGCATAGTATTCCATGGTGTATATGTGCCACATTTTCTTAATCCAATCTGTCACTGATGGACATTTGGGTTGATTCCAAGTCTTTGCTATTGTGAATAGTGCCGCAATAAACATAAGTGTGCATGTGTCTTTATAGCAGCATAATTTATAATCCTTTGGGTATATACCCAGTAATGGGATGGCTGGGTCATATGGTACATCTAGTTCTAGATCCTTGAGGAATCGCAATTTGGCAGTTTCTAAAACAGTTAAATACAGAATTACCATATGATTCCACAATTCTACTCTTGGGTGTATACTCAAAAGAATTGAAGATGTATGTCCACACAAAAACCTGTACACAAATGTTCATGGCAGCATTATTCATAATAGCCAAAAAGTAGAAACAATCCAAATGTCCGTTAATTGATGAATGGAAAAACAAAATATGGTGTAGCCACACAACGAAGTATTATTCAGCTGCAAAAAAGAATGATGTACTGATACATACCACAACATGATCTTAGAAAACATTATGCTCAGTGAAAGACAGCCAGACACAGAGGGATATCCAAATGATTCCATTTATGTGCATGTTCAAAGTAGGAAAATCCATATAGATTCAAAGTAGATTCACGGTTGCCAGGCACAGAGTGTTGGGGAATAGGGAGGTGGTGACTGCTCCAGGGAATGGGGTTTCTTTTGGAGGTGACAAAAATTTCCTGGCATTAGATAGTGGTGATGGCTACACAGCCTTGTGAATAAACCAAAAGCCTCTGGATTGTACAATGTATAGGGTGAATTTTATAGTATGTGACTAATAACTCAAAACCAACCAACCAGACAAATAAGTAAATAGGTGAATGCCTTTCACTTACTGCTTTATTGTGTTATATGGGAGGATTATAATCAGGTTGAATTGCTCATCTTTTTCTCACATGATTACATTCTAGTTAAGATTGCCCGAAATTTTGCCCAATCTCTTGTTAGAGAACTGGAAACATGTTGGTTTAACTACAGCATATTTGTACACTAACATTTTGAGGAATTTTGCCTTATGGATTAATTCAATCATTATGAATCGATTTTTGCTGGTTTTAGCTTCACAAGGTGGCCTTTTATTGATAATGTCCCCAGTCCTTCAGTTTCCTTTATGGTCATCCGCTATGTACTGACCATAAATAATGTGGAAATATTGGAAAAGATCAAAGGTTTTACACTTAGCAAGGTTTGAAAATTAAATAAATAGTATTCAAAAGTTAAAGGAATATTTTTTTCTTTACCAAAGATGTGTAAAATAAATAAAATTATTAGTGACACATTTTTTTGGTTCTGTACAGGTGATATGAAAAACCTTATTTTAATTTAGTTACCTATGATTTTTTTCCAAAGAAAAATGTCTGGGCCTTTTAAAATGAATATCATGCTGAGTAATACAAAATTTAAATTTTTAAAAATTATATTGATTTGTAAATAAAAATCAAATGATTCATTACTGCCCAGAAATAAATACAAATTTAACTATACCAAGAGTATTTACTGTAGGACAGAAAAAACTAGATGAGTAGACTCTAAACATAAGGAAAAAATTAAACTAAAAACTAAGACAAAATAAAAAGAATGAAAGAATAAATGGAAGAAAGGAGAAAAGATAAAAAAATATATCTGGTTATATTTGGGTGATGAGATTATAGTTTCTTCATTTCTCTGTTTTCCAAATTATCTTTGCTTTAGAAAATTTGTTTTACTTTCCAAAAACTTAATGTCAAAATGTGTTTCTTTGAAAATGCCATAGTTTAGTATTTCCAAAGATGACTGGTTTTTTAATTTAGGAAGAACAGTGTTTATTTACTAGGTATGTCTTTGTAGTGAGTTGTTTTTCTTTTCATAAGAAAGAACAAATTGCCTTTGGTGCTCCTTGAAGGCAGGACACATCTGCTTCCTATTACCAGCTCTCTAAGCCCTTCCTAACAGAGTATCTTAAGAATATTGGCTCTTTAATAAATGTGTGAAGCGAAAGCAATTATGTGTATAACTGCCAAGTGATAGCCAGTGGGTATAATAGCAAGAAACTTGGCTCTGGTTTATAAAACCACTGAGTTAGGTCACAAAATCGATCCATAGCTAGCTTTATGCTCTAGATTTTCTCTTCTGATGTATTATAGATGGTAATTATCTCAGGTCATTGAATTATCTATGCCATTTCTTCTTTGTGTTCTTCTAGATTTTCTACCCTAATATATTACATTTATAACTATAAAATAATCATGGAAGGACTTAGAATCATATAAATAAAATATATCATAGGTGTAACCCAGAAGGAGGGGTCCTCAAAGATTTTAAAAAAACTTCTATTACTTTACAAATAAAAGTCTGGTGCCAGGACAAAAAGAGCTCTGAATTCCCTTTATCACATTATACTTTGTGTCCTGTGGATAATCTAACTGCCTGTGCCTTTATCTGCTCAAAAAGAGACATCATATACCTCATGAGCGAGGTAAAGATTGCAATAACCTGCTAGGATGTGAGAAGGACATTTCAAATGAAAGAACCCCACGATATCCAGGGGTTTTATTGTTTCATGGCTATAGGATCTTGAAATTCCAATGCCAGACCTAGCATGGACATAAATAAGTGCTCCTCCATTCCAAGTTGCTGCTTTTACAAATGTAAACCGAAGTCATGGGAAAATTACTTAGTTGAAGTTTTAAAGCTACCTGGGTGGAGATGCCAGGAGCCTATCAATGTGATTATTTTCAGAATTTGGTTAACACAGATGTTTTCTCTCTTTGTAGGAAATGTGCACTGAGGATTTTCATCATGTTTTATGTCCTCACTGTCACTGGACTTTTATGTTACATACTATTTTTTGGTGCTACATTTCTCTTTGAAAGGGTGCTTCTGAGAATGCTTGGGTGCCCCACCACATGGGACCTACGGGAGATGATAGAGCCTTTCTTGAATTCAGAAGTGGAAGCCTTGCTACCCTCCTAAAGATACAGAAGATACTGTCACCCTACTGGCTTTCTCCCCAGTAAAGATTGTGGCTGTTCCTGTATTGTGGTGGCTAACTTATTTTTTAGAAAATACTGTACAAGGTGTTTGTAAAGAACATTGTAATTACACAGAAATTGATTGATTCTGGAAAAAAAATGAAAACAGCTTATCTTTACCCTTATGAGTCACAATGCCTTCTTGAATCATTCCACAGTTCGTTGAAAACATTTTCTTCAAACTACTAGCCTTCCTTCTCCCCCAACATGGGGTACATTGAGACGCCAAAGTATCTCCCGTGGTTATCTTCTCCATTTTGACCTCTGATGTCTCAAAAAAGAAAGCATAAAATTCTTTCCCCTCCACTGTAGCCGATTTTACTTCAATTGATTTGGAGCCCTATTTTGGAGATAGTTGGCATTTCTTGGATTTTCTCCTTAACATTTATTTCTACTTTTGATAATAGCACCCAAAGTTTGCTTTGAAAGAACTATCCCCAGCGGACCTAATTATAGGCGGTCTTTCAGTCAGTGTCCCCTATCTTCTTATTAATAAGAACTGGAAATATGTTGCATCAGACACTCTCTATAAGTGAGAATTTTAAGAAGAATCACACAAAAGAAGGAAATGATTGGAACTTCGATTTTGTAAACCACTCCATATCTTTTTCTACTTAAATTAGCCAGACTGGTTCTGCTGCTTACAATCAAAGAAAGTCTAACTGATACAGTAGAGAATTTTGAATGTCAGACTAGAGTGTTTTATCCCTAACTTTGTAGGTAATGGGAAAATGTTTATTTTTAATATAAAAAATAGTTATAATTAAAATGTGCAAAAGTAATATTAAATAGAACCATAAAGAATAAATTAGAGTAGGAGGGCAGATGGAGTGCAAGAGTGGTTAAAAAGCCATTCAGTGGTACAGGTGGGCCAAAGAGGAAATGCAAAGACCGTGAATGAAGCAGACATTATGAGGTTGAATTTTATGGTATTTGGTTGTGTAATGGACGAGGAGAGGAGTTGGAAGGCTGGTGGCCAAGAGATATGGAATACGGTCCCAGTTCTCCTCATATTTGACTGGATCTTGAGGATTAATAATATTTTCATGGCAGAGATGACAAAAAGGCATTTCAGAGAAAAGAAAAACCATGAGTAAAATTTAGAAGCTGGGAATATAAGACAGAGTTAGGAAAGCTGGTACAGCATAGAGCTCACCATACCAGTTTGTACAGTCTTTAGAAACAAACATTATGCCTCATTCATGTTTCTGGTCTCTGGAATAGTGATTCACAAATGCTGGCCCATTGATTGGATGCACCAGAATCTCTTGGGGAGCTTTCTACACTAGAGACTTCCCCCATTCCCAGATATTTGGATTCAGTAGAGCTAATGCAGGATCCAGGAACTTTATTTATTTATTTGAGACAGAGTTTCACTCTTGTCATCCAGGCTGGAGTGCAGTGGCGTGATCTCAGCTCATTGCAACCTCCGCCTCCCAGGTTCAAGTGATTTTCCTGCCTCAGCCTCCAGAGTAGCTGGGATTACAGGCGCACACCACCATGCCCAGCTAATTTTGTATTTTTAGGAGAAACAGGGTTTCACCATGTTGGCCAGACTGGTCTCGAACTCCTGACCTCAGGTGATCTGCCCTCCTCGGCCTCCCAAAGGGCTGGGATTACAGGCGTGAGCCACCATGCCCAGCCCAGGAACTTTATTTTTAAAAATAAAAATTCAAATTGGGTAACCAATGCCTTGATACACTGTAGGAAAATGCAGGGCACATAGTTTGTATGGACTTGATAAATACCCGTTGAAGTAAATTAAACTATGTGGTTCTTATCTTTGCAGCCTCCCTATCACCTCGCCTCAGTGCTATATTCAGTATTTATCTGTTCAATAATTTCAATCACAGCCATTTTTCCAATGCCCCCATCTTCCCACACCCTTGAAATAATTTTCAACCCCTTTACTATCTTATTTTTATGTTCCAGCAATCACTGGGCCATGCCAATTTCTTCTACAGATATTTTTCTTAGATCAGCCCTGTTGTTTGCATTTATATTGTTACCATTTTTAATAGGTCTTGCCATAGAGATGGATCACTGTTGGCTCAATCCAGCCTGTTGTTTCCACTTCCACGGATTGCCATTATGTACACAGCTGCTGAAAAGAACGGACTCCAATCCTCACTTTTATCTTGATACTCTGTAGCCAGAAAACTAGGCATATTGGTTGCCAGAAATATGCAATTTGTTTTCAAGTGGTTCTCAAACTGTGATATTTAACAGAATTCTAAAAAGAGGCATTTAATTATACATTTGTCTCCGCATCACCTCCAGAAGTTCTGATTTTAAATCTGGAATGAATCTCTGATATCCTGTATTTTAATAGATTCCCCTAACGATTCTTATGACTCAAAGTTTAAGAACACCATGCTCTATGGGCAAAAGATACCTGGGATTACAGATTAGCTGAGATCCCATACAAGGTTAATCAAGGTTCTTTGGGAGCAGGGTAAAAGGGTGAGCATGAAAGAAGTTCCAGGACACACAGAAAGGCAAAAAGCCAAAAGCTCTGGGAGCAATGACTAATATATTCAAAAGGTCTCGTGATAGGGACTATGCTGACAGATCTTAAAAAGTCACAGTTATCTTGTTTAGAGATACAAGGACTATTCAGACAAATTTATAGATAGAACTTGGTGTATGGTTTTTATAATCATCAGGTAAGTTCCCATAACTAGAAACAGTACTGGCTGATTTACCTATAAATCCCAAAAAGAAGTAGTGAGTTTAATAAAGCTCAAAATCTTGTGATAGTCACATAACACTAATGACAAAGTAAGTTAGAGAACTAGATTGTTTTAAAGAATAAATTAATATTTTCTAACTTCCAAGACATATTCAATTAAGATTTTGACTAAGATGGAATACTTTTCCCTGGGGGATGAATATCTTTGAAGTAGGCATGGTAATGTTTTCACATCAATTTGTTTTCAATTCGTCAGCATCTCAAGCTGGAAAGCTGGAAGTCACAGTACTCTATTGAGAGAGAGAAACATTTAGTGAAGTACTGAAATATTAAGAGGGTATGAATGTCTATATGTGGTAATTCAGCTAACTGCTTTTGGTTGGTCAGGTCGAGTTTTATTTCAGATATTTTAATGCCATATTCAATTGAGCCAACTGCTGTACTCTAAACCGTTTGCTAAAAATGTCTGAATCACTGCATAAATATGGTTTTGGTTTTGGACTAAGAGGAGAGAACACGAGTTTCACAAAATCTCCATTTTTCATGTTTTTAGGTGAAGACAGCTATGCTGTAGTGAAAGGAGCTTTTAACTTGGATTTAAAGTTGGGTTCAAGACATGATCCACTGTCAACTGTGTTTGGATGGGATCAGCTAATCTCTCTCCCTAAAAGGGGATCCAAGCCACCATTCCCCATCTGCTGAGAGTTCATAGCTAAGACCCTACCTTGGACTTGGCCTTAGTCAAAGACAGTTGTCTCACCTAAGGTTCCTCTCCTTCCCTAAGGGTAGTCTGCATCCAATGCCTAACCCAGGGTACCTTTTCAGAGGGCCATCCTAGCCACAGAGCTCCTGGTGGGGTCAGCTGAGGCCTCTAGTGCAATCATATCACATTTCATCTCCATCTGCCCAATTGTGCTTCTACCGTCCCCTCCACAGGTGTCCACCATGTGAGTGTCCCCCAGTAAACCTATATGCAAGTCTTTGTCTCAGAGTCCTTTTCCCAGGGAACATTACCTGAGACACTTGTGGAAATAAAGACCAGTCAAATGAGAAGAAGCAGAGGCTGTTTATTCAGAGCTTGCAATAGCAAAGGAGTCCATCAGTTGCATTTTGGCGGAGACTCAAAGGTAGGCAGAGGAGTGGTAAAGCTTTAGAGTGGAAAAAAGGGAAGGTTGGATACGCCCTGATTGGGACATCCCAGGTGATTGATTACAGGGTGCATATTTGACTTACTCTAGTTGATCCTATGTTGGAAGCAGGGACAAAAATTAGGGGAGCTGCCAGTTATTCCTCACGATTTTGTTTACACCTATGTAAATTGAGAAAAATAATACCTGCCTCATGAGATTGCTGGATTAAAGAACTTGATGTTTAATAGGTTTTGAGTATTATTATTATTATTACCATGAATAATATTTTTAAACATGTGAGATTGCCTTAATTAAGAACTTTGAGTTTGACCTAATAGTGAAGAAATGAATTTGAATACACTTTCTGATATAGCTTAAAGTGAAAATAAGTGAACCACAAACCATGAAGTCTTGCTTGACTCCTTCCTTTTTCATATTCCACTCTCAGTCTGTCAGGAAATCTTGTTACTTAAAACACATGCAGAATTCAACTGCTTCTCACCACCTCCCTGATACCAACTGCCTTTGCATGTCACCATTGTTGCAAAAGCCAACCAACTTTCTCTTCGTTCTCCTGATTCCACCCTTGCCCACATATAATTCAGCAGTCAGAGTGACACTGTTTTATAATGCAGGTCAAATCATGTGACCTTTCTGCTCCAAACCCCTTCAGTGGTTTTCCACTTCTGTCAAAGTAAATGCCAAAGTCCTTTCAACTACCTGTATTTGGCCACTGCCTTCTGTTAGCTCTGTAACCTCATCCTATTCTATTTGTCCTCTCAACCACACTTCTCAAGTTCCACTGTTCATCTTGCTGTTCCTGGAACACATCAGGCACACTCTGGCCTCCAGGGCTTTGCCCGGGCCAGCCCCTCTGCCTGGAAGTCTCTTCTCCATGGCTTACTCCCACAAGTGCCTTCAAATCTTGGCTCAAAGGTTATCTTCTTGGCTCTAATAAAAAAGACAAATAATAGTAAGTGTTGGTGAGGATGTGTAGAAATTAGAATCCTATTGTATTGCTGGTGGGAATGTAAATAATAGAGCCACTTTGGAAAACACTTACTCAAAAAATTAAATATAGAGTTACCATATACCTTCAGCAATTCCACGCCTAGGTGTATATCCAAAAGAATTGAAAATATATATCCACATAAAAACTTGTATGTGAATGTTCATAGAGCAGCATTCATAATAGTCAAAAAGTACAAACAATTCAAATATCCATCAACTGATGAATAGATAAACAAAATATGGTGAACTGATACAATAGAGTTATTATTCAACCACAAAAAAGAACAAAGTATTGATACATGCTACAACATGGGTGACCTTGGAAAACATTATGTAAAGTGAAAGAAACCAGACACAAAGGTCTACATATTGAGTGATTCCATTTATATAAATGTCTAGAATATGCAAATCCATAGAGACAAGGCAGATTAATGGCTGTCAGAGGTCGGGAGGAGTGACTACAAATTGGTTTGGAGTTTCTTTTTGGAATAATGAACATATTCTGAAATTTGATGCTGTTGATGGTTGTACAACATTGTGACTATACTAAAAATCACAGAATTATACACTTTAAAATGGTGAATTTTTAAATGTCATCTTCTTAATAAGGCCCGTATAACCGTCATGTTTAAAATTGCATTCCTCCCATCCCCACCCCACCTCTCCCAAATCTGTCCTGTTCTATCTTTTGTCATGACTTTTACCATAATGTATAATTTACTTATTAGGATTATTGTTTATCTGTCTCTTTCCATGAAAATGTAAGCTCCACAAGAGCATAGACTAAACTAGGACTATATAGATATCACATTATTTACAAAATATCAGAAAACATGTCTGAATGCTAAAAGGCTAAAGAGGAAAAGGAATAAGTTGTACCCAGGATGAAGGAGTCAAGGTTTAAAGGGGTAGGTAACCAGGAGGGAGGAAATGGGCCGGATACACCCATAACAATAATATGTAATAACTGACAACAGTCATGTTGCTTTAAAAATATTAGTATAGTCCATGCACTGTGTTAAGCACTTTAAGGACATTTTATGATTTAATCCTGACAATTATTTTATAAGCCAGGTGTTATCATTATTCTCATTTTTATACATGAGGTAATTGAGGCACAGAGGATAGCAACTTGTTTAGAGTCCCACTATAAAAGGTAGTGTCAGGATTTGAATCTAGATTTATCTGGCTGCAATATCTCTGTCCTTTTCAAGTGACATGCAGCCTCCCCAAATTGGACTGTATGTTCTGTGAAAGCAGGAACCCTGCATATTTAGCATATAGCACACTACTTAGAAGGTAGTAAATGTTCACAAAATATTTATGAATGATCTGCTGAGAATGAAGGCAGGCACATGTAGTCCTACCTACTCAGAAGGCTGAGGTGAGAGGCTCATTTAAGCCCAGGAGTTCAAGGCCGCAGTGAGCTATGATTGTGCCACTGCACTCAGCCTCAGTGACGGACTGAGATCCTGTCTCTAAAACAAGCAAGCAAACAAAAATTATTAATGAATCAATGAACTAACATTTATTCAATATCAAGTGCAGCTTTCACTTGTGCTACAGGTTTTGGAAACCACCTGCAACCCTGGCCATTTCTGGCGTCATCTCTGCCACTGACCACTGTTCCCAGAAGCAATATAGATGCAAAGGTCATTGACATAGGCAAGGAATGGCCAATGGCCCCACTCCCCACCCAGCTTGGACGTGAGCTACTTCAGGGGCTACAGCGTTTTCTGCTTTCTCCATTTCATCCCCAAATTGAATCCTCTCTGGAAGGCAGAGCAAGACTAAAGTCCAGTTACTTTTTCTAGTACTGAAGGCCTCTCCACACCAGAGAGTGATGTTGGCTTCCTTTCCCACCTTCTGGGTAGCAGCTCATACTGCCTGTCCCAATAGCTTCTGGCTGGTGCGACTGCCATATGCTCAAAAATCAGATTTTGTCTCATGACTTTTTTTCCTTTGGAAGGGCTTTTGCTGCATGTGTTGATAAACAAGTAAAGCAAGTGGTTGCAGTAACTTCTATAAAAGTAGAGGGTTAACAGTTGAGATGCTTTTATCTGTAACAGGATACCTAAATTACATTGGCTTGAAGAATAAGGAGACTTATTATCTCATGTGGCAAAATATCCACAGCGAGGGTGGTTCCAGGGTTGGTTAGTTGAGCAGCTCAATGGTGTCACTGCTCTGAGTCACCATTTCTTCCATTCTCTTGGCTCTTCCATCACAGTCCCAAGGTGGCTGCCATGGCTCCAAACATCTTTATGCAACACAACATGCAACAGAAGGAAAGAATGGGAGAAAATCTTTCCCAGAATCTCCCGGCTGGGACTTCCTCTTGGGAACCACTGATCAGACTAGATTACAGGACCCAACGAACGAATAACTGGGACTGATCTGCCTCTTTCCCCCTCCACTGCACCTGTGAGCTGAAGCACAACAAACGCTCATGCTGCTCAGTTGTCACCAAAGATCTCATTCTTCCAGAGAAATAGAATACACACAAACAGTGAACAGTCACCTCTGGATTGTAGGATTGTAAGTGACTTTTCTTCTTCAGAAAAATGTATGCAGTGAACATGTTTTAACTTTATTTATTTATTTTGAGACGGGGTCTCTCTCTGTTGCCCAGGCTGGAGTGCAGTGGCATGATCATGTCTCATCGCAGCCTTGATTTCCCAAGCTCAAGTGATCCCTCCCAACTCAGCCTCCCAGGCTCAAGCGATCCCTCCCACCTTAGCCTCCTGTGTAGCTGGGACCTCAGGCACATGTCACTGTGCTTGGCACATTGTTAAAATTTGTTTTAGAGATGAGGTCTCACTATGTTGCCCAGACTGGTCTGGAACTCCTGGGCTTAAGTGGTCCACCTGCATTGGCCTCCCAAAGTGCT
The DNA here is from genome assembly GCF_008728515.1 of Papio anubis. Taxonomy (NCBI): domain Eukaryota; kingdom Metazoa; phylum Chordata; class Mammalia; order Primates; family Cercopithecidae; genus Papio; species Papio anubis. The sequence continues at coordinate 26,418,791 of NC_044984.1, forward strand.
GGAATTACAAGTATGAGCCATCATGCCAGGATTAACTTTTTAAAATCCTTTTTATTAAAAAGTATTCTTACAATTAACAGAAAATTTGCAAGAATAGAATGAGAAATTCCTGTATACACTATGCAGATTCACGGATATTTAACATTTACCACATGTGCTTCATTAATTTCCCTGTCTCTATAGTTTGTCCTGAGTCATTTGAAAGTCTGCATGTATCATTCTCTCTCTCTCTCTTTCTCTTTTTTTAAAGACAGAGTCTCTGTCACCCAGGCTGGAGGGCGGTGGTGCAATCATGGCTCACTGCAGCTTCTACCTCCTGGGATCAAGCAATCCTCTTGTTTCAGCCTTCTGAGTAGCAGGACTACAGGTCACCACACTGTGCTAATTTTCTTTTCTTTTCTTTTTTTGTGGATACAGGGTCTTTGCTATGTTGCCATTCTCTTTTCTTTATAATACTTGAAAGTATATATCCTAAGAACAAAAAATATTATCTTACAGATCAATGGTATGGTTATAAAATTTAGGGAATTTAACATTGATACATTACTTCAATCTACCACCTATATTCTAATTTTGTCAATTGTCCCAACACTGTCTTTATAGAAATTCTTTTCCATGTAGGATCTAGTTTAGGATCTTGTATTAGGAATCTTGTCAAGTCTTTGTAATGTCTTTTTACCTGGATGACTTTCTCAACCTTTCTTTGTCTTTCATGCCCCTGACATGTTCTAAGAGTAGGCCAATTATTTTACAGAATGTTTATCAATTTGGGTTTGTTTGATGCTTATTCAGGATTAGATAGAGATTACACATTTTTGGCCAGAATGTTACCCAAGTGGTGGTGTATTCTTTTCAGGATGTCATCTCCGGAGGCATACAAAGTCCATATGTCCCTCATTGGTGATGTTAATTTTGATCACCTGGTCAAGGTATTGTCTGGCTTCCCCACTGATGCACAATGTTTTAATCATAAGGGAAAATTATTTTAAAGTAATATATTATAAAATATCACATTACAATAACTGGGAACTGAATTTAAATGAAAAATTGTATGTCATGCTCTCCTGTTTGTACAAAGAACACTTACTACACCACACTGGTCGCACCGAACTTGAGAGAGAAAATAGGACTTGAAAGCATCATGTTGCAGAAAAGAGACTAAGGTTTGGAGAGGTAAAGTCAATTGCCCAATGTTAGTGTCAGAGCCAGGACTAGGACCAGAATACAATCTGCCACCCATCGCGCTCCACAGTTCCACAGCTCCACAGCACTCAAGAGCCACAACATAACAAATGCTTCTCACTGCTCAGCTCTCACCCAAGAACTCTTAGAAAGAAATTTCTTTCCTCCCTTCCTTGTCACTTAATATAATTGTAAGACTCCAAGTCTTCAGTCCAGACTCCAGATCTGTTCACATTAAAATGCAACCTAGGTCCAAACTGGAAGTGAGTTTCCTGTTTTATCACTTAAATGAGTTACCTTAATCCTTGGTTATCTCAGCAGACTTTCTTCTCACCGCTCACTGGTCATACTTGGAGCCAGCCAAGAATGAGATAAAGAGGCTAGGCTACAGTATGCTGGATTCATTCCACAGAGGTGTCTTTGTATGCTTGTGAGTAGAAGAGTAATGATGTTTTTTCTCCCTGGCTTGAAACAGAATCAACTGTGCTATTTTGAAATCTACCAAAGGCAGACAGCCCAAGAACCTATAATTGTAGAGAGACACAGTTACAGTTTTTTCTGGCATCCGTGTCTGTGTGTGTAGGTTGTGAAAAGCAATACTGGCCTAGCAGTAGATGTAGCACCAAGAGAGCTGAGATTTAGTCCCAGGACTGTCAGTAACATATTCCCTGTATTGCCATTTTGTTCACAATAGCAAGTAGTGACCATTCTGTGCCTCTGCTTCTCCAACCAGTGATAAGAAGAGCTGCTCTTACATACACACACTGGTATTTCATGAAGACAAATAGAGCATAGTGAAGGGAAAAAAGCGTACTGGTTCTTCCACTTAGTAGCTGTGGGTTATGAGCAGAACTGTGTCACTGCCAGATTCATATGTGGAAGCCCTAACCCCTGGGATGTGAATGTATTTGGAGATAGGGTCTTTAAAGAGGTAATTAATTTAAATTTTATTTTTTATTTTTATTTTTAAGATGTTTGATTTATTGTTAATAACCCTTCATTGTGTATTTTATACCATCTCAAATCACAGAAAACTGCAAAGCTGAAATTCAACATTGGCTAGTGTCAAATGATTCCTTTTTTAAAAAAAAAGATTTTGGTTTTAGGAGTGAAACAAATGGATCACGGAGAATGAATGCAGCAGATCATTACACAAGTGATCAGTTAGCATCTTTGCCTCCACATTAAGGTTACTGAGTGAATAGCTCAGATTTATAATAGCTGAATTTCATGCCAGCGTAAAATCCACAACGTAGCCTGAGTTATCATGAGACATTAGGAAGAAAGAATGGTGATAATACATCCATCCAAATGCTACATAAACGAAAACACTGTGAGAAAGTTGGCTGAGCACCTGAATAATCTAATTCATAATGTCGTCAAAAAGCCATACAATGATTTAGGGGAAATAATGAATGAAGATAAAGGCATATATAATTTAAGATATATATGTATCACATATATTTCAGTCTTTAGACTTAAAGTGTGTTAGACTTGCCTAGATAGTTGTCCACCAAAAGATAAAATACTCTGTTTTTCTCTGCTACTGTTGGAGACATTCTTATACAGTTTCATTAAAGTTATTAAGTTTGAAAATGTACCTTTCTCATATTTTTCTAAAGAAATGTCTGATGTAGTGAAATTACATTAGCTTTCAAGGTAGACAAACCAGTCCTATGACATACTAGCTACATTGACTTGAGTAAGTTTTTTTATTCTTTATTTTTGTTAGTTTTCCATTTTTATTACAAATAGAATTATGAAATGACAACTAAATAGGTAATTAATTTAAAATGAAATCATGAGGGTGGGCCTTCATCCCAAAGACCATGTGAAGTGACAGACAGAAGGCAGCCATCCACTAGACAAGAAGGGAGGCTTCAGAAGAAGGTGCCACCTGCGTTGACACTGATCTTGGACTGCTGGCTTTCAGAGCTGTGAGAATATATATTTCTGTTGTTTATGGCACCTGACCTGTGGGACTTTGTTATGGCAACCCAAGCAAACTAATCCAGGGACCTCAGGAAAGTTACTTAACCCTTCTAGGCAGGAGAAGTGACATAATTTTCAGGGTCCAGCATAAGCGAAAATGTGGGGTCCCTTATTAAAAAGTTACTAAGAATTTCAAGACAGCAACAGTCAAGCATTAAACCAAGTGTGGGGACTGCCCTAAGCAACCCCGTGCAACTGCACATGTCACCCACCCATGGAGCCGATTCTGGTTCTAGGCCTCAGTTTTGTCATCTGGAAAGTGGGGATAGTAATTGCACTTACTTTTAGGGCTGCTGGGAAGATTAAATCAGATTCTAGGACTAAGCTCTCAGAGTACACGAAAGGGCAACCCAGAAAGGTGTTCAAAATTTGACATTAATTGTCACGCCTGGGTTGAGTTCCAGGATTACAAGAAAGAATAGTTTGTTTTCTTTTTCTCCATTTATGGTCAATGAGCCATTAGTCAGTGGGAAGAGAGAGTGGGGTTGGGGAGGAGACAGCATGGCTATTTTAAAGCTGAGAGATTCTGCTGGGGTGAATAATGCAGATTGTTTGATGATGTGCTTGCTTATAGTCTGAGGGTCTCTGCTCCAGGGCAAGTGACTTCTTTCTTCTCCTTCTCTCTTGTCTGCTACCCAGGAAGTATGCTCCACTGCAAGTGGCATTTGGACTCCAGAGCCTCCGTGTTGTCACCTGACTTTCTGACAAAAGTGTTATTATTTCCACACATATGACTCTTTTATTCTATAAATAAATAAAGCTTTAGAAGTCAACTGAACACAACACTGATGTCTAAAATAGGACAAAATAAATAAAGCTGATCCTTATAAGATGAATCCACATTAGAAGGTAAAGAAAGCCAGAGGATTTTGAGTGACATTTTGAAAGGAGGCAATTATTTTATTTGACATATTTATTATCTTCTAAAATAATTTAGAAGCCAGGAGGTTGAATGGATTGGAATAAAATACCCAACACGAAAGCTTTTTCTTTTCTTTTTTTTTTTTTTTTTGAGACGGAGTCTGGCTCTGTTACCCAGGCTGGAGTGCAGTGGCCGGATCTCAGCTCACTGCAAGCCCCGCCTCCCGGGTTCACGCCATTCTCCTGCCTCAGCCTCCCGAGTAGCTGGGACTACAGGCGCCCGCCACCTCGCCCGGCTAATTTTTTTTGTATTTTAGTAGAGACGGGGTTTCACCGTGTTAGCCAGGATGGTCTCGATCTCCTGACCTCGTGATCCGCCCGTCTCGGCCTCCCAAAGTGCTGGGATTACAGGCTTCAGCCACCGCGCCCGGCCCCACGAAAGCTTTTTCAAACAATAATATGATATGGCAATAATTTTTAGTATAAAACAAAGTTCTAACTAAATATTCTGCTGGTGTTTTGGTGGATTTCATAGCATAGTGAACAAAAGAAATTTTAGTGGTTCTTCTTTGCAATTCAACCTCTCCCAAAAGGGGGTTGAATCCAGGGTCCAACTCTTTTCCTTGTTAACATGATGATGTGTAGCCACCCCAGAAGAATCGAGTTCAACTTTCATGTAATGAGCTGTTTTTCTGTCTCAACAGACGTCAGGTCATGTAACCAGAGCGTGCCCAGATGAACCAAATGCGCAACAATAGGGGGAACTTAAATGCTCTGAAGGAGGATTGGAGACTGAATTGAGAAATGGACACCTCATGGCCAGATCCAGGATCCAATCAAATCGAGTTCTGGTGTCCCCATGGCAGGATGCAGTCAGATCATGCCTCCCGACATTACCTCATTGCAAGATCCAATTCGATCACACCTCATTACCCTATGGTTATAAAACCTGGCTCAGCCCCCAGCTCAGAGAGACAATACTTTGAGAACTAGTCCTGTTTTCCTTATGTGTTACATTAATTTTTAAAATATCCTTATTAAATCCTCCTTGGTTGTAGCCATTGGGTTAACACCTGCCCTGTAACCAAATCTAACTGTTGTGTGGGTAACAGATGGAATCACTAAGTCACAATATCCATTGATTGCCCTTTTGATAAGAAAGCTCAGAGCTTTACAGACCAGTCCTGTAAGAAGCAGCATCTTTCCTTATACTACCGGGTACTCTCATAAATGTAACTCAATAAAAGTAAAATAGGGTTGATTGAAGGAAGTTTTTGTTTGTTTGTTTGTTTTGAGACGGAGTCTCACTCTATTGCCCAGGCTGGAGTGGAATGGCATGATCTAGGTTCACTGCAACCTCCGCCTCCTGGGTTTGAGCGATTCTCCTGCCTCAGTCTCCTGAGTAGCTGGGATTACAGGTGTGCGCCACCATGCTCGGCTAATTTTTGTATTTTTAATAGAGATGGGTTTCACCATGTTGGTCAGGCCGGTCAGGCTGGTCTCAAACTCTTGACCTCGTGATCCGCCTGCCTTGGCCTCCCAAAGTGCTGGGATTACAGGCATGAGCCACCATGCCCGGCCTGTTTTTTTTGTTTGTTTTTGTTTCCATTTTTGTTTAGTAACATGAGATATGCTATGCCCTGACTCTGTTCTCATTACAGTTAAAATAAATAAATCTAAACTCCTTCAAGACCCTAAGTGATCTGGCTGCTGATACAAGAGGCTGTTGAAAGATAAAACAATGTTCAAGTTTCTTTTCTTTTGGCCCTTTGTTCATTGCCCCTGTAATCATAGCTTCTTCACGCTAGTTGCTTAGGGAAGGAATGAAGTAGGACAGAGCCATGTAATTAATATAATGATATTTAATTAATATGCAAAGATAATTATATGTTGTAAACTAATACATTCTAAAATTCCCGCAATGTGTGGCAAAAATATACCACCAAGACAGACTGAGGTTGACCTAAAGTAATGTCACAATGTTACATGATTTAGAGACAAACTTAATCTTGATTACCAGATTATATATTAGAACTTTCACCTCATTTCAGAATAAAAACACTTCACTTTGCTCTATTTTTTTCAGGGAAAGTAAAATGCTCTCACATTTATTGTCTCGTTTAAAGTCACAGCATTCGTTAAGCGCTTTCAAGTAGTAAGGCATTAAAAGTATTCAGATTACCTCAGGTGATAGAAATTTAGTGTAAGACTACCTGAGCAAGGAAGGAAATGCAGGAAAACCACTGAACCGTCAAGCCTCATGAGAACTGGAGCACAGTCCAGGATTCCAGAATGAATCTATGAGTCTATCATTCTTACAGCTGAGCTTCTCTCAGCACAGCCTCTACTGCCAAACTCGGTTGTATTCTGCTACTTCCTAGTTATGTGACCTTGGGCAAGTTACTTAAGCTCTCTGTGGCTGGGTTTTCTCATCTGTAAAGTGGAAACAGGGTTGAAGGTAATATATTTAAAGGCATTTAAAATACAAGTTGAGTCTCCCTTATCTGAACTGCTTGGGACCAGAAGTGTTTAGGATTTCAAATTTTTTTTTTTTCAGATTTTGGAATATTTGGATTTTACTTACAGGTTCTTGTAAGTCACTTGCCAGCATCCCTAATCTAAACATCTGAAATTCAGATTGCTCCAATGGACATTTCCTTTGACCATCATGTTGGCACTCAAAATTTCAGATTTTGGTGCATTTTGAATTTCGGATTTTCAGATTAGAAATGCTCAACCTGTAATACCTGGCACATAAAAATCGGCATATGTTCGCTATCATCATTACCATTTTAATTATTGCTGTCCTATTTTTGATTCCTTCAGTAGTGTCCACCATCCCTGTGGCATCCACTGCCTCATGGCTCCTGACTACTACTTTTTCTAGGTGTGACTCTCAGCACCTACTCCCTTTTCTGCTGTATGTTTTACTTCAGCTCCTGTCTACTTTCTTCTGATTTCATCTTCTAGACCTCATGCTTTTACTTACTATTCTGTGCATGACCTTTATTCATTCTGTATATGGCCTTTATTTCATGTGCCTCCTTGCTTCTGCTCTACTCTATGGTCTGGTTTTCTAGACATATTTGGTGTGTCATATTAAATGTCTTGAGGGAAGATATACACGGCCCAGTTAGTGGTTGTTCAGTATAGACCTCTGCCGAACAGTTCCTGTGCCTGTTTGCCCCAGGCCATTGACAAGTTTATAGCTGGCTATCTTCATTCAGGTGGGAATCCGTGCTTCAATCAGTGCTATTGAAGGGTGGTAGGAAGGTCGCTGGGGAATCCTGGGTGTAGAGAGTCATTTCAGACTCTCAGAAGGAAGTTGTGGAGTTAGCAGCGTCAGGGTTTCATGGAACACCCTTTTTTAGTTTGTTTGCTTTAACGCCATCCCGATCACAGATGAAAAAACTGAAGCTTGAAATTGTCAAATGATGCTGGGTCTTATAATTCAGAGCACACACTTAATTTCATCAAAGAAGAGGTGCTATTCCTTACACTTTCTTTTTTTTTTTTTTTTTTTTTGAGACGGAGTCTCGCTCTGTCGCCCAGGCTGGAGTGCAGTGGCCAGATCCCAGCTCACTGCAAGCTCCGCCTCCCGGGTTCATGCCATTCTCCTGCCTCAGCCTCCGGAGTAGCTGGGACTACAGGCGCCCGCCACCTCGCCCGGCTAGTTTTTTGTATGTTTTTTAGTAGAGACGGGATTTCACCATGTTAGCCAGGATGGTCTCGATCTCCTGCCCTTGTGATCCGCCCATCTCGGCCTCCCAAAGTGCTGGGATTACAGACTTGAGCCACCATGCCCGGCCTCTTACACTTTCTTTTATTCAGAAATGGGTGATGATCTTTTTTTCAGAAATGAATGTAAAAGGCACTAATATGGCTATTACATAATGTATAATTCAGAATTCAAACCGTATAGGGTCAAATGGAAATTAAAGTGAAGTAAGATTAAGAGGTTTAAAGCCTTTAAAAGACAGACATACTGGCTGGGCACGGTGGCTCACGCCTGTAATCCCAGCGCTTTGGGAGGCAGAGGTGGGCAAATCACGAGGTCTGGAGTTCGGGACCAGCCTGACCAACATGGTGACACCCATCTCTACTAAAAATACAAAAAAATTAGTTGGGCATGATGGCAGGTGCCTGTAACCCCAGCTACTCGGAAGGCTGAGGCAGCAGAATTGCTTGAACCCAGGAGGCGGAGTTTGCAGTGAGCCGAGATCATTTCATTGCACTCTAGCCCAGGCGACAGTGTGAGACTGTCTCAAGAAAAAAAAAAAAAAAGACAGACATACTAAAGTGATAGTTAGGATACTTTCTCATTGCTTCCTTAACACCCTGGCTAGTTTAACAAACCACAGTACTAATTATCTGGCAATTCAGATGCTGTACAGTCAGCATCCTTTAGTGGAAAGGAATTTCTGAAGATAGAATCTGGAAGAGCAAGGGAAAGTAGCAGAGAATCTAATTTTTATAGGACTTGGGAGATAGATGCTGTATCCTGAAGATTTATCAGCAACTTGTTTCAACGTGCCAGGAAAATTTCTTCAATGAAAGCATTTGTTTAAACCAATTTTTCCATCATCATCTTACATCTGTTTTTAGCTAAAATTTATTCCTCTTAGTCTTCTTTGACAGAAATGTCTGGGTTAAAGTTAACCCACCATTTTAAAATGTAAGTTCTAGTCAAGTAAAAGAATTCTAGTTAAATATTAGGAAAGACTAAAGAGATAATAAATTAATGATTGTCTAGGTGACAGGTGAGTGAAGTAGAAATTAATGGATCAGTCTGAAGCCTCGGAATTGCATATATGGCACGGGTCCAGGAAATGTCAAGTTGGGTAAATTTTGATCAGTAGTGAGCCATGATATATTATTTGAAAACTGAGCCCTATTTAATATTGTGGCAGGTGGAAATCAAGGGGGGGACTTACTGGTTTTGAGTAATGCTCTGTTGTTACTGGGCATGTTCCTAAGACTTTGAAGAGGCCTATCCACAGTGCATGTTGATAGGAAGGATGGCAGTTCTCTCCCACCCAAAGGTTTGACAGCTATAGAAAGGCTTGAGCTGCTTGGGGCAGACACTATGCAGATCACCTGCATTCAATGAAAAACAGAAATTGCTCCTGTATATTGAAAAGGCTGGCTCCCTATCTTGTTGACCTCTCTCAGAATACAGAAACCAGACATACTTTTTAGGAGATTCAATTAACGAAGTTTGTAATGAGGTTAATTGTTTAAGGGAATTTAATTTGTTTAATTTAGTCATTCGTTGAACATTAATCAAAGGCCATGAAAACCAATTATCCTTATTTTTAATTAAATTTTTTTCAACTTATAAATAGGCTAATAAAATGAGTAAGTTGAATGTAACTAGATGTTTAGATGTATCTGGTGGGTAACCAGAGAATAACCAGCACAACTGGGTTGCAAGGAAGAAGTGATTAAAATAAGACTCCCCACTTGGAGCAAGATATTGTGCCTGTTTCTAACCTGTCTCTGTGAGCAAGAAGAGAATGGGGAGGAGGGCTAGATTCAGAAATGATGTCAATGATGAGAGCTAGGTAGTGGCTTAGCATTCAATGAAAGGATATTAAAATAATGTCTGGATTGTCACCAATGCCATGCTTAGGATCAGACAGAATAAGCAGTAATTTCCTTTAGAAGGAATTCTAAAGCTAAGCTTGTTTCATTTGGATTTGGGTTCATGATTTATACCATGTGTTTAACCCACTCTGCGTTTGGCAGTGTAACTGGGATAACAACAACTGGAGGCACCCAGATCCTTTGTGATCAGTCTGGTCAAGTTATTCCTGAACTTCTGAAGACCTAGACCATAGCAGGTTATGAGCAAAAGACAGCATTCATTCATTCATTCATTTGGTGAATATTTAATCAATATCTATGGGACAAAACATGGTTCTAGATCCTATAAAGGATGTAAAGATGAACTAAATTAGCATTCTGTTCTTGAGGGCTGTAAGAAACTTGCAGCCAGAAAGGAACATAAGGCACCTATAAAAATAACAGTACGATTGTTTTATGTCATAGGAAAGAGGAAAATATGTTTGCTTATGACCTATGATGTGTCAGGCAAGGTGCTCTGTCATCTTGCATATGACATCCTGTCAGATCCTTGCAACCACACTGTGAGGTAGATTTTTGTAGAAACGGGCAAAAATCACAGTGAGGACATATTATTAGGGAATATGGGTGCAAAGTCATGCAGTTCATGCACAGTGGGGATATGAAGAAGAGTGGAAAATAAGTTCAGAAAGGTAAGTTGGGGGCAAGGATGTGAAGGCTTTTGGACACTAGTCAAGAAAGCCTGATGAGTTTTGTTCCTTGGTAAAGGGAGAGTCATTTAAGTTTTTAGAGTCAGGAGTGATCAGGGTTGTGCTTTAGAGAGCTGCACCTGGAAGCCTATAAAGCCCAGACAGGCAAATGACGTGGACTTGATGAGTAGGGTGAGCCTCTGATGGCATCCGTATCCAAAGTAGGGGAGATGTCCTCATGCCTGCTCAGGTTTGGGGATGGGGTGACAGAAAGAGTCAGCTTGTTCTGTTACTGCAAAGGGCAGAAGTGACAGTGTAAATTGTGGACAATCAATGCTTTAGAAATAGAAAGACAAAATAGGTTTGGAGTCAAACAGACCTTGGTTTCTTTTCTTTTTCTTTTCTTTTCTTTTTTTTTTTTTTTGAGACGGAGTCTTGCTCTGTCACCTGGCTGGAGTGCAGTGGCGCGATCTTGGCTCACTGCAACCTCCGCCTCCTGGGTTCAAGCCATTGTCCTGGCTCAGCCTCCCGAGTAGCTGGAATTACAGGTGTCCACCACCACACCCAGCTAACTTTTGTATTTTTAGTAGAGATGGGGTTTCACCATGTTGGCCAGGATGGTCTCAATCTTCTGACCTCGTGATCCGCCCACCTCGGCCTCCCAAAGTGCTGGGATTACAGGCATGAGCCATCGCGCTCGGCCCCTAGACCTTGGTTTCAATCCCAGTTCTGGGCAATCTGGAGCAATTTACTTGTATAACCCTGGAGAGTCTTTGATTCCTCATGTCAAAATGATGCTAGTAACACTTACAGGATGTTTGTGAGGATTAAATGGGACACAAGACAGATGTCTTTGGGGAGAAAGTCAGTAAAGCAGGATCCAGATGGAGATGAGAAAGATCTTTAATGGTGGGCTGCTTGCTTCTTTGTGTGTTACTGGTTGCCAGATGAGTTCAAGCAGGGGCTGGAAGCTACCTGTAAGGAATGTTGATGAAGGGTTTCTTGCATTTTAATAGTGGTTGCATCAAATGACTTTTAGGATCCATTTCAAGTTCTAATTGAGTAGTTTACTCCTGCTCTGCGGTGTCTCTTGCTCCCTACCCCCCAATAGTGGTACTCTTTGGCAAAAAGTTACCAAAGGTAAGGCTGGTCATAGGAATAACTAGGCAGAAAATATCTAGACCTACAGAGTAAATTAGCATTGAAACCATAGGAATCATAAATAATCATTTGCACTAAGCCAGCCAGGAGCCGGGATAGTGAGTAAGTTCTGGTTACCTTCTCATCAGGCATCCTGTGTTGCTTCTGCTGCACTATCCTGATTTTTTTGGAGTTTCCCCAAGATACCCAGAGGCCAGTGATTTCAGTATGTTTATTTAAGGGTTACACTGTCTTCAAAAAATGAAGTATCATAGTGAAGCCTAAATGTAGAGCAGATAAAAGAGCTGTAACTCTGGTTAAAGAGCGGGGGGAAAGAGGCTGAAATCTCAACCATTGGTTCCTTCGTCACCCACTCTGTAACCTCTAGCTTGAACATTACTGCTCCAAACCTGGCCTGTTTTCAGCCTTCCCTTTGAGTCTTTTGTTTTCTGGATTCTGGATGGCAGCTGTTATCACTCCAGCTGCAGAGAGGATGGGAGGCGACTTCCTGTTTTTCTATCCTGCCATCTCTGTGGGGGTGGGACATTCCCTCCCCCATCTCCTGCGGCTGGCTGTAGTTTTGGAAGAATGTGAGCCTGGATGCAGCCGTCCTGACTAGGGCTGTAGGAATGGCTGGTAGCCACCCAGCCTCTGTTTAAAGGCATCTGGGAGCAAGACAGGCAACAGACACTGATGGACAAGTTGTGTCCCTGACTGTGGGACAGGGAAGGGTGAGTAGCTAAGAGAAAGGTGAAGTAGTTGGTCCAGAAGTAATCTGAGGGAGTTAAGGGTGTTGAACAAATGGTGGGTAGGGGTGTGGGAGAACGGAAGGGCTCTGGCCAAAGCATAAAAAGATAGAGATAGAGAGAGACGGAAAAAAAGAACAAGAAGAAACAGTTAGTTTTTGTCTGAGATATTATTTGGGGACACAGTGCATTTAAAGAATGGAAGAGAATAGAAATGATACAATGATCCATTTTCTCACGCCCTGTATTTTTATTGAGCCTTTTCCTTGAATTGGGTACAAGGAATATAAAGAGGTCCTATAAGCAATATGCTTGCTCTTCAGAGTTTGGGAAGGCAGGAAAGGCATTTAACTGGACATGTATAACCACATGTTTACACATCTCTACAATCTCAATCCTTATAACAACCTTTAACGTAGGTATTGTCAGCCTTATTTTAAAGAGGAGGTAACTGAGATTAGGGATGGATGTTTTAGTGACTTGCCCAAAGTTACCCAATAGGTAAGTGGCAGAGCCAGGCCAAGAACCTTGAGTCCTTTTTTTCTGTCCGCTGTAACACACAGCTAAGTCTTGGCACAGGACAAGGACTTTAATTAGGCTTTGAGAGAAGGGTGGGACTTAACACACAGATGAGTGGGGATTCCGGTTAGGCCGAAAGGTGAGAATGAAGCAGGGATCTGTGAGTAGACCTGTTTTGACTACAGAGAGGGTTTCCTGGGAGCGAAGTAGGAGATAAGCTGGGAAAGGGAAGTAGAAGCCAGATAAGGGAGAGTTTTAAATGGCTAGAAAAGAATTGCCGGGAAAGGGGGACCTGATTTAGAGGGGAAGAGGTTGATGACAAAACCAAACATTTTAGAAAACTCATCTGGTAGTGGTACAGATAAAGAATTAGAATTGGGGGAAACTGGAGTCAGAAATTCAAGTCAGGAGTTTGGGATAGTGCAGGCCTGACAAGCAACAAGAGGGTAATGATACAAAGTAGGTCTGTGAGCGCAGTGGCCCAAGCCTGTGGATTTCTTGTAGCATTCTATTGTTTGAAAAAATATAAATTATGGACACTCAATACTTGAGATATGGAAAGAAAAACTATGGCTTTGGAGTCAAATAGACCTTGGTTTCAATCCAAGTTCCGGGTGATCTGGAGAAATTTACTTACATAACTTTGCTGAGCCTTTGATTCCTTCTGTTAAAATAGGGCTAATAACACTCAATTTACAGGATGATTGGGAAGATTAAACAAGACACAATGCTGGATTCTGTGCATCCCTCTACAATTTTTGGCAGATCGGTGAAATGTAAGGCATGTCATCCATCAAAAAACAATGAAGCCTGGCGCGGTGGCTCACACCTGTAATCCCAGCAGTTTGTGAGGCAGAGGCAGGCGGATCACTCGAGGTCAGGATTTCGAGACCAGCCTGGCCAGCATGGCAGAAACCCCTCTCCACTAAAAATACAAAAATTAGCCGGGTGTGGTGGTGGGCGCCTGTAGTCCCAGCTACTCGGAGGATGAAGCAGGAGAATCACTTGAACCCGGGAGGAGGAGGTTGCTGTGAGCCAGATCGTGCCACTGCACTCCAGCCTGGGTGACAGAGTGAGCTGTTTTTTAAAAAAAAAAAGAGAAAAAAAGAAAGTTATTAATTCACTATATTTCTAGAAGATGGTGGGTTATATGCTACCTATATCTCACACAAATAAAGCTGCTTTTCACCATTCAGTCCCGCCTCTAAGTAGCATCTGCCTTGAAAGAACCATCTTCTGAGAATCTCTTCTGTCAGCCAAGGGGATTATACCGCATGATATCTGTCAAGGATAAACGTTAGTTAATTCTTAATTGATAGCTCAGCCACTACAATTGGTTCCATTCAACAGTAATTATTCTCATGTGGTTTGTGGAACTCAATTGTGAGGTCCCTCCTTCCTCCACCCTTTTCAGTGTGTGCATTAAAACAGCAGCCTTAAGGTCTTTAAACGAGTAAATAAATTTTTCTTGCTTCAGAGATTCAATTTTACTTGCCCGAGAAGCTTGTGGGGTGTGATTTTCATTGCTAAAAGCAAAAGCAGCCACATGGCTGATAACACCACTTAGCAATTCAAAGCTCGGTCACCGTTTTCAGGAGTCTCTTCCAAATCTTTCTGAAGTGCTTTTGAAGCTCTACATTCCCCGTCTAAGGGAACACCCAGCAGTCCCAGGATAAAAGGGCAGAAGGGTGAGCTGACGTTTTCCTTTATTTGCATGGCTTAAAGCTAGCCATTTTCTACACCACGCGCCGCCGGGCTCGTACATGCCCGTGTGCCCGTGACACTGAGGCAATTGTTTCTCCTTAAAAAGGGGGTTCGCGTGGGTTAGTTTCGTTTCTGATCTGCAATCTCAGTAACTACAACAAGAAAAGTCTAAAACTCGACCCGCCAGGTTCTTCCCCATCGCATTATCTCCGTTCCTTAGAGATAGCAGGAAGGGCAGCATTTTCTTCCATCCACCCACTTCCAGCCCTAGTCTGGCTCAGCGAGGAATGTATAAAATTAGTGGACTCCTCTGAGTGACGTTCCCCGGCTCCAATCAGCGGGCGCGCAGGCGCCTCCGGCTCCGCCCCACTGCTGACTCTCTTTGGCTGATTCCTGCAGGGAGGGAGGAGAGAAGGGCGGCAGTGGGAGGGGGAGGTACCTGAACTGGGAGTGATGTCAGCTCCCAGCTCGGTGCCTGCCCGGATTCCTGACATGGTGTAGTGCAGGCAGGGTGGGGAAGGGACGGGGAAGGACTCGTGTGCTGCGAGCCGGCGGACGGGCCGGAGTGTTGGGGCTTTGAACTCCAAGAGGAGGTGGACGAGAACTTTTGGAACTAGTGCCGGCGGCTCTCCACCCCCCAGGTAAGGGCGTTTTGCTCCGCTACGAGACGGGAGGGAAGTGGCACCGTTGTGTGGCTGCAGCTGGCTGTTGCAGCTGCTCCTCCTCTTCCCCGGGTCGATTTCCTTGTGCAACTCACTCCTGTTTCCCAATGGGAACGGGCACTTTTGGGGGGTGGTAGGGGTGGAGGGTAGGGCTTAACTCCGGGGGCTCCGACCGAGCTTGTACGTGAAGAATACTCCAGGATTGGACGTTTAGGTCTTGTCTGTATCCTTAGACCCCCACACCCTAGGTTCCCAGTAATACCTGAGAACCCCAACCAGAGGGGTGTGTCTCTCTCTATATTGGGGGATTTTAAAATGCCGCAAAAAAATTATGAATCATCGACTCAAAAATTATGCTCGTTGAAAAGAAAAAAAGTTTTGTATTTTTTTGTCTCCTTGTGGCCTATTATATATTAAAAGAATATCAATGTTATTCTTATATATCAATGTAAAATATCCTTTTGTGTAATCCAGTCAGGATGTGAGAAATTCACTTGGGGTGTGTATTAATTATGAGCTTGTGGGAAAACTCGTCTCTTGGGGGCACACTTCTAAAACTGCAACTAGTATTCGCTCATTTTAACCGAGAAATCCCTTCAGCTGCCAACTTTGTATTTGGAGGGGTTAGGATGGCTGCTGAGAATCTTCAGATCTGTTTCCTGTGGCTGCTTTAAAGGTGGGCTGGTAGTTGTGTTTTCAGGGATCTCTTTTAGAGAAGGGAGTTTTAACAGGGAAATGCGGTAGAAGGCGTGGCATATAAACTCTTAATTATAGAGTCGTGAATTTTTCAACATGTGGGACCAAAACAAATCCTTTCTTTCAGTGAGAACTGCGGAGAGCAATAGAAAGAGAACTTGATTTCAAAGTCCAAGTTTGGTATTTTGGGAAAGCAATTGCCTGTCGGGAGGAAAAAGATACTTTAAGAAGTGAAAAGATACTTTAAGAAGTGAAAGAACAGAATTCTGATTTTTGTTTATTTCCTGTTTCAAACGCTGTCTTTTTCCTGTGTGGAGATTTTGTGTGCCCTGGTCACTAACTGGGTGTGATTGACTTTCTCGAAGGGGCGGGGAAATTGACTCCATACACTGATTCAGGACCCTCTCATCAGTGCTTTAAGGCTCTCTTCTGGAGCAGGAAGGAAAAAAAAAAAAAAAAAAGTCAGCGCTGAGACTCCTGAGTCAAGTTTCCCCTTTCTTTCACCGAAGTTCCTCCTTAGCAGTGAGGATCCTACTGTTGCCAGGTCTGGAGGAAATGGGAGTGGACTTCATTGTGAGTCAAAATCCATATCCCAGGCCCCTGAAGGAAAAAGCATTTCCAGGAGATGGAGAAAGAAAGAAGCCACAACAGTACCTCTAGTAAACCCAAGTCAGGAAATGGGATAGAGGACTCTCCATGGGGTTCTCTATCTTTCTAGCCAGATGATCATTAGGTTTCAGAACTAGAAAGAAGTGTTTGGTTGTGCCGTTGTTTATGACATACCTGGGTCTGTATTGTTCTTAGTTCCTGGAAAAATTAAATAGGGTGGACAAATAGCAGGCTTTTTGAGAAAGGAAAATTTGCTTTATTGGAAAGACAAGAACATTTTAATTTTGGTTTGTATTTTGGCTTAAGACACAAAAATTGCAAATGGCTCTGCAATAATGGTGAACAAGTCTTTTCTATTTATGTTCTATGGGGAGTACATAAAACATACCATATTTCCAGTGTACTTTTTCAGTAGGATAGAGCTGTGGAGTGGGATAATGTGAACTCAGTGTAGTGTTCCTTGGTTGATAGTGTTCCAACTGCATTTGTAATACCAAAAGATGGGGCTGCAAAAGCCAGACGGTTAAGTAGAGAAGAGTATCTTTAGGACGTTATCCTTATGTACCAAATTCAGATTTACACTTTCTTTCCAAGAAACTAGTCCTAGTTGAGGGACTTGAATATACCAAAACTCTAAATTTGATTCACAGTTTGAGTAATAGCAGTAATTTTACATACTTAATTTAAACCAATATTTCTCTTTCTCAGTCCATGTTTATGAGGCAGATCTGGTGAGGAAAACACAGAATACTTAAAAGATGTTTGAGTTATTGAGAAAGGTAGGATCAGGTTTTGGTTAAATTACTTTTGACCCACAACTGTCATACTTCCAAGAGCAATTTTAAAAATTAAGGTCGGCCAGGTGCGGTGGCTCACGCCTGTAATCCCAGCACTTGAGGCAGGTGGATCACCTGAGGTCAGGAGTTCGAGACCAGGCTGGCTAACATGGTGAAACTCCGTTTCTACTAAAAATACAAACAAATTGCCGAGTGTGGTGGCAGGCGCCTGTAGTCCCAGCTACTTGGGAGGCTGAGGCAGGAGAGGGAGGCTGAGGCAAGAGAATCGCTTGAACTTGGGAGGCGGAGGTTGCAGTGAGCTGAGATCTCATTATTGCACTCCAGCTTGGGCAACAAGAGTGAAACTCCATCTCAAAAATAAATAAATAAAATAAAATAAAAATTAAGGTCATTAGGCCTTAATGAATAAATGTTGATTTGAAATCCAGGGACACATTGAAGTTCCAGATCAATGGTGCCTAATTTCAAGGGCATCATTGACATTTTTTGGGAACAAGTTCATTGAGGGACAGTTAATTAACTGTTTATATAGTCTTTTTGTTACTCCCTGTTCCACCATGAGATAAATCAGAACAAGGTACTTTTTCCCTCAGTTGCTGACTAGCTGACTTCTTTTAAAACCTTTCATATTCATACAACATTTGTATAAGTTAATTTAGATTATGTTGATAATTTGTTACATTAAAATTAACTTTTTATTTATATCCCAAACCAGCATAATTTTCAAACTGTTAACTGAAAGAAGACCTTATTCAGCACTCTGCCTTTTTTTTTCCTTTTCTTTTTTGAGACAGGGTCTCGCTCTGTCACCTTGGATGGAGTGCAGTGGTGCAATCTGAGTTCACTGTAGACTCTGCCTCTCAGGTTCAAATGATCCTCCCACTTCAGCCTCCGCTGGGATTACAGTCATGCACCAACATGCCCAGTTAATTTTTGTATTTTTAGTAGAGGCAGGTTTTCGCCATGTTGCTCAGGCTGATCTTGGACTCCTGGGTTCAAGCAGTCAACCCACCTCAACCTCCCAAAGGGCTAGGATTACAGGAGTGAGCCATGGGTGCCCAGCCTGTCTTTTCAAAGATGTTATTACATGTCTCTGGCCTAGTTTGAATTACCTTTTCAAAACAATGAATGAAGGAATGAATTAATGAATGCATATTCATTCATGTTTGGGTCTGTGTCTTGATTCTTTATTAAAGAAACGTCGCTTCAAGGTGAAAACATAGGCAAGAAGTTTTGCATAATGACGTTTTTATTTTCAGAGATTTCCTTAGAAAGTCATATTAGCTCCAAAATTAAGAAAAAAAAAATCACAGTTGAGCAGCCAGTTGTGAAGTCTTTCAGGGAGCCATAATCATAACTATCATGATTATTTTGTTATTTTTAACCATGGTCAAACAGATGGATTTAAATATGAGAGTCAAAGCTGTTAGTGTTACTGTCACATTTTGATGCGGGATATTCTTTGTTTTTTTTTGGTTTGTTTGTTTGTTTTTGAGACAGAGTCTCTCTCTGTTGCCCAGGCTGGAGTGCAGTGGCATGATCTTGGTTTGCTGCAACCCCCACCTCCCGTTTTCAAGTGATTCTTATGCCTCAGGGTCCCAAGTAGCTAGGATTACAGGTATATGCCACAACGCCTGGCTAATTTTTGTATTTTTAGTAGATACAGGGTTTCACCATGTTAGCCGGGCTGGTCTCGAACTCCTGACCTCAGGTGATCCGCCTGCCTCAGCCTCCCAAAGTGCTGGGATTACAGGCGTGAGCCACCATGCCCGGTTATGCAGGGTATTCTTTGTGAATAAAGAGAACAAAATGTCTTCTGGCCAGCATTTTCTGTTCAACTAAAGGTGGATAACTTCACAATTAAATCAGTTATCCAACTGTCCAAAAACTGTTCTGGGCTCTTGTAGTTCAGTGCATCAGTGGTGTGTTATGTCCGTTATTTTTCAAATTCATTGCAGTGCCCATTAGAACCTTCTTCCTAGAAAAGCAAAACAACAACAACAAAAAACCCTACAGCTTTTGTCATATATGTCACTGCCACAGAAATTGATGCTGTGTTCAATGGAGCTCATACATTTAAAACTAAACTGAATTATTCCACCCTACAAAATACATAGAATCTTTTCTTTTACACTCTTCGTTTTAGATATAATAATGACTGATGCTCATTTGGTGTTCAGTGATAATGTCTCCAAAAGCCAAGTGGTGAGCGTTGTTTTTCCACTTCTAAAAAAAAAAAAACTAACATACCAGACAACTAGATTTGAGATTAAAAAAATGTGGGTTCTTCCAGGAGTTTTAAGTTTACGCACTTTTTAGGCAGTTTGGGGGAGGAAGGGAGAGAACCTGAGGTAAATATGTACCAGTCTAAACCCACTGAAGAGTGTCTGTTTCTGGAAGGTGGGTTTGGACTCTGAGTGGTCCAGGTGGACGTGTTGTCACAGTTTGTGAATCCTCTTTGGTTATGCGTCTCCCTGGGAACTTGATGGGACTCACATTTTGACTGCCGCCCCCCCCACACATCCTTGTTTTTGTTGGCAAGTGTAATGAGTTCAGAATAGAAAGATCGTGTACTGGTTTTCTGTACAGGGGTGCGCACCTAACAATGTCCATGCCCGAAGGAATTGTATAAACTCAAATTGCATTGAGTATCAGTCATTCTGGCCAAGGGTCTTGTCTTAAATATGGATCATATAGGAAGAAGATCAAGTACCACCGTCATGTTTGGGGCTGGCCCCAGATTTTAGGGACACCCTCTGGACTCCACGGTAGGCCTGGATATTTTCACCTCTCCTTTAATTTAGGGAAATTATGCCTTTGACATAAAAAGACAAGTTCAGAAGAGTCAGTGTGCTCATTCTTCGTGTGCGTGTCTTTGTTAAGAGGTGAAACTCAAATTTCACCTGGTGCAAGAGGGACTAAGGCTTTCTTCAGTGGCAAGTCTATTCCTAAAGAAGTGGCCAGGCCGGATGCGATGGCTCATGCCTGTAATCCCAGCACTTTGGGAGGCTGAGGCGGGTGGATCACTTGGGGCCAGGAGTTCGAGACCAGCCGGGCCAACGTGGCAAAACCCCATCTCTACTAAAAATACAAAAATTGGCCGGGTGTGGTGGTGCATGCCTGTGGTCCCAGCTACTCAGGAGGCTGAGGCAGGAGAATTGCTTGAAGCTGGGAGGTGGAGGTTGCAGTGAGCTGAGATTGTGCCATTGCACTCCAGCCAGGGCAACAGAACGAGATTCTGTCTAAATAAATAAATAAATAAATAAAAATAAATAAATAAATAATAAGTTGCCAAATTTTAATTTTTCCTTTTAGCAATAAAAGCTGAACTCTTAAGAAGTGGCCAGATTCTTTAGGCCAGCAAGGTCGTTTTGAGGAAGAACTAGAGAGGCCCATTGGGAACGGTGTGGACTCTTTTATGGTATGCAGTAATATTGTACCATATCACTAAATGTACCTGTGTTTTCTTGTATTTTTGTGCCTAGGATCAAGCTCACCGATGTCCTTTTGCTGGCACTTTGTCACCCTTCTCTTCATCTATAGTACTCTACACAAATATTTTCTCACTGCCACAGAATTGCATAAGTTTTTCATGAGGAAAGTTTATTGCATTTACTTTATTTAGAAAAAAGTGAAAACAAGGTTGAAACTCTATGGTCTACTTTTTTCATCTAGTGACTCGACAGAGCAGCTGCTATTGCATAAAGAATGCCTTTGCAACCATTATCTTTTTCTAAAGATGCTGCTGCTTATAACGACACAGTAGAGAGTTTTCTTTTGTTTGCATTGGAATTTGAACACACTCTACTTTTTCTTGTGAATGATAGAAGAGTCAAATGAACCTGTGGATTCTCGAAATTAATACTGGGAAGTGAGAGGGAGGAAGGGAAACAGTGACGACTCACGGGAGACACTCTGGTTGAACCTGTGATCTGGCCAGGGCCATTTGTGTGAAGTCACCTGGGTCTCAGTGTTTTTCCTCTGGATCAGCTGCCTGGATGGTTTTGTCAAACTTTCAGATCCTTCCATCCTCCACCTCCATCAGTGTGTGACTTTGCATAACTGAGAAAGCTGCTATACACAGAATTAAGTTTCTTTTATTGTTTTTGTCTACTAAGGGAATTTGATTCTCTGGGATGATTTGCACTTCATATCACCTTGTGGGAAAGACACAGCTGGATGCCCAACAGATATCTATCCCCCTTCCTTCTCTATAACTGAATCCATTTTGTTTAATTCACCACTATGTCCAGTTAAGTGCTAGATTTCCCAGAATCCCTTGCAGCTGGGAGGTGGTTCAGTGACAGTAGTCCTGGCTGATGAGATGTAAATAGCTGGATGCCCCGCTCCCCAAAGCACTTTAAAGGGGAAGCCTCTGTGAGCTTGCCTGTTAAGACTTTTGCTCTTTGTACTTCTTCCCTGGAGAAAGTAAACAGGCCATTGTGTGACCAAAGACAAGATGCTTGAGGGTTAAGGATGACTGGGTGGAAAGTTAGAAGGAGGCTGAGAAAGCTGATAGCATTCTGCAACTGCTCTACTGGACCCTGTCTGCCCATTTCTTGACTCTGTGAGAAAAATAAAATCTCTACTTGGTTAAACCACAGAACTTGGGTCAGTTACTTGCAGCCAAATGTGATAACTGAGTCTAAATGTTTAAAAATCATAGTTCATCTTTTCTTTAAAAATAAAAAGGCTTTATTCTGTACGAGAAAAACAGGACTTTGGAGCCATGCAGATCCTCAACTTGAATCCTGGCTTTGCTATTTTTTACAGTCTAATATTGGCAAGTAATTTAACCCCTCTGGGTCTCAGCTTTCTCGTCTATAAAATGGTAGCTCTGATATATGTGCCATAGCATTTTTGCAAGGATTAGAAATAATTCGAAATTATTATTATTTTTTTGAGACCGTCTCACGCTGTCACCCAGGCTGGAGTGCAGTGGTGCAATCTCGGCTCACTGAAACCCTCCTGGGTTCAAGCGATTCTCCAGCCTCAGCTTCCTAAGTAGCTGGGATTACAGGTGCCCACCACCATGACCAGCTAATTAAAAAAAAATTTTTTTTATTTTTTTATTTTTAGTAGAGACAGGATTTTACTATTGTTGGCCAGACTGGTCTTGAACTCCTGATCTCAGCTGATCTGCCAGCCTTGGCCTCCCAAAGTACTGGGATTACAGGCGTGAGCCACCACGCCTGGCCAGAAATTAGTAATAGGAATAATAATGGCATATTCAGCACATGGAAGATCTTCAACAAATGGTGGCATTGTTACCAAAGGGAAGTGTAGTGGGGAGCCTGAAAGGGGGAGGCAAAGAATTCAGCTCTTTCTCCTAGAAGGTTCTCGGTAGGTTTACAGCTACAATCCCTTGACTCCATCTACTTGGCATTTATTCCACCTCCTGTTTCTTATCCTCATTCCCACCTGCCCACAACAGAATACTTGGAACTCTTCTGTTCTCCAGCTTTGGTTAAGAAAGCAGAGGATGTCCTTATAAAAATTTATTAACTATAGCATAGGGAGAAGGGTAGGGGCTCCAGAGTCAGACAGATGTGGATTAGAATCCCCTGTTGTTACTAGCTGTGTGATTTTGGTTAAGTCTTCTGTGAAATGGGAATAATTGCGTGGTTATGAAGATTACATCTGATAATGTATGTGAAGCACTAACAGCTGGTTTCTTGGCACACAACATGCGCTGGTTTGATGACAGATATGGTTGTTACTATTTCATTAAGCATGTGTTAAGCAATTCCCAGCCTTGGTACAAGGTCCTCTTGGAGATGGAAAGACAAACAAAACATGATCATTACCTTAAGAGTATTCACATACAGGAGATGGGGGCAGAAAGAGATGGCACAGCTTATTCATGACTATAATAAAAAGCAGATTTAGAATACTGTTTAGCTGTTAAAAAGATTGAATATACTGACTTGTACAGATGTCTATTACATATATTTTAAGAAGTAAAACACCAAGCACACATGTATGGTTTACATTTGTCAGTGCATGAAAAACTGCTAAGTGGGATGGCTTATGGGAGTTGAGATGAAGGGAACTTTGTATTTTTTTTTTTTAAGTATATTACATCTATGTTACGTTACTCGGGAAATATAAAATATGTTAAAATTTTAAACATCTATTTTTTGGTCCTTTTGGAGGTTGGTTGGGGAAGAGCATTCTGTGAACTAGACTAGCCACCAGAGCAAAGGAAGAGACTGGGTTTTGGGAGGTTCCACTAGAAGAGGTGGGATTTGATTGGGTCTTAAAGGGTGGGGAGGAGATTTTGAGGAGGCAGTGGGGACAGATGAGCATACTTGGGTTTGCAGCAAAATGTAGAATAGAGTGAGATTAGATCTAGAGAAAAGAGAGAACAATACTGTTTGAAAAGACGTAAGTTATATTGGGACAAATCTTACAGGGTTTTAAAGAGAGTGACAAGATTATACCTTAAAACAGGATGTTTTTAAGAAAAGAAAAAGTGAGGGAACAATTGTTTTGTAAAAATGACTCTGGAAATAGCAGATTGGGTGTTTCTAGTGGGTATATGGGCAAGGGGAGGGACAAGGACAGAACACCCTAAATCAAGAATGGCCCATATGCAAAAATTAATTTTCTTTCAAAGATGATGTCTTGCTATGTTGCCCAGGCTGGAGTGCAGTGGCTATTCACAGTTGTGATCATTGTGCACTCATGGGCTCAAGCAGCCCTCCTGACTCAGCCTGCCGAGTAGCTGGAACTACAGGGACATGCCTCCGTGCCTGGCTAAGTGAAAGTTGAATTTTAATGGAAAACATGAGTTAAGATTTGAACATCTCTGGAGTTTGAGATTCCATCATGACCCACATTATCTTTCATTTTCTCATTGTATAAATGGATAACATAATAATACCTATCTTATCAGGTTGTTAGGAGAATAACAATAATAATAGGTAACACTTGCCTGGTAGGTTATACTTTTTATGTACCAAGCGCTACTCTAAGCACCTTAAATATTTCAACTAGATTAATCCCATATTACAGATGAGGAATCTGAGGCATAGGGAGGCTAAGTAACTTTCCCAGGGTCACACAGATTATGTGTGTCAGACTCAGAATTTGAACTCAGGCAGGTGCAGCTGCAGGGCCAGTATCTTCAACCTCTTCTTAGTCCTACCTCTGGTGTGGTTCTGTTGGGGTGTTAAAAGCCAGTATGAACCGTTAGTTGACATTATCCATATAAAGATGTTGAGCAAGAATTTAGAAATTTAGGCTTGGAGTTTAGGCCAAAGCCTAGACTAATGGATCATCTCTATAGGGCTGTTACGTAAAGAGCGAGAATAGATGAGCTCCCCGAACAAGAGTATGTAGAGTAAAAAGAGAAGCAGGCATACGGTCTTCAGGGGACTCCTGACATTTAGAAATGGTCTGGCAAAAAAGAAGTTAGGAGAGGAGATAGAGCAGGATCTGCAGAGAAGTGGAGGACAATGGTGGCCAAGGGAAGAAACACAACATAAGTGAACTAACCATGCCATCCAGTGCAACAGACTCGTTACAAGGCTGCATCCAATAGACTGTCCCTGGTCCTGCTGCCAGGTCAGTTCATGACCTTGGAATCCAGAATGCAAAAAATTGAAGACTACACGGGAGCTAACGGCCCAGTTAGTTCATCCTTTCAAGGAATTGATCCGAGAGAGACATGGTAGGTAGCTTGCGTTTGAGGAAGGCTCAGGTAGACAGGAGGATATTAAAAGAAGGAAAAGGGAGGAAGGAATGAGTGCATGGTCCAGGGTAGAGAGATGGGGATAGACCCAAAATCAAGCGGAGGGCTATAAGAACACTTCTTCTGATGCGATGGAAGAGAGGATGGGGGAAATGGAAAAAAAAAAAAAAAAAGATGTGATCAGAAGGGATACGAGTTGAGTAAGTTCACTGCAGGCAGTCTGCATTGATTTATCAGTAGAGTAGGAAGCAGTGAAAGGAAATTCACAGTCAAGTAACTCAGGCTCCTGAGAGGCTGGCTCTGGGGATTATTGTTATAGAGGAAAAATTTGAAAGAATGACAGAAGTCTCTCATCTGAACAATACAAACTGACACATTTGCCAGAATGTGTCTCGAGGCAGGAAGTTGGTTTATTGAAGTGGAAAGTAGTAGTTATTAAAAAAAAAAAAAAAAAAAAAAAAGGAGAGTGAAATTAGACAAAGGGAAACTTGACTGTCTTTGAAGGAGGAATTTTTAGACAACCAGACTTAATGGTTCACAGACCAACTTCTTGGGGGAAACCTGAGCTCTGAGTGGTGAGAAACAACTGGTTTTGGAACTCACAGCTGGGGTTTGGTTACAACAGATCCATCAAGGCACCAGGAAATACTCTGTAGAAAGGAATTATCCAACAGAGACAGCACTGGATTAAATTATCCTCCTGATAAGGTGGTCTCTGATCTTCAGTTTACTTATTTCTAGAAAGATCTTTAGTTGAAAAGACATAGGCTTGTGGCATTTCAGCAGATTTGTTGTGGTAATGACATCAGGGGTATGTGAGGAAAGGATTGAGGAATGCAATAATTAAGAATACGGTACTAAAAATCACTACCCCATCAGTCCATTGGTGGGTCTTATGGTGGTTGCTTTGAAAGATGTCAGTAAAGGCTTGTTCATGTGTGTGCAGTATAAATTGATAGGCATAATATTCTTGAGTTCAATGGTTCTCAGCAGGGCTGGCTGTAGAATTCGTGAAGCCTGTTGCAAAATGAAAATGTGTGACCCCTTATTCAAAAGGCAAGAAAAAAGTGCTGCTAAAGGTACTAAAATATGAAGCTTTTTTCCTTTCTTATACAGTTTTTTTCTCTTGACTTGTCATAGTATTGGCTACTTGTCATTCTATGTGAAGAAAAATTAAAAATTGAAATTATAGCATGAATTCAATTTAAAAATTAAAAAACTAAACATTGAAGTTTTTAGTATGAATTTACTCTTCATCTTTGTATTATACAATGTTGGTTTTTGTTGTTGTTGTTGTTGTTGTTGGTTTGGTTTGTTTTGTTTTTTGAGACAGGATCTCACTCTGTCACCCAAGCTACAGTGCAGTGGTGTGGTCACAGCTCATTGCAGCTTCTGCTTTCTGGGCTCAGGTGATCCTCCCGCTCAGCCTCCCAAGTAGCTGGGACTACAGGTGCATACCTGGCTAATTTTTTGTAGAGACAGGATCTCACCATGTTGCTCAAGCTGGTCTTGAAATCCTGGGCGCAAGCAATCCTCTTGCCTTGGCTTCCCAAGGTGCTCATATTGCAGGCGTGAGCCACTGCGCCCATTGCAATGTTGGTTTTAAATGAAAATATAGAGCATTGAACTCATATGCAGAATTACTGAAGTTGTCGATGCATATGTATATTGTTATGAGAACAGTAGAAACACTGCCCAAAACTAAACTACTTTTATTTCACTTCTTGACATGTGCACATTCTATTGACACCTACCTTTGGCTTATGATGTGTAATGAAGGACTGAAAGAAGCAGCAACTATGAGTTGCCTTATCTTTCCTTCTCCTTCTGTGCCGTCATTTTCACCTTAAGTGGTTGGCTAATATGGTTAAGTAACATGAGAAAGAGATAAAACACTTAGGCTCCCTGGTCATTTGTGTGTCTTAGAAAGACATTTCTGTTTGCAATCAAAATGGAAGTCATTGCCTCTTGGGGCAGTCAGCACCCACCTGCCTGCTTATTCAGTTGTACTTGTAACACACTTACCTTGCACTCACTTTAAGTCTTGCTGAAATCCCACGCACCGGGAGTTCACTGGAATTCTGGGCTCATGGTGCATTGGGAAACGTGTGTGAAAAGAGAGGCCAGGAACGGTGGCTGTACATATTACGTGCTATGTTAGGCTCTTTTGCATTGGTATAAAGGAAAACTAGGACTGGGTAATTTATCAAGAAAAAAAGTTTAATTGGCTCACAGTTCTGCAGGGTGTACATGAAGCACAGTGCCAACATCTGCTTCTGACGAGGCCCCCAGGAAGCTTCCGATCATGGCAGAAGGCAAGGGGAACTAGCTTGTCACATGGCGAGAGAGGAAGCAAGAGAGACAGAAGGGAGAGGCCCCAGACTCTTAAACAACCAGGTCTCCCATGAACGAATTGAGCAGGGTTCACTCATCACCAAGGGGATGTGCTAAACTGTTCATGAGGGATCTGCCCCCATGATCCAGTCACCTTCCACCAGGCCCCACACCCAACATTGGGAATCTCATTTCAACATGAGATTTGGAGGGGCCAAACATCCAAATCATATCACATCGTTCTCCTCTGCTCACTTGTGGGCTCCATTGCCCCATTGGACCTGACTTACACAACACAAATTCAAAATTATTATCATTCTCAAGATGGTGACAGTAGAGTGTTAAACCAACCATGGGTCTTTTCTGAGCGTGGGGTCCTGTGTTACTGCCCGGGTCACAGGTCCATGAAGATGTCTCAGAAGTCAAAGAGCTCACTTTTGAGGCTAAGTTTCCCTTGGTCCTAATGTCTCAGCTTCATTATTAAAGTTTGCAATGTATCAGCTTTGTGGGTGGTAGCCTAGGGGACCCTCTCCTGGCCATCAGCAAGGTCATTTTTGCCTTTCAATAATTTTTTAATCATTCTTCATTCCCCCTACCAGTATATCTGGGTTCACATCCTCCTCCTCTCTGGTACAGACCCTGTCATTGTCTCCTACTGGAGCCCTGCAGGTAGTCCCTTCTGATTTTTTTTTTTTGAGACAGAGTATCTCACTGTCGCTCGGGCTGGAGTGCAATGATGTGATCTTGGCTCACTGCAACCTCTGCCTCCCTGGTTCAAGCGATTCTCCTGCCTCAGCCTCCCAAGTAGCTGGGATTACAGGTGCCTGCCACCACGTCCAGCTAATCTTTTGTGTTTTTAGTAGAGACAGGGTTTCACTATGTTGGCCAGGCTGGTCTCGAACTCCTGACCTTGTGATCCACCCACCTTTGCCTCCCAAAGTGCTGGGATTACAGATGTGAGCCACTGCACCCAGCCCCCCTTTTCTTTATTCTGCACCTTACTGCCAGACAAATTTTCCAAGTAAGTTTGGTACCAGGCCACCCTGCCTACTCCAAAGCTTTCTTTGACCTCCTGTGAGCCATGGCTTACAGCAGAGTTCTCATCCTGGTGTTCCTGGGGTGGAGACTGCATGGAGACAGGGTTAGTTTGGCCTACGTGTTATTAATAGAGAAGTTTCAGCCAACACTTGCTTTGGGAGGGTTCACTTACTGAAATTCACCTATTGAAATTCAGATTTTAAAAAGAGGTCTGGCCACTGTGGGCTCTTGTTTCCTTGTGCTGTGCTGGTGCCCTAAAGAACAAGGTGGACTGGGCATGGGGAGAAAGATGCCCAGTTCATCTTTTTCCTTGGTTTACTCTTAAGGCAGAGTGATTCTTTGCCGTGGGAAAATCCTCACTTGCAGCTATGTAAATGGAAACCAGGTATCTGGCTATTCTTAAGAATGGTGTGAAGCAACCTGAATGTTGATCCTTTTAGTCTGAGAAGTTAAATTCCCTGTTCATAATGGAAATTGGGTATGTGCTTTGTAGCAGCCTTTGGTTGCTTTTTTTAGGAGAAATATTTCTTAAGTCTCGCCTGGCTATTATTACCACTGTGTCATCTTGTGACCTCATCTGATCTTGACCTCTTTCCCCAAGCTTGCCTTTCCCTGCCCTTCTGTGCAGAGGACTCCAGCTCCAATCCCCGGGTGGCTTTAAGTCCAGCAAACCTTTCTGTTTCTCCCATTGCTCTTCTCTTTGCTTAATGTCTCCTCTTTCCTCCAGACCCACTTAAAAGCAGTTCTTCAGGAAAACTTAGCTGAGAGTCTCAGTCAGAACTCATTCGTGCAGGAACTTTGCAGGAATCAGGTAATCAAATTCTGGGTTTTAACTGCTCAGGTACCAATTGGGTGGTGAGTTAAGGTTGTCTTTGAAAGTTCCTTCCAGGCCGGGCGCGGTGGCTCAAGCCTGTAATCCCAGCACTTTGGGAGGCCGAGACGGGCGGATCACGAGGTCAGGAGATCGAGACCATCCTGGCTAACACGGTGAAACCCCGTCTCTACTAAAAAATTAAAAAAAAAAAAATTAGCCGGGCGAGGTGGCGGGCGCCTGTAGTCCCAGCTACTCGGGAGGCTGAGGCAGGAGAATGGCGGGAACCCGGGAGGCGGAGCTTGCAGTGAGCTGAGATCCGGCCACTGCACTCCAGCCCGGGCGACAGAGCGAGACTCCGTCTCAAAAAAAAAAAAAAAAAAAAAAAGAAAGTTCCTTCCAGTCCAGTGATTTTGAGATCTGGCATCTACTTGTTATTTGAAATTGTACTTTGTGATAGGAACTGTACTTGCAGTATCTCAGTTAATTATGAGGCAGCACTAGCATTGCCTCCATTTTACAGATGAGGAAACTGAGACTTTTTTCCAACACTGACTCTTAAAATGGCTCTTTTCTGGGTTTATCTTATTTCTTGAAATATATTATGGACTAGTTGAAGGCCATGACTGCCTTTGTTGACAAGACCTGCTAGCCGGTAGGAACTCAGTAAATATGTGATGAGATGATTGGTTCATTCAATCAATATGCATTAGGCCTATGCCAGGCTCCATGGAGATGCAAAGATGCCCCAGGTAGAAAATGAAGTATTAGTTATACTCTAAGCTTGGCCTCCTACCTGGGCACGAAGGTAGTATGGAATGGTGGATCTTGGGCTCTGGAGTTAGATGGACCTATAGCTGTGGTTCAGTTTCCTCATTTGTCAAATATGGGCAGTAATACTGTATACTTTTGTAGCAGTAGTTTTCAACTGCAGTGATTTTGGCCTGTAGCAGTCATTTGACAATGTCGAGACATTTTTTGTGTCACAACCTGGAGGTGGGGGTGCTGCTGTCATTTGGTGGGTACAGTCCAGGGATGTGGCTAACCATCCTACAATACACAGGACAGCCCCCTACCACTGGAGAATTATCCTAACTCAAAGTATCAGTAGTGCTGAGGTTGAGAAATGCTGCCTTAAAGGGTTGTGAAGATGAAACAAGATAATGACTGCAAAGAGTTTGGCGTAGTTAGCTGTTACTCCAAGAAAGTCATCCCAAAGACTGCAAAATCATCCTTTGAAAGGCAAACACCAAAAGGCTGAATTTCATCAGCATCAGTGATTCTTGCCAGTGAGAAGCCTTATGCTAAGGGTTTCATGCTCTCCTGTTTAGGAGTGGTGACAGACTCACTGGAGGTTGTTTATGTTACATCGTGTACTACTGTGAGCTGGCGTGGAGTTATCAGAGCTGTAAAAGCCATTATTAGTTTTTAGGGTATTCCTGGTAAACTTCCTGCTTGCTTTACTAGTTTGTTCTGTGGAGATAATTTTGGTGTGCGGGTTTAAATCTTCTGATGGAAAATGTTTTGACTATCAAATTCCCAAAACCTGTTTTGATACGTGAGACACGAAACGTTTTGGTTTTCACATCAAGAAGCCTTATGTTTTTCTAGCCTTGGATTTTAAACAAAGCAGCTTTTCCCCCTGTTTACTGCCTTACCTGTCTATCTGTGGGAGTAAGAGGGTGGAGAGCTAGCTGCTGGATTTCCATCTATTGTTTATTGTGGATTTATATTTGAAATTGTTAAACTTTTTTTGTAATTATAAAGGTAATATGTGTATCTTATAGAAAATTTGAGTAACATAGAAAAAATAGAGAAACACAGTTAAAAAAAAAGCATCAGTAACCCTTTCACATGAAGGTATAGTTAGCTTTGGTGTGTTGGTGTGTTTTCTTCTTTTTCTAGTCCTATATTTTTTCCATAGATGAAGTATTCTGAGTATGTAATTTTGTGTCCCACTATTTTTAAAACTTCACATTGTTTTATTTTCATTTCCTTACACTACTAAAATGTCTGTAAATATTTCTAAGGACTGTAAAATATTCCATCTGTGGGTGTTTCATTATTTTATCCCATTGTAAAAATATAGCCTATTTTCAAATTTTTTTTTTTTTTTTTTTTTTTTTTTTTTTTTTACAGACAGGGTGTTCCTCTGTTACCCAGGCTGGAGTGCAGCGATGTGATCATAGTTCACTGCAGCCTCAAAATGCTGGGCCCAAGTGATCCTCCTGCCTCAGCCTCCCATGTAGTAGGATTATAGGCATGTGCCACCATGTCTGGGTAATTTTTTTTTTTTTTTTTTTGTAGAGACTCTGTCTCAAAATATCAGTGGTACTGAGGTTGAGAAACACTGCCTTAAAGGGTTGTAAAGATGAAACAAGATAATGAATGCAAAGAGTTTGGCGTAGTTAGCTGTTACCCCAAGAAAGCCATCCCAAAGACTGCAGAATCATCCTTTGAAAGGCAAACACCAAAAGGCTTAATTTCATCAGCATCAGTGATTCTTGTCAGTGACCCTGTCTCTACAAAAAAAAAAAAAAAGTGATCTTCCTGCCTCAGCCTCCCAAAGTGTTGGGATTACAGGCGTGGGCTATTGCACCCAGCCTATTTTCAATTTTGACAAGCATTTGTGCATTCTGTATTTTCTGGATTTCAGATCATTCCTGTCTCTACAATAGATGATCATATGCAGAACAAAAGGATGGGATGTGTGTGGATATTTGATTAGTATTGCTGTCAGTTGCCCCAAAGCTTCTACTAATTTTTGCTCCTGTTAGCACAGTGATGTTCTCATATTAGTAGCATTTGATAATTTTCTAGGAGAAAAGAATTTTTTTCTTTTTAACATATTCGATATTAATGAGCTAAATCATGTTCATATGACGATTGGCTGTTTCTTAACAAACTGTTCATGTTCTCTGCCCATTTATTGAGAATTAGTATTTTTCTCATTTGTCATAAACTCTAGTTCGTGTATTTCACTTATTAATCATCTGTCAAAGTTGCTGCAAATATTTTCACCTACTGTTTCTAATTTTTTAATTTGGTTTGTGTTTTGTTTTTGTTAGTGATATAGAGGTTTCAAATGTTGATGCAGTCTAATTTATTGATTGTCTTTTGCACTTGCGGTTCTCCAACTTTCCTCTGTCTATACCAAAATTAACCCTTACTGCTCTGGAAGTCTCTATTCTGAATAATCAGTGTTTAAAATTATATCCCAAAGTAGAGTATCACAGGGATTCCTGATGAGGATAAATGGGCCTGAAGGGCTTATGGGCACCCACTGTGTATCATGGGAAAACTTGCACACGTGTGTGTGTGTGTGTGAGAGAGAGGTGTGTGTGTGTGAGAGAGAGATGTGTGTGTGAGAGAGAGAGAAAAAAATAAAGTTGATGAGAAAAGGGGAGGCTGTTTTTGGGCCGAGGGTTGTTTGTTTGGCTTTGTTTTTCATTTCTTTTCCCTCGGTAGAAGTGAGCTTACTGAAGGCAGCGGGGCTTCCTTAGATTCCTGAAGCATCTGAGTGACTGAAACCAGCGACTTGCTGAGAGAGCTGTGACTACACCTGGCAAGGGGTGTGTTAGGCATTTGTTGAGTCTGTGAGAAGGCAGGCGGAGCAGAGACTCAGGCCACATCCCATTCAGTCCTCACCCCTTCAGTTTTGCTCTTTGAGGCTGCAGGCTCTGTTCCTCAGCCTCACCCAGGTTAAGTCCTGTGAGAGGACTCATAGGAGCCCACAGCCCTGTTGCAGCTCACCAGCTGCACTAACTGTAGCTTGAAAATGAAGGTAACAACTAGCGCTTACGTAGCACTCAGCTGTTTTGCAAAATCCTTTCACCAGGGTTTTTATAGATGCTTCTCACCTCAACCTTATGAGGTTAAATACTGTTTCTATCTCCATTAATTTGGAGGAAACCACCACTCAATAGATGCATCATTAAAATCCAGAGCTTCCGACTCCAGGGCTGACCTGCTCTACTTAAGAAAGAATTCCATCATTGTATTCTGGTCGTAGTTTCTTGGTGGTACTATTAGGCAGAGGGTAGTACCGTTTTAGGTTTTGGAGTCAGACATATCTTGACTGGAATCCCTACATAGCCCTATCTTGGCATTGTGACTTCGTTACTTAGCCAGCCTGAACCCTGGTTTTCTCATCTGTAAAATGGAAATGACAATGTCTACCTTGTAGGAATATGGTCGACCCTCTGGACCTGAGGGTTTCACATCTGGGGATTCAACCAATAGCAGATGGAAAATATTTGAAAAAACAAAATAACCATGCAACAATACAAATACAATGCAACAACTATTTACATAGCATTTACATTGTATTAGGTCTTAAGTAATCCAGACATGATTTAAAGTATATGAGAGAATAGGAGGATGTGTGTAGGTTATATGTGAATATGTAAGGAACTTTAGCATATGTGGATTTTGGTATGTGTGTGGGTATCCTGGAAACCAATTCCCCATGGATACTGAGGGACGACTGTATTAAAAAGATTAAGTTGAGGTTGGTGCAAAAGTAATTGTGGTTTTTGCCATTACTTTCAATGCCAAAATGGCAATTACTTTTGCGCCCACCTAATATATGCAAAATGCCTAGTGCAGCACGACTGTGCTCAGTCATTGTAGAAGCTCTGTGATGATGGTTTCTTAATTGCAAAGCTGAAAATGCTGCTGTTCTTTTTTTGTTTGTTGTTTAAAAGTTTTAGAATTGCTGGTAGATCTGCATAGACTTGGGAAATTCTAGTGAGTATCACTATATTTAAATGCTAGAAACACTTCTTTATCTGACCTATTTATTTTTCTGTTGAGTAGACTTTCTTTTCTGTTGTGGATAAGTCATCTGCTTCTCTCAAATCCTTCTGCTTATAGAATTGAGTGATGAATTCTCAGCTTAGGACTGTGCTCGTAGGCAAAATAAAACATGTTTTGTCTACGTGTTCATGTAAAAAGTACAGACGGCTCTCTTGAAGGGCAATAACCCTTCTCTTACACATAGTTGAGATTTTTGGCATCATTCATGAGGTTGTTACTTGCCCAGGCTTCATAAACATTCAGGTACCAGAGCAACATTTAAAAAGAAGATTGTAGAAACTCATGAGAAAAGACAAATCTGCTAAATAACCCAAGGGAGGCAAATTGCTAAGTAAATTTTTATTTTTCATGCCATTTAAAAGTTAGGTTAGATTTGATTGGTCTTTATGCCAGACCTTGTTCAACCACATAAAAAAAACTCCCCGAAATTAAATCATTTTTGCCTAAAGAATTTCAACATGAGGTTGTCTTGCCATTTAATGTATAATGTATGTTAATTTAGGCTTTTTCATTTTAATAAATTGAGCCAAGTAACTACTATAAATACTCTAATTTAGAATTATAATCCAATGCAGTCTTTTTTCTATGGAGTTAAAAATACCCTTTGGGAATCCTCTTTAAATATGTCTTGGACCTTCTTATTTTTTTTATCCCTGCTACCATGGTTGCATTTTCAACAACAAATCAACTTAGTATTAGAATACGAGGTTATGCTAATGTAAGTGGGGCTTTATGGGGTTAAGAGTTAACATTCTTACTTCTGTTCTGGGAACTTTAGATCCATTGCCCTATGGTTTTTTCATTTTTCCCCTTTTTGGTAGGAAGGGAGAGACCATGAGGAGAAAGTCTTTTTTTATATAATTTATACACGTTTGTAAATTAGAGTTTTAATATAATTCATGCCATGTGTATATGCTTCACCTAAAACATAGATACAATTAAGGTGAGTGATTATGTGAAATTTACGTGATTTCTAAGTTTCCTGTCATGTTTAGAGTTCAAGGATCAAAATGAGCATACTGTTGGCTAAATCTTACAACTTTTGCAAGCTGAGTGCAGGACATTGTGAAATGCCTCAACCAATTGTATTGGTCAGTAGGAAATTCTTTTCCTAAAATTTCAAGCCTGTTGCTTGTGTTTTTTCTTTTCTTCCCTGCACCCCCCAGTCCTTGCTTTTTTTTTTTTTTTTTTTTTTTTACAAGGTCTTGCTCTGTTGCCCAGGCTGGAGTGCAGTGTCGTGATCATAGCTCACTGCAGCCTCAACCTCCTAGGCTCAAGCTATCCTCCCACCTCAGCCTCTTGAGTAGCTGGGATTACAGGTGCACACCACCATGCCTGACTAATTTTTTGATTTTTTAAATAGACACAAGATCTTGCTGTATTACCCAGGCTGGTCTCAAACTCCTGGGCTCAAGTGATCCTTTTGCCTCGGCCTCCCGAAGTGCTAAAATTATAGGCATGAGCCATCATGTCCCGCCTGATTTTTTGATTTGCAGCCAAAGTGGACATTTGGAGGCAGAGGTGTTTATGGTGATAATGGTGAGGAGAGAATGGACAAACAAACTTGGTACTGCTTGACCATTAACTGACGGGATACAAAGGACTAAAAAATATGCCTAGTGATGGGCAAAGACTTCATGACTAAAACACCAAAAGCAATGGCAACAAAAGCCAAAATTGACAAATGGGATCTAATTAAATTAAAGAGCTTCTGCATAGCAAAACAAACTATCATCAGAGTGTACAGGCAACCTACAGAATGGGAGAAAAGTTTTGCAATCTACCATCTGACAAAGGGCTAATGTCCAGAATCTAAAAGGAACTTAAACAAATTTACAAGAAAAAAAAACCCGATTAAAAAGTAGGCAAAGGATGTGAACAGACATTTCTCAAAAGAAGACATTTATGTGGTCAACAAACATATAAAAGAAAGCTCATCATTACTGGTCATTAGAGAAATGCAAATCAAAACCACAATGAGATACCATCTCACACCAGTTAGAATGGTGACCATTAAATAGTCTGGAAACAACAGATGCTGGAGAGGATGTGGAGAAATAGGAACGCTTTTACACTGTTGGTGGGAGTGTAAATTAGTTCAACCATTGTGGAAGGACAGTGTGGCAATTCCTCAAGGATCTAGAACTAGAAATACCATTTGACCCAGCCATCCCATTACTGGGTATATACCCAAAGGATTATAAATCATTCTACTGTAAAGATACATACACACGTATGTTTATTGCAGCACTATGCACAATAGCAAAGACTTGGAACCAACCCAAATGTCCATCAGTGATAGACTAGGTAAAGAAAATGTGGCACATATACACCATGGAATACTATGCAGCCATAAAAAAGAATGAGTTCATGTCCTTTGCAGGGACATGGATGAAGCTGGAAACCATCATTCTCAGCAAACTAACACAAGAACAGAAAACCAAACACCACATGTTCTCACTCATAAGTGGGAGGTGAACAATAAGAACACATGGACAAAGGGAGGGGAACATCACACATTGGGGCCTGTTGAGGGGTAGGGTGCAAAGGGAGGGATAGCATTAGGAGAAATACCTAATGTAGATGACGGGTTGATGGATGCAGCAAACCACCATGGCACATGTATACCTACGTAACAATCCTGCACATTCTGCACATGTATCCCAGAACTTAAGTATAATAAAAAAAAATATGCCTAGTGATCCTGAGATAACAATCCAGTTGGGTAGCCCCATGCTGATCCCTTCAAATCATTTTGGCACCAGCCCTTTGAAACAGAGCCTGCATAGTGCATATGAGAACCCAGCAAGTTTCACCAGGCATTTCTTGTTGCTGGCTGGGTGGCTCAGGGAATAAATAGAGTAATTAGTGCTCATTAGCACTCCCACGAGCTATAATGCATCTACCTGAGGCAGAAAGATGCTTGCCTGTGTTCCTGAAGCATGGAAATCCCCATATGATCTCTTCAGTCTAGACATTTTTGCATTGCAGAAACAAATGCCAACTTGGCAAGAGTAAAATCCTCCAAGTGCCTCAAATAACAGTAGGTAAAACCTGTGGACTAGGGACAGAAGGCTTTCCTAGGAACAGTTAGTGTGTCTAAGAAATTGGTGCGCTGTTTAAAGCTTTCTCTTCTCCCGCAACCCGCCGCCTCTCAGTGTATGCGACTGAGGCAAACCAGATTAGTCAGAGATGTTGGACACGGTAGTCATATAACTTGATCCCCTTAGCCTCTTGTCAGCTATACTTCAGCAGCTGTAGTCTCCATCAGCGGAGGGTCTGGATTGTACAGAGTCATTGAGAAAGAAGAGAGAGAAACCTTTGATGGTGATCTGTGGCTCTGTCCAGGACCCTGTGCCATTGATAGTTTCTTGTTCCTGTGAAATACTAATCTGTGGTATAAAGGTGGGAGTCACAAAGGGAGAAGGAGGGAGCCAAGTTTTGGGGGCTTGGTACACATGCCTGGAGAAACATATAGATAAATCGTGAATTGGCAGATTGTTATGGGAAAGAAGCCTGAACCAAGAATCTGGCACTCTGATCCCTACATTGATTAGCTGTGTGATATTGGGCAAGTCACTTAACCAGTTATAAAATTGTTAGAACGATACAAGCCCAGCCCTCACTGGGAGGGCTTTAAGGATCAAATGAGATCACGTGTAAAATGCTGTAAAAATTAAGTAGTAGTATGATTTTTGAGTTTTTATATGGAGTACGTTAGCTATGCTTTAAACATCTTCACCCAAACCTCTGGTAAAAGCACCTGCTTTTCCACTGACATCCAGCCCTGTGACTCTAATTCCATCTCTGTGCCCTAAACTAGATTAGAGCCTGTTTGGATACCAGGTAGTTCCCTTGAAGTTTTTTGGAAGATGGTGCTGTCTCCTGGACAAGACAATAGCAGGAGCTCCTGATTCCTGCTTTGGCCTGTCTGCCATCCCCTTTCTTGGGAATGCAGTAAATTCTACAAAGTCATCATTCATCTATCAGTTCCACAGGAATTGTTCTCTGTTATTAAAAGTTTGGAGCATTGGTTGGCCGCAGTGGCTCATGCCTGTAATCCCAGCATTTTGGGGAGGCCGAGGTAGGTGTATCACTTGAGCCTGAGAGTTCGAGATCAGCCTGGGCAACATGGTGAAACCCCATCTCTACAAAAAATGCAAAAAAAACTGGCCAGGCATGGTGGTCCCAGCTACCAGGGAGGATGAGATGGGAAGATCACTTGAGCTCAGGAGGTTGAGGCTACAGTGAGCCATGATTGCACCACTGTATTCCAGTCTGGGAGACAGAATGATACCCTGCCTCAAAAAACAAAAACAAATAACCAGTTTGGAATGTTATGAATAAAGTGTTCAGCACTCAGTTTCATACTTAGGTGGAACTGGGTAGCTTTAGAATGAAGATTTGCTGGGATTTGAGGTTATAAAGTAAATATGTCTTTTGTGGGCAGCCATACTCTGATGGTTAAGGTTGGGTAGCCCAGCTGTGGCCTCCTTCATGCAAATCACTACCTTTGCTAGGTCTCGCCGCCTTTACTTGTGAACTTGCTGTATTCTCGTGCATTAACTCCTGTCCCTGTTGACTGGGTTGGTGTTCAGAAAGTGATCTGAGCTGATTATAAAAAATGTGTAGTTTTTAAACCGAGTGGCTATATGACAAGTGTTTTTCAAAGACTGTTATCAGCCTTCGTAGGACCTCTGAAGGAGCCTGTGACTTCTTCAGTACAATTAAAAAAATAATGCTCTGCATTAGTTATATTAGAAAACTGCTTCTGGTCTTAAATTATGTTCCCTAGAAGCAGACTCTGAGACCAGGAGTTGGGTGTGAAGGATTTTGGGTGTGAGCTCTCAGGAGATACCTGTAAGGAAGGAACAAGGCAAGGTTGGGCAGAGGAGAAGCTGACTGGCAAATGTGGTTGCATCTGAGACCCCAGCCACTTCTCTGGGGAGCGCTGGATAGTTCTTCAGAGCTGTCCCCATTTGAGCAAGGGGCTGGACCTTTGCATGCCTACATCAGCTAGTTGTTGGCAACTGGCCACCCCTTCTGAGGATATCACTTTCGGTGAGACTGTCCTGCAGCTGGCTGAGGACCTTCCTTGTGAACCATCAGCAGCCGGGGATGGGTGCACTGGTCCTAAAAAGGAAGTCTGGGTGAAGCAACATAGTGTCTACTATACTGTCCCAAAGAATCTAACCCTTTGAGAAAGAAACAAGTGGGTACCGCCAAATGCCCGGCATATAGCAAGTCCCTTTATATGGAAAGTTAGAAAGTTTGGATCCCTTAGCAAAACTGAAGGAAGAGATTATAACCCCTTTGTGAACTATTAAATAAACAGATCTCCAGCCTCTTGGAAATTTATGAGATCCTTGGATAATATTTATACCTGATTATGGTATAACAGGGCTTAGCTTCTGTATTTGTGAAATGACTGACCTATAATTGAATAATTTTCCCCAAGCATGAGTTACTGCATGTTCACAATATTCATCCTATGTGTATATAAATGCAGTCGAATGGGTCGCTGTAACAAAAGGCAAGCGAGTGAGTGAGGCACACAAACTCAGACTTAGAACCTTTCAGGGGACCCTGGGGATGGAGGGCAAATACAGGAGATTATAGCTTTGGTTCCCGAATCACCTTATGTGATATTTTAGTCATGGTTGAGGATAATGATTTAGGAGTTAAATTGCCAAAGGGTAAGTCAATATGCTTTGGGGGAGGGAGGAAAGAATCAATTTTCTGGCATTTCCAAAAGCCAGTTGCACTGAACAAATGTCTAAAACTGGCATAGTTTGTTGTATAAGTGGGATGAGTGGACAAAGCCAAAATTCTACCTAATCGCTTTCCCAACTGCAGATTAAGTCATATCTGTAAAAAGCAACATGGTTTTTCTTCTGCATTTTCTGCCTTCTAGTAAGTGAAGAGGCAATGGGTTGTGCTCTCCCATCATCTCAATAGTTGGAGTGTACTGTGGGGACTGGAGGTGGGGAAGCCTAATGACTTCGTTGTGTAATAGAGCAACGGTGATCAGAGGTTGTGTGTTCTGACCATGGACTTCGCTTCCCAGTGAGCCCCCTGGACTCTGTGTATTCTTTGCCTTTATCTGCATTGCCACCTGGAAGCTTTGTAATGTCAAGTCCTGGAAGATATTACTAACCTGTTTCCATTATGGGTGTAGTGGAAACATAAGTAGGTCACCGTTCCTTATTCAGAAGCTGAACAGAGTCAAGCTGCCATGGTGACAGGCTCTGTGTAAAAACACGCATCTCTGAACCTCTTGGAGAGATGTGATGATTTGGTCATTGGATGTGAAGAGGATAATCTGCCAGCTGGTTTATTGCGTTGGCTAGAAATAGGAGATGCAGAAACTAAAAAGCTTTCAAGGAGTCGTCAGATGAGAAGGAAATTAATGTAGCATAGTGATCCTGCTGTAGAGGAAAGGCTAAAGGTGAGACTTGGAATATGTGCACCATTTCTTCTACAGCTCTTGACTTGGATGATCCTTCTCAGTGTGATCCCACGAGTGTTTGGTGATGATCTGATAGTAGAAGGGGCAGAGCGTTTTAACTTTGTGCACGTCTTCCTCTGACTTCTCTATCTTTCTAACATGCCTGCACATGTGCCTTTATCATTGGCATTCTGGAGTTAGGGACATGACCTTTTCTACAGTCCAGATGAGGAATCTCCAACAGTGACTTTTCATTGTGACTCATGTCTGCAGAGAATGAATAAAGAAGAGTTTCTTGGCCAGGAAGTGTGTACTATGCAGAGAGAAATAACTGTTGTTGGGAAAGAAACTTTTGAAGAACCAGAATTAAAAGAAAAAAAAAAAAGAAGAATGAAGGAAGTCTATCAAGAAAAGGAAGAACAAGAAGTGATCTGCAGGGTGTTGCCTGGAGATATGGGAAATAAATCAAGAATAAATAAATGGGAAAAGATAAAATAAAAAACATTGCCAGTTAGGACCGGCTGGGGTCCTAGGAAAGTGGCAGTTCCAGCGGGGCTTGAAAAGCCACTGAAACACTCACTCACGCACACACAACTGCTCCGCCCTCTCCCCTTCTTTGGCCCCCATTCACCTGGTGTAGGAGGTCTGACACCCTCACCAGGGAGGATGCTTTTGGCTGTTTTGAAGGCGAGACCTTGAAGTGTGGGAGAGCTTCGCCTCTTTCGTAAGCTGATGTTGCATAACCTCCCCGAGAGTTAGGACATAGTGGTTAAGGACACAGGCTTTGGAGCCAGGCAGATAGGGTGTGACTTAAATGCTGGACCTCAGAAAAATGGCTTATTGTGAAGAGTTTAATGGAGCATAATGAAGTAAGTGCTCAAAACTGTTGTTAATATATGCCAAGAGTTATAACTAAATTTGTAAAAAGCACCTTCTTATACTCTCAGGCAAACTTTGAACCCGAGCTCAGCTTCAACAGGGAGCTGGACTCTATCAGTGGCCCCATGGGGGAGCTGGGCAGTAATCCAAAGCTCTGGGCGGGGTGTTTGAAGCAGCTGCAGATCCTCGCGAAGGGCTCTGGGTGCCCATACATTGTCCCTGTGGAGTTTCTGTACTTAAAGCACCTGATTTTGTTTGTAAGCTGCTCCAACCGGGATGTCTGCACACTCACACATGTTAACTGAGAATGGATTCAGGAACTATTTTAACATTTACATGGATAATGGGTTGCTTTGTTAAGTCATATGTCAATTTTTATTTAGCTCCTAACCATCTCCTGTACACAAGACACTGGACTCACAGCAGTGCAAAATGCAATGGTGTTAGGGGTTTGCATGGATATGTTATTTGTGATTTATGACAACTCAGAGAGAGGTAGGTAATATTACCAGTTTTACAGAGATTAAATAACTGGCCCAAGATCAAACAGAGATTATACCTTACTACATGGACTCTGTGCAACCACGAATTGTAAGATATATTCCCATATTGGAGATGTTAAATTAATCTTTACAATTAACGAAATGTGGTAAGTCACAGAGCCTCGATTCTATCCCATACCTGGCTGATTTCAAAGTTTGTGGTTTTTTCCCTCATCACATATAAGGGCTTGCAATCCTGTCTAACTGGTGAACATAAAACAAGCACAAATAAGAGGACAGTTAACATTTGTAAGAGTTGAAAGGGCGGCATTAATAATAACAATAATGATTGTTGTTTATCGCCCACTTACTCTGTGGCAGTGCTTTCATGTGCTTTGTTTGGGGGTGGGCACTAGTTTTATATTCTTTTTTTTTTTTTAACAAATGTGAAAACTGAGATAGGTGCTCTTATTCCCATCTTCAAATGAGAAAACTGAAACAAAGATTAGTTATGTGACCTTGGGAGATCTTCTCCAAGGTCATATAACTTGTATTAAAAGTCAGTCTACAACGTTGTGGTTAAGAGTACAAGTTTATTTATAACCATGACAGACCTGGTTTGGGTTCCAGAAGACTGTGATCTGATAGACAGGTGCTCAGTGCTCCAGGAGCACCTAACCCAGCCTTGTGGGGGTCTGGAGGGACTCCCAAAGTGAACGGCACCTAAACTGAGAAGGTAGTATCCATCTCTCCATTGCAAACCACTGTGCTGCTAAAAATAATCATAGTTGTCCTATGTTACTGACCTCCACTAGTACTATGAAGGTCTAAACCTGGCATTAGCTAGTAGGAACTGGCTTTATTTATAATTTACATCCTTTCCACTTCCCAAGAGCAACAGAGGAGGTTTAAAAGGAACACTATAAATTAGACAGTTGCTGAGAACCAGGATGATGGCTACATAAAACGTCTTGGAAATCCAAAAAAATAGAAGAAAAATATTATTTGATGTTCCATTGTGTAATGTAAGTCTCTGGAGATGAACAGCTAGGTATTCTTCCTACAACTTTTAGGCTATGGAGTGCAGTCTCAGGTGCTGCGAGAGCTCACACACTGGCCAGCCAAAGTCTCTGTAACAACTCAATCACTTGGCTTTTCATGTTCCTCTTAATTCTTTTTACAGAATTAATGATTTTTATTTTGAGTTAATATATTGCTAAAGGATGTGAAGATTGTGTGTCAAGCTGGCATCCTGAAATAAAACTGTATGTTTACAAATGGATACCCTGTTATTAAAAATAAATTTTGACAGACTGCGGTTCATAAGGAGACCCATATTAGAAGACACTGAAAGAGCCTTTAGAACATCAAATCATAATTGCTGAGTAGCAGACTGCGTTCCAGGTCTGTGTCTGCCCCTTCAAGAACATGTGACCCCTAATTTCCTCACCTTTAAAACAAGGGGGATAGGTTAGATATTCCCAGATTTGAGCTCTAAAATTTGTTTGACTCAAACATTTCTAATCAATTCTAACACAGCATTTGTTCTGACTAATTCATCAGGGTACCTGCCTCACAGCAAATGTTGAATTTGTTGGTCTCCAAGTTCTGTTTTCAATGAATTGAAATGGGTGTTATATTTTAAATTCTGATTGTCCATTGATTGCATGTCAAAGAGAATGTATTGCAGGCATTTCTCTTGGGTGTCTTTGGAAAAGAGAAATTTATTGTTAGTGAAGAGAATTGAACCGCTGGCAGTTTAGGGGTGAAGAAGGCTTTTGGCTGCAATAATCCCTGAGAGTCGACCC
This sequence comes from Papio anubis, assembly GCF_008728515.1. NCBI lineage: Eukaryota > Metazoa > Chordata > Mammalia > Primates > Cercopithecidae > Papio > Papio anubis. The sequence continues at coordinate 26,462,288 of NC_044984.1, forward strand.
CAGAGCCACTAACCAGCCAAAGTTGTCCTGAACTGCAGTCAGGAACGCTGACACTGGATCAAAGGACAACTGTTTTGGTTAGTTTGAGAGAGGTCCTGCTGCCGTGGAACTTTGAGGGTGGGACTAAGGAATAGGCAGGGCTGAGGATGGGAGAGAAAAATTGTACTCACTCTTATGTACCAGAGGTGGAATTCTAGTTGTGATTCCAAATCAATGTTTCTCAGGGAGAAAAAGCTCTTCTCTTTTCCTCTGGTTCAAGGCCATCTGACAACTCTGAACATAACTCTGGTTTGGTAACTCTGAACTTAAAGAGTTTGGTAACTCTGAACTTAAAGAAAGCATTATTCAATGATACTTGTTAAAGCATGGAACAAAGATTTTATTCAGTATCATTGCTACAGGGCTTTGCAGTGGGGGAGAGAGATTGGGTTCAATTCTGAATATTGCGTGGACAAGTGGGCATTTATAGCCAAGGAGCAGGGTGGGAGTCAGTGGAATGAAAAATACTAAGAGGAAATGTTGGGGTAAGGGGGATTCTGGCTAAACTAACCTAACAGGATTCTTGCTGAAGATAGGCCAGGGTGATCAGACACCTGGGGGATAGTGGAGGATGAGGATGAGGAATCTGATCAGATACTGAGAGTGAGAGGTTCTTGCTAAACTGACTTAGCAGGGTTCTTTGCTAAACTTGGATTTTATAAGGAAGTTCACGCAGGGGCCTAGCAGAAGATTTATGAGCCTGACTAAAGTTTGGCCAAGCAAAGAGTCTTTGCCATATAACTCATTTGATAACTGAACTTAACTCATTGCCAGATGACCCCGTACACTGTCCAGGCTGGGGATAGAGGGTGATTGAAAATAAAGATGAACTCAAGCTTACGATGACATGAAGAAAGTGAAACTACAAGTCTGATCTCTCCCCAGGCCCTCAACAATGCCACCACTGTCACCACTCAGTCCAGCTGGGCCGGGGATGGTGCTCACCCGCACTCTAGATGAATGCTGTTTTGTGCTCTGCTGTGTTGGTTCTTCTGCAGCCCTTTCTGGCTTAACGATAGGTTGCCCCCGCCCCACAGGAGCCAAAGGTGTCCAGTGAGGCTTTCTCTGTGGATGGGACTGATACACACCATGACATGTGTTGGGAAAGTCCCTGGTGCTGGATGAGTTCTCCTTCAGTAGCTTTGAAGTTATGTGGCTGACCCTGTAGGAGTAATTGGTTTCTTATGAATGATGACCTATGAATCAAATAGGAAGCAATTCTTATCTACAAAGTTTATCTCCAATGATAAGGAAAAGGCCGCCAAGGAAGCTCATCGACTCAGCATTCACAACTGCAGGGGACACCATTCACACCATTCATGTGGCCCTCATTCAATGCTCTTGTAATTCTTCATACCTCTTAGAACATTTTTGGGTGATCTTCTATTAGAACAGGCAGATGGAGTTGAGCTGGCTGCAGCCAACGATCAAATGGTTCCTCAAGTATTCCTACTTTTCTTCCCCTCCTCTTTATCTTCCAATTGAGTAAACAGATGCTTTCTGAATTAGACGTGTTATTTAAAAAACTGATTAAAGAGGCAGTTTATAAGCAACTCTTGCTAAGTGCCTTGGGTAAACCTGCTGTCTCACAGAACTGAGCAGGGCAGAAAAAGGCATCTTATGGAATGCCAGTGTTTCATCTAAGTTTAATTTGATACCACGGGCTGCTTGACAGCACCCATCTGGTTAACACTGAGTACTTAGATGTCTATTACGGTAAATGGCTTAAAACTGGCAACTTTTAGACATTAGCTCACAATCCCATTAAGATTCCTGTTAAGCCCTGGGGATAATGCACAGCCTGGTGTAATCAAGAAAACTGTAGCAGTTACACTCATCCCAACATCCCAATTATTCCTAACTTAAATGTTGCCATCCACCAGATTTCTCAGCCTAGTGAAGCTGTTCCCTCCATTTAAAACAATTGCTTTCTGAAAATTTGTATTTCTTTGGTAAAAAGATATATAGTAGGAGGAGATGATTTGGAATTTAGAAGTGCTCACCACAGGGTTCTTATTCAGTATTTTTATCAGTGACTGGGAGTTGCAGTTGAAACCAGGCTGGGAGAGACAACCGATGACAGTCAAAATCCAGAAAATAATCTGTACAAACGATGACAATGGTAAACTGAAGCTGATAATGCTTTAAATAACAGAGCTGTATGTCACGCTGTGAATATACATGAAAAAAAATCAACTGAAAACTGGCATGACTTGGTTTGGTAAAAACTTCCTGGAGGTTTATATTTCAGCAGAAGTCAAATTTGTGATATTGCTGCGAATGGAAAGTTCATCTAACCATGTTTAGCAAATTTCATGCAAGTTAGTGTCCCGTTTCTGGAGATAATGGTCCCTTTGTGCACCTTGTCGGAGATTCTACATCTGGGGTCTTATGCTCGACTCCATACACTTTAAGAGGAATGTTGCCAAATTGGAATGTTCCCAATGTTGGGATGTGGAGATCGTGCTGACACCAGAGGTCTGGAAATTGTGTCCTCTTAGGAGCGGTTTGAAGAACTGGGACTGTGATGTCCTAGGAAGTTAAGGGAGACAGGGCTGCTATTATAAAACATTTGCCTGGTTGCCAAGCAGAGGAAGGAATAGACTTGTATTTTTTGATCCCTGAGGACAGACCTCAAATGGCAACAGAGGCTGGGGTGGGGCGTGCATTCTTGTTCCTTCATGGAAGGCAGGCCCTTCCAGTAAGTAAACGAGCCAAGCTGTTGACAGGAGGTGGCAAGATTTATGGAGATGCCTCAGAAAATATTCGGCCTTTCCTCCTAGATGTTGGCTCAGGTCCCCTTCAACAATAAGGTTCTATGGTTTTGTAAAATAGCTAGCACCCCTGGTTCTTTTCAAAAATTATTTTCTTCAGAGAGATAGAATGGTGGAAGAAAGGCACTCTGCTGTGACACAGATCATAGAAAGTACAATAACTGCTTGTTTCTGATGAGAGCTGAAAATGCTCTGGAAATTTCTCTAAATGTGGCTTTTCTTGTTCTTTATTTTCTGCAGATCCTGCCAGGACTATAGATTCCTTATTCCTTTATTTATTCGGTGTTTCACTCGAGTGGGCTAAATAACAGTGATTATTATATGCAAAAAAGGTTGCTACAGTTATTTTTCCCCCTGATATGAAAGCTAAGCCTTGTTTTCCTCTTCTTGGCAGAAATTGTGCTTTTCTTTGGAGGAAATCATAAATCAGGATTGAAAGCAAAAGCTGTTTTGACCCAACTCTTCCCTTTTTCTTTATGGAGTAACAATCACTTGGCAAGGATGTAGCACGTCGGAGACAGATGATCAGAATTAAATTCTTTTATCTGTTAACAAGCTCATCTTTTCATGGACTCAAATCCTTTTAAGAAACATTATTTTGGGGGGAAGAGCCCCCATTTTGTGTTAATTTTTCTGATCCTTTGACAAATATGTTTATTATTCTTTTAAGCAAGTTGGGCACCATTTTACATAAAATTATAGCTTAAATCAGAGCCTTATGATTGAAAGAGACTTTGCATAAAAAAAGCAATTACTTATTTGTCAATGTTAAACTTAGATGCAGTGTTTAGAACTTAAACTGTGAAGTTTAAGTTGAATTGAGTAATGAATACAGAATATTTTGGAATTAGCAATTAGCCTACTGGATAAAGCTGCTTCCTGAATACATCTCTTGCTTTTGAAGTCAAGTATTTTCTTGGCATCACAACAGGCCAGTTTTGAGTAGTCTTGTTGTGGTTGATATGCTAGTTTCAAAATCTGCTGGAGAAATCAAAGCTCCAGTGTAGTTTTCTGACTTCCCACATGCCTAACTGTAAGATCTCTGCCATATAGATGGCTGATAATATTTTCCATAGCCACCTGGAAGTAACGAAGAGCATTAACATTCATTACTGCATGTTAATGAAACATATAAATATTGAAAATAAATATTGTGTGACTTGAATCTTTAGCAAGGTTTCTATTCTCTGCCAATGATAACATTTGTTATCATAGAGTGAAAAACCAGTTTCGGCTGTCACCAAACGGGAGCCATCATGGTAATACCCAGAAAATGTGACAAAAGGCTAACTGTTGTGGCGTTAGTTTGCACTGTTAGTTATACAGACATTTTGCAGAGATTTGATATGAGGTTAGGTTTATAGGAATTAGGAATTCATGATGGAGCCTCATGTTTATTGCTTCTTGGTCCACATTGGGAAAGGTGTCAGTTATTGAGGGAACAGGAAATTTCCATCGTGCTTTGCTGCTGGCAGTCTGGATTTGTGTTGTTTCAGAAGTTTTCCTGATGTAAGCTACTTTTAAGCCAACACCCCCCTAATATTCAAGCATTGAGCAGGAGAGAGCAAGTTAGAAGATTGTCTCTCAGAATTACTAACAAGTCATCTCACCTGTCTGCTTTAAGCTTCAAACAGGTTAATCCTTGGAACTGCTGAGGGCTAATAAATTAATATACGTAGGCCTGTACTTTTAAGGGGAGTGATTATTTTGCATTTGCTCAAACATACATGTTTGAAGGGAAGGAGAGAGGAGGATTAAGCTTCCTAAAAATCTCAATAAAGACCCCACCCCTCAAAAAAAACCCTCACAATCTTGAAATAGGGCTTACCAATATGTCTAAGTGGCGTGGATTTTGTTTAATTTCAAAATCTGGAATTGCATTGAGTCTTTTTATTTGAAAATCCTTCATGACTGATTTCCCTATGTTTTTTAGGAAAAAGAAGGGGGTGTCTGCTTTAGAAGTCTCTTCATGGCTTGATTTATTTTGAAATTAATGAAGTACAAGATTTTCTCTCCTTCTGCTGGCCTTTTTTGTATCAAGCTAAAGTTTTTAGGAGTAATATCATGGTAACTTTTTTTTTTTTTTTTTTTTTTTTGAGACGGAGTCTTTCTCCATTGCCCAGGCTGGAGTGCAGTGGCATAGTCTCGGCTCTCTGGGAGCTCCACCTCCTGGGTTCAAGCAATTCTCCTGTCTCAGCCTCCCAAGTAGCTGGGACTACAGGTCCCTGCCACCACGCCTGGCTAATTTTGTGTATTTTTAGTAGAGACGGGGTTTCACCGTGTTAGCCAGGATGGTCTCGATCTCCTGACCTTGTGATCCACTCGCCTTGGCCTCCCAAAGTGCTGGGATTACAGACGTGAGCCACTGCGCCTGGCCACATCATGGTAACAATATTTAACTTTTAATCTGAAAAATTAAAACTGTGGTGTTTCCCAGGAACCCCAAAAGTCTATAGAATGATATTTAATATAGGTGCTGACATGGGTATGTTTACAATATAAAAGAACTCTGTCTTTTGAACATCAGCTTTTATACTCGTGGTATTTTTACCTTTAGGTCAGATCATGAAAAGTCTCCAACACTGTTGGCATAGTACATTTTGTCTATTTAAGTGCTAAATGCCTCCCTATAGGGGTTTTATATGAAAAATGAGTGATGCAGATGTATTGGGGACAAACCTGGAATTACTGGAATGTGAACTTCCTTCTTACATTTGCAAGCACTCAGGAAAATTCTCTGTCCCTTAGATCTAAATAAATTCTCTAGTTTTGTTTTCTGATAATCCTGGGAACAGATCACTTGGTTGTTTAAGGGATCATGTTTTATTCGAAGCTCTATTCCTTTATTTCCAAGAGTCAGTTCTTTTCTTCAACATAGCCTTATCGTACTCCACAAGACTTAGGGTATATGTAGAAAGTGTTCTTTCTATATATGTGGTTCTTAGGACTTTTGGAATGCAGTAGGTATATTTGGGTGGAAGTGGACTAGAAATATTTTGGAATACAATTATTAGGCATTTTATGGTTTACAAATGCTTTATTAGTATGCTCACATATTCTCTTTCTTATACCTTTTTCTTTTCCCTAAAGACCTTCTGGGTTTTGTTTTGTTTTGTTTGTTTGTTTTTGATACGGAGTCTCACTCTGTCGCCCAGGCTGGAGTGCAGTGGTGCCCAGGCTGGAGTGCAGTGGTGCAATCTGGGCTCACTGCAAGCTCCACCTCCCGCGATCTGGGCTCGCTGCAAGCTCCGCCCCCCGGATTCACGCCATTCTCCTGCCTCAGCCTCCAGAGTAGCTGGGACTACAGGCGCCTGCCAACACACCTGGCTAATTTATTTTTCATTTTTTTAGTAGACACGGGGTTTCACTGTGTTAGCCAGGATGGTCTCAATCTCCTGACCTCGTGATCCACCCGCCTCGGCCTCCCAAAGTGTTGGGATTACAGGCATGAGCCACCGCGCCTGGCCTCTGGGTTTTTTTTTTTTTTTTTAAGATTATTTGGTGCTTGAAACCTATAGCTATGATTTTGAATGAACAGGGCTACTTCCAGTAATTAGATCATATAATGAAGATTTGAAAGGGCTTATTTTCATTTCATCTCCTGCCCTTCCCACAATGGACGCAGTACAGAAAATCAAGACTATATGTAATTACATAGTATGTTATACACACACACACACACACACACACGATATTCTATATAGATCAAGACATGTCTTACTTCTTTGTGGGCATTGGGTAAAATAGTTTAGGTATATATACTCTTCCTTCCCACTCCCACCTCTCCACAAACACACACACACACACACACACACACACACGCATGCACGCTGCCTAGAGTTAATTATAAATTATGTATATGTTTGATCTTCAGCAAAGTGGAAGCATAAAGAATGATGTTTAAATGCACTGTAGAGCCCCAATTCGGAAGTTGTGTTATCGCAAAGCCTTATTAGAATGCAAAGCCTAATTAGGTTAAACTTACTTAACCTAAAATTGCCATTAACTTATTTTTCTGGATATAAATCATAGCCATAACAGTGATTTTTTTCTTTTTATTTATTTTTATGGAGGCAGGGTCTTGCTCTGTTACCCAGGCTGGAATGCGGTGGCATGACCACACTCACTTGAAGTTTTGGGCTCAGGTGATCATCCTGTCTCAGCCTCCCAACTATAATAGGTGGGACTACAGACACGTGCCACCACACCTGGCTAAGCTTTTTATTTTTTATTTTTGTAGAAATGGGGCCTCACTGTATTGTCCAGGCTGGTCTCAAACTCCTGTCCTCAAGCGATCCTCCTGCCTTAGCCTCCCAAAGTGCTGGGTTTATACGCATTAGCCACAACACCAGGCCCATAATAGTGATTTTTAAAAATTTTTTTATTATTCATTCATTTATTTATTTTTAGATGGAGTCTCGCTCTGTCACCCAGGCTGCGAGTGTAGTGGTGCAATCTCAGCTCACTGCATGCTCCACCTCCCGGGTTCACGCCATTCTCCTGCCTCAGCCCCCTGAGTAACTGGGACTACAGGCACCCGCCACCATGCCTGGCTAATTTTTTGTATTTTTAGTAGAGATGGGGTTTCACCATGTTGGTCAGGCTGGTCTCAAACTCCAGACCTCGTGATCTGTCCCCTCGGTCTCCCAGAGTGCTGGGATTATAGGAGTGAGCCACCGAGCCTGACCCATAATAGTGATTTTTCAACATCAGTGCATATGTATGATATTCTCAACAGTGCTAAATACTGATATCGGCTGTATTCGCTTAATTCTTTATTTATAAAACAACTTTTTAACTAGAAGATTTTTTCCTGTTTCGTAAGGTTTGAGGAATGTAATGGTTCAAAGGAAAAAAAGCCAACCCAATAACACAGCACCAAAACTCTCTGTGATTTTACAACTGGATCATAAGGATACCTGTGGTATTCGAAAACCTAATTATAGTTATACCTCTTGGCGTAATTATAAGCTCCTCTCCTTCCAGACAGAAAAATTAAATGGTGAAATGTTTATGTACATACATAGCACCAATGTGGAATAAACCCTGCTATTTCTCTACATGAAAAATAAATGTAATTGGGCTAAGTTGACATTTTCTAGAGAGGACACATAGGGTAGGAGATGCTAAAGCTGTTTCTTTCTCCCCTTAGAAACAAAACACTGTAATTGTCATTTGAATTAGAATGTACCATGCCAGGGACTGAGGCTTTCTTTAATGATAAAATACAATCTATGTAATGTTCTTCTGTGGAGAGAATTTGTGTTGACAGGTAAGTATTACACATTTTAAAATGTACACCCAGAATTTTTGTCTTTGTGTAAAATATTACTGCTTTTTCGTCTTTGAAACGCCAAGGTTTTCCCCTTTGTTCTCAGATAGCAGTCAGTAATCCTGCACTTTAAATTCAAATTATTGGCTGGCTTAGATCCTGACTGAAAAATTTGGGAGGAATAAAGGATCATGGATTTGCCTGAGGAAAGATGAGTTCACAAAACCTCAGGAATGAATTAAATGCAAAATGAGTCTATTTGTTTTGGTGGTTTGGATTTGGGGTTCTTTGTAGCAAAACCTCATGGATTCTATCAGTTTGGATTTTGGAAATTAAGTTAGATGGGACTAGTATTGTCTTTGAGAGAGACTTGTTGAGAACAGACTGAAGAGGAAAAGCTCAGGTGAACACATGATTTGCATCCAGTACATGTTGTAAATTATTGGCATATTTTGGCTGTTCCTCAAACCAGGCCTGGCTGCATCTGTGCTTAGAGGTAAAACTAATAAGAGGATCACATTTTGGGTTCTTTGTGTGAGCTCAGTACTGTGTGAGTGAGTCACTTACATCAACATAGCCATATGAGTTGAGTATTATTATTACTTCTATTTTAAGATGGGTAGATATAGGTTGAGAGGGCTTGGGTAATTTGAAAGGACACAAAGTCAGGATCTAAATCCAGCCCTCCTGGTCCAGAGGTTCATCCTTGTGATCCTGACCATTCTACCCCACAGGAGCTGCTGTTAGCTTTATTTCTCTGTGCCTGAAAACTAAATATCCTATGTACTAAACCTTTCTTTTAATAACACATAAAACTGGAAAACAAAAGTTCATAAATAATCACCTTACCTGAAGAGATGATTTTTGCTAGATTTTGTGGATTGTGGAGGAATATTTTTCCTCTAATCTCTTAAGATCCTGTGAGCCTGAGAACTAAAACAACAAAAGACAGAATAACAGCGGGAAAAAAGTTCGTATGGAAGAAGCTCAGCAACTGGTTAAAGCCAGAGACATGTATACCTAACATAGTAGGGTATAGGGAGGGAATAGTGAGGAGAGAGAAAAGGGCTCTGGGAGGAACCGCTGGGTTTCTTTATGGAAGAGGAAGGGGTTTCTAGAGATAAACAAGTTTGTTCTTGCAATTGTGAGTGGTCTTTTGGTCTTTCTGTTTTCTTCATGGTCACAAAGGTCCCTGGAGAGGGGATTTGTGGTAGGTTTACTCTTGGCCTCCTTTCTGGGGGTAAAGGCCACCTGAAGAGGAAAATTATGGCAGCCTAATTAAGTTTCTGCTTCTAGTCCAGTCAAGGAAGCTCCAAGAAAGCCGCTTTTTGTGTCTGTTGAATCTCAAATATCTTTAGCTTAAAACAATATAACAACTGTGGAGTTCTGAGTGGGTCTCTGTAGGTGTTTTGATCTTCTATTTTGTGTCGTTGGATAAAACGTGTCATTTTCCTGGCCCTCAGAACCCTCTGATGGCATTTCTCCTCCCTCAAAAGGAAATCAGTCTTTAAAATGGCACAGAAGTTATGCATGGGCTCTCCTCTCCAACTTCTCCGACCTCTCCTGATCATCTCAACCTTGTGCAGTTTGCTCCAGCCACAGCCACCTGCTTTCGTTTCTGTAGTTCTCCGAGCACTCCTCTTCTCCTGCACGTTTGCATGTGCTCTTCCCTCTGCTTGGGGTGCTTTTCCCCAGAGAACTGCATAGCGCACTCATTTTCTTCACAGCCTTCCCTCACTAGCTTATATAAAGCAACAGCTCCAGGCTGGGCAACATAGTGGTAGCCCATCTGTACAAAAAAAAAAAAAAAATTAAAAATTAGCTAGATGTGTGCTGTGTGCCTGTAGTCTCAGCTACTTGGGAGACTGAAGTGGGAGGTTCGCTTGAGCCCAGGAGTTAGAGGATGCAGTGAGCCGTGATTGCCACTGCACTCCAGCCTGGGCAACAGAGTGGTACCCTGTCTCAGTCAATCAGTTAATCAGTCAATAAAATGAACTAGCGACCCTCCTGTCTGAACTCTCTTTTTCCCAACTCGGCATTGTTCTCTCCATGGTATCGCTGTCTCTTGTATTTTCACTTGTTTATTTATTTATTTGCTGTTCCTAGGCAGTGACTGTGTTTTGTTTATTGCTATATCCTCAGCAACTAGATGAGTGTCTGGCACATAGAAGATGCTCCAGAAATATTTGTTGAATAAAAGAAAGAAATGAAAATGTGTGAAAACGTACACAGACATGCCTGTGCACACACAAACATGCACAATATCATACATGGTATTGTGCAGCCTGCTTTGCATTGTATCAGGACTAGTATTACATTGTATCGCTATTTTTGTAATTTTTAAAATTATTAAGACTTTTGACAGTGTAAATTGTCTTGGTAAAAATTACTGAGATTTAATTGGAGCTACATGATTTGTTAACCTGGGCTTGTCCTGTAAATGTTAGTTGGCCATGATTTTATTTTTTACTTTACCTTTAATTTACAAAGCCAGTTAGTTGCTAATCCTGTTAGCAGCTTTAAACATCAATATTCCCTACTCCCATTACTACTAAGTCACTCTTTTTAAGAGTCATAATTGTGCCATGCTTTTAAAAATATTAAAGAAAATGAGCTTTTTAGACTGCTAAAACTGGGTTTAATTCTGATTCTCCTATTGCCAGCTCTTGTGTTCCTGGGCAAGTTATTTGACTTCTGAACCACAATGTTGTTGATTATTAAGATGGTTATGATAATATTGAACAGAGTCATTTGCAGGTTTAATTGAAATAATTCATATAAAAGTGGTGCCAGTTCCTGTTTATACCCTGAAAAATAACTGCCAGGCAGATTGGAATACTTGACTCTGTGTTTTTTAACCTCACAATATAAATGGATATTGTGTGCATAATTTTAAAGATGTTTCCCCACGCTGCCTGTCTTCTGGTTGTTCAAACACTAATCTAGGCACTGCTGTGAAGGAACTTTGCAGATGGAATTAAGGTTACTAATCAGCTGACCTTAGGTTGGGGATAGTTTTTTGAATTATCTAGGTGGGCCATCTGTAAATAATTACATAAGCTTTTAAAACTAGACAACTCAGGCCAGGTGTGGTAGCTCACACCTGTAATCCCAGCACTTTGGGAGGCTGAGGTAGGCAGATCACGAGGTCAAGAAATCAAGACCATCCTGGCTAACATGGTGAAACCCAGTCTCTACTAGAAAAAAAAAAAAAAAAATTAGCTGGGTGTGTTGGCATGCGCCTGTGGTCCCAACTACTTAGGAGGCTGAGGCAGGAGAATCACTTGAACCTGGGAGGCGGAGTTTGCAGTGAGCTGAGATAGCGCTGCTGCACTCCAGTCTGGGCAATGGAGCGAGACTCCGTCTTAGAAAAAAAAAAAAAAGCAGACCAACTCAGAAACTCAGAGATGAGGCAGAAGAGGGAACCAGTGGAGAGACTGGGCACAAAGAGAAAAGACTTGTAGGGTAAGAGGAGACTCCACCTGCCATTGCTGACTTTGAAGGGGCCATAAGCCAAGAAATGCAGGTGATCCCTAGAAGTTGAGAACAATACCCACAGGCAGCAAGGAAATGATGATAAAGCCTCAAGTTCCCCTATCATGGATCCTGGTGGCACTACTCCCTCCTTAGTGTCTTTCCCCAGAGCTCCTAGGCTGTCAGTCAGGGTGTAATTTTACAGAGTTATTCCCTGCATTTAATATGTCATTGTGCGTATGTTTTTTTTAATTTTTTTAAATTTTTTTTTTGTTTTTTTTTTAACATAAAGGGACTTAAGGAATATGCAGACCCCAGAGACTCAGCACTGGGCAAGCCAGCCATAAACACTTCCCTTTTTTTTTTTCTTTTTTGAGACGGAGTCTCGCTCTGTCACCCAGGCTGGAGTGCAATGGCGCAATCTCGGCTCATTGCAAACTCCACCTCTCAGGTTCAAGTGATTCTCCTGCCTCAGCCTCCTGAGTAGCTGGGACTATAGGCATGTGCCACCATGACTGGCTAATTTTTATATTTTTAGTAGAGACAGAGTTTCACCATATTGACCAGGCTGGTCTCAAACTCCTGACCTTGCGATCTGCCCATCTTGGCCTCCCAAAGTGCTGGGATTACAGGTGTGAGCCACCATGCCTGGCCAATGCTTCCCTTTTTACATGCATTCGATCTGTGAGACAGTGAGAAATTACTGAAGTTTGAACTTTTGTTCTTTCTTCTTCAAAACTTGAGATAATGTACACAGTCCTCTGCATATAAGAAGATAGAATGAGTGTACTTTTTATCTCCAAAATTGTATGTAAGGATATTTGAAAGGGAGTCAAGTGTGTAGTTTAGAAATAGTCTTCTTAAACATTCACATAGCTCCTTTCACAGAAATAAAATTCTCTGAGCCCTTTTCATTATGATTTACCAAGTCTGGTCTTGTTTTTACTGTTGTTGTTGTTGTTTAAAGAAAATTCTTTTCTAGTTGATTTCTGGAAGTTGAATGGCAGGGAGATGAAGGTACCTTAAAGGTAAATTTTTGTATGACTAACTTTTCTCTCTTGTGCTAATTATACGTGCTTTCACTTTTCTCCAGCAGTCTCCAAGTTCATCTTCCCTCTGGCCTTTGATGTGTGTCTGTCAGCTAATATTTTTATACAGATGGTATTTTCAAGTTCCTGCCAGAAGAATTCTGGGGAATACTTTCTCATCTTGCTTTCCAGGTCTCTCCCACCTCTCTGCCTCCCTCTTCCTAATCTGCTCTTTGTTCTTACGACGTCCCCTCCTATTGTCCCAGACCACCAGCCCCTTTGACTCCCCTTCTAGGCCAGGTGCTGGCCAGTCACCTCACCGAGATCCCTGAGAGCCCTCAGAACCCTTTGTCTTCCTGTCTTGTGCCATGACTGCCCTGTGATCACTGCTTCCAGACTGTAGGGCACTGCTAAGCAAAATGATGAATCACTGCTGTCTCTTCAGCAGACTAATTAATAGAAGGCAGTCCTTTGATTCTTCATCTCCTGTTGACTTCCCAACCCATTTCCTTCAATAGCTCTTACTATGTTTTTTACACAGTTTTTAAGTCCCAGTCTGCAGTCTACAGTCAGTCTCTAAGGATGACATTACCACTTTATTTTATTGAGAAGATCTGGGTCAGGGAACACAATTCAGATGTCAACAGGGGCCATTGAAATTATTGAAATGAAAGGGATGTCAGGCAGGGGCTGTTGTAGACTTGCAGGATGCTGGCCGTGCCCAAGGAGGGGCAGCACTGATTGGAGTCTGGGGCAAGCTGAGCTCAGTATTGCCCCATCTTCTGTTTTCTCTAGAAAAAATCAAATATCTGGTTTTCTAGTGAAATCTCTACATGTTGAAGTCACATTTTTTGGAAATGCTGTGTGGACTAGAACAAAATACATCTGGCAGCTAGTTGTCTTGATTGTTGGGCTTCTCTTTCTTTTTTCACCTCATCGTATTTCTCTATATCCATTTGCCAGCATTTCCTTGTCTCCAGGGTCACTTCTTTTCCTTCCTGTCTCACACGTCCAGTTGTTGTCTCTCCACCTTTTATCTGCATAAAAACATTCAGGATATCCCCCTTCCTAAGCACATAGCTAATGACTCCTCCTTCCATGCTCTTGCCTGTGTCCTGGTGTCCCGTCTTTTCTCCATTCTTTCATACTGAGTGTATAAACAGTGACGGGGTCTATGTTCATTGCTCTTACTTCTTCACTCCTTCTTTTAACCCCTGCGATCATTTGTCTTCACGACTTCTCTGAAGCTCTCTCATTCCCTGGATCCTATGATTGTACTAACCCGAATTTTCCTCTGTGAACACTACTTTGCCATCTGTTTTCACCAGCTCATCTTGCTACATCCTAACCATGTTATTTGTCCATCTTACTCACTTTTCCTTCTTGAATAGCCCCCATAACTACCCTTAATTATAAGTTTTTTTTTTTCTGGTTTTTCCTAGTATTTCATCTGCCCATCTCATGTGACAGCCATACCATATTATGCTAGATTACATTATAGGTCATTAATATGCCTCTCCTAATAGATCATGATTTTTTTTTTCCCAGAAAGAGACTTTACCTTATTATTACGTTTTTTGGGTCCCCTACAGCATGTAGCCCAGTGGTAGGTATCGAATACATTTTTGAAATAACCTTCACATTATTAATAATTAAAACCTAAGACCATAGGATACCTCTGACACTGCCACCACCAAGCCCCGCAGATTAGAACTTAGGAAGGTTTTTTTGCTGCATGCTAGGTTTGGCCCACGACAGTCAAAGAAAAAACTTCGTCTCTCACTTGAATGCTTCTTCCACAGAAGATTAACTCTATGATTGTATTCCAGGACAGCTGACTCCACCTGCTGTTTGCAAAATATGGAAGATATATTATCATATAGCAGGGATGGGTTTTCTTCAGAAGTACTGTTCTAGACAGAAATTGGTAAAAACTCAAGTGAATCAAAATCCTTTAGGATAAAACCCCATTTAGAATAGTGATGGGGGCCAGGGGTGAAGAAGAGAGGTAGTTCCTCAAAGTTAAGCTTTAGTTTTGAGGAGGAGATTTTAACTTTTAATTATGGATAACAACTACTGAAAATGGATAATAATGAGGACTTTTTGGGGAGTGGGTGAGGGCTTATTGTTTGCCAAGCTCTCTATGTGAATTACATCACTTAATTCTCACACAATAAGTGGGAATTATGGAATCTCCGTTTTATAGATAAGGACCCTGAAGCACAGAGATGTTAAGTCAGCTTGTTTAAGGCCACATAGTCAGCGAGTAGTGGAGCTGGGTTTCAGCCAAATCCCAGAGTCCATCCTAGTAACCACTCTGTACCAGAAAAGGGAGTTGAGGGGGGAAAGAAAGGATCAGTCTGGAACATCTGTTTCCTATCCCTGTTCCTAGGATCTAAATACTACTTTATAGCGAGTCTGTTCCTGCCCCAAAGACAATTTTGTGGCACCTTTGCACATTATCCCTCAGTTTCTCTTCCATATTACTCAGTGTTAGCCGAAGAGGAAAGCATACTGGTTTTGTTCCGTTCTAATCTATAGCAATAAAGGGCAGAATATCAATAAGGAAAAATTAACCTACCTGAATTTTAAAGGTGAACTGGGATGTGTTAAATCGTACCTGCAAATACAATTCAGACCATGGGATACTCTACAGGCCCAATAACTCAGTTTCTTCAATGAATAACTTGGAAGGAAAAAGAAAAAAGATGAAGAACGAACCTGTAGATTGAAACATTATTTAAAGATCTATCAACCAACCACAGTGGTGGGTCCTGATGAAACCCTAATTTAAACAAATGGTTTTTAGATACAACTTTTATAAAATAATTGGGAATGTGATCACTGACTAGAAATGGGGTGATGCTGGCATAGAAATTCCTCTCCCTAACAACAGGAATTATTGCTAATTTGGGGGATATGATAATAGTCTTACAATTACCTTTTAGACATATGTACTAAAATATTCATGAAAGAAATGATAGGATTTCTTGGATTTGCTGCAAGATAATATGGGAGTGTGGGTGGTGGGAGGATTGATGGAGCCAGATTGGCATGGGTGGTGACTGTTGAAGCTGGTCATGGGTACTTGGCACTTCATTGTATTAATCTACTTATGTTGGTACATCTTTCACATTTTCCATAATGAAAGTTTCAGGAAAAAAAAAACTGGTCAATCCAACTTAAACAATAAATTGTTTTAAAACTTTAAATACTTAAGGTATTTTAAAGTCTGGAAAGGTGGTTTAGTCTCAATGAAGTTTAATCCTGGCTCAACATTCAGATCAAGTAGATATTGTCAGGACACTGACTGAAACCCAAGGTAAGTTGCTATCCCATATCATTGTGGAGACATTCTGGACTTAAAACAATTTAAGAGATAGGGTATTGCTATGTTGCCCAGGCTGGCCTCAAACTCCTAGGCTCAAGCAATCCTCCTGCCTCAGCGTCCCAAGTAGGTGGGATTGCGGGCTCTTACCACAGTGCCCAGCCAGACTTTTTAATTTTTAAGGGCAATGGGAAAAGTATAAAATTTGCCTTTAATCTAACTCCTATTCCTCTTAAGAGAGGACGTGGCATGGACCCATAGTGGCCTCAAAAAGCTGCAGTCCTTGATGGTGTCGTGAAGAAGAAGGGTCATGGAATCTCATAAGAAAGAGAAATTGTCATTAATGCTGGTCAGGCAGTTAGGCAAATGTAGCCACAGTAGTCTTAGAAGTTATTTTTTTCATGTTTTCCGGGTCATTAGGGAGATTTTGTTCTTAATCTCAAAAAGTCCTGCTGTATTCTTTTTTGTATTGGTTGACTATTTAAAATCAGTTTGCAGGGGAGAATGTTCTTTTTCTAGAATGTCTTGATAAATTAAGCTTAGGATAGTGTACTTAATTACTGATTTCTGTAGAAGTTAAGAATGCCAGTGTGACATCTTTCTTCACCAAGCCCATCTCATTCAGCTTCCAACTGTGTAAGGATGAGGGGTGGAAGTGGAGGGGCCTTATTTTGCTTTGGAAGTGGATAATGATGCCAGGATGTTCTCACATCACTGAGGGCTTGTGGGTGTGGTGGGTAACTTAACAGAGCCGGCTTCCCTAGCCAGCCTTCTCCTTCCATCCTCTCCCGGACTTCTCCCGTCTTTTAGACCCTTCCTTCCTAAAATTATTTAATGGCTTTGCTTCCATGACCTGTGTTCTCTCCCAGTGCACTTATCAAAAACCCATCTTGTTGCTGACCACTTTTAAATGGATGAAGTTCAGCCATGAATGAACCCAGGGCTCTTGACTAAACCTTCCTGACCTGTTTTTCCAATACATTGTATATGTATTCACCAAGAGGTTCCATAGGCTTTTGGAACTCAAATGTGAGAAAAATTTAATTATGCACCCCTCGCCACTTTATTTTATGTCTTCTGAATTCTCTGTTCCCACAGAGAAAAAAGTCAGAAACCAGAGTCGTAGAGTCATTAGTGATGTCTGCTGCTTCGTGCCCCAACTGAATCCCCTAAATGCTTTTCTCAGTTTTCCTCTTCCCTGCGTTCTCACTGCTAGTTCATGGCCCTGAAACCATAATTGCATCCCCTGCCTCCAAATTCATCCTCTGTTGTGGTCTCCAGCACAATCTTTTGAAATTCTAATCTGATGTTGATTTTTCTCCCGCTTTAAAGCCTTCTGCACTGGGCTGTGAACCTTTTTCATCAGAGTACTGTTGTCATCAAACTTGTGAGCATCTCGTTCAGTATGTGTATTTATTATAAATAATACACACATTATTGCACGGATATATTCAATATTGTAAACACACCTACAAAGTAGAAGTCTCATATTATCTTTCATACAACAGAAATAGTTAGGATGGCTGACTATGCCTTCTGGTCTGACTGCTGAAGGCACTCTTTGATTCACCCCTCTGCTTTCCTGCCTACTGGCCTTCTGTCAAGAAGTCTCCCCTCCTCATTCCCACATGTTCCTACTCACCTCAATCATTCCTGTGCATAGATCTACATTTTCGTTTTGTTTTGTTTTTGAGACAGAGTCTTGCCCTGTTGCCCAGGCTGGAGTGCAATGGCGCAATCTCGGCTAACTGCAGCCTCTGCCTGCCATGGTCAAGCAATTCTCCTGCCTCAGCCTCCCGAGTAACTGGGATTACAGGTGCCGGCTACCACGTCCCGCTACTTTTTTGTATTTTTTAGTAGAGACAGGGTTTCACCATGTTGGCCAGGCTGGTCTCAAACTCATGACCTCATGATCCACCTGCTTCGGCCTCCCAAAGTGCTGGGATTACAGGTGTGAGCCACCGTATCCTACTGTATCTACATTTTATACAGTTTCCAAGTATAGGTATTTTAGTTCCTGTTCTCCATGGTCTTTAGCATTATAGCCTTGATAATTTCTTAATTTTATTGCTTTGACTTCTCCAAATTAATTAAACCATTTACCATCTCTCTAATATTGGATATTCAGATATTTCCAATTACTCATTGTTATTTAGAGTTCTGTAATGAACATCTTTGTGTATGTAATTTTTTCCTGCTTTTTGCACATTATTTCCTTAAGACAAATCCATTTGGATGTAATTAGTGACTCTTACTACATATCATGCATTAATGCTTTCCTAAAGGTTTTGTATTAAATACAGTGCCACTAACAATGAATGACCAGCAATTTTTCTACAACATCGCCACCAGTGAGTGTTAGGATTTTGTGTGTGTTTTGGTATATGTAAAATGGTAACTCATGGCTGTTTAATATGCATTTTTGGTTACCATTGCAGATGAAATTTTCCCCATATACTTATTTTTTTTTCTGATAAGGCTAGGATTTCAATTTTTTTCTTAAAATATATACTCTTAAATGAAGTTGTATTTTACATACTATATAGTAATCATTCCTTTATCAAATATGCAGTTCTGTTAGCTTCTCTAATAATAAAATAGCTGCATACTATTCTGCCTATTTGTTGGATGAGAAAACTTGAGGCTTAGATACGCTAAGTAACTTGACAGATCATATAGCTAAAAGTTGTGGCCATGGGATATTAAAAGTCAGGCTGATTTATTTCAAATTCTATCCTCTAAGTCATCTTGCTTGCTTCCTTTGACAAAAACAATACCTATTGTTTATAATAAAATTACGAAATACAGATAAGCAAAATGAAAAATTAAATCACATTAATCTGAAATCCTGCCACACAGTAACAACTACTGTCAACATGGTGTCATATGATAGCATACCTCAGAGGGAGACACAAGACCCACTGACTGGGGGTGGGAGAGGTTTTGAAAAAATGTGCATGTACCTCTCCTTTCATCTCCCCTCCCACATCTCTCTCTAATTAAAGATGTTACTGGTAGTAGACTGCTCTAGGATCCGTGACGAAGGGGAAGAATAAAGTGTTGAAAGCCACAGATGGTTATCCTTCCTGACTTTTATGTGTGTGTATATTTATGAAAAAGCAGATCCTTTAGTATATCATGAGTGTCCTTCTATGTCATGAATTACTGGTAACCACTCCTGTAACCTGGTTCTGCTTAATATTCTGATGGATGTACCTCAGTGTACAGACATTTAGACTGTTTTTCATTTTTTTAATTGTAAATATTATAACATTCTTGTGAAAAGAGTATATATTTATCTTTGCTCATTTTTCCATGTTTTTCTTGTGAGTCTAATAAATGTAGAATGATGGGCCAAAGGCTATTATATTTTTAGGGCTTTTGATGAGCATTGTCAGTTGCCAATTTACCAACCAAAAAAGCGGCTATCAATCTGGTCTGTGGTAAAATGAGAAGGAAAATGGGGGAGGAGATGAACTCACCAATCCATTTTTTTTTTTTTTCCCTTAAACACACATGATGCAGAGATCATGATTGTAATCTGACAATGAAAATGTGCCTACTCCATGTGGGACATTTTATGGGAAAGAGTCTCTGCCGTTCTTGTGGGGTCAGTAATGATAGAGTTCATAATGGGCCAACCCACTTTTCAGACCTATGATGACTTCACTGGGGTATGTTAGTTCCCGCAGTTCTACTGACATGATAAAGTGTTATATTCCAGTGGGCTGAAGTCATTGCTTTTATTCAATCACTATACAAATTTCACATTAGTTCAGAATGGCCTTTCACAATGCTTGTGGGATCTCAGTGGTTTGACTTCATATTTTTTGAGTGATATTTGCAGTCACATATTGGTTAGTGATTGAGTGGAAGTACTTGATTTTACAGGATTTCTTGGATATGGATGCCTGAATTTTGAGAGTGGTGCAGTCATTTCTTCCACATTTTCAGAAAGGATAGAACATATTTCAGGACATTTATAGAATGCTTTTTTTCTCTGAGGACATGATGACTGACTATAATCCGCAATCTCTGATTTCTACTCTGATGCTTCAAGAAGTATACAAATAATGGGAACATCTACTCTAAAGTTCTTGCCCCCCAACTGAATTGAAACCCACTGTTTAAATATATTGTTATGTAATTTTACACTCTAATTCATATTTTTATATAGTTTTAATGCATTGTTATGTAAATTTGCACTTCAGTCCATATTATTCTCATATAAAATAAAGTTTTAAAATATTTGCCACAAAGAAAAATTGGTATATAGTTGGTATACCAGGAAGCTGAACCATGTTCTTTGCTTCACTAGGCTGCCAGTACAGTCTCATATAGCATGTTACTGTACATATGTTTACTTTTATATAAAACTTTATGGCAGACTTTAATCATTTCAGTCAATTCAGTCAAAATTTTCAAAGAATGACAACTTTTGAATTCTACAACTGCTCAGAATCTTTGAATTATGATCTTACTGTGGAAAATAAAAATAATTTGGCAGTATTGGCAAAGAAAGCAAGCCATTACTAAACACTTCAAATATGATTGCAAAGCAACATGTTAATTTAAAAACATGTGGGCCTTGTTTGATGTAATGTGTCAGTAGATATTACAAATACTAAAATTTTGGAACCTTGAGGGAAATTGACTACACTGACTTTTATTTTGGCATGGAAAATGGGTTCACTGAGGACTTTGGGACATGGGATTATCAGATTATTCATTGAGCTAATATTTACAGCACAGTGCTTAGTACTATGGGAACACAAACAACTGCACACTAAACCTTTTAAAGCATGAGGGATGAATCCCAAGCTCTCATCCATCCTCAGATTTGCAGATATACCATAACATGTAATTTCTTCATCTCTTTAATGTCTATTTATTTTATTGGCTAAAGGCTATCACTTCCTTGTACCACTTGATCTTCACTTTGATTGCTAGGACTGACTGCTGGCTTTTTTCTAACAATCCCACAAAGAAATAAGTTTGAAGTTTGCTCATGAGAGTTACTAGATAGTCAGAAAACAAAGCTTTCTTGGAATACAGATGTTTATTGGTTGGCTGGGCTCCATGTAACTAACACAGCCCAAGCTTGTGATTGGAATTTGCTTCTCAGCTAAGTTACTTGTCAGCTCTACTTGTCAGGGACTCTTCATCTACAATTTGAAAATGCCAAGCATCTATTTGAAAGAATCTGTTATTTGAGGGACAATGTCTTACTGGGAAAGCAAAACAGACTTTTGGAATATTTAAACAGTGAACATTAATATGTGATTAAATACCCAAATGAATGGGTGGTGGAAATAGTACCGGGTGTTGGCAAAGAGAGAAAAGGAAGACTACTTAGGGACATAGTATGTATTGAGCCACAAATATGGTTTTGAGCGTGTTGCTAGTAGAGGTTTTCATGTTGGTAGTAGAGGAGAAAATAGGGTCTTTAACAAAGGGTACAGAATGAGTATGGCCTCAGAAACAGGAGTAGATATGATATACTGAAGAAAAAGCCAGCCATCCTGGAGGCATGAAGACCAAAAATAGAAGGAGATGAGGTTGGAAAAGTCGGAAAGGCAAGATGTGGAAGGTATTTAATGTCAAACTCAAGGATCTAGACTTTACTCTGCAGACATTGAAAACCAACTGGAGACTAGTATAATTAAAAAGAAAGTTAAAGGCTGGGTGCAGTGGCCCATGCCTGTAATCCCAGCATTTTGGGAGGCTGAGGTGGAAGGATTACTTGAAACCAGGAGTTAGAAACCAGCCTGGGTTACAAAGTGAGACCTCATCAGTACGAAAAAATAAAATAATAAACTAGTCAAACGGGCACACCTATATTCCTAGCTACTCAGGAGACTGAAGCAAGAGGATTGCTGGAGCCTAGACTTTCGAGGCTGTAGTGAGTTGTGATTGTACCACTGCACTCTAGCCTGGATGACAACGTGAGACCCTGTCTCCTAAAAAAAAAAAAAAGCCCAAAACAACAACGAAATGGTTAAGACCGTCTGTGCACATGAATTGGTGATGAGTAATTTAGTGCTATATTTTCTCTGTATTTATTTGGAATCATATAAACCTATATTTCAGTACAGAAGGGCACTGAGTCACACTTAGGTGACATATTTCCTCCCAAAATCCCAGCGAACTTCAGGAAGTGGTGGGGGTGATTCAGCAAGGGGATATCTTCCTAACCATGTGATGGTTGTGGCTGCATAGAGCTCTTTTTGCCAGGCTATGAGAACAATCTTTCCGTAATTTCTGTTGTTGACGCTTACTCAACGTTTTCTCAGATGGAAACTTGGGGGTAAGACTAGATGGGAGCAAACTTGGAAGTTTTAGAGTCTCTCTGCTAAGTCTTCCTCCTGAAGCTTTTCTGAAGCGCCGGAACCTCCTGGAGAGGCCTTACTTACCAAAGAAAAGATAGATATTGGTCAGTTAGCTTGATTCTTTGATTACTTATGATAAAAAATAAAGAATATGATAGGCTTTTATATTCCCAGTACCCCAAGATTGGCTCTAATCTTAGATGGGTCTTAAAAGTCCATGGAAGTCCATGTATAGTCTTATTTTAGGTATCTTAACCTAAATTGTGCAGAGGTATGTTTTAGTGGATTGACCTAACCTAACTAACAGATCTTTTGAGATTTTATTTTGTATAATTTATAAAATGGAAAGTATTATCAATGTAGCATAAAGGTTAAGAAATGAGCTCTGGACCTGGACTGCCTGGGTTCTGGTCCTGATTTCTCCACTACTTAACCTTGGGCAAGTTATTTAACCCCCTGCCTCGATCATCTCATTTAGAAGATGGAAATAATTTACTTCTTTCCTAGGATTTTTGTCAGAATGAAACGAACAAATTTGTTGTTTATTTACTAAGAGTAAAACTCCTAAAATATTGCCTGGTATACACATTCCCAATAAATATTGCAATTAGTGTATCATAAATGAAAAAAATTAAAGCAGGTAAAGCTTAAGTGATTAAGTGACTTAGGTAGTTATCCGGCAACATGACTACACCAGGATTAGCATTTCTTATTTTAAGACAGTCTACTGAAGTAGCTGGTTTTTTAGACCAGAGGTCAGCAAATCTTTTCTTAAAAGGGAAGATATAAACATTTTACACTTGTGGATCTTACGGTCTGTGTTGCTACTACTCAACTCTGTCATTGTGTCTTGGAAAAATCAACCACAGGCAAAATGTAAATATATGGGTGTGGCTGTGTTCCAATAAAATTTCATTTATAAAAACAGGTGGCAGACCCACATTTGGCCTTCTTACAGACCCTTGCTTTATTCACTTAAGTCATATCTGAAAGGATACTACAGATTCCATTTCATTTTGAAGGCTGAAATATGGCATTATGTACTATAATAAACAAACTTTGCTTTTTAATGATTGTTTAACATGTTAGTCTCATGATGGTCATACTTTAGGATAGCAAAGGGATTTAGAAAATAAACAATAGTAACGAATGTGTTTTTTATCTCAAAGAGATCCATAGAAATCACTTATTTAATGGTTGGAGAATTGTCTTGGAATTTGAGACCTGAGGTTGTGGGCAGATGTTAAGAGTTTGTTTGATTAAATGGACCCAAATATAGACTGGTTTCTTTTTTTTCTTCTGTATGTATGGGATAGGTTTGTGAGTCAAATAAAAAGCTATTTGTAAGTATACTTGTTATTTCACTAAGGGTTTTTCTTCTAGGAATGTTGTTTGCATGGGTTTGGATTTTTTTATGCCTTACTTTTCAGTTTGATAATGTGTTCTTGTTTTCAAATTAAACTCGTCGTTGAGCCTTTTTGCGAGTGGCTATGTTGGTTAGTTAGTATTTATAGCTTAAGTCTGTTTCTGAGGAAATGACTAAAGTCTCTTTGCATTCAATCAAAACTGTAGAACAAAGAACATCTTTGACTTACTTAAACAAGTCCTATGATGAAAACTCAAAAAATATAATGGTTCATGTTTATAAATGTTTTTGTGTATTCAGTCCTGGTTAGGCCAAATAATCAGAGCTCTGTGTTGAGGGAGGGATTGAATATATTCAGTGCCTGTTAGTTAATGTGAATTTCTCTGGAGCACATTCAGGCAATGCTTATTTTCTCATAATCCTCCTCCCATCTTTGCCTGCCCCCCGCCCCACGCCGCCACCACCGCTTTTTTCATTTTACATATTGTTTTGAATTGGATTTTATAGAACATAGAGTTTTTTTTTTTTTTCTTCTTCTTCTTCTTCTTTTTAAACTCTTCTACTAATTTTCTCCTTTCTCATTCTTAGCCAAGAGCCCTAATCCAGGTGAAGCATGTAAACCTTGCACATGGAATTCCCAGCAAGGAGGCTGGTGTGGCTCAGGGCAGGGCCTGGGAAGTGACTAACTTGCAGAAACCCGCTGTGTCTTGTTCTCTTCTGGAGACCCCTGCTTCACCATGTTGTGAACATCTGCAGCCCCCCACTGCACCCTAATCTTTCCCTCTTACTGTTGACTCAGTCCTCATGGAAGTGTAGGTGCCCTTCCTTCTGCTCATGATGTTCCAGGGCAGGAGATGAGGGGGCTGAGTAGGGAAGAAGAGAAGGCCCAGGTCCTGTCTGCTCGGACCCGGGCTGACGTCTGCCCTGGGACTCAGGCTGGGACTTGTATTTTACCATAAAGGCCCTATGACAGGTGGTGGTTGGATTTTGGGGTTAGATCAGCTGTGTTGTGGACTGACTGGGATTTTCTGCACTAACTTTTAATCTAATTGTTACTTGGTTCCATTGATTGTTTCAGCTCTTTCATAAGCAGCTGGAGGAACCACTTCCCCAACTAAATCTTGGGTCTAAGTATGAAACATGAAAGTGAAATCGCACCGCACAAGGCTGCACATCCACTCACTTCTGCCTCTGCTCTCAGAAGCACATGAGGGTGGGATTCCTAGGAGCTCACTTTGAAAACTGCTCATTAACATGACTGTTTACTTTCAGAGCACAACCTAGTCTTAAACTTGAGCTTGCCTACGTATATATCATAAATTACTTAAAATTTGCTGGGATTAATGTGTATATATGGGCCATATATGAAGCCAGCTGTAGGAGAAAGCAGAATGGACAGATACTTACCTGATGTGATTTGATGGGGTGTTGAGAAATTCCATGATGAAAATCCACAACCTCATTCATTTCTGAAATTCCATAGTCAGTAATGCATTTTATTTCACTGTTAAGCACCTGCCTTTTCTGAAGCTTTTTTTTCTTTTTTAATAAAAATGTCCTCATGAAGGATATCCATTAAGTTATTGCAACCTTGGAGCTGATCCTTTTGCTTCCCTGCTTGATTAAACATCTTGGGTTAATGAATCCTCAAAAGGACAGATAGAAGGAAGGAAACAGCCATATCCGTACATCATAATTTTGTCTAGGACTGGCCCTGACTCTGTATGCATTTGTAAAACACCTGTGGCAATAGCTCTTGTATTTAACTGGGAGACATCTTGCTTCCTCCTTTGGATGCAGGTAGTTCTGAGGTATTTGAAGAGAGGGCATCTCAAAAGGAACTTGCACTGTTCTTAAATATTCTTTTAGTACCAAAATATATTTTATTACTGTATCATGGTGAGGATATATGTGCCCGTATATACTAATGGGAATTTTCCCCTAAGTATGAGTTATTCAAGAGATAAGAGAATCAGAAACGCAAGTCTGAAAAATAATGTGTGTATTTCTACTTATTTTATACAACTTGTTCCTGTTGGACAATAAAATAATAGATTGTGGGCATTTCCAATTTTTTTTTACCTTAATGACAAAATATTGCAAAACCATGGTTCATTCATTTACTCAACAAACATTCATAGAGTACCTACCATGTGCTACTACTACTTTGTGCTATAAGAATTAATGATGGTGGCTTCAGCGGAAAAATTAGTCATCAGGGAATATTTGAGGTTGTCCAATAACTGAGGAAGGAAGGGAGAGAAGGGTGGAGTACTGGATGGGGACGAAGGAAGAAGGAGGATAGGAGAGAAAGGATGGATGGAAGGAAGTCCTTAACACATGTTTTGTTGTTTTTAATTTTACTCATGTTATCTAGTTTAATGTTTTTTATATACTCAGCCATTTGCCACTTTTATTTTTTCTGATGCGCTATAATTTTCACTTGTCATTTTTGTATTTGTTTCTTTTCAGTATAAAAGAACGTGTGGATCAGTTTGCTAAGTACATCCAAGATTTGAAGAACTGAAATAAATCGGCATTAAACCTGCTTTTTAAAAACGTAAGTGAACTCACTTCTGGCCATGGTTCATTTCAGACCTCTCTAAAGCCTGCAATTCTCAGTGTGTGTGAATTTTTTTCCAGTAGTAAAGTTACTTGACTCTAGTGAGTCTACTAATTAAGTCTAGGAGTGTTTGTATCCACTTCCCCTTTTAAAACCTGTAAATTCTAAGAGTAGCATGAATAACATAGGTGGCTGTAGGACTTAGACGTGGCAGGCAATGAGCAAATCTTCATTTGGCACTGAGAAGGAAAACACAGACAACCTGGTAGTATATAAAATAAAAAGCATAGCCCTCTTCTCGAGTCCTTCATCACTCTCCACCTCACAGACCATTTCACCACCTTATCTACACCAGTGAGAATTGCTAGTTGACCCATTAATGACCCAGTAGGCTTAGAATATGAGGCATTCGTTTCTCACAAGCATATTTACCCACTTCCTCCCTATTTCTCTTGCTCAGTAGTAATAACTACTATTTATTGAGCTTCTATCAAGTAACAAGCATTTGATTAATTTGATTCCATATTCATTCCACAAATAGTGTTTCTGAATGCTTGCCGTGTGCCAGGCATGGCCCTGACACTACTTATTACCTTATCCTCATGGCACCCTTTCAGGGTAGGAGTTAACACTTCAGTGATCTGGATGAGGATATGAGAGAGGTAAGGAGCGTGCTGACGGTCACCTAGCCAGTGAATGTGAACTGTCTGACTTTCTCTGATTTGCCGTATCCTAAAGCATGTTTAGATGGTTTTCCTGGCATGGATGTCAGTAAGAGATTGGAACCCCCTGGATCGTATTCATAATAGGAATGTGATTCTCTTCCTTTTAAACCTTGGCTGCAGTCACAGAAAGGAAGGAAGTTAGAGGAACATCCTGTCACACAGCTTTGGTACCTGTGTGGGGAGCTAAGAGATCTGATGTCCAGTTCCAGTCCTTTCATGAATTTCCTCTGTGTCCATGAGCTACCTAACGTCCATGGGAAGCAGTTGATCTTATGCCAACCAAAGGGCATGGACCAGATGCTTTCAAGGGTCTGTCTCAGTCAGCTCTTTGCTGAAGGACCTTATGCATGGAGGAAAGTGCATACATCATTAAGTGGATAGCTTGAGGGAATAAATGTCACAAAGTAGACACACTTCTTCAGTCAGCACCTTGATTAGTAGAAAATTACCAGCACCCCAGAGCCTTCCTCCCCTCATGCTCTAGGAGCAACCAATATCCTGCCTTGTGATGCCTTTGTTTAGTTTGTCTTTATGAATAGAATCATACAGTGAATATTCTTTTGTGTCTACCTTGTTTTGCTTATTATGTTTGTGAAATCTACAATATTATATACAATATTTTTTGCATTCTCTTCGCTCTAATGCTATTCAATTGTATACCTATTTTACGGTTGCTGGACATTTAGATAGTCTCTTGTTTGGGCGTATTACTAATAGTGCTGCTATGAATGTGTTGTGCATATCTTTTGGTGGTGATTCTATTTTGTTTGTTCAGGGACTAAAGTCATTTTAATTCGTGGCACTTCGGAATGATGTTGAACTTTAGGTAGCCAAGTGATTTGTCTGCTTCAATGTGATGTTCCAAGCTGCTTACTCAACAGGAAGATGTTTTTGTAGATTACTCTTGTGGGGTGTGGGCAGGTGGAAGCCCTCTCTGATATGTGAGTGGTGTGTTGGGGCTTATTGCCCTGGCAGAGAAGGGTTTCAATTGCATGGTACAGGAAGGGACTATATAGGGGAAGAGGAAATAGATCCAAAAGAGAGATGTGTCTGGGGATTCCCATAGAAACTGTCAGGATATCTTAACAATCAGATCAAGAACCTGGAAAAGTAAGAGCCCCAGGGAAGACTCACCTTATGAGACCTGATGTGTCTAGGGAGACGAATAGAGAAAGAAAAATGGAGGCAGGCCTGAGCTCAGAAGGAGCTCTCAAAGAATTTTCTGAACAAATTCATTAAGCCTAACTTGTTTTAAGGAAGTTTTGAAAAACCAGTCCCTAAAAGTATGAATCTTGAGTCAAGAATAAACTTAAAAGTATAGAACTAGGAAAAAATGTATTTTCCCAAACAAATACAGGATATGAGCACGTGGACTTTGCCTTAAGACCTTTCTGCATTCAGATCACAATTCCACCACGTTCTTGTCTCATGACCTCTCTGGGTCAGCGTCCACATCTGTAAAATGGGGATGGTAAAATGTCCACCTCTAAGATGCCCCCAAAATTTGCTGTAACAATTGACTACAATAGTGTTAGTAGTGTGCTTCAGGGCACATAGACCTGGCACTAAAAATGATAGTCATTATATTTCTCATTCTTGTTACTAAGATTACCCATTTGTATCTGATACTTTATGAGAGTTTTCAGATCACTTTTTAAAAATATGAGACTTCGGGGTTTTTTTTGTTTTTTTTTTTTGAGACGGAGTTTCACTCTTGTTGCCCAGGCTGGAGTGCAATGACGCAATCTTGGCTCACGGCAACCTCCGCCTCCCGGTTCAAGCGATTCTCCTTCCTCAGCCTCCCAAGTAGGTGGGATTACAGGCATGAGCCACCATGCCCAGCCAATTTTGTATTTTTAATAGAGATGGGGTTTCTCCATGTTGGTCAGGTTGGTCTATGAACTTCAGACCTCAGATAATCCATCTGCCTTGGCCTCCCAAGGTGCTGGGATTATCGGCATGAGCTGCCGCGCCCAGCCGAGACTTCAGTTTTTAATTTAAGTGTAGTGAATACTAACAAAAAAAGATTTTTTCTACTTGCCTCACCTTAGACTGAAACTCAGAGGAAGGATGAAGGGAAACATTTGTCACTGTGTCCTTGGCATATCCCTCCCCAGGGTGAGTCAGTGAAGACACTCTTAGTTGTCTGAACTCATTTACTTAGTTCACAAAGAGACATGCGGAGCTGAGATTGGCAGAAAGGAAATATGTAATTTCATACATTATACTCTATTTTTTCCCTCTTTTTTTTTTTTTTTAAATAAAAGACAGTCTTGGTTTGTTGCCCAGGCTGGAGTACAATGGTGCGATCCTTGCTCACTGCAGCCTTGAGCTCCTGGGCTCAAGTGATCCTCCCACTTGAGTCTCCTGAGTAGTTGGGACTACAGATATGTGCCACCATGCCCGGCTGGTTTTTAAATTTTTTGTAGAGACAGAGTCTTGTTGTATTGCTGAGGCTGGTCTTGAACTCCTGTCTTCAAGTGATCTTCCCACCTTGACCTCCCACAGTGCTGAGATTGCAAGTGTGAGCCACTGCTCATGGCTATACTTCCAGTCTTAGGTGTTCTGGTAACTGGCAAATATATGAAATTTCATTTGCCTAAGAGTGCAAGCAATACCCTAGTCTCTCCTCTGTGCCAGTGGTCCTTGAGTTCATGGATGACAGTGGTGAATGCTGTCTGGTTATACCACTTTTGAGGCTGAATGGACTCAGGCACAAGGTGGGAGCCTCTTGTCCAGCTTCATCTCTGTCTTCTCTTCATTAGGTCAAGGAAGGCTGTGGACAGAATGGTTAGCTGTTCACTCAGGCTTGCCTGTATCATCACTCCACCCTGTAGTGCAGTGGTTTGTAAGTAGACAATTTGTAGCCACTGAGATAATGTCATCCCCAAAGAAAAGCATCTACTATGGATTTATCCTTTGCACCATTTTCTCTGTACCCTTTTTGCAGTCTTTATCACTTTCATTATTATGTGGGGTTTGGGGCTTCCTATCTCCTAACTGTCTTTTGTGAACTAAACATTATTTTAGGCAATTTGTACTAAAATTCTAAAAATACTGCTTGGGGATGGCAGTCTTATTTGGAATTGTGTCACATGTTGTTTGTTTTGTCCTTAATTGGTTCATGATAACTTGGACAATATGTAAATGATCTTGTTTTCATCATGTAACTCACAAAATGTTTTCCTTTACATTTTTTTTCTTTCATGCTTTCTCCTTTTCCTACCAAATATCTGGGCTCACTTTTACCATCAGATAGAGATTTAGTTGGGCTTTTAGAACTCTCTCTTTAAGCAGATGCTGTGTGTGTGTGTGTGTGTCTGTAGTTTGTGGGCTGTTAGAAGCTATTTGCTCATCTTGTCAAAGCCATAGCAGTCTTTTCATTCTCAGTTGCTTTGCTTTCTCCTCACCTCTTAGGAAATTGGCAGCCAATGACTTTGATTTTTTTTTCTCTATGAGACAGATATGCTGGTGTATAACTGTAGACAGAGGAAGAGTTTGCACATTTAGCAAACGATCAAATAAGTGGCGTGTGGATGTGTATGTACATACATGCTGGCTCTATAACTGAACAAGTGGTGTTTTTTCTCTCAAGTCTCCATGCATTTATACATTTAATTAGGAGGCTCAAGTATCTGTGATGCCTTTTAGATATATAGCTCAACAGTTTTTTAAGAAGGGGGAAGACGGTCCAAGACAATTTTTACTCTTGTTTAGTGGATGTGTGGTTTAATGTTATGATACGTTGGGGAAACCTGGGTTCTGACTCCGTCGTTTCAGTGAGCCATGATTTCCCATTGTTTCAGGAGTAGAGAAGTTGGGGAAGGGATCTCGATAGTTCTTAAATCTATTATTTAGCAGTAGCTCAAGGCTGTGTGCATCATAATCAAAGAAACGAGATTGGGTCCCCTGGGTGTGGTCTGCATTTCTTCTGTACTGTAGCTGTTCTAGTCTTCTGGTCAAATCATAGCTCAGAGCTGCTTCAGCCGAGAGGAGACTTAAATTAGGGATGTGCAATTTACAGCCATTGTAGCAGGATCCATTTAGTCCATAGGCAGAAGGTAACATGTGCTATCTCTGTAGAAATGATAGCAGCTTTCAGATAGAAATAGCCCTGAGAGTTTCTTGTGACTATTACCTTCAGCTGAGGTGTAATCCCTTACCAGTGGTGGAATCCTAAGTACAATACAACAGTTAATCATCTTCTGTGTTTTCATCTGTGGTTCAGAACACAAATTCTTACTGTTCCATCAGCTTTTCTTGCTTATTGTTTGTTTTTTACCTAATTCCTTTATTGTTGTAGTAGTAGTTATATGCTTGGCTTGACATAGTTAGGCTATTTGATATTGTGGTATTAAGATATTTTCGAGGAAAAGGTCATCAGCTGTCTTTCTGGGCTATTCTGGGCATTTTGTACTCTATTTTGGATCTACGTTTTCTTGCTCTTGATTTCTGATTAGCTGTTCTTCCTCTTTGCTTTGGCCTCTCAACTTGCTTGGAAGCTTTTCAACAAATCTGCTCTTGGATGACTGCTTTGTTCAACAAATAAACATTATCTCAACCTTGGGGAAGAGTTAAGAAGACACAGGATGGAACACTCTGTTAGATGCTTCTGGTTCTAAGCATGGAATTCCTGGAACAGAGAAGCTAGCTTCCAATACATTGATGTCCGGAAGTTGTTTTCCTGCTTGAGGAGGTCACATTTCTACCAAGAGAAATGTGAATTCTGAGGCATTTTCAAAAGTTTTGGATGATTTGGTGAGATTTAAATTGTCTTATTTTTGATAAATTTTTATAAATTAAAGAATGCATTATTCGCTTAGAAGAGTGAGATTTTTGATTCTTCGTGGTCTACATTGGTCTTACCTGATGTCGCACACAGGCCTTTCAATGCGATTGGGCCTACTGTGTGGTTGGGATAGTTGAAAGCCAAGTATCAAGCAGGAAATAAGAGTAGTAGATCTTAAAGCATTAGCATTCTCATAAGCGAAAACAGCAACACCCAGGAAAAATCCATTTACTTTTACCCACAGTCCCCCTGGCCTGTGGACCTCTTTTCTTCTCTTGTTAGCCAGCAATCTCTTCTTTGCAAGACTGTGGGTAATTCAAGGGGGACAGAAAAGGACAGAAAACACCAAGTGCCTCTATCCAGAGGGTGACTTTTGTTTCCTCACTTTGTGGCCCCACTGGATTCTCAGAAGGTAAAGCTGAAAGAACTCAGAGTGTATGGCTGGGTTTTTGCACTCTTTACCTGATAAAATCAGTTGATTCTTGTCTTTTGTGGTAGTTGTGCTCTGACGTGATTGTGAACGCTGAATGACCAAATACTTTTCCTAGGGGAAATGCAGAGGGAGGTTCCTGCGAGCCTTTGACTACAGCGTTTTTGCCAACTGATCAATACAGAACCTTGTTTTATGTGTGTTTCTGTTTAGACATAGACACCGTTTTCACATATGTTGTTGAGTCATTAACACTGACACACACCCAACAGCTTTGTAACTCAGGCCTGAAGGAAGCTGACCTCACACACTGGTTTCATCCTTGAGGCACGGCCTCGTTGCCTCAGGAGCACCAGGCAGCCCTTCCACACTGTGCGTGGAGCCATTTTCAACAGCACAACGATTGATGACAAGCACAAACATGTGAACAATGTGAAAAATGTGACACAGAACAGATCATGAAAAGGACACTTTATGGCAGGAGGGCTGAACTGATGCAGGAAAGTGGAGCATTGCCTTGTTCAACCTGAGCTGGGAACTCCGCGAGGCTGACTCGGAATTCTCACTCCTTTGCATGTGTCCGTGAATGAGTGTGAAGGTACTAATGTGGGGGTTGCAAACAAATTTTAGCAAGTGGGCCAATTCGCATGTGTCAACTGCATAACAGAAGCAAAGCAATCCCAATTATTGTGATAGGAAACTTTCTCGGTCCCACTGTGTGGTTCATGTAGAAAACCAATCATTTAAGGTAAAAATGAACTGTAAGCTGGTGTCGCCAGATCAATGTCCAGAAGACGTTTTTAAATAGGCTCTTGTGAGATGAAGACAGGCAAGGAAAATGTGCCCAAGAAATTATCATTTGTTGTTGAACAAATGATAATTAGCTGTGCTGCCAGGCTTTGAACATTTAGAGAAAGGGAACAACGTCATGTATCCCCATGTCCTTGGCATGAAAGGTAATAATGGCCAGCACCTAGGGTCACCTCAGCAAGTGAATGAATCCTAAATAAATGAATGAAAGAGCAGGGAGAATTCTTAGTGATGCCTGATGGCCCACTGTAGGGCACCTTAGGAGTCTCATGCATCGTTTTAGCCTAGATATATCATTTCCTGCCCACTGTGATCCTTAAATTAACTTGCATAAATGTGCATCAACGGGCGGAAACAGTAGTGTCTGACTGTGAAAGGAAATCATGTGACACAGAGGTTATGTATCATGCTCATTTTTATGCACAGCCCCTAGCACGTTAATGTTCATTAAATGGATTTGAATGAATGAATGAATTTAAATATTTGGAATGCTTAGAAATGCAATGGCTTTAAAAAACTTTTTAAATTTAAAACAGAGGTGACTTTGTAAGTCACTTTGTACTATAAGCCTGTACTCAGAGAAGTAGAAAGATGTGGATATTCTTTTGTTAACTAGCTTTGTCTATTGTATGAAACTGAGCTTTTCCACTCAGGAAACATCTACACTGTGCTGTGTGCTGTGTCTCCCTGCACCCCCCCTCATATAAATATCCAGGGACGAGAGTTAATTAAAGTAGAAGCTAGTTAGGTTTTCTGAAAGGAAATGACATTCAATTTCAGATATTATCTGTTTAAATTATTTCCTGCAGATGAACTGTTCGTTTTACGAATTATTTATCATGGAGCTAGTGTGTACAGGAAACTGGGCCAGGGGCTTTGGAGCATGCAAAGATAAGCAGAACATAGGGGCTTTTGTCTAGTGCGAGGGAAAGACGTAAGTGCACATTTTTGTAAGTCTGGATAAAATGTACACTAACTACAGGTAAAAGTGAAGTGCTGTGGTGGCATAAGGAAGAGTGAGGTTAATTCCATCCTGCTGTGTTCTATGGAGGAGCTTCAGTATAACCTGGGTGTTGAATGCCCATTTGGGAGTGGATGGGCAGCAGGGTAGACTGGAGAAGTAGCACATTAGGGCAAGAAGAGGTAACAGCATAGGCAAAAGCACTGGAGCATGAAGGTACAAGGAGCAAGTAACATAAAGGTTCTGGAGTGTGAGGGGCAGTGGGGGAGTGTTGTGAAATAAGACTAGAAAATTGCCTCAGGATCCGATTTTAGAGAGATTTAATGGTAGTTTGCTTGAACTTTATTCTGTAGTCATTAGGAGCAATAGCAGATATTAAAACAGAGGAATCGTGTGACAGCAACTAGCAGCAGGTAAAATTTGTAAGCACTCTTTATGTGCCAGGTACTAATCCTTACCACAGCCCTTTGAGGCTAATACTATTAGTATGGCAGTTTGTAGATGAGGAAACAGCACAGAGAAGTTAAGTAACTTCCCCTGGATCCACAGCAAATAAGTGGTGGACTGGGAATTGAAGCCAGGAAGTCAAACTTAAGAAGTTGGGTTTTTAACCTGGGATTGAAGAATAAGATTCAGAGAGTCTTTGAACTTTTTAAATTATTTGCAAAGCGGTCAGCATATATGAATATGTGCATTAGTTTAAGAGAGAATCTATGGCTTTCATCATATAAGAGATACATGCTTAAAAATATTCATAAAGACTATATAGGCCAGGCATGGTAGCTCATGCCTGTAATCCCAGCACTTTGGGAGGCCAAGGTGGGCAGATCACTTGAGGCCAGGAGTTCCCAACCAGCCTGGCCAGCATGGTGAAACCCTGTCTCTGCTGAAAATATAAGAGTTAGCCTTTGTGGTTGTGTACACCTATAGTCCCAGCTACTTGGGACACTGAGGCATGAGAATCACTTGAACCCAGGAGGCGGAGGTTGCAGTGAGCAGAGATCGTGCCACTGTGTCCCAGCCTAGTCGACAGAGTGAGACTCTGTCTCAAGAAAAAAAAAAAAGACTATAAGAGCACCCTCTTTCACTCTCAGAAGTCCTGCAGAATGCACAGTACATTATATAGTGACTATGCCTGTTCTTCTTGTTAGGTAGGAAGAAGCAGAACAATCTGTCACTGCTCGAAATAAAAGAAAATGTCCAAATAATTTGAAGAAATTATTAGTATTATAAGTGTCAGGCTGTTCTTGATTTGTGAGAAACAGAAAATTTAAAAGACGATATTTTGAAGGTAGACATCAGATATTCAGGCTTTGAAACTTGCAACAATTTGAAAGGGCAGAGGACCTATCTCCCCATTTGGCAAAAATTATTCTTTTTAATCTCAGCAAAAGCTAGATAAACTCATGAAATCTTACATCTTCTGGAAAAATACCTAGATGCTACTCTGCTTTCAACTGAACCAATTTGCCTTTTTACGGTTAGGACTTGAAGGATGAATATTTACCAATCTATGAGACTGAAAATTCTTTGCAGCCAGCTGTGAACCCAAAGGCAGGTGCCAGGATGAATGAAGAAATCCAGATTAAAGAATTGCCCAGTTTAGATCACTTGAGAAATCAAATTAGCATCTAGGTTTTATTTAGAGTAAATGTTTTAATGTTTTAAATGTATGTAATATCATAAGATATTACTGTCGGCCGGGTGCAGTGTTTCACGCCTGTAATCCCAGCACTTTGGGAGGCCAAGGTGCATGGATCACGAGGTCAGGAGATCAAGACCATCCTGGCTAACACGGTGAAACCTGGTCTCGACTGAAAATACAAAAAAAAAATTAGCCGGGCTTGGTGGCGGGCGCCTGTAGTCCCAGCTACTCAGGAGGCTGAGGCAGGAGAATGGTGTGAACTCAGGAGACGCCAGCCTGGGGGACAGAGTGAGACTCCATCTCAAAAAAAAAAAAAAAGATATTACTGTCATACAAGTGTAGCAGATGTAACACTTTAATAGAGATCTGTACTACTTACTTACTAGAGTTTTTCTTTATATTTTCGCCATCTTTGTTTTCTCTCTGTCTTTTTTTTCCTGGACTATTTGAAAGTAGGTTGCAGATATCATGACACTTCTACCCTTAAATATTTCAGCCTAAATTTCCTAAGAACCTAGTCCACATTCAAAACCAAAATATCCTTTACTGTATTTTTTGTTTT
Organism: Papio anubis; assembly: GCF_008728515.1. Taxonomy (NCBI): domain Eukaryota; kingdom Metazoa; phylum Chordata; class Mammalia; order Primates; family Cercopithecidae; genus Papio; species Papio anubis. The sequence goes on from NC_044984.1 coordinate 26,498,383, forward strand.
GCTTTTGGTTTTGATCAAAGATTCCATCAAAAATCACAAATAGCAATTGGTTGTCATGTTTCCTTCATCTCTTTTATGAACTGTCTTGTCTCCCTGTCTTTTTTGTGTTTCATTATGTTAACACGTTTTAAAAGTCAAAGACAGTTGTCTGGTAAAATATCCTATAGTCTAGATTCATCTAACTGTTGGTGTCCTCATAATTAGATTCAAATTAAACATTGCTAGCAAGTGTACATTGCTTCTCTTCAGAAGGTGTATGATATTAGCTAGGCTAAGTTTAATCACTTGGCTAAGTTGGTGTTGACCAGACCTCTCCATTGTAAAGGTGCCTAATCCTCCTGATGACTAAGAAGGCACCTGCGGGGTAATCTTAGAGACCATGTGCATGTTTTTTCCCTGACAGTGATTCACTCAATGGTTTTAGCATCTATTTTTGATCCTTATATGAATCAATTATTAAGTTGTTGGTTGCAATATGGTACTAACTTGATTTCTAAAGTGATTTTACTGAAGAAAAATTCTCCTTTCCATCCCCATGCCCTGCTTGAGGAAAATCTTGGCCCCAAAGATGCATGACAGAAGGATCGATGAAAGTGAAACTTGAAAACAACTATCCAAACACACATTAGCTATGAAGATGTTTGAAGGGTTTTCTTTTCCTTTCTGACTGGGTATGTGGGAAACCTTTACCCTAGGGTGAGAGCTCTTTCTTTTAGAGATTTGTACTTAAAATAATCTTTATTGATGCAAGTGAGGAAAAACTAAATAAATTGCTATTTTGGTTTTCTTTTGGAGTGAGAGAATTTAGTAGTAATGAAATGAATTTTCTTTCAATGCCACAATCTGAAAAGCTATGGTGTATACCATACCATTTGAAAATGTCTTAGAAGTAGTTCCTTATAAAGCATATTATATTGAAATCAAATGGTCATTAAAACCATGGAATTCCTTTGAAAGGTGGAATAAAGCGGAAATTGTTTTGTCCTGGTACTTCTTGATCTAGGCTAATAACCCTTTGGGGGAATTTATCCTGAGGCTTTTTACTCATTCTGCTCATGACTGGCTCACTCAGTGTGTGTTATCTGATGAAGATCTTATTTCACTTCTGAAAGCATAGCGTTGTTCTATTTGTTTGAGGTATTAGTAGGTGGCAGGAAAAGATTGATTCCAGGCATTGCAATATAAAACCCACCCGTCCATCTTGAAATTGGAGATTGTCCTGTATGCTATATAAGTTCTCCTACTTGCAATGTAGAATGAGGAGACATATTTTTGAAGCAATTAACTGTTCCTTCAAAATTTTCTTTATTGTTAGTGTAAGGACTTTAGCACTCTCTAGGAAATCGTTTATAACTCGCTTCATTTTTCTTTTGTTTTGTAAGAGGATTTTAGACACTGTTCTTGTGGCCAGTTAAACTTGGACCCATGCATCCTCTTGAGCCGTGAATTTTCTGGTCTCAAAGACCTGGGCTCAAGTGATCCTTGAGTCTTGGCCTCCCAAAGTGCTGAGATTATAGGCATGAGCCACCACTCCTGGCCAATAACGTATTTGACACTATAATTAAGAGATACTGAGATATTTCTTATTTTAAAATACTTTGTCCTGCTTTCTAATATATAGCATGACACTCAACCTCAAAGGGCATGGAAGGCTTACTTTATTGTAAAGGCTTGCAGAGTACATTGCTTAAATTTTAGGGACAGGTTCATACCTGCCAAACAGGTTTATAAAACACTGATGAATAAACACAAGTATGTCAGAAATCTTACTAAAGAACAGTGCATCTTATTCAGTGTAGACAGTCTTTTAAAGTATTTTGGTTGAGTTTGTCCTAGAGCTTAATTACTAGAGTTAGAATTAAAATAATAAAACTGGTTGCAAGTCTCTTGATAGTAAGAGATGTCATCTTTCTTTCAGGCCTATCATAGTGTCTAGTCTAAAGCAACAATAAGGCTCCAGGCATATTTGTTGAATTAAATTTTCAATTTAGTTTCTGAATTCCTTTAGTCTTAATAGATTTCTCAATTGATAGGTGGCCGTCTCACTTGACTTCTACTTGATGGCCATGTTCTCTTCTTGTCTGTCTCCCTTTTCATTCCTATTTCTGACCCTACCGATCAGTCTCTTTTGACTTAAAGAATAGCAAAGCTGTTTTATTTCACTTTTTAAAATTTATATAGACAGGATACTTTAAAAACATTTAAAGAATTACATAGAGTCAGAGAGAGAGATTACTTTGTACTAAACACTGTGTTAGGATTTTGGGTTTTTTTTTTTTTGTTTTTTGGGATGGAGTCTCACTCCATTGCCTGGGCTGGAGTGCAGTGGTGCCATCTCGGCTCGCAGCACCCTCTGCCTCCTGGATCCAAATGATCCTCCTGCTTCAGCCTCCTGAGTAGCTGGGATTACAGGCCCCTGCCACCACACCTGGCTAATTTTTGTATTTTTAGTACAGACAGTGTTTTACCATGTTGCCCAGGCTGATCTCAAACTCCTGACCTCAAGTGATCTACCCCCCTCGGCCTCCCAAAGTGCTGGAATTACAGGTGTGAGCCACCGCGCCCAGCCCAGTGTGTTAGGATTTGCAATATAAAGGAACCAAGACCTGGTGCTTGCCTTTAGATCTCACAGTCTACAGATAAAATAGATCTATAAAGAGGGCTGAAAAGTACAGGTCATGGCAAGAAGGTGGCAGGGCAGGGACTAGGGGACAGCAAAAGGAGGGTCATGATCCCTTTGCCTGAGGGATCAGTAATGCCCAGTAGTAACCCTAGAGCAGGATCTTTAAGGATGAGTTTCCCAGGCAGTCAGGAAATGGAGAGGGAAATCCCGATGGTTCTGTGTGTTGGCTGCAGTGAGGAGCAAGAGGGTCCCCTTCGGGAACTTAATGAGTATAGATTTTTAAAGTATCTGGGAGAAGAGAAAGGCAAGGCAAGGCAGATGTTACTAGATGTGGTAGACATGCCAAGTTTGGGAAGGAGGTGTATGGGTTGGATCTAGAGGGAAGCAGATAGAAGTTGGGAAACAGGAAACCTTTTACAACCAACCTCCCCATGCTGAGTGGATTATTACTTCATTAGAACTCAATGTTTACCCACTATACAGTATTATCACTCATACTCTTTATAGTCATATGTTTGCCTGACTTTATCTCTTAAATAAGTCACTTGAGCCTAAAGATTGAGGGATTTTGTTTTGACAAGCTAGAAAGGTATCTGACACTCCTATTTGCTAAATATATGTAGAAGGAAGGAAGAAGAGAGGAAGGAGAGGGATAAGGGAATTGAAATTGAGGAAAGGAAGGAATTTGAAACTGAAGAGTCATATGCTTTGCCACATAAACTCTGAAGGTCACACAGGATGGTAGTGCCAGCAGAAGAAGGAGGATGTTGAGTGAACCTGTGGTTGAATGAGGAGGATGGTAGAGATGTTGGGGAGGTGAGAGTCAGGACAAGAAGGCTGAGGGCAGCCTTCCTCAAAGAAGTTGACATTTAGTGGAGCGTTCAATGACAATTGCAAAGGAGTTTCAGAGGGCAGAATGGAATGGGTTGGAAGAGGACTTGGTTAAGATTTGCTGAAAACTCTGAACTTTTGGTAAGTACTGCTCTGTGTAGGAAATGTTTCAATGAGAATTGACTCTTAATTAACTCTCATTCTTAGATATCCCTTGAACAAGTTGTCTGGAGAGTTCCTCAGTAGAATGTCTACTTGCAACAACAGTAATAATATTTATCAAGTGCTTGTGTTACCTCATAAACTCTCACACTAACCCTGTGAGGTATGTATTATTATCTTCCACATCTTTTGAATGAGGACAGCTAGACTTAGAGTGGTTAAGTGGCGATCACAATCCTCACATTGCATCCCAGGTCCCTGGGGAATATCAGAACTGCTGTCCGATTTCCTGAAATTGAAATTGATTTCCTGAAATTCAAATTAATTTCCTCGGTGACTCAATATCCACTGCCACTTGCTCAAGTCCTGCAAGTTCAACCCAAATCATCCTGCCACCATGAAAATCTGACGGGTCACGCTGCTGTCTACTGAAAATGGGGATTTGGGTTAATGATAAAATAGGTTAAAATACATAAAATAGATAAACTAGGGTAAAATACAGTAAGAATGGGTGAGAGGAGAGAAAAATAATACTTGAGTTTAGGAAGCATAATACTACTTAAAATTTCCTGAGAAAGAATTTTCAGGAAATTTTAGACAACACATATGCTTGAAATGTGAGTCAAGATGGTATGCTGGAAGAGGAAGACATGGGTAGCAAGAGCATTTATTTTATTTATTGAGGAAAAAATAAACTGATGGGGATTATTAATGGACTCCTACTGAAATTATGGATTATTTTCAACTTTCCAAAAAGTTTTAAAATCTGTCTATATGGAATGTCCTAATTCAAGGGTTTCTTGAGGATGAATTCTCTTGCGTCTGTGAAAGAGTCTTTTCCTTGGTGCTGGCCGATGGGGACTCTTGGTGGCCTTCACAGGGTGATCCCTCCTCAGCAGAAGGGAGAGGATACATTGCCTCAGCCAGCTGAAGGCCCACCCAAAGTTCAGGCAGCACTGGGCCTGTGTGTGGGAAGGAGTGTCATCCTTCTCTGGCTGCTCTGACAGGATTGAGATCTCTGGAGCACTTGTCCTTTGGCCTGCAGTTGCCTGGCTTATCATCTGCCAAGAAAATAAAGAATGTGTTAGGTAGGTGTAACCATGACAGCAGCCAACTCAACATTTACTCATTTGTGGAACTCACATCCTTTTAGCAAAAATAGCCCAAGTAGGCCGGGTGCAGTGGCTCACGCCTGTAGTACCAGCACTTCGGGAGGCCGAGGCATGTGGATCACTTGAGGTCAGGAGCGAGACCCAAGCCTGGCCAACATGGTGAAACCCCATCTCTACTAAAAATATAAAAGTTAGAGTGGCGGATGCCTGTAATCCCAGCTAATCGGGAGGTTGAGGCAGGAGAATCACTTGAACCCGGAAAGTGGAGGTTGCAGTGAGCCAAGATCACACCACTGCACTCCAGCCTGGGCAATGGAGCAAGAATCTGTCTCAAAAAAAAAAAAAAAAAAAAAAAATAGCCCAAGTGTCAATGCAAAGTTTCAATGCCCATTAATACTAAATATGTACGTTTTTGGTGGGGAGGGAGATATAGGTGCTAGCCCTTCTCCTTGCTTGCTACCCTCTTGTTTCCCTCAGTGTTCCTCAGTCTTTTCCCTAAAACTCCACCCTGACTCCCTTCCTTGTTATCTGTCTCCCACTGGTTTCACGTCAGACCTCCTGGGACCTGCTTCCTGGTGGTGGTAAGATTCTGTGGTTCAACCCAGGCCTATCCCTTGCTGTCCTGTGAGGCATCTCTGCTCTCCTCAGCCAGCTCATGTTCCTTAAGCCTTAGAGGAGTCTGTGGAGACTACATAACATCTTTATTTTCTGGTGGTTTGCACTTGGGCAGGTCTTGACAAGCATCATGTTCTTGATGACTGACCTGAACCATTTCCGGAGGGGAGCCGCCGGACAGCTGGAAATCTTTCTGAGTTGTTTGAGGAAACACGGCGTCATCATCTTCATTTTTTTTCAGATTTTCTGGAAATGTCTGAAACTCTTGCACAAGATTATTCAGTTTGTCAACAGTTTTGTTTTCTCTTTTGGTAACTCATCTATCCACAGGTTGTTTCCATTTAGAAGCCTATTAGCTATTGAGTCTGTGTTGTTGGAGCTGACGTCCACGTCCCAGGCCAGGAAGATGCTTAGTTTGCAAAACTGCTCTGGTTCATCCTGAATTTGGTCTTGTCTCTTCATGCATCTCCTTATCCTTTTAGTCCCCCATGCCCCTTGAATGGGAGGGAGAAAGTGGATGGAAGGATCCTTGGAAGTTGCATCTTCACAGGAGGTTGCGTCCTCACAGGGGGTGTCCTCACAGGGGAAATATCCCACAGAGAGGCTCAGGTTGGAATTGGATTTGGAGCTGTAGTCCTCTATGTCGCTGTTAGAGGATGAATATGCCATGGAGTTCAAAGGCACAAATCTCTCTCAACTCGAGAAGCTTCAAAAAAGAAAAGAAGAAAAAAGAAAAAGTAGGTGGGATCAGGGAGAAGAGAATTATGGTACTTAAGCAAAAACATTGTTCATCTCCCTTTTTTTTTTTTTTTTTTTTTTTGAGATGAAGTCTCGCTCTGTCACCCAGGCTGGAGTGCAGTGGTGTGATCTCAGCTCTCTGCAACCTCCACCTCCTGGGTTCAAGTGATTCTTCTGCCTCAGCCTCCCCAATAGCTGGGATTATAGGCACCCGCAACAATGCCCAGCTAATGGGGAGGCTGAGGCAGAAGAATCACTTGAACCCAGGAGGTGGAGGTTGCAGAGAGCTGAGATCACACCACTGCACTCCAGCCTGGGTAGGAGAAGGTGGGTGGATCACTTGAGGTGAGGAGCTCGAAACCAGCCTGGGCAACATGGTGAAACCCCATCTCCACTAAAACTACAAAAATTAGCTGGGCATTGTTGCGGGTGCCTATAATCCCAGCTAATTTTTGTAGTTTTAGTGGAGATGGGGTTTCACCATGTTGCCCAGGCTGGTTTCGAGCTCCTCACCTCAAGTGATCCACCCACCTTGGCCTCCCAAAGTGCTGGGATCACAGGCATGAGCCACCATGCCCAGCCCCGTTCCCTTTTCTCTTCAGAACTACCCCATTTAGATTGAAGTCTTACCCTATTTTTACAATCTCCCAGTGAAGGGCAGAAGAGGCAGCCGTCTACCTTTCAAAACTTACTTCATTGTGATATAATCCTATCTACTAAGCATCTCTACCTCTCATAATTTGTCCTATTACAGTTGTAAGATCTTGTATCATAAAATAAAAAGATCATTACTTAAAATTGGAAAAATACAGAAAAGTATGAAGACGAAAACAAACATGCCATAGTCCCACCTTCTGAAGGTAATAACTATCAAAACATTTTGATGGACTTCCTTATCTTTTCTATTTATATAAACACACACATATATATCTGTACATTTATACAATATATCCACATATATATATATATATATATGTGAATGTGGCTATCATATCAGTTGAAACTGAGATTATTTTATGGCATAGCCTACAACAAACATATATATGGTTACTCTGCAATTTTTAATTACTTCTTGTTAATGACCATTAGGTGGTAGTTATTGTTTTACTAAATAAATCTGTAGTAAACCTGCTTTTCCATAAATCTTTGACTATGACTCTTATTTTTCTATGTGTAGGATTAATGGACCGAACATCACAAATATATTACAGTCTTGTGCTAGTTGATACCAAATTACTTTCCAGAAAGGTTTCGCTGTTTAGATGCCCATCCTCCCATCATCTGATGACACTTTTTAGTCTAGCTTTTTCTATGAAGCCCCGGAAAGCAAGTAGGACTGGAAGAATGTGCTCATGCGCGTGTGCACACACACACACGTACACACGCACGCGCACACACACGCGCGTGTACACATACGCACGCACACACACGCACGCGCATGCCAACATACATGCAAGACTGTCACACCCTGCCCTGGTGGCTGCCCACATGGAAGAAGTGCTGCTAACTCCTGAGGCAAAAGGGGAGACATGAGAAATCCTTCACATCCCGAGTCTCTGTGGCTAGAAGTCCAGCTGTCAGAAATCTGTGTTCTGAGACTGTTGGTTACCATGGCAACAGAGAGACCTGAATTAGAGCCAGGAATATGGAGAGAGAAAAGGAAAAAAGGGGGATAGAAAGCCGCAGAATCTATCCCTTGGCTTCTAAAATATTCTATGCCCTAGGCTGGGTGCAGTGGCTCATGCCTGTAATCCTAGCACTTTGGGAGGCCGAGGCAGGTGGATCACCTGAAGTCTGGAGTTCTAGACCTGCCTGACCAACATGGAGAAACCCTGTCTCTACTAAAAATACAAAATTAGCCAGTGTGGTGGCGCATGCCTGTAATCCCAGCTACTCAGGAGGCTGAGGCAGGAGAATCACTTGAACCTAGGAGGTGGAGGTTGCGGTGAGCAGAGGTCGTGCCATTGCACTCCAGTCTGGGCAACAAGAGCAACACTCTGACTCAAAAAAAATATATATGTGTATGTATGTATGTGTATATATATATGTGTATGTGCGTGTGTGTGTGTGTGTGTGTGTATTCTATGCCCATATCATCCCGGGTTGAAGAGGATCCCTCTTGAGGGTAGAAGGACGAATGCATGGAAGTTACTTCTCTCTTGTCAGGTAGCTAAGATGGTTCCCGTCCTTAGGAGATTTAGAGCTCTAAATAAGGGACATGGGTATAAACACACATACACACACACACACACACAAACACACACACACACACACAGAGACATGCTTACAAATAAAAAGCAAAAAGCCAAGAAACACTTATCTGACTTAAAAGAACCTCAACACATTGGAATCTATCAATTTCTAAAGATCTTTTCCAAATATTTGTCTCCATTTCCACTTAACAAGGTTACAGTTAAAGTTTGCCATGACTCACTCTCACGTTTTTCATTGTAGAATTAGCTTAAATTCGTTTGTTCTGTTAAATAAGATTGTTTAAGGAATTCTGATGACATGATAGATGAAATAGGCAGACTTAGAGTTAGAAAGAAGCAGGTTCTGCTACCCAACAGATGCAGCCTGACAGGTGCCCACAGACTGCCCACAACTCCCCTGGGTGATTGTGGACCTGGATTAATCCTGGAGGATGTTTAAGTCAGAAGCAACATGTTCCCTAGCATTTATTTTGTTTTGTTTTATTATTATGTTTTATTTTTAGAGACAGGGTCTCACTCTGTTGCCCAGGCTGGAGTGCAATGATGCCACCATAGCTCACTGCAGCCTTAAACTCCTTGGCCTCAAGCAAACTTCCTCAGCCTCCCAGGTAGCTAAGACTACAGGTATATACCACCATGCCTGGCTAGTTTTCCCTAGCACTTATTTAACACTTATTATATGCCAGGTCTTGTACTAAGCACTTTACATGTGTCATTTGTTTAATCCTCACAGCAACTCGATCAGTTAAGTACCATCATTTGCCCCATTCAATAGAAGGAGGAACCAAGGCATGAACGGTTGTATAACTCTCTCACATTCCCCAATCATAAACCCAGAACCTGGATTCAAACATAGGTAGTCTGGCTCAGAGCCCATATCCTGACCTCTACACACTCTTGTCTCAGGAGGCTGACCACCCACCTCCTCCCTGGAAGATTCCTGGAGGAGCTGATCCAGGCCAAAATAAACCCATGTTCTGGTTCCTTGGAAGAAAATCCTTTGAGCGGAATAGCTTGTTCTAAGAGACTTGCAAGAGGTACCTGTGGTATATAGAACTGGCCTAACAATGGTGTCCACGTTTGCGGCAGGCCAAAATGAGATTTTAAATTAGCATTTGGCTTCCTCTTTGGCGTAATGGGATCTAGAGTCCTGTCTCTACCTTTTCATAAAAAGTTGGTGACTGCCTTCCAGAACTCTTATGAATATAAGTAGCTTCTTCTCCATGCCACTGGAGTGGAGGCAGGGGAGAAACTGTGTTTTGTCATTACTCATGGAAATGGAACACTTTGAACTGAATATAAACATTTAAGGAAAAATGATTTCCCAGCATAAACCACCAAAGTTTACAGTGATCCTGAGGATAGAAGAGCTTCAAGGGGAGGCAGCCTCAGAGAAAACTTGAAATTTTATGTATTTATTTTTTTACATTTATTTTTGAGATGGAGTTTCGCTCTTGCTGCCCTGGCTGGAGTGCAATGGCGTGATCTCCGGCTCACTACAACCTCCGTCTCCCGGGTTCAAGGGATTCTCATGCCTCAGCCTCCCAAGTCGCTGGGATTACAGGCATGTGCCACCACACCTGGCTAATTTTTGTATTTTTAGTAGGGATGGGGTTTCTCCATGTCAGCCAGGCTGGTCTCAAACTTCTGACCTCAGGCAGTTGGCCCACCTCAGCCTCCCAAAGTGCTAGGATTACAGGTATGAGCCACTATGCCCAGCCAGAAATTTTACTTGCTTATACCATTTCTCTACTGTATATTTGTAGAGATATTGTATTAGTCCATTCTCATGCTGCTAATAAAGACATACGCAAGACTGGGTCATTTATAAAGAAAAAAAAGTTTAATGGACTCACAGTTCCATGTGGCTGGGGAGGCCTCACAATCATGGCAGAAGGCAAAGGAGCAGTAAAGTCACATCTTACATGGTGGCAGGCAAGAGAGAGAGCGTGTGCCAGGGAATTCCCCTTTACAAAACCATCAGATCTCATGAGACTTATTCACGATCATGAGAACAGCATGGGAAAGACCCACCCCCATGATTCATTTACCTCCCACTGAGTCCCTCCCACAACAGCAGAGAATTATGGGAGCTATAATTTGAGATTTGGGTGGGGACACATCCAAACCATATCAAATATATTCTCTATAATCTCTCTATGTGTGTGTGTGTGTACACAACTTTTAAAATATACAACTCAGGTAGTGAAAGTACCTGAAACACACTTGCTTGTTCTAGAAAAATATATGATCGTTTAGGTTTTTCTTTCTAAAGCATCATAGAAATAGCAATGACACACATCATCCTTAGGATGCCATGCCAAGGAATGTAGTCCCTATTAATCAACTCCGCTTTCACCTCCAAAAGAAAATCAGGGGATTTGGGGGTCCCGTTAACAATACAGCTCATGTTAATTTTTTTCTTAGGGCCTTAGACTTGCAGGTCTAGCTTCTCTTGGATTACAATTATTACGTTGTTTAAGTTGTAGAAGCTGCCTTTTCTCTTGAAGCAAGATCAACTATAATAAAGCTTCTTGAAGTTTTAGAAATGATAGTATGTTGTAGATTTATAATGTTTTAGGCCTGAAGCCAATAATAACTAAGAATTGGAACACTTCCTAAGATCCATTTGACTTGATGGGATTTGGAACCTAAATATACAGAGTAGGAAGTTTCTAATTTAGAAGTTAAGCTGTTATGATACTTAATTTTATGTTTCATCTTGGCTAGGCCGTGTGGTGCTCAGAGATTTGTTCAGCATTATTCTGGGGGTGTCCATGAGGGTATTTCTGTATGGACTAGTATTTGAATCAGTAGGCCCAGTAAAGCAGATTGCCCTCCCCAATGTGGGTGAACATCATCCTATCCACTGAGGCCCGAGTAAAACAAAACACTGAGTAAAGGAGAATTCTCACAGTCCTTCTCTGCTCCTGGAATCAGACTGGCACTTACACTATCAACTCTCCTGCTTCTCAAGCCTTCAGACTCAGACTGGAATTGTACTATTGGGTTTTCTGGGTCTCCAGGTTACAGTTAACAGATCTTGGGACTTCTCAGTCTACATAACTGCAGGAACCAATTCCCTAAAATCTCTCTCCTTTCTCTTTCTGTCCCTCCCTCCTGCCTCCCTTCCTTCCTTTTTCTTTCGTCTTTCTCCTTCCTTCCTTTCACCCATTCATTTCCTATTGGTTCTGTATCTCTAAAGAACCTAGAGTAATACAGCTATTTATTTTTCATTTATTGAAATTATGAAATATTTTAAGCATACTAAGAAGAGACGTCCTGAACCTGTGATGGGATGCACTGAGGGCGCAGCGTCGTTTCTGTGGTATTCTTGCCAACAGTGTATAATCTCAATCATGAGAAAATATCTGGCAAACTCCAGTTGTGGGACATTTGACAAAGTTTCTGACAAGTGTCAGGTCAAGAAAGGCAAGGAAAAACCGAGGTACTGTCACAGACTGCAAGAGACTAAGGAGAAGGAACCACTAAATGGAATGTGTGATTCTAGATAGGACTGTAGAATAAAAAAAAGGACATTAGTGGAAAAACGGGAAATTCCAATACCATCTTTGTTTTAGTTAATCATGTTGTACCAAAGTTAATACCTGGTCTGATCATTGTACTATGGCTGTGTAAGAGGTTAATGTTAGTGGTGTAAGCTGAGAGGTATATGGATACCCTGTACTATGTTTGTAACTTCTCTGTAAGTCTAAAATTAGGTCAAAATAAAGATTTGAAAGAAGGGCTGGGCGCAGTGGCTCATGCCTGTAATCCTAGCATTTTGGGAGGTTGAGGTGGGTGGATCACCTGAGGTCAGGAGTTTAAGACCAGCCTGGCCAACATGGTGAAACCCCATCTCTACTAAAAATACAAGAAATTAGCTGAGTGTGGTGGCACATGCCTGTAGTCCCAGCTACTCGGGAGGCTGAGGCAAGGGAATCGCTTGAACCGGGGAGGCAGAAGTTGCAGTGAGCTGAGATCGGGCCACTGTACTCCAGCCAGGGCAACAAGAATGAAACTCCGTCTCAGAAAAAAAAAAAAAATGTTAGAAGAATACATTAACATATAGAAAATGATATGACAAACGCCTGTGTACTTAAATCTCAGTTTGGTCAAGTCTTAGCATTTTGCCATATTTATTTCATTGTATCTTTAAAAAGAAAACATAGATAAAACTTAAGCCCCCTTTTATTTCTTTCCTGAACACCTTCTGTCCCTACTTCCCTCATGAGCATTTTTCTGAATTTGATGTTAATCTTGTCCATGTTTAAATGCTCTTTTACATATTAGTATATCATTTTACCTTTGAGGACAAAAACTTATGAAAATTGGAATTAATACATAGTATTATAGAGTAGTATATACTTAGTACTTAATACTACAGAACTGTACAGTTAAAAATAATTAAAATTGTATTTTAATTTTTCTTTTATTAAAGTTATTTTTAATTGACACATATTTGTTTATGGGGTACAATGTCATATTTGGATACATATATATTGTGGAATGGTCATAGCAAGCTAATTAGCATAGCCATCGCTTGAAATATTTATCATTTTTTTGTGGTGAGAACATTTTAAATCATTTCTTTTAGCCATTTTTAAGTATACAGTACATTATTATTAACTGTCATCGCCTTGCTGTGCAATAGAGCACCAGACTTATTCCTCTTGTCTAACTGAAAGTTTGCACCTGTTGACAAACATCTTCCCTTTCCCTCTTTTCTCCCGAAAATGGTAAATTTTATATGTATTTTACCAGTAAAAACAATTAAGGGGGAAAAAAGAACCAAGTAAATGGGCTTCAAGTGATGCTCTTCAGAAACAAGGACGTTGCCTTATTTCAGTTGCTTATTTTGCTTTATGAGAATTATTGTGACAAGGACTTCCTTCTTCCAAACCAAATTCTTAGCTGAAGTATTTGTAATGTTTGTTTTCGGGGGCAGGGAGAGGATGGGTATGATTTCCTACGCCCTGTTTGTATGTTCATTCCCAGACACAACCTTATCATGGCTCATGTACTTAATTAAAGTGGGGGGCAGGTGGTGAAAATAGAGTGTGTCGGTGTACGCAAGGTTAAACCGCATCATACCACTGCCGAAGGCTACACACTCTGCTTGGTGCTTTCCCATGGCTGGTAGTTTAATTTTATGACAGCCTCTGAGTTGTGTATTTTCATTCTAATATTAAGTTGTGCAATGTAGAGGACCTAGATTTGCCTCCAGAGTCCAGAGACTCCCTGCAGCTCTGCTGCCGTTTTGAGAACTGACCTCCGCTGAGTTGTTCATGCATCATGAGTTGACATAGTCCACCGGGCTAATAGAGGGGAGCTACAGGTTCCCTCTCCCACAGCGTTACCATCTAGCTTGGCCATGAATGTAACTTACAGACTGAGTTCTGCTGTACATATAACATTTAATGGCCAGCAGGCACAAGAACATCACAGAACCTTGTTCTGTAAGCTCCAAAACTGTGCTGTCCAACAGGGTGGCCACTAGCCACATGCGGCTACTAAAATTTAAATGGAATTAAACAAAAATTGGTTCTTCAGTCACATTAGCCACATTTCAAGTGGTTAGTGACCACCTGTACTAGTGGCTACCTTATTAGTCAGGCGAACAAAACATGTATGTCATCTCAGAAAGTCCTGATGGACAGAGCTGCTCTAGACAGTCCCTGTGCTCTGTCCTTTGGTGGATCTGGAGAACACTGAACAAAAAGTTTCATTAGCAGCAGATGGGACAATATTCTAGCATCAGGATTGGGCTAACTTTCTTGACAGCATCAGGTGACCAAATTTCCTCCAAAGCATCTAGAAACAGGACTGGGGAGCGTCTTCAGCTGAGGACACCATTTCCCCCTCCCCACCCAGCTTTATTGAGGCATAATTGACAGATAAAAATTGTATATGTTTAAGGTGTACAATGTGATGATTTTATGTATGCATACATTGTGAAATATTACCACAATCAAGTTTATTAACACATCCATCACCTCACTGTGTGTGTATGTGCGTGAAATCTATTGTAGCAGATTTCAAGTATATAAAAAAATTAACTATAGTCACCATGCTGTACATCAGATCCCCAGAACTTCATGGTCTGAGGGCACCCTTTGAAAGACTTAGACAACTGGGCTAGATAGATTCTTATTTTCAGGTTGTGCAAGAGTGGGAAAGTCTCTGCAATACTTAGAGCCCATTATGAACACTGAAAAATCATTTGCAGCATTCATTATTGTAAGTAACAACCCTCTGGTATTCATCAGAGATAAACATGGTTGACTTGGTTTTCTGTTTACATGATCTTTTGATTAGTCATTCAAATGCTAACTACCCCAGGGTATAGGTTAAAAATAATTACCCTTGTATCACAAAAATACCCATGTTGAAATATTTTGAAAAACTGCAGACAGTTTGACTGCCTGCGTATAGATGACCTCGTTTAGTTTTTGCAACAACCGTTTCCAGTAGATATTGCAGGTATTAACTTCATTTTTGTCTCTAGAAAATTCTTCAGGATCCTGTGGCCAGGCTATTGCATGATGGAACCAGTTGCTAAAGACATGCAAATTGTTCGTTTAGCTGCCACACGTATAAGCATACGTATTTTATTTTATAATATCTTATTGTATCTTATTGTATCTTATAATATCTTATAATATCTTATTGTATTTTATAATGTCAAGGCTCCTACATACTTTGGGCCAAGCCCGATAGTGCTTCATGCAACACAAAATACAGGCAACCTATAGTCCTCTCCTAGCTCTCTATTGGAATATTTTCTGTATTTTTCAAGTTTTTATTATTTCAGCAACTGTGTGCATACCAGTTGAGTGCCTGTCAGGTTCCAGGCCCTACATCCTGCCACTTCTAGCAGCAGCAGGTTCATTTTTAACCTGGCTTTGCTGCATCTATAAAATAGAGATGATAATGTTGTCTTTGCAGAGTTTTTGGAATGATTATATATGTGGAATGTTCCATAAGTGGTTTATTTTTATTGCATAATTGAGGAGACAAACTCCTTCCTCTCACTTTCCTTGGCAATACCCTTCTGGGGAAAATGTTTGTATTTTATTCTAAAATATCAAACATGGACTACTTTCCAACCCTGATTCCGTATCAAAATTATGTGTGCATGCAATAATTGTACTTGTATTTATGTGATTATCTGACTGTCTCCCC
Organism: Papio anubis; assembly: GCF_008728515.1. Lineage (NCBI taxonomy): Eukaryota > Metazoa > Chordata > Mammalia > Primates > Cercopithecidae > Papio > Papio anubis. Next base: position 26,513,862 of record NC_044984.1, read on the forward strand.
CACTGGACTGGAGCTTCCAGCAGAGCAAGGTGGATCCAAGTTGTTCTAGGAAATGTCAGCATCTGCCAACATGGTGCCTGACCAACAAACCCCTCCTGGATTCTGGCCGTCGTGGTTAGCAAACCACCAGAGTTAGCATCCTTTTGCAATGTTTCAACTGCATGAGAGCCACACTGGAGACCATTTCTAGTGCATCTCTAGTTGGGGTGGAAATGCCCAGAAGGGATCCTTTTGGGCTAAGCGGAGGTTTGGTGAAATGAGTGTCAGCTAATGTGGACGTTCCAGGTCAACAGCTGTTCTCCTTTTGGCACCATTCTAAATTGAGTGGACAATCCCCTTGGTGGGAAGAATTTTGCACAAAATATGTTTGTGGGGAAGGAGGAGAGACATAGACTCCCTGGGGGCTGTTAATTACATCAGAGGAAACCAGAAAGCACAGATCAAAGAGCAGAGTTGGCATTTTACTACTTATCCTTAAAGGACTAGAAGTCAAATGATCAAAATGTGAAGACCTTTGTTCTAGTTCTCTAGGGGACTATAAAGGAAAGTGGGGATGGGGGTGGAAGTAAGAGGTGGAAATGCTCAAGGTTGATTCTCTAAGTGGGACCCCAGGGGTTCAGAGGCAGACTGACTGGCGTCCAGCTCCAGACTAACCCAGTTGGAGAAAATGGAGATAGGAGGTAGCCTACAGTGTTTTTATTATATTATGGAAAATCAGAAAGATGATATATAGTATCTGAGTGAGTGAAGAATGAATGTAAATAGCAGCAGTAAATGTGAATGACTGTTATAGTTAATAATTAACTTTAATTTAATTAGAGAATTGAGGATGAGCAGAACCGCAACAGGTAAGCCTGGAATGGGGGCTGGGGTGAGATGAGAGTTGCATGTCTCTTGGCATCTCTCTGGCTATTCTCATCAGTCATCACCGAGTTCCTATTAGTAGAACTGCCTGTGGGCCAAAACCTCCTGCCCTGCTCCTCCTGCCTGTAAATGATTTTGCTGATTTAGTGCTTTATATTTCTGTCCATCCTATTCTTAGCATAAATCAGGCTTTCTCTGCATTTCCTTGAAGCTAAATAAAATTAAGCTATGGGATACTCCCTGCCTCTGGCATGTATCTCCCAGAGCATCTGTGAATAGACGCTGTTGTGTGTGCACACAATGGTCTCCATTCAATTAGGAAGCACTTGTGCACATCTCCTCTAGGAAGAGAGCTCTTTACCTATATTAGTCCGTTTTCACACTGCTGATAAAAACACACCCGAGACTGGGAAATTTACAAAAGGAAGATGTTTAATGGAACTTACAGTTCCACATGGCTGGGGAGGCCTCGCAATCCTGAGAGAAGGCAAGAAGGAGCAAGTCACATCTTACATGGATGGCAGGAGGCAAAGAGAGAGCTTGTGCAGGGAAACTCCCATTTTTAAAACCATCAGATCTCATGAGACCCATTCACTATCAGTAGAACAGCATAGGAAAGACCCACCTCCGTGATTCAGTCATCTCCCACCAGGTACCTCCCATAACATGGGAATTGTGGGAGCTACAAGATGAGATTTGGGTGGGGACACAGAGCCAGACCATATCCTTACCCAAAACACATTTGTGGTGGCCTACCAGCTTGGGAAGTGGTTAATGAAAATGACATTGGTTAATGAAAACTATAGTCAAGGTTTGAAAAATCTTGTAATGTGAAAACAACTTTAAAAAAATTTAAAAACAATACAGTATGGGAAAATTAGAAGCTATAAGATGAAAGGGGGCAATATTTTTTAAAACTTACCAAGAGCAAAACTTTAGGGGTAGAAATTAGATCAGTGGTTGCCAGGAGCCCCCAGGGGGTAGGGAAATGGTATAGGCTGCAGAAGGGTCAGGGGAGCACTGTGGAGGACAGAAATAATCCACATCAGCACTGTCCAATAAAAATGTAATTTGAGCCACAAGTGGGAACCACTAACTTTTAATTTTCTATAGATAAATTTTTTAAAAAGAGACATAGGAATAGGTGAAATTTTTTTTTGATGTTTTATTTAACTTAATATATAAAATATTATAATTTCACTCTAAAATAAACATAAAATTATTACAATTTTTTGCATTTTACACTTATGACACATTTGATTTTGTACTGGCCACATTTCAAGGAGCCGTGTGTGGCAGGTCTGTGGGCCACACAGTTCAACACAGTTTTGGTGGTGGTTTCACGACTGTATACATTTGTCAAAGTCTATCAACTATATGTCTTAAAGGGTGACTTTTACATGTGTATATTATATCAATTTAAAAAAAATTCCTGATAGCCATTATTAGCCAATGTATGTTCCAAGCATATATTAAAATTATTGTCTCGAAATGAATTTCAGAAATTTCCAAAATAAAAGTTAAGAGCATACATTAGAATCACCTAAGGTTAGTAAGTTTCATAGACTTCATGGGGGTGTGGGTGTATGTGTGTTTCCATTACACAGCTTAGTTTAGAAAGGTCTAGTGAAAATTTAATTTGACATTGCAATTTAATAAGAAAAGGATTTGCGTATGTTTGGCAAGATAAAGATGAACCCAAACTGTTTTGAGAAAGACAGTGCTATTTTAAGAAAGCTTGTCATTTTCTCTTTTGTTTTATGGCTACTTCTCTTGCAGCAGTATTAAAAATCACTGTCTCTTGACTTCCTTCTGTTTCTATTGTATAATGTGTTCTGCAGTAACTGTTTTGACAGTAGATCTGCCTGCAGGCACTTTTGGGGCATGGGGAAGGATGGTACTCATGTACCCACTTGGTAAGAGGAGGTTGTCAGGGAGTAAGTTTAACTTTCATCACTAAAGCTAGGAAATTTTTTTAGCTGTACGACCGTGTGTTAGTAGTTACAAATAATATTGTTTGCTATTTGATAGCTATTTTGATGTTTTCTTTTTTTCCACCAGAAAGTCCATGTTTAAGTTTTGCTGAAGCTTACATAAACTTTCACAATTTACAAATGAATATGTCTAGGAGACATAGGCCAAAGGATATCTTCGAAATGGTTTTGAAACCCAGATATCTGGCCTGAAAATAAAAAGATAAAATTTGTTAGGGTTGAAAAATCAATTCCATAAGTTTGGTCTGGGGAAGACCCAACTGATAAGAAAATTATCCCACAATATTCATAGACTAAATCTTAGAGCACAAAATGTGATGTAGTTGTTTGAGAACTTTATAACCCGCAGCATACATTTAACAAGTGGGCCACAGATTAGGCAGAAGGCAAATCCTTCTCAGGTTGTTTCACCTTAGTTTAGAGTTTAGTTCGGTGGTCTGTTAGTCCATGAAGCAGTTACTCCATTGTTCTTGCTATCAAGATGAATTTTATATATAGCAATGAAAATCAGATTTCAATGTGCATTGAAAATGCAAATCCTTGTGCCCCATTTGTAGGAATTTCTGGTTTAATAGACAAGGAATGGGGCCTAGAATCTGCTTTCTCAGCATGCATTCCACGTGATTCTTGTGCCAGCAGACTCCACCCTGAGAAACTCTAATCTGCAACAACCAGTTAAACTTTTACTAGGTTTTCTCTACAGATTAGGCACTGTGATAAATTCAAACAAAAGGCAATTTCTTTGTCATGAACATGCTAATGTAACTTACAAGGCGGTATGCTGGGAGTGGTACAGCCAGTATGAATGGGAAGGAGCTCAGAGCCAGGAGCCAATGCCACCAACAGTTGATTCAGGTTAATGGAGACAAAAGTGCATGTCCACCTCGTGGGAAATATCATGAGCTCCAAAAGGGAGAATGGCTTTCCTGGGGGAAGCAGCTGCACTTAGATATGGACTGCAATGTTGTTGAAGCACTTAGGAAATTTTAACAAGAAAATTGACTATGACAATTAAGAAGCAGATGCGAAAGAAATGCATTTGATCATTGTCAGAGGTTCTTTGAGTGTGCATTAGAGTCACCTGGAGGACTTGTTAAAATACAGATTTCTGGGTCCCATACTCAGAGTTCCTGATTGAGTAGGTGTGGGGTGGAGCCTGAGAATTTGCATTTTTTCTGACAAGTTCTCAAGTTATGCTGATCTGGGGGCCACACTTGGAGACCCACTGCTCTTAATGAATTTGGCATCTTGATTTACCAAAAATCCATAGATGATGATGATGGGTGCAGATTGTGGGGGGCAAGAATGGGGAAGGCGATGATTATCAGGGTGTGACCTTGAAACCCCACTCATGGGCTATATTCCTCTCCACTTTTTTTTCCTTCTATGACTTTTTTACTCTCAGAGCAACTGGTCTAACCAAAAATACTCTGGGGGTGGGGACAGGAATGTGGCTATGGAGAATAATTTGAGAACTATAAATCAGTTTTTTCCTTTCCTAATTGAGGTTTTATTGGTTGTGTTGAGGATCAGTACACAGACATTCCAATTTGTACACAATTATGTACTGAAACTCTAAAAAGTCATTTTAATTCTTTTTAAATTCATTGCAGTTCTTTTTAAAAGTTATTCCAATGACTCTCCACCTTAAAATTTGGAAGCAAATTTTCCTTAAAAGGATATCAAGTACTAGTATCTTCAAATGTTGATAAGCTGTTACATACGTCATACCAATTCACAATTTAATAACATACACACTGCATACTCAAATTTCAGTCTTTCCATTTAGGAAAACAGGACTACCACGACCAAAGATGCTACAGACTGCACACCGTCCTGACAGGGAGAGCCATGACCAAAGAGAAGTATTTTTTAGGAAACAATTCTACTAAAAGCCAACATGAAAATAGAAGTAATCACAAATGTTCGAGACATTAAATGCAGAACTGTGACTCCATATTGCCATTTACTGTGCTTTCTGTTATAGGATATGGAAACTAATCCCCCATCTATAGAATGTTAATCTGACTCCCAAGACAGTCAAAGCCTGCCATAATTCAATATCCCACACTATTTTCTGGTTGTACCAGAAAATAAAATAAACAACCAGCGAATGATTTTACCTGTTAAATAAAAGCATTTATCCTTGAAAAATGGGTGAGTTAGGATTCCCACCTTCTTAAAAATATTTCTAGAACTACTAAAAAACTTGTATTTACAAAACAGTAGATAAAAATATTCCTCTGGATTGTACAAGAAGGGAGACAGGGACACTGATAAGACATAGCATGTGATATCGGTCAGACTCGCTGTCTTTCTCTGTGGCTTCATCCGAGGCTGGACTTTCCTTATTTTCAGTGTCTCCATTTTCTGTAGATAAATCTTTAGTTTCTTGATCAGCCACTTCAGCCTGTTTTTCCTTTGCTCCTTTTTCCCCTTTTGTTTGTTTTTTTTGTTTTGTTTTTTGCTTGTTTGTTTGTCTGAAGATTTATCCTTTCCTGCTGCCTTTTGGGGCTTTGTTTCACTTTGTAGGAGCAGGTTTAGTGGACCACTTTGCAGATCTCTTCTTGGGGGTCTCCCTTTCCCGACACTTCAGCTGGGCTGACCTTCCCCCTGGGCATTTTGGTGGCGGGGAAACTGTGGGCTGGGTGTCTGCAGGCTGTGGTGCACCGAGAGCCTTCCCGAAACTGGGCTGCCTGGCCACAGCTGCTGCTGTTCCCATCCGAGAACTACAATCTTATATTCAGCATGCAGCCAAGTACTTCTAAAGCTCTGATCAGGACCGCATGTCTCAGATTTTATTTTAGAAAACCATAGGTATGGAATATCATATTTTATTATGAAGGCTGTTTAATCCACTGCTTATAGAAGTCTCAAATCTACAACTGTACTCATGACGTTAATCCCCAAACTTGCTCCTCCTCCAGTGTTCTTTAGAAACGGCACCGTCATCTGCCCATCTTCTCAGTACCACAGGCTGGCCTCATCCTGGACATCATTCCTTCTCTCACACACTTTCATTCCTGCATCCAGTCACTCAGAAAGTCCCATCAGTCCCATCTCCTGACATATGTTACATCTGTCTACTTCTGTTGCCTTCACTGCCTCCACCTTGTCCAGTCTACCAACCCTCACAACTCTCAACTGGCTCTTCCCACTTTTCTGGGCTCCCTTCTGGTTATTATTGTATAGGAGGTGGAATTTTTTTTTTTTTTTTTTTAGAAACACAAATCATATTGTGTGCTTAAGACCCTTCAATGGTATCCCACTGTTTTTAGAATAACCTTTAAATTCTCAAAATGGTCCCATGGGCCCTGCATGACATGGCCTCACCCACATTTTCAGCCTCATTTGCAGCCATTTCCCTGTTTGTTCTCTATACTCCAGTCCCACTGACTGTTTCACTTCCTGAACTAAAGGTATTTAAAGCCACTGCTCTTCACTGAGATACCCCTAGACGAATATCCCAGGGGTATCCATAGAGAAGACAGTGAATGTGACACTTGCAGATGACATTTTAATTAAGATTAAAACTGACAAATGGCCCCAGTCTATTGCTTTTTGAAAACGAGGTCTTGGGAAAGAACCACTACTTGTCCTTGGAGCGCCTGGGCGAGTTAGAAAATGGTGCCCCTCCAGGTGAGTGCAGTCCCCGAGCTGCATGGATTGGATTTCAGCGTCTATGCACCCAGGGTGAGGCACTCTGTGAAGGACGTGACCTGCACAGCCAGAATGGTGACCTCCTCTGGAGATCTCAGTCGGTTTGCTTCCAAATTGAAACAGGTATAAATAGATTTGTCTTATTTAGAAGCTGAACGACTATGGACAACTTCTGGAGCTCCCTGGTAGCCCAGTAGTGGTTTTATAATAATAATTAATATGAAAAGCTTTTACCACGAGGCTGTAAAAGTTGTTCTTTGCATGGCTAGGATGACATGGCTTTCCAAGCCAGCATGGTTCTGTCTATGCTGCTAGCTCTGTAGCTGTTGTTTTTCAGAGTTGAAGACCAAGCGTGATTTACAACCTCGAATGTCTCTAGCTGCTGGCATCTAAGTTTGGCACTGAGCACTTAAAGCCCCCAGACTGTGGTGTTTTACTGTGTGGAGGAAGGCCTCGTTGGAGAGGCACAACATTTTTTCATCTGACATGTTTGCTCTTGTGGAAATAGCTTGAAGTATTTGAGTCCCGGCAGCAGAAAACATGGGAGGAGACTTAATTCTTGCTGAGCATGAATCATCCTATACAAATTAAAAGTGATCACTTTTAAAAGCAGTTTCATTGCTGGTATAAAACTATTCATCAGTCATTGGATTACTTTGATGTGTATATCATATATCTGTGTGTCTCTGCCAGGATCCTAGCATGAACCTCTCCCTGAACAAACACTGAATAAATATTGCTCTGATTTTGCTTATTACTGATACTTTTGTCTTTGACTTAGAGACAGTTTAGTTTCTTGTTTTAGCTCCATGTTGAATATGAGTTCTGTTATTTTTCCTTTTTTTAATATTTATGGAAGTGCCTAAATTTTCCTAGGGGTGAGGTGGGGAATATAGGAAAGTATGAAAAACAACCACACACGCACAATTCCTTTGTAATTTCAAACGCTAATGGACACTCTCTGGAGGTCATTGCCAGATCTCTCAGTAGGAACAGAATTTGAATCTGGAAGCGAGTAATCAGTCTGTAAATGTTTGTTATGATACTGGAATTGCCAAATATGCTGTATCTAATTGAATTTCATTACTGGGGCATGAAAGGCAGTTGGTTGAATGTTGCCACTGAAAAGAATATATTGTGGCCAGCAGACTGTTGCCTATATAGCGCTGTAGCTGGGTTTTGCAGGCCAGCTGCACTTTGAAAAGTTCTGGATGCTGTAAGTATTGGAAAGGTTGAGTCCTTCTGAGCGCCAGGAGGGAAGGATCTGTTCCAGGCTTCTCTCCTTGGCTTGTACATGGCTGCCTTCTTTTGCCTTCACATCATCTTGAATTTGGACATGTACCTCTGTGTCCAAATTTCCCCTTTTTATAAGGATTCCAGTCGTACTGGATTAGGGCCCATCCGAATAGTCTTGTTTAAATTGATTATCTCTATAAACACCCTATATCCAAATAAGGTCACATGCTGAGATCCTGGGGCTTGGGATTTCAACATATAAATTTTGAAAGGACATAATTAAACCCATCACATCACCCGTAGTTGAACCGCAACACAAATTAGCCTCAGAAATCAAGCTGTATTTATTTTGTGTTTGTTTTTATTTGCTTTTTAGCTATACTTATTTTGGAATTGTCTATAAACTGAACCAATTTCCATAAAGTAGTTGACTTTTGTTTCTTTTTTCCAGACCCACCAGAGTGCCATAGTATTGGTTCTGCAGTCAACACTGCGCTCACTCTCTCTCGCTATCTCATTCTCTCTTTCGCACACTCTCTCTCGTTTGTTTCATGAGTCATTAGGCCAAAAAGTGTTAGGTAAATGAAAGCAAATATGACAGCAGCACCTTGAACAAGAGGACCACTTCTTTCCTCCTCAAGTCCATGACCTGTAACATGTCTAACATTCCGGTTCTGAGGATTTTAAATGTAATTAGTTGATCTGTAGTGTGTTTTCACTTGACACCTTGCTTTAGTTACACCATTCTTGCATATCCCTCATTTTCCACATTAGCCTTGTTTAGTTGTGCAATTTTGACATTCACAGCTCTCCAGTGCTTTGAGCTGAATGTTTATTCCAAGAACTTGCAGCTGACTTTTCTAGCAGATCATTCTGATGTTGTCCAGGGATGCCGTCACAGGTGCAGGTTCTCGAAGCACCTTTTCTACTATCTTCCTTTTCTACTCTGGGCCTTTCCCAGTTTCTGGGAGGTCAAGGCATCTGCCAAGCCTCTCTCTCTGCAGCCCACCGGCATCAGTCATACTTGTATGCTCCATCTGTACTTTATTGGTGTTTTTTTGTTTGTTTGTTTTGTTTTGTTTTATTTGTTTGTTTTGAGACAGGGTCTCACTCTGTCACCCAGGCTGAAGTGCAATGGTGCAGTCACAGCTCACTGCAGCCTCAACCTCCCAGACTCAAGTGATCCTCCCACCTCAGCCTCCTGAGTAGCTGGGACTACAGCTGCCACCACACCTATCTAATTGTTTGTTTTAGTAGAGACAAGGTCTCACTGTGTTACCTGGCTGGTCTTGAACTCCTGGGCTTAAGCGATCCTCCTGCCTCAGCCTCCGAAATTGCTGGGACTACAGGTGTGAGCCACGATGCCCGGCTCCATCTGTACTTCAAAACTCACCCCACTCTCTGTTCCCGCAGCACGTCATGTGCTAATGTGACTGGTATGTACCCTCTTAGCTTCTGGGCCCTGAAATACAACCCATATTTTGTTCCCCCTATCCTAAGAGATCAGGTGGAATGGAAGATTTTCTCCCTTTTGTATTAAATGAGTCAAATTTTGTCTCTCCTCAGATATATTCCAAAATATCAGTAATTTGTTAATAATAAAACGGCTTATCCCTTCAGAAAACAGAATTTAGGGTTGGTTAGATAATACTCACTACCAATCATCATCATCATCATCATCATCATCATCATCCATACCTCTCTAAGCCTGTAGCGGGGTGGAATAGCATGAGCTATCGATTGTACCTGAGCAGAGGAAGGTCTGGAACCCCATCTCTCCACAAGAAATTAGGTGGCTTGAGAGGCCATCTTAGATCTGAATAATTTCAGCGCCAAAGACCAAAACCCCTTCATAAGCTGCAATTAGACTCTCCCTGATTGCCATGCCTGGCTTTCTGTTGGAGAAAATCCTAGAGGAAAACAGAAACTCCCAAGGAGCTGGGTAGCCAAGAGATGAGCCCAGACCTTCCATCTGGTGACCTGATGGTTCTGGCATTTGACCTCTCTGAAGATAAGAAGCCCAGGGTATTACATATGAATTGCAATATCTGAATTGACAAAAGTACTCTTTCTAGGGTAGATATGCTATCAGAGCTTAGATATAAGGATGTTTTAAAAATTTCATTCAGAGATCAGGTGCAGTGGCTCACACCTATAATCCCAGCACTTTAGGAGATGGAGGCAGTGGATCACCTGAGGTCAGGAGTTCGAGACCAGCCTGACCAACATGGCAAAAACCCGTCTGTAATAAAAATACAAAAATTAACTAGATATGGTGGCACACGCCTGTAATCCCAGCTACTTGGGAGGCTGAGGCAGGAGAATCGCTTGAACCTGGGAGGCAGAGGTTGCAGTGAGCACAGATCTCACCACTGCACTCCAGCCTGGGCAACAGAGTGAGACTCTGTCTCAAAAAAAAAAAAAAAAAAAAAATTTCACTCAGAGACCTGAAGTGTCAGGCCCAGCAATAGTTCTTTGGCCTTTGACGTCAGTCCTAGGAGCTAGCTCTCTAGCACTAGGGACTATTCTTGTGTTTAGTTTCACCTCCTCTCTTCTTGGGGTAGATCACAATCAAATAGCTCCCAGTTCCTTCCTTTGGGAAGACGATGACCTTGTCTTCCCCACACACATCCATACAGCACTACTCTGTGGACTCCACACCCCAGGTCCAGAATAGTCAGGGTGGCTACTCTAGGACTAATCTCTTTTCCTATCTCCTGGTGAAATGGTTTTAGCATACGTTTGTCTCTGGCAGCTGTTAGTTTCCCCTGTCATCACTATATTAAGACGTCCTTGGCCAAGCATGGTGGCTTGTGCCTGTAATCCCAGCACTTTCGGAGGCTGAGATGGGAAGATCACTTGAGCCCACAAGTTCAAGACCAGCCTGGGCAATACAGGAAGACCTTGTCTCTACTAAAAATAAAAAAAATTAGCCAAGTGTAGTGGTACGCACCTGTGGTCCCAGCTACTTGGGAAGCTGAGGCAGGAAGATCACTTAAGCCCAGGAGGTTGAGGCTGCAGTGAGCTGTGATTGGGCCATCGCACTCCAACCTGTGTGGCACAGCGAGACTCTATTTTTAAAAAAGAGAATAAAAGACCTCCTAACCCATGACTTCTTTAACTGTTTGCTTACACACTGGGGCCTTCAGCAAATTAAGAAAACCTTGGTGAGCTCCTGAATAGTGATGCTAGGCCTCAGCACATACAAAGGAGTCCTGGAGTGTGTTCATGGTTCTGCTTAGCTTTTAGAGCAGACCTCTTTTTACTGCCAGACTCCTAGGCTACTAATGGACCAGTTGTCAGGGATGGGTATACGCAGAGAGAGCCTGTCTGCAGATTTTTCTACTCATTCTCTATCAGGTGCTAATTTCTAATAGGCAGAAAAAGAAAGGACAGCCTGCAATGCAATAGAACTTTCCTTTGGGAGGAATTTTTTCAATAAAAAAAATAAGCTATGACAGGTTTTACTTCAACAAAGAATTGTTATGTAACTGGAATCATAAAGATTCTTGCATTTATATTGAAATAAATGTTTGGGTGATTTATTTTCCACAACTTCAAAATGACAATTGCTATTAATTAATGAAACAGAAAAATTCCATGCTAACTAAAAGAAGCAACTGGTGGTACTTGCTAGTATTAATACCTTCTAGTTACAAGTTGGCTATCTGAGAAACCCTTCTTGATTTGATTCATTAACCCCATGAATGAATCATGAACAGGAGATCCAGCCACAGAAAACTATAGTTCCTACAAACAGATCCTAGGAAGGTGTGACACCATGGGGGTTCTGAGCTTGGGCTACTCACCACATTTATTGCCACTCTTTAGACCCCGAAAGCCTCAGCAAAATGTATATCTCTTAAGATCCTATTATCCAGCTTTAACTCCCTTTCCCAAATCCAGGAAATTATACAAGTTATTTAGAAAATTCTTGCATTGCATGTTTTTGGTAGGATGTTAAGACGTTAAAAAATGGCACTCCAACTTTGTGTTTTGTTGCATAACAGGAGAAGAGAGCAAAGAAAGGGTAACATCAAAAAGACCATAATCATGCATGCAAAATGCATGTCCACACCCAACAGAGGGGTGGGTGGAATTCAAGACCAGTTTGTGTTGGATTCCAAGATAAAAACAGACTAAGTGGATGTGCCTGTGTTTCCTCAAGGGAAGAATTTATGGTATTTACTAGCATAAAGCAATCACTTAAAAGTTGAGTCAAATATTCCTGTACTTGCTTATAGGCATAGTCTATAATAAGGTAATGATTCATCTAGTTCCAACTTCACAGTAATAATCTTGGGTCATAGATGTGGAAAAAGGATTACATTTATCTGGTTTAATCTCATTTTACAAACAAGGAAAATGAAGCCTGGAAAATTTGTTTGAGCAATATGCTCTGTAACATCTCATAACTCCCAGTGGTATCATTTTCCACAAAAGAGGCAGAGTAAAGGGAAGAAAATGGTGTCCACAGGCCAGGGTCAGGGACCAGCCATACTCCAGTCCCTGCTGGTGACTGCCCCCAGCCATCCCGGTGGCCTCAACTGAGACCCAGGCCCTCCCCCAAAAGAGGTGTCCCAGGATAACTCAGGTATCACTTGTCATCTGGCAGATAAAGGCAAAGTTTGTATGAAAGTGGCAATTTTGGGAGGACATTTAAATGTTTCCATGCCTCATTTTCCTCTTCTATAAAAAGGGAATAATAGTATGTTTGTTCTAAATCACTTGGATACTTACTAAGCACTTAATAAATATTAGTTGTTATTATTTTCTTTTTTCCATTCTCACTTCTTTTCCCTCTCTGCCTTCCTCCCTCCTCTTTTCCCTCCTTTCCTTTTTATACCCCATCTCCATTGTTTTCAAGCAAAATATATAGGGCATGAGAGGTATTTTTCTTTAAGAATCTGGCTATTTTTGTGTTTTCTTCCCAGAATTTCCAGAACTCAGTTTTATCAGTATATTTTGAGAACCCCACTGGAGGACATTTAGTTTGTTTCCAGGTTTGTTTCGGTTCTATTGGAATCCCTCCTCTTCTACTTTGTAGCCCTGTGATCTCTTCAAGAGATGATGATCTTCAGTGGCATTTTGGGGGTGATGTTCAGGTGGCAGCCAAATTGGAGGGGACCGTGGAGCAGCATGTGGGACTAATTCTAAGGGCGTCATTGTGGAGAGTAAGCGCTAGATCGTAACATAGGAAGGGTGAGGGAAATGTCTGGGAGTGTTTTTTGTTTGTTTGGAGCTGGGATTTTTAGATCCAGAAGATTTTCAACATATTTATTAGTTTAGCAGAAGGAAACAGAGGAATGGAAGAGATTGAAGATGTAAAAGGGTGAGGGAATACTTATCTGAAAGCTTGGCATGAGATCAAGAATAAAAGGGCGAAGACTTCCTGTGATGGAAGGCCAGGAGCCAGAAACAGACAAGCAAGTCTACACAGGAACTTTAGAAAGAGGGTTCCCCAGGATAGGCTTTGAGATTCTCAGTGTGGAGGGATCTGGAGTAATCTGCTGAGATTAAGTGTTGGAGGAATAGGAACAGATTAGGGGAGAGTTTTATAGGAATTTTTAGAGACAGCCATTATCAGAAATGTGACAGGGAGGGAACTAATGATGGATAAAAGGATTCTTGAGTAACATTAAGTGCCTAGTCAAGATTAGACAGCAGGCGTTTGAAGTGGAGCCAACTCAACTTTCTCTGGCTGTGCTTGGTACAGCTAAGTCAAGAAGCAGCAAGACGTTTCATGAGGAAAAATAAATTTTTAACACTCTATTACTCTTTAACAGAGAGCAGAAATTGAAGCATCCTCCTCTGAAGACAATTCAAAGACATCCAATAGAGATGGCATAAATAACAAAAATTTGAAAAGTGTATTGTTCCCCAGCCTTGTTTTTAGGCTCAAATAAACACCCCATTAAGTGGAATGTATACCTTTATCACTTAGAATACTCAAGTTTCGGGGTGCCACTTAAAAATAAGGCAGACGCTGTACTTGGCTAGGGAAAAGGTATGTTTCTGGCAGGTGGGATCGCTTCACCAGGTCCATGAGATGGACTTGATTGGAAGCAAATACAGAATTGGAGACGGTCAATCGAACAGAAGCTCCTCAGTTCCTAGATCAATTTCTGGTACATGGTAGGTAAAGGAGAAATACTCTGTGAATAAAGTACAGTTGTCCCTTGGTATCCATGGAAGATTGATTCTAGAATCTCCTGAGGATCCCAAAAATCCATAGAGGCTCAAGTTCCTTATATAAAATGATGTAGTATTTGCATATAACCTGCACCCATCCTCCTATATATGTTAAATCATCTCTAGATTACTTAGAATACCTACTGCAATGCAAATGCTATATAAATAGTTGCTCTACTGTATTTTAAAATTTCTATTTTTTTTTCTTTGAATATTTTAAATCTGTGGTTGGTTAAATTCATGGATATGAAATCCATGGATATAGAGGGCCGACTATATATATCTGTATGTATTTGAGTAAATGTATGAATTTATTCATGTCACTTTGGAGCACTAGTCATATGAGACATAGTAAAATGTGGAAAATCCTGACTATATTGGTCTTTTGGTAGCCCTGCCCACGTCACTTAACATGTAGCTGTGGTAAAAGCAAGTTTTCAAGTTCCTGTCAAGAGAGTTGAACACATTTACTCTCTTCTGCTTCTCTGACTCCTTCATTTCCTCTCTTCAAAAAGTCATGGGTTGTCAGAACTTTTACTGAAAACAAAATCTAAGTTGATATTCTAAGACATGAAAGAGTCAGAATCAAACAAGTCCATTAATATTTCATTCTTTCCTATGCAGTACTCCAAAGCATGTTTGGTGATAACTAAGGAATAGTTTTGTTTTGATTGATATAAACAGTTATTTCTTGTTTATTTCATGATCACCATGGTAAGTGTAAACCAAAAATAAAATTCCAACCACCTGAATGGACCCTTCCTCTCGGCCAAGGGCATTCTAAAGTTAACCTGAAAAACTAGTTTAGACCATGATGGGAAGGGGGAGCCAGACATGACTCATTATTCCCTCCTCCTTTTTGGAATTACTGATAGAACAGAGTCTTTTAAAGTCTGATAAGAAACATTAACAATCTGTTCTCTGAAGCTTCCTACCTGGAGGCTTCATCTGCGTGATAAAACCTTGGTCTCCACAACCCCTCATCTTAACCCAGACATTCCTTTCTATTGATTCTAAGTCTTTAGATAATAACAACTTTTTCAACCAATTGCCAATCAGAAATTCATTGAATCTACCTATGATCTGGAACTAACCAACCCCTGCCCACCAATTGTGCTGTCTTTCTGGACTGAACCAATATAGATCTTACATGTATCAATTGATGCCTTGTGTCTCCCTAAAATGTATAAAAGCAAGCTGTAGCCTGACCACCTTGGGCACATGTTCTCAGGATCTCCTGAGGGCTGTGTTACAGGCTGTTGGTCACTCATATTTGGCTCAGAATAAATCTCTTCATAATATTTTACAGAGTCTGCCACTTTTCATTGCCATAAACCTGGTATAGAAATTTTAAGAGTAGATCCTTAGTCCTTAAAAAACTCTATCTAGTAGAGACAATATTCCAAGGACCTGGTTAAGCGAGGCTGCTTGCCAGAGATACACTTTTTCCTTAGCCAAGTATAACATCTATTAGAGATAAGCAATGGTTCCATATGGTACTTGGTAACAGAGGCTGAGAGAGAATGGGTGTGGGAGAGACAGCAAGTGCTATAGGAGTACTTGATAATGTGGTGATCTTCCTTGAGGATTCTGCCATGACATTCAGTTTTTATGTACAAGATCCAGGCACAGTCATCACTGGGTATCCACGGGGAGTTGGTTCCAGGACCTCCTACAGATACCAAAATCCAGAGATGCTCAAGTCCCTGACATAAAATGGCATCGCATTTGCCTATAACCTAGGAATCTCCTCCTGTATACTTTATATCATCACTAGATTACTTATAACACCCAATGCAATATAAATGCTATGTAAATCTTTGTTGTATTGTTTAGGGAATAATGACAAGAAGAAGTCTGTACATGTTTAGTCACAGACACAATTTTTTTTCAAATATTTTCTATTCATGGTTGTTTGAATCCACCGATGGGGCACCCACAGATATGGAGGGCTGGCTGTATTTCATCAAGTTTCAGTGTAAAGGACAGCAGGGTAATGACTCACCCAGATGATACTTTTATAGTTCCTCCTGTTTCCTTCTTTTGGTGGATGAGGGGAATGCTGTCATGCTCAGAAGTTGACAGTGGGCAGTTAGTTGCCTCAGTAAATGGCCACTCTGTCCTCCCATGACTTAAGCCATAGTCTTGAGTTTGTCCTTTCTCCCAAATGCTATATCCAGTTCTGTTGACGTTTACATCAAAAATATACACAGGGTGATAGAAACGTTGCTATCTTATTAGGGATATTTTACCTAGGTGTATGCATTTGTCAGAACACATCAAACTGTGCAGTAAAGATCTGTGTATTTTACTCTCTAAATTATAACTTAATTCATATGTGTAATGCATCCTAATATTTATAGTAATACACATTTTGTACTCAGAATATATAGCAGTATGCATGTATACATATACATATATATTTGCTATATGTGTATTCACACATACATACATTTATACCTATATATGTATACACACACACATATTTACTATGTGTGTATTCACACACAGATACATACATAACTAGGGTCCAATCACCATCTCTACTGCTCCCACCCTGACCCGAGCCACCAACAGGACACCTGTCATCTAAATTGTTGCAGTTGTTTTCTGACTGTTCTTCCTTCTACCTTTGCCACCCCTGCAGTGTGTTCTTAGGAAGGATACTTCTTAAAACAGAAATCAGATCATGTCATTTCTTGACTCAGAACCCTCCAGTGGCCTTCTGTCTCCATGCTCAATTGAAGTCAAAGCCTGGCTGGCATGAAGGCCCCAGATCCCACTACCCCAGTGCTCCCGCCACACCTTCTGTGCCTCTGGGACCACATTCCCTAACTAACCCTCTGGCTTACCACCTTCCGGCCCACTGACCTCAAACATCAGCTACATGAAGCTCTCCCTCCTCGGTGCCTTTGCGTTTACGGTTGTTTCTCCCTGGAAGCTCTTCCCAGATATTTCCGTGACTTTCTCCCCTCACCTCCTTCAAGGTTTTAATCAATGTTGCTTTATCAACGGGGCCTTCCCTGATTATCAGATCAAAACTTCTAAGTCCCTGCCATTCCCTTTCTGCACAAAGAGTTGGCACAGTATATAATTAAGAGGATGTGCTCTGCTGCCAGACTGTCTGGCCTCACATCATTTTCTAGCTATGTGACTTGGTGCCTCAGTCCGATCACCAATAAAGTGGGGATAAGTATTGTGTCATTAGGGTTATTGTAAGGATTCATTGAATTGATATATGAAAAGCACTTAAAACAGTGCCCAGTGCATAGTAAGCTAATGTTAATGTTGTTGCTCTTGCTTGCTTCATTATTTTTCCCATAGCACTTATCAATCACCTTCTCACCTGCTATATATTTAAGCATTTTTTTTGTGGTTTCTTGCCATTAGAATGTATGTGCCATCAGAACAACAACTTTTTACCTTTTTTCCTCTATTTTCTTTCTTTTTCTTCACTACTATACCTTCATCACTTAGAATAGTGCCTGATATGCAGTAGGTACTCAATAAATATTATGTAATCGATGGGTGAATGAGAGAAGAGTCTGTGCACTTTCAGGAGGCTGTAGGATAAGGCAGATTAGGGAAGGGGCTGGAAACATTTTCTGCAAAGAGCCAGATAGTAAATATTTTAGGCTTCATGAGTTACAACTACTCAACTTTGCTGTTGTGTCATGAAAGCCATCGATGATACATAAATGAATGAATGTGACTGTGTTCCAAAGAAACTTTATAAAAACAGGCAGTGGGCCAGATTTGACCATAGGTCATAGTTTGCCAACTCCTGAGTTGGGGAATAATTTTTGGTTTTACTTTCCTCCTTCTCGTTACTCCTCCCTTCAGCCCGCAATTAGTGCTACTCACTCAGAACTGAAATATAAATAACTTGAAAAGCATTACATTACCCCTTAGTATTTGGCTCAGTATTCATTAATTGTACAAATTTTCCATATGTCTCTTAATATTGTAATAGGAAATAAGATTAAGATTATATTTTGAACTTTCCAGCTGTACAGTTTCAGGCCTCTGGTTTTCATTTCTCTTCTCCAATAGCCGAAAACTGGTGACTCTGGCCAGGAGCACGTATGCTATAAAGGAACAAGCAGCATTGGCATTCCTTTTACTGTATGGCCAAGAGTGTAACTGACACCCAGTTGGAATAGAAACCAACAGAAATTACCTACAAGACAAATTGTTTAGTTTATAAGATTATTTATAAAAACTTATTTCTCCACAAAACTGTTTCCTAGCCCACAGTTTTTACCACTCTTCCCAATCGATTTTATATGCTCACAGGTTTCTTCCAGCTTTTTAATGCATTGAGTTCTTGACCATGTGACAAACTGTAACTTTAACACAAAATATATAGCTTTTATTGTTGTAATTAAAGCAGACCCGAAATTATACTCATTTTGCTGCTATGATCCATTATAATTAGACATATAAGCAGTCCAACTGCGTGACTGCAACTGATGTGAATTTGACGCAACCAGAAATGTTTTTTGTGTCACCTCTTCTGAATTTAGCAGCACATCCTTATTGTTGATGCTGACAGTTTTCTACTTGCCATTTAATTATCTTCATCATTTTATATGTGTGGAAAGAGAACAAACCTGGACCATACTCCCCATTTGCTGGGATTTTCTTGCTCGCTGTATTGCGCCTTTCTACAGCTGTGGTCCGTGGCTGCAGTTTCCAATCAGAGTGTGACATAACCTACTCCCAAGACACCTGGCCAGTGTGCCCCCCAGAGCAGTGCTGCTCAAACCATCACTGGGGAAAGACTGTTTTGTTTTTCTGTCATGAATTGTTTCATTTTCTAAAATTCAATTAAAAAGAAAATTGAGTTGCCAGCAGAATGATCACATAATTGAATATCACAGCAAGGTCAAGTTACAATGTAATTTTTAAAACGTTGATTCTCAATTTCTGAACTTACAGTAGACCAGTAACAGTTAGTGCGCCAGCTCCAGTCCACAGACCATATTCTAGGCAACGCCACTTCAATGGTTTTCACTCCAGTGGTTTTCAAATGTTTTTAACCCAGTATAAAGTCTGCATTCTTAGGCTGTAAAACACATGAGTGTGTAGACACCTGTGCAGGCACACACACGCAGATACTCTGGAACCACTGGAATATCAGCCCCCTAAGGGCAGAACTTAGCTTTTCTTGGTCTTTTTCACTGTTCTGCCTCTAATACCTGGCACATAGTAGGCCCTCAATCAATATTTCTTGCAGGTGTGTGTGTGTATGTGTGTGTCTGAATAATCAAATCAGAATTTTCACACAATGATACTTAACCTTTACTCCTGCTGAAACAGCCTTTGTTGTCTATTTAATAAAAATAAATACTGATTTTAGCCTAATAATTCTATTTCAGCACATTCTAATCTTAGGAGTCGTGACCCATGGTTTATAAAACATTCCTTTAGAAGGTGCTCATGTATAGGAATTTATTATTCTTTTCTTTTCCAGAGCTTTGTGTAGCTGTTACTCACTCCTGTCTTCCTATGGGTGTACATATCCCAGAACTGCTTACATCTAGGCAGCAGTCCACGTAGCCTGCGTACTTACATTGGTGGGCCTGTGCAGGAAAATAGAGATAGACGAGTCTTAAGGTTTTTAAGAGCTAAAAAGAGGGGAAGAGTGAGGTTAGAGTTAGAGTGGGTAGAGCAATAACAAGTTGAAACAGACCCGCTGATACTCCTCCATAATACTGGGGTCTAAGTTTGCAAACTCTTAGGAATAATGTCATTCTAAAATAGTACAGTGAATTTGATTCACCTGCATCTCGAAGAGCATGAAATTTCACTTTTTAAGATTGTGGATAGCAAGCCTGATCATAATGATCACGTTTATCTAAATGTATCTAAAAAGTTAAGGTCATGGCTGAGTGCAGTGTCTCCCACCTGTCACCTCAGCACTTTGGGAAGCCAAGGGGAAAGGATTGGTTGAGCTCAGGAGTGTGAGACCAGCCTGAGCTATATAGCGAGACCTGACCTCTACTAAAAATAAAAATTTAAAAAATCAGTTGAGCATGGTGGCACCCACCTGTGGTCCCAGCTACTGGGGAGGCTGAGGTGGAAGGATCACTTGAGCCCAGAAGGTCAAGGCTGCAGTGAGCTGTGATCATGCCACTACAGTCCATCCTGTGTGACAGAGCCAAGACCTTGTCTCAAAAAAAGAAACAAAAAAACAAGTAAAGGGGGTGTAGTTTTCTGGCTTATACAGCTCAGATGAAGGTGATACTATCAGCCAAAACAGGGCATACAGGAGCCCGGATACTTAAGACATCAGAGTGTGTGTGTTTGCAGAACCACTGAGTCATAGCTGCACACAGCAAACATTTGGTGTCCACCACACTGGATGATGGGGAGCAGATAGCAGAAATACAATCTGTTTTCAAGGAGCGCACAGCTTCGTCCAGGAGACAATCACTGTAAAATCAGGGCTGTCATGGAGGTGGCGGTCAGGCTGAGCTTGGAGGAAAGAATGCCTGACACACCTAGAAAACGTGTGTCCCAGGACATAGAAGAGGGCCCAAGCAGTAGAGGGATCAGTGCGTGCCATGGCACAGAGGTGAGAGGGCAGAAGTGTCTTCCAAGAAGGGCATGTCTTTACAGTATGGTGGGAGGCCGGCAGTCCTGTACATAGTTGATAGCTTAGATTAGAAACGTATGAGGGAGGTCAAGGTTGGTGATCCTAGTCAAGGTCTAATAGTTGTTTGATAAATACCTACCGAATGAGTGAGAGGCATATGTGGGAACAATATGGCTTTTGGACTCAAATCTCACTTCTTCAGTGACCTTGAACAAATTCCTAACTTCTGCATGTAGTCATAATAATAGCTAGTAAGAGTAAATGTGGAGAAATGGAGCTTTCTTTCAACTGATCACAAGATCTTCAAATCTACTGCCATTTAATACACATCAGTTTTTCAATAGCAGCAGCATCCTTTATTCAAGAAGTAAAAGATCTTGGCTTATTGTATGAACCTTTTCATCAACTCTCTTCTGGTTATTCCTAAGCATTAATAGCAGAGAAGGCTCATTTCCTTTTACCTCATCCTATTTTCCCTTGCTGTTTCATTTATTTGATTACTTACTGGCTTTGCCTCTTTGTATTTTGTGGCGTTTCATTTTAGTGAACCAGAGAAGTAACTTTTACTAATGTATTGTCATTAATACGCCCTCTTTTGTACTCTGCCTTACAATCCTCTTTGAGTGGCTGTTCCATTTTCTGAATGTGCGTGTGCATGTGTGTGTTTGTATTTGTGAGGGTGGTTAAAATAACAAGTAGTGTATTATTTGGTTTTTAAATATTTAGTGAGCCCTTAGTATGCTTGAGGTTATGATAGAGAAATAAAATATCTAAGACAATATATCATGGTTGAAGGCATTTGAAAATTTTATGGCTTAAATACATGGATAAAAAAATGAAAATGTTTCATTATGGAAAGCTTCAAATATAAACATATAGATAGGATTCCCAGCTGGGTGCGGTGGCTCACAGCTGTACTCTCAGTACTTTTGGAGGCTGAGGTGAGCAAATTGCTTGAGCCCAGGAGTTCAAGACCAGCCTGGGCAACCTGGTGAAACCCTGTCTCTACAAAAATAAGCCAGGTGTGGTAGTCCCAGCTACTTGGGAGGCTGAGATGGGGGGGATTGCTTGAGACCAGAGAAGTTGAAGCTGCAGTGAGCCGTGTTTGCGCCACTGCACTCCATCCTGGGCGATAAAATGAGACTCTGTTTCAAAAAATATTTGTATCAATAGATGGAATAGTATAGTGTACCCCTACATACCTCCACCCATTTTCAACAGTTATCAACTTATGGCTAATCTTGTTTTATCAGTATCTTTACCCTGATTTTCTTCTATTTTATTTTAAAGCAAATTCCAAATGTATCATTTCATCCATGAGTATTTTGCTACTTGTCTCTAAAAAAAAGGACTCAAAAAAGATAACTATAATAGCATTATTAATAACCTTAGAATGACAGTAATTCCTTAATATCAAATAAACACTGTTCAGATTCCTAGTTATATCATCCATTCTATACTAATTTTACAGTTTTTTTTTGGTTTGTTTTTGAGCAGAGTCTTGCTCTGTCGTCCAGGTTGGAGTGCAGTGGCGCAATCTCTGCAATCTCAGCCTCCCAGGTTCAAGTGATTCTCCTGCCTCAACCTCCCGAGTAGCTGGGACTATAGGCACAAACCATCATGCCCAGCTAATTTTTGTATTTTTTAATAGAGATAGGGTTTTGCCATGTTGGACAGGCTGGTGTCAAACTCCTGACCTCAAGTGATCTGCCTGCCTTGGCCTCCCAAAGTGCTGGATTACAGGGGTGAGCCACTGCGCCTGGCCTTATTTTACAGTGTGAAGCCTCCTCAGGAGGCTAAGGTGGGAGGATCACTTGAGCCCAGGAGTTTGAGGCTAGCCTGGGCAATATAGCCAGACCCCAATTTTTAAAAAAGTTGTGTTGTAACATTAGATATCACCCTTGCTGCCAACACTCCCTACCTTTTCTGGTTTCACCACTTCCCCTGCCCCTGTTTTGCCATTTCCAAGTGATTCTGAATTAATTTTCTAGGGATGTTAGAGCAGATTGGTGGTGAAAACGGTTTGGGCTCATGGAGTGGGAAGGAAAAAAAATATGTGATGACAGATACATAGCAGAGAACCAGAAAACAAGGAGGGTTATATTTAAGAATCTAAAATGTTGCAGACATAAGGACCTACAATGGTTGAGGTTTAAAGGGAGAGATTTTTTGAATTAAAACCTGAATGGCTTCTTCAAAGCTGTTATTTTTGGATGAAAAGTAAGAAGCTGAGGCATGGGGAGAGGAATTCTGCCCTTATTTACCTTGTCAGCCAATTCCCACCTCATCTGGGCAGGGCTTGTTGTCCCAAGGACGAAAGACAGGCCTCAGTGTGTGTGAGTCTAGTGATTGAGTGTGCCTCAGAGCCAGTGGGCGGGCTTGGAAAAACACAAATTGCTGGGCCTGACCCTGGAGGTTCTGATTCAGTAGACCTAGGGTGGGGTTCAGGGATTTGCATTTCTTTCTTTCTTTTCTTTTCTTCTTTTCTCTTTTCTTTTCTTTTCTTTTCTTTTCTTTTCTTTTCTTTTCTTTTCTTGTCTTGTCTTGTCTTGTCTTGTCTGTCTGTCTGTCTGTCTGTCTGTCTGTCTGTCTGTCTGTCTGTCTGTCTGTCTTTCTTTCTTTCTTTCTTTCTTTCTTTCTTTCTTTCTTTCTTTCTTTCTTTCTTTCTTTCTTTCTTTCTTTCTTTCTTTCTTTCTTTCTTTCTTTCTTTCCTTCTTTCCTTCTTTCCTTCTTTCCTTCTTTCCTTCTTTCCTTCTTTCTTTCTTTCTTTCTTTCTTTTTCTTTTCTTTCTTTTCTTTCTTTCTTTTCTTTCTTTCTTTCTTTCTGATGGAGTCTTGCTCTGTCGCCCAGGCTGGATTGCAGTGGTGCAATCTTGGCTCACTGCAACCTCTACCTCCTGGGTTCAAGCAATTCTCCTGCCTCAGCATCCCCAGTAGCTGGGACTACAGGTGCGCACCACCATGCCCAGCTAATTTTTGTATTTTTAGTAGAGATGGGATTTCACCATGTTGGTCAGGCTGGTCTCAAACTCCTGACCTCAAGTGATCTGCCCACCTCTGCTCCCCAAAGTGCTGGGATTACAGGCGTGAGCCACCATGTCTGGTGGGATTTGCATTTCTTACTAGCTCACAGGTGATGCTGCTGTTCCAAACCACTGACTTACTAGTACCTGTTTCTCCCTTTAGATCTGGTTTGGTTTTTGTTTTAAATTAATTTTTATAAGTACATAGTAGGTATGTGCCTTTATGGGGTACATGAGATATTGATACAGGCATAATGATCACATCAGGGTAAATGGGGTATCTGTCACCTCAAGCGTCTGTCATTTCTTTGTGTTACAGACATTCCAATTATATTCTTTAGTTATTTATGAATGTACAGTAAATTATTGTTGATGGTTGTTACTCTGTTGTGCTATCAAATATGATCTCTCTTTTTAAGATAGTTTCTCTTTGCTGAGATTGTATTGCTGCATGCATTGGCAATCATTGTGTAATTGATTAACCTTCGAAGACAGCTCCTTGCAGAAAAAAAAAAAAAAACTGTTGAGAAAGGTATGAGTAATTTGTGTGAAAACATATTCTATTTTCATAATGACCACAGAATACTGTGGCGTTCTACCAACCTAGTGGAATGTATGTGAACATTCTCCCTTTCTCTGGAGATTTCTTCTTTTAAGTGTCTTAGTCTCAGTGAATTCTATCTATCTTGGGTAAGAAGTTCAGGGTTCTCTTTTGAACCCAAGCATTTTACCTAAAGAAAGCTGACAAAGCTAGGACAGATGTTATTGTCACAGAAATTTAAAAGAAACTTGCTAGTTTTCTTATGGCCTTTCTTTTCTTCACAGAAAGACTGGGCAGCGAGCCTGACCTAAAACATCAGTTAGTCAGCAACCCTGCAAAAAATTATTGTGTCTTGCCAACGCTTTAGCCACCACACCCATGCCCGGAACTTTCCTTGGTATTTCACCCCATTCAAATCTGCTCTAAATGGGTCCTGACCAAACCTGAAATACACCCTGAACATATTTCTGTTAGTTCCCCCCACCCTTTAGTCTCTTACTATAATATTTGAATCTTATACCCAAGAGCTTGCTTATCTAAAACTTTCCTAAATTTATTTTTATTAAGCCGTGGGAATAGGAAACCAGTAGCCTGAGAATTCCTGCAAACAGAACTCATTTCACTGTTTACATCACCCAACAAATAAGAGGCTTCTCCAGTTTGAACTATGACTTTGAACCCCAGCTTCACTCCTTTGTTATAGTAGTGATTAATGTTTTCCTGGTACCTTCTTCTTTAGCAAGTCATTCAAAGAAGCATATATTAGCCACTTAGAATCCAGAAATAAATTTGCTATTTTGTGAGAATTATTGGATGGTGAAATTTTTTGTTCTTTAGGATTTTTTTTCTTTATTTTTGAGACAGGGTCTTTATCACCCAGGCTGGAGTGCAGTGGCACAATCACGGCTCACTGCAGCCTTGAGCTCCTGGGCTCAAGTGATCCACCCACTTCAGCCTCCTGAGCAGCTGGGACTACAGACACATGCCACCACACCCACCTTAGTTTGTATTATTTTTTGTAGAGACAGGGTCTCACTATGTGGACCAGGCTGGTCTCAAACTCCTGGGCTCTAGTGATCCTCCTGCCTTGGCCTCCCAAAGTAGTGGGATTACAGGTGAATCACTGTGGCTGGCCTTGGATGGTGAAGTTGTAATTTTCTAAGTGGTTTTGTCCACTCAAAGAACTCAATTATAACTAGCAGATTTCTGGGTAAGCAAAGAATGAGAAGAAATGGAGCTGAATATTCTGAGCCTTTTATTTTAGACCATAGGTTCATATAATTGGATTATTCATGATCCTTGATTCGTGACACATTATCATCATAGTCTTAGATGCAGAGGTCCATGCATGTCCAACTTCATTCATTATTTAGTTCTTTTTTAAAGTGGAATTTTTATGTCTAATTTCTAACAACCAACTTCTCTTTCCTAATTTTTCAAATACAAAAGTTTTATTTGGAAAGTAATCCTAGGAAAGACTTAGAGAAATAAAGAAGAGAACTGATAAATGATGCATTATCAAACAAGTTACCACTCTGAGTAGATCTTAATTGTCTGGATAATTCTGGGAACCAATGTGGATTACATGAATCAGAATTTTCTCTTTCTAGGGGAAAGTGTGCTGGAATATTTAAAGCTGATAACTTTAAATATTAAAGGGATATTAATTCTCTGGCATTTTCAGACCACCACATCCAATGGCAGAGGGCTCCCTGAAATCTTAGACAGTTAAAAGTTGGGCTGGCATGCATGGAATTACAGAGGGGGCACCAATTACATCTGCCACAGTTAGAAGCTAAACAGTATTATTAATGCATATGTTTCAAAGGTACTCCCAATTAAATTAGTTCCTAAATGAATTTTATGCTTTCAACATTTAGCCAACAACAAATGGTTCTTTCCTAGTTAAAATAAAGAACTTAAATGGGATTGACATTGGGATTCTTAATGCCTGACAAATTTTAAAGACCATTGCATAGTTTGATGAGTTTTGGCAAATGTATAAACTTGTGTAACCTATATCCCAATCAAGATATTGAACAGAAATTCTGCTGGTGTCTCCTTTCAGTCACTCACCATTTTCTGTAAGTGATTCTTACTCTACCTTCTATCATAGGTTGCCTGTTCTTGAATTTCATATGGAACTATCGTATAGTACATGGTCCTTTCTGTCTGGCTTCTTTTGCTCAGCATAATGTTGCATGTATTATTTGTTCCATCTCTTTACTGTAGAATAATATTCCATTGTATTAGAATAATATTTTATTATATTAATTATATGAGGAAGCCCAGGGAATCTTCCTCTCAGAAATGTTTTTGAGGATTTAAGAAGGTCTTTTTAGAGACCAGGGGATTTTCCAAAGCTTTTTTATTTAGCCTTTTCATTTTTAAAAATACGTTGTCCTAGCCCTGAAAATTAACATAGCTTTATCAACACAGATGCCTGCCAAATTAGGCTGTCTCTAAAACAGCTCCAGCCATGGGCAAGGCAGAATTTTAATAAATATGAATGGTCTATTCTTAGTATTTCACCACTTCAGGTTGTGTGTTTCTTATTCTTCTGTGTAGTTCTTTAAAACCCATTTGAAATTTTTTGAAACTGATTCTGTGGCCTTGCATATATGCCTTATCCTGGTGAATATAACGTGTAGACTTGAAGGTACGTTCTGCATTTGGGTGTTTTATTCTATAAATTGAATTAGGTCAAGATAGTTGATAACATTTTCAAATCTTGTGTGTTACTAAGTTTTTTTCCTACCTTACCTGTCAATTCAAAAGAAGGTTGTAAAAGAACAAATGATAGATGGGACAAACAGAAAAGAAATAGCGGGACAATAGACTTAAATCCAACCTTATCAGTAGATTTCAATCCAGCCAAGTCAACCGTATTTATGTTACATTAAATATAAGTGGATTAAATTCTCCCTTAACACCATCAGTTTTTGCTTCATGTATTTGGAAGCTCTGTTATTAGTTGCAAAAACATTTGCGCTTATTGTGACTTCCTGATGAATTAACTCTTATCATTGTAAAATATCTTTCTTTCTAGTCATACTTCCTGATTTGTAGTTTTTTTAATATATCTGCTCCTGCTTTCCTATGCTTACATATGTATGTTATCTCATTTTTCATCCTTTTACTATTATATTTCTTTATATTTAAAGTCTCTATTAATAGCACATAATTAGGACTTTAAAAAACTACTCTGATGATCTCTGGCCCTTATCAGTGTTTATTCCATTTGTACTTAATGTAATTTTTAAAATGTTATTTTAAAAAATTGTTTTATTTCGGTAACTTTAGGGGTTCAAGTGGTTTTCAGTTACGTGGATGCATTGTATAGTGGTGAAGTCTGGGATTTTAGTGCTCCTGTCACCTGAATAGTGTACATTGTACCCAATAGGTAGTTTTTCATCCTTACCTTCCTCTCACTCTTCCTGCTTCTGAGTCTCCACTGTCCGTTTATACCACTTTGTATGCCTTTGCATACCCATGGCTTAGCTCCAACTTATACAATACTTAATCCGATTATTTATGTGCTTCAGTTTAAGTCTACCACCTTGGCTATTGATTTTTCTTCCTCTTATGTGTCCATTGTTCCTTCATTACTGCCTTTGGATTTAATAAAATTGTGACTGAGGCTGCAGGGTTGTATGAGCCCAGGAATTCAAGACCAGCCAACTGGCAACATAGTGAGACCTTGTCTCAAAAACAAACAAAAAGTAAAGTTTCTGTGAATTCATATTCTCCACAACACTGGCTATGTCAATTTTTTTTCACTAATTGGGTATAAAACATTATCACATTCCTTCAGATTCCTCATTTATTAATGATATTAAGCACCTCTTCATATTTTTATTGGTTGAAAACATTTCTGCCAAATGATTGTTCATATCCTCACACCTCTCATTTTTTCATTGATTTCTAGGAATTCTACACTTGGAATACCACTGAACTGGACCACTTATATTTGACTACTTTTAACTTATTAGCGAAATCTTTGGTCTTTGATTCTAATGCCAGTCCCTGGCTACCTGTTTAATTTGCAAAACCTTCCAAATTGGACCCCCTTATCCTACTACATTTTCCCCCTTAGCACCTACCACCTTTGCCATGTTACATACGTGTTTATTACTTGTATGTACTGTCTTTCCCTTACTAGTACATGTAGGCTGCTACATGATATAGAGATTAAGAGTTAGCGTTTTGAACTTTCATAGCAATTTAACATTGTCATCATATTTTTATGAAATGAAGAGATTCATCTCCGATGAATTGGAAAGTTTTGAAGAACTGGTTCTTCACTACTTTGAAAAGTGTGATCTAGGTTGTCTCATACCTTCATGTAATAGCATTTGAAAGGCTCATTGAACAGAACAGAGAAGAACTCAGTAACTACTATACCTGTCGGACTTGAAAAAGTGTTTATGCTCTACACAAAATATAGTTGCTAACAAAGACGAATCTGTTTTTCTGATTTAGTGAGAAAGTATGTTTTTCTAACATGGGCATTACTTTGTGTTATTGGTATTCCCATGTTTATAGCTGAGCCTGGTATGTGTCTCTTTGTTTTATATATACACATATATAAATGTATCTATACAAAATACTGCTTTTTAAATGAAAGAGCATGCAAGCCACTTAATTATGTAATTCAGCTTAATCCTTTATGCTCTCAGTTTTCATGTTTTGAGTTTCTCAGACAAGAGTGTGGTTATTAAATGCATGTCTTGCTTCTTTGGATGGCGCACTGGCTGAGTGTGTGAATACATTTTTTGGAATGACCTAGGTTCATAACCTAACTTGTTGATTCCTTGTTTTCTGGGTAACCGTAGACACATACCTTGAGTATTTTCATGCTGTAGTATTTCCAGATAAATGGTAGTGATATTTTTCACCTTTGGAAGTGAGTAAAGTTCTGGAAAATCCTTAAGTGAAATGACTTTAATTCAAAACAATATTTTACAACAATTATATGGCATTATGTTAGAATGAATGCATAATCGGGAACTGATCCAAGAAGCTGATACCAGAACTATAAATATATTTGTGAAAATAAAGTGGTGAGATTTGGCTGCTTGGAAACAGAGGGCAAAGGTTTCTGTGAAACAGCATATGCCTTTTATTTCCCAG
Organism: Papio anubis; assembly: GCF_008728515.1. Lineage (NCBI taxonomy): Eukaryota > Metazoa > Chordata > Mammalia > Primates > Cercopithecidae > Papio > Papio anubis. Next base: position 26,543,105 of record NC_044984.1, read on the forward strand.
GTATTTGTTCTATCACAGTATATATCATAGTAAGAGCTTTATTTGGGTGCTTAGTGTGGTACCTGAAATGCGTTAATGAATGTTGAAAATCACATTATCTTGACTTTTTGTGCCAATGACTAAATTTTTTGCAAGCATTATCTCAATATATTTTTTAACAGATAAACCAATGAATAGATTGTGACATAATTTCAGGATAGACCCATCTTCAGATAGGATCAGGTAAAGAGAAATTATGTATTATAGTGGGAGTCAGACAGACCTAGGTTAGAAACTGAATTTTGCTGTATTTACTTTGCTGTGTTTCCATGCAAAAATCAAACATCTTTTATCCTCATATATAAAATGGAGATGAATTCACACATTTTATAAGGCTGTTGTCTAAGTATTATGGATAATTTATGTAAATGTGTAGGAACCATTATAGGTACTCAGTATGTGATACCTGTGGCTCCATTACAAAAGGTTTAATACCAGTAGGAGTGTGTGTGTGTGTGTGTGTGCGCGCGCGCACATACACATAGTATATTTGTTAGTGAATCCTTTTTGTAGACAAATCTTAAGCCGTTATACAGAAAGAAAAAAAAAATTAATAGAGCAGAGATTGGGTGGGGCTGGTAAAGGGAGAAAGGAGTCTTGTCTGGCCAGTGCTTGTCATGGCCCTCAGCAAGCTTCCATGGCCATCCCGGTTGCCCTTTACAGAGGCCTAGAGTTCTAGAGAACAGCATGGAAACCATGCTAGTGGATTTTAAACACCGCAAGTGCAAGAATGGAATCTTCTTTATTAACTGATACAGGTATCACATGTGGCCTTGCGCTACAGTAGGTGAGTGGCCACAGCTTACTACTCCACTACTGAAGTTCCTCCTCCATATTTGACTACACAGCAGAGTTATCCTTTGAACCTGAATTAGCAAACCCACTAGCAAGCCTATGCCATTTAATGGATATAGTAATAACATCATTTTTTTTTCCAGATCTAGGTTGGAATTTGCCCCTGACAAATAAGAAAATGATGAGTGATGCAAGCGATATGTTGGCTGCGGCATTGGAGCAGATGGATGGTATCATAGCAGGTGATCTGCATCCTGTGAAAGACAGAATCACAACATTTACTCTGCTCACTTCAGTTTTTCACTACAACTTTCATATTATCTTTTCACTTGATTTTCATTTTTTAGCCCTATGCCTTTTGCTTCCCTGTAATTTCGCCTTTGTTCTTCTTCTCCATTTTCTGCCAGCATTATTCTCAAACATTATTTTAAAGTATCAAAAATTCTAGTTCCATCCTAGGTTTCTAATCAAGGATTAAGAATCTGTATCTCAGGTGATTCTGGTGTAGGTGATCTGTGGACCATACTTCGAGGGACACTGCTCTACCCAGTAACCGTGAATGTTCTGACCTGTTTTCCTGAATTCAAAATTCACTTTTCACCAACGACTCCCATATGTTTTTTTGTTTGTTTGTTTGTTTGTTTTTTTTGAGAGGGAGTCTCGCTCTGTTGCCCAGGCTGGAGTGCAGTGGTGCAATCCCAGCTTACTGCAACCTCCGCCTCCCGGGTTCAAGCAGCTCTCTGTCTCAGTCTCCCAAGTAGCTGGGATTTAGGTGCCCACTGCCACACCTGGCTAATTTTTGTATTTTTACTACAGACGGGGTTTCACCATCTTGGCCAGGCTGGTCTTAAACTCCTGACCTTGTGAGCCACCCTTCTCGGCCTCCCAAAGTACTGGGATTACAGGCGTGAGCCACCGTGCCCGGCCATATCAATTTCTTTTTTTTTTCTTTTAAGAGAGGAGGTCTTGCTCTGTTGCTCAAGCTGGAGTGCAGTGGCTATTTACAGGCATGATTACCTGTGAATAACATGCATAGTGCAGCCTTGAAATGTTGGGCTCAAGCAATCTTCCCACCTCAAGTACCTGCGATCACAGGCATGCGCCACTGCACCCAGCTTGTTCACATCTATTTACCTTCCCAATTCTTTGCTAAGCTTCCAGTCCCTGTCTCTAATTTCCAACCAGATATCTCTCCAGAAATGTCCTATAGGCACGTCAGCATAATAATTTAACACATTGAGCTCATTATCTTTCCTCAGAATTTACTCTGATAGTCTTTATCTGGGTTCATTTCATAACCCTTCATCCACAGTTTTTCTAAGCCAGAAATCATTTGGTCCAGTATTGGTCCGGAATGGACCAGCTCTAATATCTGTATTTTCTGATCTGCTACTTTCTTAACCATCATCTCCATGAGGCCAGCACACCTCACACCAAAGCCCACCAGGTTCTTTTTCTTTCTATACCCCAGGATTGGCCTCCTCGTTAGGAATTGGACCATGGATATGTACCATCAACTACATGGTTTTAATTTTTGCACCATGTAACTCTGACTTGGAGAGATTTATGTGATTGAATTCTCTTTTTTCTGTCTCTTTTGATTGTTCCTTACTGTGACGAAACTGGTTTACCACCTTCGGCTTTGGTATTTTTATCTAACATAAATCCCATTGCTCTCTCTGTGATTTTGTTTAACTTAGGTTCTAAGGCCCTGGAATATTCCAATGGGATTTTTGATTGCCAATCTCCCACCTCTCCATTCATGGGAAGTTTGCGAGCTCTGCACCTTGTGGAAGACCTGCGTGGATTGTTAGAGATGATGGAAACAGATGAGAAAGAAGGTTTGAGATGCCAGATCCCAGATTCAACAGCAGAAACGCTTATTGAATGGCTTCAGAGTCAAATGGTAGGGTCTGCCTGTTATAAATTCTGTGTTATGAATCCTTTGTTGCTTATTCTAAAATTTAGAACATAGAATAGCTGATTAGAACAAGAAAAGTTTAAGGCAACAGATGCGCTCTTTTTTTTTTGAGACAGAGTTTCAAAAAATTGTCGTCCAGGCTGGAGTGCAGTGGCGCGATCTTTTCTCACTGCAAGCTCCACCTCCTGGGTTCGCACCATTCTCCTGCCTCAGCCTCCTGAGTAGCTGGAACTACAGGCGCCCGCCACCATGCCCGGCTAATTTTTTGTATTTTTAGTAGAGACGGGGTTTCACCGTGTTGATCAGGATGGTCTCGATCTCCTGACCTTGTGATCTGCCCGCCTCGACCTCCCAAAGTGCTGGGATTACAGGCGTGAGCCACCGCGCCTGACCAAGGATAACTTTTTAAAAGGTGCTATTAGTGTACATTTTATAAATACCAACTGCGGGTGACCTGATTCTGCCCATAAAAACAGACTCCCTTTTGATTGTGCTTGAATGACCTCCTGTGGCTTAAATCAAATAGTCCTGTAAGGGAAAGAATCTTGCACATAATAGATGATTTCTCAGTCATATTGGGTTCTTCACTGTAAAGGACCCAATAGCAATTCTAAATGGAAAGCATAATGAAAGACATTCAAAAAGCCACAGGATTTACAGCAGTATTTGACCTGAAGTGCCATCTAGTGGTTTATGGCAATCATGTCAGTTCCAGTTCTCGAATTAAATTGTGGAGTTGGGCCTTGAACCCATTTATGTGTAGTGTTCCATTATTGGAACGCTAAGCTTGTGGGAGTTATTTATAGTCTGCTCAAAGTCATCGCCAAGGTTTCATTTTTCAAAAAAAAAAAAAAAAATGCAACCTCTGGCATTAGTGGGTTAATGGTGTTATTCACTGAACAGTGAGGCCTCTTTCTAGGCATCTTTCTCAAAAATTGATGATGTGGCAGAGCTACCCTTTGTCTGGGCATGGTGGTAAATACCAGGGTTTTAAGCTGTGACGATTACATAAAATCTAAAGAATGTCACAAAAACAGATTCAGTGGAGGACAAAGGAAAGGAGATATTTTGTGTTTAAAGGATATTCAGTTTTCAGTAAGATGCAATAATATGCTAATGAGCTAACTGTGTTGATATAAAAACTAATGAGAATTGTATGAAAGAATCCTGATCTACTTTTGGATCTGTGATAGACATGAAAACTGCTTGCTTTGGGAACCTTAAGAGTACATCCTACAGTTAAAATGTTTTCATAGGATGTGACACAAATACTAGAGCTCCCAGCCAGTCCTGTGCTGAATACTGTGTGTTCTCACCTATTTTACCTCTGAGTTTCTGAGTGCAAATAATATAATCCTTCAGCGGTGGTGCAGCTACACAAACTTGACCATTGAAGATATTTTACTTGTTAAAACACATAATGCCTTACTATTATACTTTATATTTGCTCTGCAAATTTCTCCTCCAGAGATTTAAAGGTCCAGGTTTGCTGATTTCTTTGGGGATTGCTTCATGCTCTGAAATTGGTGTTTCCTGGCATATTCCTTAGTCTATTTCAATGTCCTATCTCACCCCTTCTTTACTCCATGTTCTTCTGACCATTTAGCATGCAGTGAAAAAAGGAATTTACTATTGTTAGTAGAACCTATTTCTATCCCACACCCAGAGGCCACCAATGGCAATAGTAGCCTAAGCATACCTGTAGTTCAATTTTTGACATGTGTCTAAAACATTTCCATTAACATGTGCTTAATCTGTTCTGTGAAAGTATTTCTGGAAATGATAAAAAGTAATGATGATTACATCTGAATATAAGTTAGATCATGACACTCACGCCTTTTTTCAGAAACTGCCAATGGCATCACATCTTACTCGGAGTAAAAACCACAGTGCTTACTGTGGGCTGCAAGGCCTCATAGGATTTGCTCCCCATAACTTTCTGACCTCATCTCTCATCACACATCTCCTTATTCACTCCACACCAAGCACATTGGCTATTTCACTGATTCTTTAACATGCCAGGTACACTGGCCTCTGAACCTTTGCACTGGCTTTTCCAGGCACTGGCTTTTCACTCTGCCTGGAAAGCTCTTTCCCCAGATGTTTGTATGGCTAGCTCCCTCATAGTCTTCTGGTATTTACTCAAAAGTCCTGCTCTCAGTGAGGCCGTGCGTCACCACCCTAACTAAAATTATACCCATTTATTCTTTGTCTTACCTCTCCCTGCTTTATTTTGTTCTTAGCATTCACCACTTTCTTAAGTGCAGTGTATTTGTGACGTTTATATGATTTATTTTCTGTCTTTTCAACTGGAATATAAGCATCATGAATCCGATTTTTGCCCTTAATTTTTAAAAAAATACTGTATTCCTAGTGCTTAGAAGAATGCCTGGCTCAGTAGTTATATTTGTAATGAATGATGCTCCATGGATGATAAAGTGGAATGCACGTTCGAATGAATGGAAGTTGTTTTAAGTTTATTCCTCGGATGGGTAATGGCTTGTTGATCAATGTTTTTAGTTGCTTTCTCTCTTATTATTTGACATTTTAACCTTGAGAATCCACAAAATGACAAATATTTTAAAGAACTAATGAAGATTCAGTTTTTATTCTAAAAGTAACAATAACAAAATAAACTAGATGTAGTTCTAGAGAGATAAGGAATTTTTGTAGTTGCTAAATTTATAGCCATCTAACTTATGTATATGAATTCCTCACCTTGCCCCCAACTTTCCAAATTAAGTGTGTTTTCTCGAGCACACAGAGAATGACAGGATGAAAGAAGAAAGGCAGCAAAAGGCAAAAAACAAGGCAAGAAGAGGAGAGCAGGACTGGCTGTTTGGAACCATAAAAGCATAGGAGTGAAATTGAGTTGTCACCACACACCTACCATGATAGACTTTATTTTAGAACCAAAAAGCAACTTGGGCCAGCATTGGGAATCCAACAAGTAGAAGATTATATGCTTATAATTAGTGATTGGCTGATAATATTAGATTTTTCCAATTTAATATTTCAGAAGTTAGGATGTGTTTTATGATCTTAAAATGGGTATATGTATACATTTTAGCTGGGATCCATCCTCCCTTCCTCTCTCCCCTCTTTCCTTTTTATTAATAAGGTACTTAGAATAGTCAAATTTTAGAGACAGAAAGTAGAATGGTGACTGCCAGGGGCTGAGGGGAGCAGAGAATGGAAAGATAATACTTATTGCATATAGAATTTCAGTTTTGCAAGATGAAAAGATTAATAATGGTGATGGTTGCAAAACAGTGTAAATGTGCTTAATACCACTGAACTATACACTTTAAAATGGTTAAAATGCTAAATTTTCCATGTGTATTTTACCACAATAAAAAGTTAAAATCGATGGCATCCTAGAATTTAGGGAACACAGAATCCTAGCAAATTCCCCCTTCATATATGAGTATGGGGAAACTGCCCAAATAAAAGAGATTGTGATGTTTAAAAAAAGGAAGCAGTGAATGATAAGGCAGGACTGCATCTAGGCAGTTTCAAATGCAGGCTGTAGTAACAGCAGACCTGAATTTTAATGTTGGCCCTAACTCTTCGAAGCTTGTATGACCTTGTGAAAATGTCTGAAGTTCTGTGTCTTGGTTTTCTCATCTGTAAAATGGGGATGATGGTTACTGCCACTTAGGATTGTAAGGATCCTATGAACTAATGTATGCTGAGGGCTTATGGATACGCCTGGAAAAAGGCTAGTCAGAAAGGCAATACTGAAGAGTAGAGCGTAGAGAAGAGAATAGAGGGAAAATGTTTAACAGGAACCCTTTGCAGTGAGGGAAAGAGTTGGGTCCAGTTGCAAGGGGAGTTAGGTTACAAACCACCCATACATAGTTCCCTTCTTGCGATAAAAGAGTACAAACATTTCTCAGACTACAGAGAAGCTTCTGGAATATTTTAGAAAAACTTAAATTCAAAAATTTTTGGAAATAATTATGTATCTGTAAATAATAACAGATATATAATTATGGTTCCATTCATGTTTAATGGTGGCCAACTTGACCGGCCCTGTACTTTAAGATGGATACTAACCTTTTCATTAGTGCAACTGGGCATTTGCAGTTCCAACTATCATTTTGCCTGGGCCAGGGAGATCCCCTGGTTTCTTGTAGGATGCAGGTTATTTCTTTACTACTGATTGCTCCTGCTTGTTTGTTTCATATGATCAGACACTGAATGTGATCAAATACCAACACTAGTAATCTGTTATAGTGAAGGGACATTAAATCTGTAAGAATGAATTTACAAGTGTAGCTGTAGGCTTCCAGAAATGAACAAATTTCTTTTAAAACTCAGAAGTGTGTGTCCTTGGTTAAAAAAAACTATAGACTATGACATATTTGTTTAGTTACTAAGGCTGAATTTTCTGTTTTGATTGTGAAATATTGTAATGTGTTAACACAGATATTAATAATGGAGAATTACTTGCTTTATGAAGCTCCAGATTCAAGAAGGCAAATAGAAAAATATGTCTAATTGTTTGAGTCAAGCAAGTAGTTATTTACTTTAGGTCTAACTTGATGAGTTGCCCTAGAACATTCTTATAATGTTTTTTTTTTAACTGAGGATCATGACCTTGATCCATGTCAGCAGGGGATCAGGTAGTGAAATCCCAAAGATGTCTGACTATTTGGCAGTTATGATTATGAGGCCATTCCAAAGTCAGCAGAAATTACAAAAATACAATTTTCAACAAAGTGAGTGAAATACTAATGGTGAATACTAATGGTAATAACTCCAAAGCAGGCATCATCACCCAGGAGATAGATAGAGTGTAAACAGGGGAAATGAGGTGTTCTGGACTGGCTTCAGACCTGTTCATCATAATAATAACACTTCTGTCTTATTTTTACATTAAAAGTTAGATAATATTAATCCCAAATGTGTATTTTTAAAAGTTGCTATAAAAATAAAAATACTCAACTTAAAAGAGTTCAGCCACGGGACATGCTCTCTGCAGGGTTGCTGGCTGTTCTCTGTGAGTCCCTGACTCCCAGCCCCACGACACAGTCCCTGTCCTACCACCCTCTGATCCCTGCTGCTTTCTGACCGGCTTTGCTTTTCATCTGTGCCTCTAGGAAATGTTTTCTCAGGCCTTGGCAAACAAGATACATCTTAAGATTATATCCCGTAGGTGATCACAATTACCTGAGTCATGCGGTGCCTCGCTGAGACATCCTAGCTAAAATTAAGGCAGTTTTCTCTTAGTCTTCAAGTAAACTCCCATGGAAAGTATTCACAGGCACAGAAAAACAAATTGACCAAATCAGCCAAATTCCTAGTTTACAGAGGTAAAAGATGTACTTTTCATGGAATCCTAGGCCACTGGTATTTGTTAGGATTGAATGGAAAGAGGTTTCCCTGTTCCTTTAGGAAAGCGAGTTAAGAAAGAAAAAGTGACAAGAACAATAGGGACTTTTTCTTGGTCCCATGTTATCCTTCCAAAGTAGAAGACAGATTCCTTCTCTAGATCTCTGTATCCTATCACATGTTGCTGGCTTTCAACAAATGTTGAATAAATTAATGAATCACAATATTAAATGAATGAAGTTGCTGCTGTACTGAGATAGGAGCTGGGACTTCACTTCTAGTGACACTGGGATCTTCTTTTTTCTCTGTCCTTCCCAAATTCAGGGGAGTTAGGTGTATACCTATGACTAGGGTAATATTATTGTCTAAACATGTACCCCCGCTTGCCCACTGTGAAGCTCATGCCCTTATTCCATCACACCCAGTGAGAGGACAGGGGAGTGGAGTACTGCCACTGCCTGGTTGCTTGGTTTCCAGCATCATTGGTATCATGTTCTTTGACTCTTTGGACAGTAGTGGTGTAAGATGCCTTATTATGGTATTGAACTCAAATGCAATATGAATATGCTCTTCATGGCTAAAGGATTCAAGTCTTAATCTCTCCCCCTAGTTCAGAGTCTAGTGCAGAGCAGGCATGCAGTAAATGTTTGCATGCGTGGCAGACGTATAATTCTGAGTACAAAATGCGGTCATAGTAATTATTTCTTTTGGTAACTAGAGATAACGTTTACTTAAAGGAGATTTCATGGACTGAGCCTTACTCTTCCTTTCTTGATACTGAATGTTTAAAAACAGAATTATGAAATCAAGACTCCATGACAGCTTTAATAACTAGTTTTAAAAATAAGTATAATGACGGGCTGGAATGTGGTCTGTGCATGCATTTGTGTGTATGTAGTATTACTAATCCAGCTGTGCTTTAACATCTGTTGACCTTAAAAAGGGGGCTGTTTTCTTTTCCCCATTTTAATTTAGGTACTCACCATTCTGATTTAGGACTGTTACACTCAAAATTGGTTTCTGTTTTGTAAAATAAATAAGCATAATAGTGGCAAATCACTGCTTGTATGTTGATTTTGGAATTAGACAGGACAGCAGAGCTCAGGAAAGAACAAAGTGAAACAAAGGGGAAACAGGGAAGAAGACAACTGTAAACCAATGCAAACCAATAGAACCCAGAAAATCAAAGGAAAACACAGCATCATGTTACAAGTAAAAACAGCGGTTGAGACTCCTACCTTCCGTGAATTAATAACTATTGAAATGGAGTGGCGAGTACATGGGGTTTCATCACACTCATTTCTCAACTTTAAATCTGTTTGAAATTTTCTGTAATAAAAAAATTTTTTAAACAGATGCAAAAGAAAGATGTTAACATTTATTATGTCTTTATGCTTGATTGTAATACTTGATAATTAAAAGGAAGTTGATATAAAAAGAAGGCTTTCTAGCTGGAGAGGGTGACCGCACCCACCTTTAAATACGGGGCCTGTAACTCAACCCACACCCAACCAATCAGGTAGTAAAGAGAGCTCAGTAAAATACCAATTAGGCTAAAAGCAGGAGGTAAAGAAATAATCAAATCATCTATCACCTGAGAGCACAGGGGGAGGGACAATAATCAGGATATAAACCCAGGCATTTGAACCAGCAGTGGCAACCCCCTTTGGGTCCCCTCCTGTTGTAAGGGAGCTCTGTTTTCACTCTATTAAATCTTGCAACTGCAAAAGTAAATAAATAATAAGTAAGTAAATAAATATAAATAAATAAATAAAAGAAGGCTTTCCACTTATGATGGTGAAAGGAAAAGTAGATGGTGTTCTAATGTTATGTGTAGCACCTGCCATGTAGAGTCAGGGAATTCATTTTCTAGGTGAGGTTCCTGGCTAGCTCTAAGATTCTGTAATTATATGAGGGATAAAGCTTTTCAGATGTGCTTCTCCCCATCATGCCAGGAAAACCTGGCAGAAGCCATAGTTCCTTAATTAAATCAAAGTACCAATGTTACAGTTGAGTTAGATCTCCCTCCCTGACTCTCCACACACACTATTGGTTGGATATTGTACTGTTGAAATCCCCACGTTGATTCCAGTTTCAACTTAGCTGAATTGGATGTGGTCAGTAAAAGGTTGCACCATGAGCTAAAGTAGAAAGGTAAAGTGATTTAGGCTGCTCTTCCGTGCTTTGAAAGTCAGATTGACTCAATAGGAGTTTATACTTAAATACATTTTAAATTAGGTGCTCAGGATTTTATAAGCACCGTGGAAGAATCAAAAGAAATGTAAGACAGTTTTGCACTGAGAAACTTAGGCTGAGAGACCAACTCACATAAAATTATTAGTCATCCACCTGAGGCAGAATAGGATGAAACACTAAAGAGCACAGTTTAAGACAAGAGCCAGGTCAGCCAGTAGATGGGGAAAGGAGAATGGCACAATGTAATGAGGAGGAGGTAGAAATGGGTTATGAAAGATGGATTGACCTGAGAGGGAGGAGTGGGAGGTGAGTAGAGTGTTGGGTACAAAACCTTGGGATAGTTGTTGTAAAGGAAAATGGAAGAAAGCTCATTAAAAGGAAGAAATGGAAAATGATAAGTAGAAGTGGTGATTACAGGTCCCAGTGAAACAGGAAATCAAGGTTCCAAACTAGAAGTGCAATGATGAGCTTTCAGGAAGGAGTTAAGAATCAGTTCTCCCAAGCCTGCAGGAAGAAAGAAAGGAAAGAAATAAGAGGTAATATATATTATACTATTACACACTGAGGAAGAAAGTGTCTAGGGGAGCTCACACAAGATGGCCTTAACTATTGTCCATTACAAAGGCTCTGAGATCACCTCCTAAACATAGTGGAAAGAGAGAGTACAGGCTTGGGGAGAAAGGAGCCAGTCTAGATAGAGGTCAACCATGGAGTGCATACCAGATTATAGAGGACACATAAATAAAGACCCACTGAGAAGTAAGAAGGCCAGATCAAAACCAAACCTGTAGTCATCTTTTATTCAACTTTGTTTATTGAACACCTGTTGTCATTCTTCCATTCCACAGACATTTAGTTATCACCCACTGTGTGTCACATGCCAAGGCAAATCTACTTGCAAAGAATGCAGAGTCTATTAGAAGAGAGAGACATGTATGCAGTCAAGTCTAACCTTAGTGCATTCAGAGTAACGCCTGCTGTAATGAAGGTTCATCTAGATACTGTTGCTGGCACATAGTAAACAGTGAATTCAAGGAAGACTTCACAAACCAAGCCCTAATAGAGGTGGACCTTAAGGAATGGGGAAAGAAGAAGAAAGGGTGGGAAAAGACGGTCCGTGCAGAAGGAGTAAAAGTGTGTGAGAGAGCATGCCATATATGGGGAGGTTTTGAGTGACCTGTTTGGTAGAACGTGGGAGTTGGAGGAAGAATAAAGACAATACGGTATGTACCTAATGGATCTTACTGCCAACATTCTTAATGCAAAGAAACAGAATTGGCAGATATATGAATACATGTGGACGGAACAGTCTTTACCTACTTAAGTTAACACAAGGATGTAACATTGATCGCTCTTAAATTCTGCTTTATGTTCCTATAGTGAGTTTTAATATACTAAACTACCCTTGAGCATTGAGTGCTTGTAAGTATCAATACCATATTGAGAAACATAAATATGCTCATTTTGAATCAATTTTCGGTATCTGTTTCTATTTGGGGCTAATTTTGGAGAACTGGTTTTGGAACACCTCACTTCCATATCATACAAAGTAGCTTGGAAGGAAACACTGCTCTCCTCTTGCTATAATTTCCTCCAACCAGAAGAAAGATCAGTTTTGTTTTGTTTTTCTTAAGACAGGGTCTTACTTTGTTGCCCAGCCTGGAGTGCAGTGGTGCAAACATGGCTCACTGTAGCCTCCACCTCCCGGGCTCAAGTGATCCTCCTTCCTTAGTCTCCAGAGTAACTAGGACCACAGGTGCATACCACTAAGCTTGGCTAAGTACTTTTTGGTTTATTTTGTTTTTGTTTTTGTTTTTTAAGAGATAGGGTCTTGCCGTGTTGCCTAGGCAGGCCTCAAACTTCTGGGCTCACACAATTCTCAGCCTCCCAAAGTGCTGGAGTTACAGATATGTACCACCACCCTTGGCCAGTTTTACTTTTTGTCCTCACTAAACAGCAGATTTTTTCTACTTACTGAAATGTATCTGTTTCTGAAATATTGTTACTTGTATGGGATTTTAAAAACAGATGCCTGTTAATTTCTATAATCAAAATAAGGAATTTAAACCTCTACAGGGCCTGTCTTGGCACTTTCTTAAGATTGAGAACATGGATTATGCATCCTGGCCCTTTTCCAAAAACTGCCCTCGAGAAGTTATGCACAATTTATTTTTATGTTAGTCCCCAGGGAATAGAAGTTGTCCAGGCCACTCCATCACACTCTTCATAATACTTGTAATTTAATGCCGGGCACTTCAGTTAACAACATGAGCAGAATTATGCTGTGGTAATTGTGGAGGTGTGTGGCAAAGCAGCTGATTGTAAAATTTTAATCCACTCTAAATATGCATTGCACCCTTACTCAGTTAGCCTCCGATTCTTTGTGGCCTTTTGGAAAATGTATTCAGTATGTAAAGTTTTTAGAAAAAGCATTCTGAAGTCTTCCTTTTCATTCAAGCCCTGTTTTTTTTTTTTCCTCCTTCCCAGCACATGACTTTTGTTATTCCAAGAATTGATACTGGAAACCACATTTATTGGAAAGATAGAACAATGGTATCAGTTAATTCTGGAAAAACAGTAGATGTCACATCAGATGTGCCCTGGGGAGTAAGGTTATACAGTTTGTATTTTTTCTGGTTCTAAATCTGAAGATATTATTTTCTTTTTCAGTTGAACCCTGGGTGGCCCCATGTAACACTTTCGGATTTCAGCTGACTTTTATTTCTATTGGATTTGAATGAAGAATCAGGAAATTCTATTGGGATTACATTATCTTATGGTTATGTTGAGATTACGAGAGACACCACTTATGCTACTACGTACATTTCAAAATGATGTTTTTAGGTTTTCTGTTCTTTGTGAGCCTCTTCGTGTGTCTCTTTCATGACTTGCATATGAGACAGTTGAGGAAGAAACAATCTATACGTCGTTTCTCAGTCTATACTTCCTCTGGCATTTATACAACGCTTAAATATACTGAAACATGATGTTTTTTAAAAAGTGTCCGGGGGCAGGAAGGAGGGGAAGAAATAGTAAGTAAGCATCAGTATATGCAGAGCATATGCAGAGCACTGAGCCAGATGCTGGGGAGGTTACAAAATGAATTATAGGCTCTGCCCTGGAATAGAAGGTAACATTATACAAAGAAGCAAACTCACAAGTTAGTAAGATCAGAACAGAAAGTGTTAAAATGCAGGTAAGTGAGGCTAGTCGGCACTACCAGGGGAAGTCACTGTGGCCTGAGTGTTTATGCTTTTGGAGGAAAAGAGACAGACCTCAACAGCTAGGGGTGCCCCCTACACACTGACAAAGCTTTGCCTGCCCCTGGGTGTGTGTCTGCTCTCAGTGGAGATACCAGTATCCACTGTGCCTCGTGGGTCATTATTTTCTGTTTGATAAGAAATTGTTTACTTTGGCAAAAACATGCTTATACGCTTAACATGCCTGTCTTACCTCTTTTGTGGTAAATGAACCAAATTGCATTCTCATGTTTTCTGTTTGACAGTGACAGCTGTGCCAGATTCAATTCAGGCGCCTCGGACTTGTGAACACTTGTGATTTTCATTTATCCTCAATATATCATTCTTAGAGAAGATCAGCCTTACCCATATTATTTCCTTTTTCAGACAAATGGACACCTACCTGGGAATGGAGATGTGTATCAAGAAAGGTTGGCACGTTTAGAAAATGATAAAGAATCCCTCGTTCTTCAGGCAAGTGATTTTTAAATACTGTTCTTTCCTTGCAGCATACTTACAAAGACTTTTAAATTGGGGTGGCAAATTCAGATTGCTTGCAGCAACCAGACTGCTAACAGAAATAAGCCTGGTAAACCACCTGTACACAATAGGGAGTGGTGAGGATTGGGGCAGAATGGTGTTCACGACCAGTTTAAAAGGAGCCGCCATTAATCATCCTCAGCTCTTCCAGGGCCAGTCTGAATACAGGCACAATGTTGTCTGATCTGTTCTAAAATTCAGATATATGAATATAGCATAAAATCTGAATATATGTATGTTTATATTTCTGAATCTGAAATCTGAGTATATATGTTTAATTTTTCAATTTTAAAAATGATACCCTGGGTGAGACACAACAGTGACTAGAATCCTCCCTGTGGGCTAAATTTGAGTTTGCTTCTTCATAATGTTTTAAATGCTTGACAAACATTTTTCTTTGGTATATTGAGCAAAATGAACTGAAATATGTTTTTTCTTTGGTATACTGAGCAAAATGAATTGAAGTGTATTTACTTGGTGATGATTATTGAGGAAAATCTCGGAGATCGGCTCTAAGCACTAGAGTTGAAGGACTAGCCCCACAGCTCCTCATGGACCTTTGAGTATATTGAGCTGCCCCCTGGCTTTGAACACATCTGTGATCAGTGTCATCTTCAAAGAGCTCATGGAATTTGAATTCCCTGGGTTGTGTGTGTGTGTGTGTGTGTGTGTGTGTGTGTGTGTGTGTGTTTGGTTTTTTTGTTGTTGTTTTTTGTTTTTTTTTTTATGATGGAGTCTCGCTCTGCTGCCCAGGCGGGAGTGCAGTGCAGTCTTGGCTCACTGCAACCTCCACTTCCTGAGTTCAGGCGATTCTTCTGCCTCAGCCTCCTGAGTAACTGGGATTACAGGCACATGCCCTCATGGCCAGCTAATTTTGTATTTTTAGTAGAGACAGGGTTTCGCCATGTTGGCCAGACTGGTCTTAAACTCCTGACTTCAAGTGATCTGCCCACCTCGGCCTCCCGAAGTGCTGGGATTACAGGCGTGAGCCACTGTGCATGCTCCCCGCCCACCCCCCGGGGTCTTTTTCTTATTCTTCTTGAAGAATCAAATTTTAATAATTTATTGATAATTTCTATTTCAAACATTAACTTTGTTTCCTCTCTTCTAATACTATCTCCACCCTGTCCCCCAAAAAGATAACTTCTGTGCACGCTGTCTCTCATAAATGGTTGAAGTAGCTTTAACCAAAAAGTATTGTACATTCCTAATCTACACAAATTTTCTCCAAATTGTATAGGCCTCCTTAAATCAAATAGCAACATATAAAGAGGAATGCGAGGGACCACTGTCTTCTTGGTACTCTCATATTTTTTTTCTTTAAAACCATATGAGTGGTAGGATCATTCCTTTTGTTGTTCCATTTAGAGAAATAATGTATGCAGTGGAACCCAAGTTCTTTTTCACTCATTGCATGATTTTGCTCTAAATACAGGTAAGTGTGTTAACAGACCAGGTGGAGGCTCAGGGAGAGAAGATTCGAGATTTGGAGTTTTGTCTTGAAGAGCACAGAGAGAAGTTGAATGCCACAGAAGAAATGCTGCAGCAGGTATGTGCAGAGGCCAGAACCAAGATGGGATTTCCCTGGTGAATTATTTCAGATGCTGCGTTTCTGTGCTGTGTTTGCTCTATGCAGCAGTAAGTTTCTTGATTCACTTAGACCAGACTCTCGTTTTAAAAAAACGAGAGTAGCAGAGTCTCAAAACGCATGCACACAATAGAAAGTGTTTATGTAATTAGAATCTGGAACAAAATGTCAGTAGTATTGTGGCTTATTTTAATTTTCTTTTTTTGCATTCAGATGGTTTCCTCTCACCCATAAGTATATGTTTTATAATTAAGAAAAAATATAATAGTAAAAAATCTAATAATCCAATTTAAAAATGGGCAAAATATTTGAATAGACATTTCTCAAAAGAAGACATACAAATGGCAAACAGACATATGAAAAGGTGCTCAACGTCATTGACCATCAGAGAAATGCAAATCAAAACTACAAGAAGATACTATCTTACCCCAGCTAAAATGGCTTTTATCCAAAAAACAGGCAATAACAAATGCTGACAAAGATGTGGAGAAAAGAGAACCCTTGTACACTGTTGGTGGGAATGTAAATTTGTACAACTGCTATGGAGAACACTTCGGAGGTTCCTCAAAAAACTAAAAATAGAGGCTGGGTGCGGTGGCTCATGCCTGTAATCCCAGCACTTTGGGAGGCCGAGGCGGTTGGATCACGAGATCAGGAGATCGAGACTATCCTGGCTAACACAGTGAAACCCCGTCTCTACTAAAAATACAAAAAAATTAGCCAGATGTGGTGGCGGACGCCTGTAGTCCCAGCTACTCAGGAGGCTGAGGCAGGAGAATGGCATGAACCCGGGAGGCGGAGCTTGTAGTGAGTTGAGATCACACCACTCCACTCCAGCCTGGGCAACAAAGTGAGACTCCATCTCAAAAAAACCAAACAAACTAAAAATAGAGCTACCATATGATCCAGCAATGCCACTGCTGGATATATACCCAAAGGAAAGGAAATCAGTATATCGAAGAAATATCTACGCTCTTGTGTTTGCTGCGGCTCTGTTCACAACCACCAAGATTTGGAAGCAACCTAAATGTCCATCAACACATGGCTGGATAAAGAAAATATGGTGCTTATACACAATGGAGTACGATTCAGCCATAAAAAAGAATGAGATTCAGTCATTTGCAACAACATGAATGGAACTGGAGGTCATTATGTGTAAAATAAGCCAAGCACAGAAAGACAAACATCTCATGTTCTCACTTATTTGTGGGATCTAAAACTAAAACAATTGAACCCATGGAGATAGAGAGTAGAGGGATGGTTACCAGAAGCTGGGTAGGGTAGTGGGGGATGAAGGGAGAGGTGGAGGCTGGTGAAGGGGTACAAAATAATAGTTTCCATGAATAAGGCCTAGTATGTAGTAGCACGTCAGGGTTACTATAGTCAATAATCATTTAATTATATGTTTGAAAATAAGAGTATAACTGGATCGTTTGTAACACAAAGGATAAATGCTTGAGAAGATGGGGACCCCATCTTCTATGAGGGGATTATTACACATTGCAAGCCCGAATCAAAACATGTACCCCATGAATGTATATACCTACTATGTACCCACAAAATTAGAAAAGAAAATATCTCTGTAAGGTCGTGGATGGAGTATGCACTTGAGCAAAACCTCCTAGGTTTCCATTCCTGCTGTGTCTTTATTTTTTCTTTTTCCCACTATGACATTAGGGAAGTTCCTAACCTCTCTGTACTATGTTTCCTCATCTTTTGATTAAGGATAATAAGAATTTTTACCTGATACATTTTTTATGAGAATTGAAACAGTATTTGTTATAACTGGTGCCTGGCGTATAGCAAACATAGTATCACCATAATCAATGTTATCATCACACTGAAGTGTATATGTGGTTTATGCATGTGTATCTACATAACATATGTCTCCCTCAGTAAACTGACATGTGCTTATTTCTGCTCAAAGGAGGGTAACTAAAGTGGATGGTTTTTTATTTTATTTTATTTTGTTTTATTTTTGAGACGGAATCTTGTTGCCCAGGCTGGAGTGCAATGGCGAGATCTCGGCTCACTGTAACCTCCGCCTCCTGGGTTCCAGTAATTCTCCTGCCTCAGCCTCTTGAGTAGCTGGGATTACAGGCACCCGTCACTATGCCCAGCAAATTTTTATATTTTTAGTAGAAACAGGGTTTCACCATACTGTCCAGGCTCATCTCAAACTCCTGACCTCAAGCGATCTGCCCGCCTCGGCCTCCCAAAATGCTGGGATTACAGGCGTGAGCCACCACGCCCAGCCTCAAGTGAATAATTTTTTTAAAGGGTGTATATTCAGTAATTATATTTTACCATATCCTCCACTTAATAGGTGCTGCTTTGTGATCATAAATGAGGTAAATTCACATGTGGCTGTTTATAATAAAAGAATTATTGGATGTATCTCTTAAATTCCAATAGGAGCTTCTAAGTAGGACATCCTTAGAAACTCAGAAGTTGGATCTGATGGCTGAAATATCTAATCTGAAGTTGAAACTGACGGCTGTAGAGAAGGACAGATTGGATTATGAAGATAAGTTCAGAGACACAGAGGTGAGTGATACAGTCTCTCCTCTCTCTCTCTCTCTGTCACTCTGCCTCTGTCTCTCATACACGTACGTTCCTAGGGCAAAGTTGAAATTCCCTGGAGGTGTGCAAGGCATTACTACGTGCCCTCATCCTGCTTCATTTTAAGAATAATCTTTCATTGCATTGACTTTTTATCACTAAATGCTAATGGCAATTTTTATTTTTAGCCTTTTGATATGAAATATTAATCCTTTTATTAACCTTTAGAAATACTTTTGACTTTAGGATATTTGGAGCATCCGTCCATCCATGCTGGTTTTCTTCATTTTGTGAATAATGGGCTTAAATGCATGGTTTCACTAGTAGTTGTTATTTAGGCACACTGATTATTTACTATGTAATTGGATTTTGAAAATCTGTAGAGAAAACATGCTAACATTCTATCCTCACAAAATCACAGAGCTTTTTTGAGGTCTTTTAATTTGGCCTTCTACTTTTGATCTATTTCACATGTAAATCATTCCAATTAAATAAGACCCACTGTACTTCTACAAAACTCAGGGTACATTCTATAACTTGAAGTATCCATTTTAGTGGCTTAACAAGCTTTTTTGTTTGTTCTGTTTTATTAATTCAGGCCTTCTAGTTTATTTGCTGTGTGACATTTGGCAAGTTCTTAACCTCTCTGTTGGTTTTTGGTGGAGAGAGAGAGCATATCCATTTGAAATATATTGGTTTGAAATGAAGTGTAAAGAGTTGCAGAAATTCCTTTTCTCTGAGGGCCATCTCCCCTCCTTTTTTCTTCCTATTTTGTTTCCTTAGTTGGAGTATGGAAAGGTGTCATGCTGGATTAGAAAACAGGTACCAAGGAGAGAGGAGAGAATGGCTTACTTATTTTTCTCTTCTGTTTTTATTTCAAACATGTATTTCATGCTGACTATAAGCCAGCATGGTACCAGGCATTACATACATTATCCACTAGAGGAAAGTTCTTTATAGATTTGGAAATGCGTTTTACTCCACTGCTAGTTTCAAAATTAAATTTTCTGTCAAAGATTCAATTATACTGGAAAGTCTTGATATATGTCTTGCTTCCTCGATAGCAAAAGGAAATCTTTCATTTGGTTCATGTTTTAATTTTTCTTTTTCTTGTTCTTTTTTTTAGAAATAGGATCTTACTGTGTTGCCCAGGCTAGTCTGGAACTCCTGGCCTCAAGCAATTCTCCCATTTTGGCCTCCCAAAGCACTGGGATTAGAGTCATGAGTCACCATGCCCAGCCATGTTTTAATCTTAAATCTCTTTGTCAGTCGCCTATATGAGCATGTTTCTCATTTGATCAAAACTGGGGCTTTTAAAACAAGATGTAGAAAGTCACCCAATTTAAAATTCTTGCTTTTGTGCTTTCTCTAAAAATCTGTTCTGATATTTTCCTCTTTCTCCTCTCTTTGTCAGGTCCTAACCCCATAGTCGCTAAGTAAGGTAATAGTAAAACTCAGTCAACAGATGGACAACATGGCAGTGGAGCTAGCTCTGCTGCAGGGAAGAATTGATGGTAGATGTGGATAGAGGTAGTCTTCTACATTGTATCTGCAAAGTCAAGGGGAAATCTTCATCTGCTGTTAGCTTAATTTGGATATGAGATGTTAACCAAGTGTTGGGACTGAATTGCAGTAGATGTGTCATTTATTTTTGTAAGAGGCCAGGGCAATATTTATATCCCTTGAGTTTGGCTGCTTTTTTTAATCCAACTTTTTTTCCCCATTTTTTCATTGTTTCACTCATGCACTCTTAATCATATACAAAGAGATCTTGTCATCAAACTTCCAGTACACTCAATCCCTGATAATCTTCTAATAAAAATTCAGAGTTATTTCTAAAACGTATGCACATACCCGGAGATTAGAGCATATGTGGTAAATTTTGTGATGTTACATATGAAAATAATTAAAATAATCTTCACTATTAAACTAACTTGAATATTCTATCGTTCCCTTAATAAAAATATTTTCCTGGCTGTTCTATGCATCTATAATATTTAACTTTCTCTTAGAATTTTAGATTATTTGGATATTAATTTCCAAGAAAATATTCACATGGGGAAGAAGTATAGGCATTTCCAAAGGACTGAGGGTAAAAGTCTTTAAACTTTGGAAGATTCAGAACTTGTCCCTGGACTTGCTAATGGGAAATGATTAGCATCTTTCGACAGTGCCCCCTTGTGGTAAGAGCATACATGTCAGAGACTGAGTTCCTGCGGGAGCCCTGAGGAGTTCTCTGAAAGGGAAAAGGGAAAGGGAACAGGGATTTTGTTTCTTAAAAGGACTGAACTTCTGATAAGAACTTGATTGAAATAATTTGCATTCTATTTTTTAAAGTTTTACATTAGGGAGCCATTTGTAGATTTTGCAGCTTGTGTTGTCTGGGGAAGATATGATTTCAGGTTGGAAATGTAGACCATATTTAAAGTATTGCCATGAAATATAGTTGAGTAGTTTTTGTTCAAACAGATAAATTATCCCAGTTTACAATTCCATTTTTTTCAATGGTTTCTTCTTTGCACATTGGCACTATTTCTAAAGGAAGGGGTAAAATACAACAATAGCAGATAAGAATTCAATGCTATTTCTTAGCAATGAGAAAGTAGGAAAATATATATTTAAAAAGATCATATTGGTGAATATCACTAAGGACTCATATTATGCAAGGATGATTAGTTTAGATAACTGGGAAAAGCTTATTTTTTTCTTTAAACTTGAATTCTGACCTGTTAGATGAGGAATCACAAGTATGTTATTGAATAATGTCGAACAGTTCTTGACCTAATTCATAAGAAGAAAATAGATATCATCTAAGTGAAATATTGTGCCATTATTAAGGAGTAATTGTGTAACTATGATAGGTAATATTTTGCCCCATTTTATAAGAGACCACAATTTAAAAGCCTGTGGGTTTACTGGGAAGTGTATTTCATTATAGCATCCCTTCTCTTAGCCTTTGTGAACTTGAATCATTACACTTGGAAGTTTAAAATAATTTCTATTTACAAAGTTTTATTTCTTATAGTATTGTTCTATTTGTAATTTTTGGCATTCGTGGACAATTTTGTCCTGTAGTCTATGAATTTGTGAACCAGGAATACATGCATGTCTTTGTAAAAAGAGAAACTGGCCGGGTACAGTGACTCACACCTGTAATCCCAACACTTAGGAAGTCCAAGGAAGGTGAATCACTTGAGATCAGGAGTTCAAGACCAGCCAGGTCAACATGGTGAAACCCCTGTCTCTACTAAAAATACAAAAATTAGCTGGGCGTGGTGGCGGGTGCCCATAATCCCATCTACTCGGGAGGCTGATGCCACCCTGGAGGCGGAGGTTGCAGTGAGCAAGATGGCCGCACTGCACTCCAGCCTGGGTGACAGAGCAAGACTCTGTCTTAAAAAAAAAAAAAAAAAAAGAGAGGGAGAGAGAAGCAAAAGTATAGTAACCATTGTAGGGATCTTTGTGGCTTTTAGTAAAAATAAGTCAACTCCCATGCAGAGTATTTGAGTGTCTCTCTTGGAGGTGTTAATATTGCTTAACACTCTAATTTCCTTTCCTACTCTCTGGGCTCTGGACAAAAATACACCACTATTTATCAGAATACTTGGACAAGTTTTATGAGCAAATTGGTTCTTTAAAAAGTGACACTAAATAAAATAAAAAATGGCAGTAGAAAAGGCGCAAAACTGTGTTGTGTCCTGTAAACATTAGGATTGGTTTCTCTTTCATTTTCTAATTATAAAATTAGGTGAACTGCAGGGCCCTCATCCACTTTCCAGTTGAGAATTGTCATCAAACTTACAGTAAACTCAATCCCTGATAAGCTTCTAATAAAAATTCAACACTATTGCTAAAACGTATGCACATACCCAGAGATTAGAGAATAGTTGAGAAACTTTGTGATGTTATATATGACAATAATTAAAATAGTCCGCAAAATTAAAACTGATTTGACTATTCTCATGTTCCTGTTATTCACTTCGTAAAAATAAAACATTTTCCTGGCTGTTTCATGAATCTTAAGGATTCATGGGCTTAAAGGATTTAATTTTCATTTCATTCTCCCATATTGGGTTGACGATCAATCTGTGTTTCTTCCGTGTGGACAAAGGAAGAAATTACAAATTGTTTTAATAACCATGTATCATTGAGAAGGTTGAAAAGGTAAATGGCTTCACTAAATAATGTGATATATTTAAAATATGAAATAGCATTCTATGAAATAGAATAGAAATAGCACTCTATGAAATAGCATTCATAGAGTCATTTTTAAGATAGAAATATCTGACAAATAATAAATATTAAGCTACATTTCTTAATCAAAATTATAGTCACCTTTTATTTTCATAAGCCCATCACTTTAAGGCAGAGGCATTGGGGATTTAAAGGAATGTTTTAAATGGAAAGATGCTTTCGTTCTTAAGGAGGTACATTTATTTCCATTTGTCTCATCTGATTCATACAACTAACCCTAGGAGCTGGTGACTTCTTAAGATTTCCAAGCTGCTATTTTATAGATGTAGGTAACTGTGTTACCACTTTCCTAATGCACTTTCTTGTTTCTTCTTGGACAGGGACTGATTCAGGAGATCAATGATTTGAGGTTAAAAGTCAGTGAAATGGACAGTGAGAGACTTCAGTATGAAAAAAAGCTTAAATCAACCAAAGTAAGTTTTTCTCGCAGGTTGACATTTTCAAACAAATGTCTCCACTATTCATCTATGCCCAATAATATAAATAATATGTTTTCTACTTAGTATATGATAAAGAAGGTATTTTAAAAGTAAATGAAGTTCCCCCCAAGCTGGAAACCTTCTTGAATTTAAACACCACTGATCTGAATTTAAAAACAAGGCTTAACTCTTCCGACAGAACATAACCTGCCCTTTCTCTGAGTTGTATCTAACCTCCTTTATAAACTGGTACTGTTTTCTCGGTTATTTAGTTTGTCTTTTTCTATCTGTAGTTTTCTTTCATTCCTCTGTCTCTCTACCAGTCTTTAATGGCCAAACTTTCTAGCATGAAAATCAAGGTGGGTCAGATGCAGTATGAAAAGCAGCGGATGGAACAAAAATGGGAGTCACTGAAGGTGTAGTAGACGTTGGGTGATGGGGTCCATGGCCTGTTGCTTTCTGGCTTGTGTTGTTTTGCTGTGATGATGTTTTAGTGGCATGTGCATTCATTGTGTGTGTGTCACCTGTTGATTAAAATCACCTCAAGCTGATTGAAGGGAAAATGGGATCCCTGATGTTGTTTTCAGAAATACATGAACTAATTAGTGAAATATAATAAACAGGTAAAATGAAAGAATTTATAAATTAAACTCTCTTAGACTGAGACCCAAGCCTAGTAAAATAATTGTAAACATTCACCTGTGAAAGAATTCTGTTTCGTATCCACAGTAGAGGTCACTTTCCTCTTTAGGGACTTTCTTGATGGTAAATGTACAGCAGTTGACATTATCATGGCTGCGAATAGAAATGACTGCTGAGAAGCAGCACGGTGAGAACAGGTTCACACTTCCTGCCAGTGCTACTGAAAATTTTTTGTACTTGTCTACTGTGCTTCTACCAGAAGTCAAAACTATAGGGCCAACTGCCTCGCCTCATTGGAGAACTATGTCTTCTCATAGTACTAAATGTAGTAAATATATCTTTAGAGATTCTGAAAGTGAAATGTGATATTGAATATAAAGCTGTACGTCTTAGCATTGCATAGCTGTATTTTCTGTGTTAAATACAGCCAGCAAAATTTGCTTCCTAAAGCTTCTCTTTACTGAAAGGAAACTGAAAATTTAAACATTAGTACATAAAAGGATGGACTTGAAATCTTATACAGTTGTATACTTAAAAATTAAAAGAGGGCTTAAATATCTGTTTTCTAATTTAGTTTTTCCCATTGTTGTAGGAGATTCTGTCCTTTTATCTTAGCGATGAGGGTGAATTATTTAGTTTCATGATTTGGCTAAAGTTGTTGATGACTTGCTACTTTACCCATTAATGAAACTCTGTGCTTGTCAAGGAGGCATGAGTGCCAACTTGAAATGCCAAATAAATGTCAAGCTAGTCTTTTCCAATTTGCATTTTATTTTGCTTTTATGACACTAAGTATCTAATTTGATTATCTTCCTTGATTAACTTGGTTATATTTTTAATTTAATGTAAAGATTTAAACCTTAGGGCTATCCCATCCCTAATTACACTTTAAAAGATCTCTTTTTCATTTGATTACAAAGAAACTTGTAATAATTATACCATAACTATTATAAACAGAACTTCTGCTAATAGTCTTGCTTTTTGCTTTTCATTGCCCTTGTCTGATTTCTGATGCTTGCATCTAAATTCTTATAGATTTGTTTCATTCATAAAATCTGATTATTGATTTAAAGAGCTAATGTGCTCTCTGAATGTTCTTTTTTAGTCATGATCTGCTATTTTTAAATGAATTTGTAACTTGTAGGATGAACTGGCATCTTTAAAAGAACAACTAGAAGAAAAGGAATCTGAAGTAAAAAGGCTACAAGAAAAATTGGTTTGCAAGATGAAAGGAGAAGGGGTTGAAATTGTTGATAGAGGTAAGAAGATATATTTCACATTTGTCATCTCATTTTTTTAAGTCCTCCAAAATCTGTAAAAGAAACCAATGATAGTCAATGTGCAGTTTTAGCATCAAAGAAAGAGTAGCAGAATCCAGCCAGGCCCAGAACCACAGGGAATTCTCCAAGACTCTTTACTGTGACTGGGAATCCATTAACTTCCTCTTCAGCACCTGGAAAAGGGGAATTCTGTACTTCATTTGGTGTTTAGGATTACTAGACTGTAAATTCTCATCACAAGAATGGACTTGTTTCCATTGCAATGCAAGGGAATGTATGCCAAAAGAGTTAAAAAGAACCATCCCTGTGTCCCAGGATTGTTGCCCTCAGAACTGAAATTAGATAAAGTAGGGGACTTAGAAACTGTTCTGCCCTTTAGACAGAAGAGAAAAATGGTTCTGTATCTTTGGAAAAATTAGTAACAAATTTATACCAGGGATTGAGCCCCTCTACCTTTTAGAGAAATAGGCTAATTCTGTTTTTGGAAAAATGCATGAATTTGTCCAAATCTTTTTTTTCGTAACTGAAGAGGTTCGTTCTGAGTATTATATGGACCATAATTTCTAACAAAGTAGGTTGTACGTGATAGAAAATAGCCCAAATGAAATATATTTTTAAAATTATATTTGGAAATATAACGTGCGTAACATCTGGCAGCACTAGGTTAAATTTAAGCTTTCTTTGTAATTACGAATGATGACTGTGGCACTGTGAGATACCAAAGCAATTTCTGACTCATTCGAAACAGTACAAATTCCAGTTAATGTAGCTTTGTTACATTTTTATCCGTTATATGAAAATTAGTAACATTGTCTGTCCAATGAGGGACTTGAATTAGATTATCTGTAAAGTTCTTCTTTGCTCTAGAATACCATGGCCTTATATACCTGTAGGTATCCCAATTCCCTGTCCGTCAGAAAATTCATCAAACCTGAGGAAAATGGATTCTCACTGCCAACTGCTTCTCCGCCCCAGCCCATCACCTACTGTTTGGCATATATAGAATTGTGTATTGATAAGGGACATTCAGAAACAGGTCATACTGATCATACTTTTAGGGTTTTAAGAATAAAATGGGCTGGGCACAATGGCTCACACCTGTAATCCCAGTACTTTGGGAGGCCAAGGAAGGAGAGATTGCTTGAGGCCAGGAGTTCAAGACCAGCCTGGGTAACACAATGAGACTCTGTCTCTACAAAAAATTTTTTAAGATTTGAAATTTCTAAATTTCAAATTTCGCCAGGCATGGTGGCTCAATCCTGTAATCCCAGCTACTTGGGAGGCTGAGGAGAGAGGATCGCTGAAGGCCCAGGAGTTTGAGGCTGTAGTGAGCTATGACTGTGTCACTGCACTTCAGCCTGGACAACGGAGCAAGATCCTGTCTCTGAAAAAAAAGAAAGATAAAGAATAAAATGGCATCACAGGACTTGTGGGCTAGAAGATATTAGAGTAATGCTACCCAAAGTCTGATCTGAGGACTCGAGTCAACCTGGGAACTGTGTGTTACCAGTGCCCACCAGCTAAATACGGGGATTGAGAGCAAGTCTTTAGAAAGCTCACGTCAGGGTGATATTGGGGTAGCTTCTAACTGCATCCTCAGTGGCCTCATCTTATTGGACAGGAGATAGACCCTTTCAGTGTTGTTGAACTTGAGTGGTGAGTTGCACGTGACACAAGCAGCGTTCTAGTCACATTCAGGAGGACCAGGTATCAAACTGTGATGGAAATATAAAAACAAAGTGACATTAACTAGGTTTTCATCATTTATGGTATAAGAAGTGCTTGTACTCCATAAACCTAATTTTAATGTGAGAAAATCACGATCCAGAAAAATGAAGTAACAGAGGTAGTAACTCAAATTTAGGTCTCATATTCTCTTTCTAACCTCACACAGAGCATTATTATACTGCCAATCCTGCAGTCACAAAATAGTGCTGGAAAAGTTTTTATGAGGTTAGATTTCCTTTATTTTAGTTCAAAGGAGACTAAATAATAGTGATTTTAAAATATTATTTATTGTTGTAATGTTTGCTAACTTCCAATTCAATGGGTTTTCCTGCACAGATGAAAATTTTAAAAAGAAGCTCAAAGAAAAAAGTAAGGTTTGGTGCATTTCCATCAGCCTTTACATTCACCAAAAATACTACCTTGGACTGTTCTTTGCATGTGTTTTAAAACATTTCTCTCACCAAAGATGTAAAGTTGCTTCATCGATAAGCCCTCCATTTCTTCAGAGTGTACACAATAGAGGGTGGATAATAAAACAATAAGGTAAAAGATCATTTTGAAGATTTTGTCTGATTCAACCTTTCTGCTCTACAGGGTACAACAGGGCACACAGCATTGTGGATGTAAGAAAACATGTTCCTTGCAGTCTAGGTGATACAGGGTCAGAGGAGAAAATAACTCTTATAGTACGAAAACTCATGATTTTAAAGGTTTACCAGAGTTGAAAGATAATTTTGAAATTTGCTTTTGCTTTTCAATGTTTTAAAGTCTACTATTTGTCTGAGATCTATTAGAAGCTCCTTTGAACATGTTACATTGTTACAACAGAGATTGAATTCAGCTGATTAATGGAGCCTGAATATTTAATGCAACATTAAGATAAATCCTGCCAGACGTGGTGGGAGGATCACTTTTGAGGCCATGGGTTCAAGACCAGCCTAGGCAACATAGTGAGATCCTGTCTCTACAAAAAAATTTAAAATTAGCTGAGCATGGTGGTACATGCCTGTAGTCCCAGCTACTCAGGAGGCTGAGGTGGAAGGATCACTTGAGCCCCAGGCATCTAGGAGTTTGAGGCTGCAGTGAGCTATGATCTTGCCATTGTACCACATTC
Organism: Papio anubis; assembly: GCF_008728515.1. Classification (NCBI taxonomy): domain Eukaryota; kingdom Metazoa; phylum Chordata; class Mammalia; order Primates; family Cercopithecidae; genus Papio; species Papio anubis. Next base: position 26,570,759 of record NC_044984.1, read on the forward strand.
CGGGCAATAGTGAGACCCCATCTCTTAAAAAAAAAAAAAATTAACTCCTTAGGGGCTCTTTCCCCCAGATGTTAAATTCTCAATTCCTATAGAATATATCTTAATTTAAAACGTTACACCAATGCAGAATGATGCACCACTGTTTTAAAAATTATCTTAAGAAGACTGGATGTGGTGGCTCACTCCTGTAATCCCAACTCCTCAAGAGGTTGAGGTGGGAGGATCACTGGAGCCCAGGAGTTCAAGGCTACAGTGAGCTGTGATTGTGCCATACACTCCATCTGAATGACAGGAAGACGCTGTCTCTAAAAAAAATATTGTCTTCAGTAATTTTTTTTTCTCTCAGAAGCAGGCAACTTTAGCTGATTTTTTTTTTTTCCTGTTTCGATTTTGTAGTTTGTGATTTCGCTTTGGAGTGACTTTTCATTTATTTATTTATTTATTTGAGACAGGGTCTCGCTCTGTTGCCCAGGCTGATCTCAAACTCCTGAGCTCAAGCAATCCTCCCACCTTGGCCTCCCAAAGTGCTGGGATTACAGGCATGAGCCACTGCACCAGGCCCTGGAGTGACTTTTCATCTTTAAAATATTTAAGTTTTTTATTATTCAAGTAACATGCTTTTGTATTTGAATATCAAATTTTAAGGAGAATCACATTCAGCTTACTTTGGCCTTTATGTCTTGAAATCTATCTTAAAGTAGTATTGGAAATGAAGTTTATAGATGAAGCAAAGTACTTATTATCCTTATGTATGGAACTACAACCAGCTTCTTAGCATGACTACTCATGTAAATACTACATGCCATCAGGCTCCTACCATTCATGCCTCTATCTTGGTTATAACTATCATTTTCTCTGCTTTTGTCATTATATATACCATTCATGGCTTTCACGCACTGCTTTGTAGATTCCTTTTTTAAAAACATGTTTTTATTACTATAGCACTGAAATTTCATCTTCAGTGTTCTCATGAAGATTCTCTTGTTGCTTTAAGAGAGGATAGCTAGTTCTCACACACCCTTGTTTTCTTTCTAGAATGGCAACTGTTCAGGTGAAATAGAAGACGTCCATCTTTTCAGATTTTCCCTAAAAGAGAATATGGGTGTTAAATGTGCCCTTTTAAAAGAATAAATGAAAGAAATCGTTAACATATTTACCTTAAAATATTTCAGTCTGGAGAGTAAATAACTTCTGATCACTGTCACACGTGTGAACTAAAGTGACTTCTGATTTGGTGTTATTTTCAGACATCGAAGTACAAAAAATGAAGAAAGCTGTGGAGTCTTTGATGGCAGCAAATGAAGAAAAGGTATCCAGATGAAATTTAAATATATATGTGGATGTTTTTTAACACCATTTTGACCACACCCAGAACACTGCTAGGAGTGAGGGGCAGGTGTGCACACTCCTAGGTGAGCTGTATGCACAGGAATAGGGAGGAGCTGCACTGGCTCCACTGAGAACTCTGCCCCCATGAATTCAGAAAATGTTCAAACTCTCTGATCAGTTCCGCATATTCAGGTGACAGACAGAGGATACATTCCATAGTAGATACTGTCTGTGGGCACTGAAAATTCTGGGCTGACCTGTGGGCCCTGAAGGAGCTAACTTGACAGCCTCACTCAGCTTCATGGTCATGTTGATTTTGTCCTCCATTTACTCATTATTTCCTTTACACTCCTGGCCTGTTTCACATCTGTGATTGTCTCTGCTCTCCTGAGAGATTAAATACCAGAAAACAGCGGCACAGTCTTTACTTCAGCTACTTTGGCTTCATTCCAAGGTTTCCACAGGCTTTTCCCCGCCAGTTGGTTCTTGTTATCCACATCTGATGTTTTTCATCCTGCTAAGGGCAGGGATGCAGTTACCCCATGAAAACAATGGGTTTCTTCATGGCCTGCCTGACCATCCATGTATCTAGCTGGCAGCCGCAATTGTGTTCAGCTGATGTCATCAGAACTTCTCTCCCCTTATCTGCCTGAATGAATAGAACCAGGGAATATTTTCCCCAAAAAAGAGTAATTTCAAGGAAGTAAAAAACAACAGAATGTCAAAGAACTTTGGCTTGATCCTTTTCTCCCATTGTAAGTTTCTTTCTCTCATTCTTGACTACTCTGTTTTTCTTATCTCCTTGTTTATTTTTGCCTTGCGTTCTCTTTATTTGCTCTTTATTGCCTGGAAATAAACTGATCATCATACCTACTCATACAGGTTCCTTTTTTGCTAATGTTTCCCACTATTGAATAAAAAGACAAGGAATTAGCAAGCTGCCCACCGTAACTTTTATTTTTAAAAAAATCACTGAAATTAATTTTGTTTTCATTTCTGTCCCTCAACGAGCAACAGCAAACAAAACTCCCAGTGTTGAATGAGGACTTATGAGATGCTCAAACCTTTATAGGAGCACCCAGAGTAACATAACTTCCTCATGGGGTCGGGGGTTCAGAAGACTTCAAAGAGGACATATTTGAGCAAATTCTGGGGAAAAGCAAGAACTGTTCACTGGGAAAATAAAGGCTTCTTAAGCAGAGGGCCCATGAGTCAAAACTTGTCTTGAGACCAGGTATGAAACAGCACAGTGCATGCTGGGATTGAGCAGTGCAGGTGAAGGAGGGGGCGTGGGGCCGACCACAGAGCTCAGTTAGGGGGCAGGCCACTTCACGCACCATGCTCTTGATTTAAGGTCTTAGCGTGTAAACCTTAGGCAGTGACATGATTAAATTGCCATTTCAGAAAGCTAACTCTGGTAGCAGAATGGAAGAGTGACGACAGGTCAACAGTTAAAAGTTTGTTAAAATAGGTGAGAAATGAAGAGGGCTTGAAGTAACGCAATAGCAGTGAAGTGGTAAGGTGCGAAGAGGTTTTAGAGAAATTTACGGGTTGACAAGATTTAAGGTCTCTGGATTTGAAAAACGAGAGTAAGTTTCTGGTTTGGGCAACTGGGTGAATGGATGGTGCTCTTAAGGAGTTAAGGAAATCCAAGCACAGGCTCAAGTACTGAAGGGAAAGAATGAGCTTAATTGTAGATCTGATCTATCCAATATGCTTATGGGACATTCTTAAGGAGATTTCTTATAGAAAGTTGGAACATGAATCTAAATGTTAGGATTAATGTAGAAGCATAGATTGATGGGGAGTGAGGCCCATCAATTTTAGGAGAAATGTAGAGTTGTAGTTTGGTGTAGACTAAGCCACAGTTGATGTGTCAGGTAGCTTTTGCTTTGTGACAGACCACATTTATTATTTCTCATACTTCTGTGAGTTGGCTAGATGATTCTTCTGATCTCGGCTGGCTTAGCTGACATCTGCAGTCAGCTGCTGGCTTAGATGAGACTGCATGCATAATTTAGGATAGTGTCATTCACGTGTCCGGTGATTGACAGCCTGGTTTAGGTTGGCCGCAGCTGGGAGGACTAGCCTCTTCTCCAGATGGTCTCCCATCCTCCAGTAGACTAGGCTAGGCTTCTTCACATAGCTCCTCAGGGTTCCTTAGAGCCACACCACAGGGCAGCCACAAAGGGCAAATGCTTTTCAAGCCTTTGCTTGAATTACATTTGCTGATATCTCTTTGGCCAAAGCCAGCCACATGGCCAGGCCCGGAATGAGAATGGGAGGAGCTAGGGAGGCCATTTTCATAGCACAGTTGAGCACATGGGAAAAGCAAAGAGGGTCACGGACAGAACCTGGAAGCTCTAGCATTTTATTAGTCCAAGAAGATAATGGGAGTCATGGAAGTTTGGCAGCTATCTGGTCAAAGGATTGATAAACAAAAATGGAAGAAAAGAAAGAGTGGATGGATAAGTGAGAGGAGAAGGAAAGAGTGAGGTCAGTCAAATGCCATATAGAGGTCAAATTAGAGAAAGGTTGGGGCTGGTCATGGTGGCTCATGCCTGTAATCCCAGCGCTTCAGGAGGCCAAGGTTGACAGATTACTTGAGCCCAGGATTTCAAGAGCAGTCTGGGTGACATGGTGAAACCCCATCTCTACAAAAATACAAAAATGAGCTGGTCATAGTGCTGCATGCGTGTACTCCCAGCAACTCAGGAGGTTGAGGTGGGAGGATGACTTGAGCCCAGGAGATTGAGGCTGCAGTGAGCCAAGATTGCACCAGTACACTGCAGCCTGGGTAGCAGAGCGAGACCCTGTCTCAAAAAAAAAAAAAAAGAATGAAAAGTGTTCATTGTTTTTAATAGATAGGAGGTCACCTTGGTAGAGTGTTTTGAGAGTGGAGAAGCCAGATGGTGATTAATGATGGCTAAGAAAGACAGAAGATGGGGGCCTTTCTTTCGAGGTTTGATTTATAAGTTAGAGAGGAGAGTAATTGAAGCTGGCTTTTTAATTTTTTTGTTTTGCGTCTTATTACCTTGTTTTGTTTTTGTTTGTTTAAAGATGGCAGCTAAAGGATAGAATCTCTAAATTTAGAGGTACTTTTTCCATATCTTTAATGTATGTAGGAAACATAGTGTAGTTATTACCAGTTCTCCTAAAGCTTAGAAATATTCTTTAAATAATGTAAATAATTCACATCTGCTTATTCTTTTTTTAAAATGCTCTCTCGGCAGAATCATGCATATTCTTTATGTAAAAGCGATTACTGTTACTCTTTTAAGAACATAGGATTAAAGATTATAATTTATTTTATTCCTAGGATCGAAAAATAGAAGATCTTCGACAGTGCCTGAACAGGTACAAGAAAATGCAAGATACTGTGCTACTGGCCCAAGGTAAAAAAGGTAGAGTGTAGCTCGAAAAGTTTTTCTACTTTGGTTGACTCTAGGTGGCTATAAACTTACACATTTGGCCTCAGTTTCTTTCCTGGATCATACCCATCATCCCAAATTAGGTAGCTCATTCATTAATTGAACAATTAGAACTGTACTCTGCCGGAAAGTGTCCAGCCTGAGGAGTCAGTGTACTGTAGAGTCGTTGGTCAGGGAGTGCCTCTCTAAGGAGTTGATGAGATAGCATTCCAGAGAGAGAAAACGACAGCATATGCAGAGAGCCTAGGGGGAAAAGAATGTGGCATGCTTAAGAGGGAGAACACCAGTGCAGCTGCAAGGTGGTAGGCAGTGGGGAGAGGGGATGAAATGAGACCATGATGGTGAGCAACCACTGGTCATGCAATGGGTGGAGTTAAGCTCATGCTCAAGTGCAGAGGGACTCACTGAAGGGTTTTAAAAGTCAGCAGTGGCCAGGCATGGTGGCTTACGCCTGTAATCCCAGCACTTTGGGAGGCCAAGGCGGGTGAATCACCTGAGGCCAGGAGTTCGAGACAAGCCTGACCAACATGGTGATACCCCGTCTCTACTAAATACAAAAAAATTAGCTGGGCGTGGGGGCAAGTGCCTGTAATCCCAGCTACTAAGGACGCTGAGGCAGGAGAATCGCCTGAACCCGGGAGGTGGAGGTTGCAGTGAGCCGAGATTGTACCATTGCACTCTAGCCTGGGTGACAGAGTGAGACTCCGTCTCAAAAAAAAAAAAAAAAAAAGTCAGCAGCATGATCTTTGTAACACGTGGGCCATGGAGGGAAGTGAGCAGTATTGGGAGCAGCAGAAACCAATTCTGAGATTTGCAGTATTCCAAGTGAAAAAATCTGGTAGTTGCTGATTGGGAATATGTTATGGTAGATTGACCCAGTGGTGTAGTAAGATAGAGGAGGAGAGTGAATAAGAGAGGAGAGATCAAGAAAGACCTTTCCAACTAAAGCAGCTGGGTAGCTGATGGTTCCATTTACTGATATGGGGAAGCCTAGAGAAGGAACACTGGGCTGGGTAAGGAGGATTGAGTTCAGCTTTGAACATGGTAAGTTCAGAAAAACCCTGTAAAACAGGTACATAAAGATAGTTGTACATTTTGTTGTATTCGTTATTATTTTATCTGCAGATGGGCCAATTGGCCATCCTCAAATGTGGAGGAAATCTGAAAGGGCTCTTGTTTTTTAGCAATGCATAGGTAGAGTTATTTGCTCTCAACGTAAGCACTGGAAATAAACAATTCTTTTGGAAGGTCCCCATGAAACACTCAGATTTTGAAATTTTAATTTTGGTGAGTTCACAGAGAAGGAAAATCCTGCTTTGGATCAGGATTTTTGAAAAAAAAAATTGTATGCAGGGTCTGGCATATTAGATTTTATAAATATCTGAGTGAGCAAATGAACCTCTGATAATCAGTGTTGACTAGCAGTTCTCATCACTCAGCATTTTCCATGCCTTCAGAAAAAGAGTCTCTATCCTATGGAATATTGCAAATTTGTAAGTGGTTTTTACATATGCATCTCATTTAAAATATTGTTTAATTTTATAGAGTTTCAACTGTCCAATTCTTATGTTTAAAACCGAGGCAGAAAAAATTAATTCCTTTAATTAGACTATATTGTAAAACTTTTGGAAAATAAAGAAAAGAGATAAAAATCATTCATAATTGCACTGGCATGACCACTATTGGCATTTTTTTAATTGTTTCTTTCTAGCTTTTTTCCTGTGCATACAAACATGTAAATAAAAGAGGTAGTTTTTAACGAGGTACAGCAGCACAGATTTCATAAACTCTTGAAAACTATGTTCTGTTCCAATAAAGGGTTGTATAAACTGATTTCTCACTAGGAGTTATATTTAGTTAATCCTCACACAATTCTAATAACACTAAATTCTAATAAAATTAGAATAACATTCTAGTGAAACCTAAATTAAGAAGCTGTGGTCTGATTAAGATCTTTAAACAAGTATATGATTTACCATTTCATATTATTTGTAGATTAGAGTCTTAAGTATCATTTTTTTTCTGTTTTTAAAAAAGAATATCTGGCACTGCGCTTTCACCATTTAATCCTTTTGATTTCTAGAGATGCAAACAAAAAATTCTCAAGGTTGCAGCTTTGGTGAATATGTGGTTGCTTTTTTCCATCAGACTTTTTTTGCTTTAAAATGGCATAAAAGGGTCCTCTTGAGAGATCAAAGGTCGTCTGTCTTTTTGTTTTTTCTATTCTTTCTATGTTTTTTCAAGAGCACAGCAGTGATGAAAACTAAGTTGTTTAAATGGGACTTTGTTGCTATTCGGAATTTGTTTTTTGTACCAGGTATTATTCAGTTTGATTATTTCTACACTAAAATTTGTAAGCCCCGGATTTTAAAACAAAATTACAAGAGAGTTGTTGGAAAAAGTTAACTTTTAATTTTCTTTCCCTCTGATGAGTCAATGTATCAAGTACGACTTTGTCTATTAATATCATAGGTACCCACTGTGGCCCAAGAGCCCCTGGCCCTAGTTGTTCACAGTTTCAAATGCTGTTTCCTAGGTCCTATGTTGTTTTTCAAGGGATGCTAGGAGAAGCTGACTCTGATTTTTGAGGATCAGAAAAAATTGTATGTTCAATATAATTGGGTTTCTTATCTTCCTGTAAAAGTGAAATATAAATCAAAAACTGCTGTTGTCTTCTCTTTGCTTTGTCTTTTCCTAGGCAAAGATGGAGAATATGAAGATCTGCTCAATTCCAGTTCCATCTCCACTTTGCTGGATGCACAGGGTTTCAGTGATCTAGAGAAAAGTCCATCACCCACTCCAGTAATGGGATCTCCCAGTTGTGACCCATTTAACACAAGTGTTCCTGAAGAGGTATTAATAGACTTTCGATATTTCCTTCATGTTGAAGAGACTGTGTTATTGACAGTTAAAACACTGCTCATAACGTGAAAAACATGGGTTCCTTTCTCAGTTCCATTACCAACTCAAGTGAGGTTATATAAATGGACTTTGGCCCCTTCTGATGGTGACTCTGAAAGATAATTGAATAAAATGTTCTTCTGACTTCTTTAGACTTGGAAGAAGCAACTGGAGAGGAGTAAGCAGTTATACACTCCTTAGTTTGCATCAAACTGGCATGAAAATCTGTTTGCTATCTATTGTACACCACACCGAAAGTTTGTGGCTTCAATGACAGCATTTCTTTTGCTGATGACTCTGCACTTCAGCAGGGTTCAGCATGAGCATCTCGTCTCTGCTCCACTTGGCATCAGCTGGAGTGGCGTGAAGGCCTGGGCCTGAGTCGTCTGAAGGCTAACTCACTCATATGTCTGGTGGTTGAGGCTGGCTTTTGGCTGGGACCTCAGCTGAGGCCCCATTTAGAACAACTACCTGTGACTGCTTGGGCTTCCTCACAATCCTAAGGGTGAGCATTCCAGGAGGCCCGGGCAACTCTGCATCTCCTGTTATGATTTATCTCAGAAATCACATGGCATCTCTTCTGCTGTAGCCACAGGCCTACAGCCCACCCTGATTCAAGGAGAGGAAACACAGACCCTACCCTACCTCTGGATGAACAAGTGACAACATTACATTGTTAGGACATATGGGATGGGATATATTGGTGCAGCCATATTTGGAAAATATAATCTACCCTCTGGCTATACCACTTTACATCCCTCTCCCATGCAAAAGACACTCGCCCCCTTTCCGAAGACCCCTGAGTCTCATTCCAGTGAGGCGTCAACATCCCAGGATCTTGTCATCCAGACCAGGTTGAGATGTGGGTGAAGCTCCTCAGGTACAGTTCCTTGCGCACAGCTCCTTGGGGACTGTTCCATTGACTTAAAGAGCTGTGGACTTCAAGGACAGTTATCTGCCCTCCACACACCCATACAATAGTTGGACAGGCATAATGTAACTGCAGTAGCCACTCCCATTAAAAAAGGGGAGCGGGAAGGCTCACAGGTGTCACCAGTCCATAGCAATTCCAAAATCCGGCCAGGCACGTGTTGCCAATCCTCTGGGCTATTGGCTCTTCCCTCAAAGTCATCCTTCCTTTGCCTGTATTTGCAGATGAGTAGTTTTCTCAGTTTTGTGCCTGCAAAAATGCCCAAAGATCTCCAAATTCATCTCTTCATTTTCCATTATCTCTGTCCTTTTGAGTCTAATTTGGTGTAATACTTTAAACATTTAGAATTTCATATGAATCATGTTATAATTCACTGAATTAGAGAAGAACACATCCACAGCTATCTTCACCATAAGCCTATCTCTGTAGCTAAGGTTCCCTGTAAGGCTGCAGTGGGACATCCCATTGCTTTTAGAGCCTTTGATCATTTTTCAAAGGTTCAATGAGACAGTACTACTCTAATCTTCCTAAGGTTTTTTTTTTCTATTTTTATTTGATTCTAGTCTAGTCCATCCTGAGGTCTTAGCAAAGGGTTTTACAGCCACATCCTTGGCTCACCTGAAGACCATGTTCTCCTGATAGCCCTTGTGCTTGATCTTTGCCCTGAAACTGTTTCTTAATTTTAGTGTAATTTTTTTCGTCTAGAGAGACCGGGAATGGGAAATAGTTTCATTGTCTAAACAATCTTGCTTTCTTTATTTTAGCAGTTCCTGTTTTGGTCATTTCTCTTCTCACATTTTACCATAGGTAGTGAGAAGAAACCAAGTGGCATTTTTACTTTTTATCTGTTGCTGATAATTACACAATGAGAAGATGAAATTTGAACTGAATGAAAATGAATTCAAGGAGAAGACAATGAAAATTTCTCTCTTAAATGTAGGAGAGGGCTGAAATATTTCATTAATCAAGGAATTAGTTAAGGAATAAGAAATACTTTGGTGGAAAATATCCCCTAATTGTTAGATATATATTTATATTGAAAGCAAAAATAATATTTGACAGCCCATGAGTATGCTGCAATTATAGAACTAGTGTTACATGTAGGGTACACCCAAATAATCTCACGTCCTTTTAGAAAAAGTCTTTGCTATGTGAATTGTAGTTTAATTACCGGTTTTAAGTTTGTAACAAGAATAGTTTGATGAGGATTGAGGGAGTTCAGCCACATTTTTAAAGAAAAGCCAGGAGGGGGATCTGAGTTTGGAATTAAAGTCTAAGAGTTTGAAAAAGATCAAGAAAATGGGTCTGTTAGTTTAGTTATATTTTCCTCATGATTAGGAATCTCAAGAGACAAATGAACTTCAGGAAACAGCGATGATGGCTAAATAAGTTGCCCAGAATTCACCATAAAGATTCAAACTGAAAAAGTTGATAGTGAAATAATCTCCTACTTTATAAATAGTATGATTTCACATTTTATAACCTTTTATTGCGTTAAAGGACGAGCCCACCACTGAATAACAGAAACAAAAATCACAAAGCTGAATTTATTGCTTACTTAAGTGAGTGAGTGTTCCCAGTCAAGTACATTCTCTTCTAGCTGATCATATGTGGGTTTTGGGATGGTTGGAGCTCAAGGATTGGTGGACTTTCTGAGGCAAGTGTGAGTCAACGTCCACTGTAGATGTGTGGTTACTAAGGTGAGACTGTTGCTGACTGGTTGGCATGTAGAAGTGTGTTCACTGGTGTGAGTCCTTACCAGGCAGCTTTCAGAAGTGAAGAACTGTCACTGGTTGACTGGTAGGAGTTCATTGTGACAAACTTTGTTCATTTTTTTTTTTTTTTTTACTGAAATATTTTTCGTTCATTCATTTATGACGTGGCCCACAATCTAACTGCTCTACGGTTGTAATTATTGAAAACCGAAGTATTAAAATTATTTCACAGGCTCTTTCCTTAGGATACACAAAGCATTTGTTTGAGAAAATGTGTTATGCATTTTATTTGTTGCTGTAATATTATTATTATCATTAAGCAAAGTGTTTTAAGTGGTAGCCACAAAGTCCATTGTAATTGGTTTTAATTACACTTTTCATCAATTATGTTAATTGAAATTAGTCAACTAGTTCGCACATAGAATAATAATTAACTGGCTTGACCAATGTTCCGTATAAGATTAGTAGTAGAAATCAAAGTAAAAATGGAGCTTTTCGCTGGACACAGTGGCTCATGCCTGTAATCCCAGCACTTTGGGAGGCTGAGGCAGGAGGACTGCGTGAGCACAGAGTTCCAGATTAACCTGGGCAACATAGGGAAACCCTGTTTCTACAAAAAAATTTTAAACATCAGCAAGCTGTGGTGGCGCATGCCTGTGGTCCCAACTACTTGATGGGGCTAAGGTGGGAGGATCACTTGAGTCCAGAGGTTCGAGGCTGCAGTGAGCCGTGATCACAGCACCGTACTTTAGCCTGGATGACAAAGTGAGACCATTTTGAGACCAAAAAATAATAGTAATAATAGAGTGTTGAAAGCAAAACATGTTACCCAAATCTTACGTTAAATCGTCACAACCTGCAGGGTAGGCATTGTCATTCTTATTTTACAGAGGGCGAAACTAATGGATGCCTCGCAAAGTGATTTGCTGAGATCACAGATCACTTAGGCAAGTGTGTCAGAGCCAACATTTCAGCCAGGGCTTAAGGTTGTTAGGATTTACTATTACTAGCTGGGTACGGTGGCACACATCTATAATCTCAGCTACTCAGGAGGCTATGGCAGGAGACTGCTTGAGCCCAGGAGTTCGAGACCATTCTGGGCAACATAGCAAGACACCATCTCAAAAAAAGAAAAAAACATTACTGTTAACTTGCTTAATGGTATACCATCTTTTTCACAATATTCAGTGTCTTATTCAGAACCAAGTTAAAAAATTTCCTTCCTCCAGAATGATTTCCTTGATTAATACTTCTTCTGTGTAGATGTTTATATTCCGAAATCATTTTATAGAGTTCTGAACAATGATTATGAGATTTTTGTCAATAGACCATTTAATTGTCTTACTTTTGTTTAATTACTCTGTGGCTTGTGTTTTGTTTTGATTGATTGATTGATTGACTGACTTTTGACTTTTTATGATTACATTACAGTTCCATACCACCATCTTGCAAGTTTCCATCCCTTCATTATTGCCAGCAACTATAAGCATGGAAACTTCTGAAAAATCAAAGTTGACTCCTAAGCCAGAGACTTCATTTGAAGAAAAGTATGTCATTTATTAACAGTGCAATATAAATGTTCAAAATAGTAGATCAACCAAAGACACAGATGTATTGCATTTATTTACAGACACAATTTTTACCTAGAAAAGCAAGAAACAGCAAGACGTCCATTGGGGGATCTGTAATCAGTTCTGTATTATGGAAATAAAAAGTGTGAAGCAGGAAGCGATAAGAGATGAGGCTGCGGAGGTAGGGTGGTCAGGTTTGAAAGAGATTTTGAGGAACTTGGCTGGGTGTGGTGGCTCACGCCTATAATCTCAACACTTTGGGAGGCCAAGGCAGGCAGATCACTTGAGGCCAGGAGTTTGAGACCAGCCTGGCCAGCATGGCGAAATCCCATCTCTACTGAAAATACAAAAATTAGCTGAGTGTGGTGGTGCACGCCTGTAATCCCAGCTACTCGGAGGCTGAGGCACAAGAATCACATAAACCCAGGAAGCGGAGGCTGAAGTGAGCTGAGATCACGTCACTGTACTCCAGCCTGGGTGACAGAGCGAGACTGTGTCTCAAAAAGAAAAAAAAGAAAAAACAGTTTAAGGAACTTGGATTTTTATGTCCTAGGTCATAGGTAACTGTGAAAGGATTGTAAACTAAATAGTCACGGTCATGTGCTGTGAGTGCATTTGAAGGATGGGTCTGAAGGGGACAGGAAAAAGGATACAGTAGTTTGCCTGTAAGCAAATAGAATGTTTTGCCAACATATTCCCAAATTGCCTCGTCTTATTTTAGGCCAAATAGAACATTTTTAAAAAAATAGAAATAGCTTCCTTTGCACAATTTTTTGTTTTTTACATATCTGTTCACTTAGAACATATATGGTCTTTTATTCGTGAGGTTAATAAATACCTTTTGTTCTTTACATTTTAGTGATGGAAAGATAATCCTTGGTGCCACTGTTGATACCCAACTGTGTGATAATCTTTCGTAAGTTACATTTTATTCAATGTGAAAATGTGATTGAGGCTAGAGGAGGAAGAGAGTTCTGTTATACTAACAATTACTAATACTAACAGCAAATGACTGAGGCTGTTCAATTACTGAATAAATTAATGCAGCTATAATAATTGGGTTGGGGTGAAGGTGGGGAGCTGTAAGTTTACAAAGAAATAATTTCTCATTTGCTATTATCTCACGCCGGGGTTTTGCAGGTCTTTAGCCTTGCTTAATCAGTTTTCATTTGAAGTTCAATGCTTTTAATTCATTTTTGCACTGACATGTTTTGAGTCCAGTGGGAAGGCGCCACAGGGAATGATGTGATGCTGGAAAAGCTGAGATGGGTTTTTTTGCACTTTCAGTTTTATGAACTGACCTAATATCTATGTTTATCCAAGTTAAAATCTGGATTAAATTAGGAAAGTCTATTTTCAGAGCAGTACTCAAAAATGAGATCTTTTCTTTTCTCACTATTACTTTACTTGGTAGTTGATACTTCTGGCAATGTATACATATACATACAGAAGAAATGCCTTTTAAAAGTTTGTAAATGTGCATATTTATATTACTCTGTTTCATAGAGCCAAATACATTACTTCTCTGTCACTCTCTCTAAACTGGTCACATATCTCTACCTTCAATTTTTTAGTAACACCAACTCTATATAATTGAATACTAATTATGTGAAAGAAAGAGTCTCTGGATGTTTATAGTGTCTCTTTCCCTTCACTAGGATAGCAAATGAATTATTATGGGCAGCATTAGGGATTCCTCTACTATGCTTTAATTAGAACTATAAAATGAATTGCTTTGCCAGGCTCAGAAAAGTGATTCCCTCGTGAATTGAAAAGTAAAACTTCCATTCTTTATTTTAATTAGAAGGATTAGATATAAATAGTATATGAGTATTTTTAAAGTTCCTAGTTTAAATGTGTACATGCAGAGGACGCACCACTAGTCCACAGAAAACACTGCTTTATTTTTGAATATTGACATCACAAGGCTAGTCCTAAGTGCTTTTCCAGCTCTTCTAACATGTGTAGGGCAGTCAGAATTATTGGCAGGACAGTTAATCACCCCTGCTTTTAAAAGAACTAAATGTTGTCATTTAGTGAAGCACATAAGTGACTGCCTGATTCCAGATTTTCTTTTATTACTAGGATTCAACCCACATGCAATTTTAGTTTCTTTCCAAGATGTTTTACTTAGAAACAGTGGCACTGGAGCCACTTATTATTAATTGTTATTGCTGTTATTTTTAGAGCTTCAAGTCTGCAGAAGTCCAGCAGCCTGGGCAGTCTGAAGAAAGAGACATCTGACGGGGTGGGTTCTGTGTTTTTTGTCTGTTATCCTGAGAAAAAACTATTTAGGGATCTTCATCTTTTCCCTTTTTGCAAATAAAACTCTCATGAAGAGCTTGTGGTTTTTAGTGGAAAATTATTAGATATTAGGTTTAACAGTAAATATTAAGAAGTATGAATATGAAGGATTGAAAATAGTATGTAAAACCAAAAATGGAGACTTTAATAAAACATTTCAGAAAATAAATGATACTAAGATTTTGTAGCTTAGAAGTAGATATAAAATTATTTTAACCTATGGAGTTGTAGGTGACAAATTCAGAATTATACAAAGGATTTCCCTAACAACCTTAAATATTGTTATTGCTTTGCTTTGAACAGGAAAAGGAATCTATTCAGAAGACATCAGAGGTAACTTTTTGTCCAAATTACAATGCAAAAATATTGCTACTTCCATTACCTGTAAATTGCTTAAATGTCTCCAGTGGATAAAAACTTTCAGAACCTCTAAAACATTATGCCAAATGAAGCCAGACACAAAGTTCACATATTATATGATTCCATTTATGTGAAATATCCAGAACAGATAAATCTATAGAAATAGAATGCAGATCGGTGTTTACCAGTGGTGAGAGGAGGGAAGAATGGGGAGAAGCTGTTCAAGGGTAAGGGGTTTTGCTTTCAAATGATGGAAATGTTTTGGAACCGGGTAGAGGTGGTGGTTGCACAACATCGTAACATACTAAATGCCACTGAATTGTGCGCTTTAAAATTGTTAGTTTTGTTATGAATTTCACTTCAATAAGTTATTAAGAAACAAAATGTTCTTAATGACCGTAACTGAGCTTCCTTAGACCTCCCCAAAAGTCCTTCTTAGATTACCATTAGATTATACACCCAGTGTCCCATCTAAAGCAAACATTTTGGTATGTTTAAAGATACCATCAGCATGTGCTCAATTCTTCTTTCCCCGATTTTTTTTTTTTTTTTTTGGAGATTGTATCACTTTGTCAGCCAGGCTGAAGTGCAATGATGCAATTATAACTCACTGTAGCCTCAATTTCCTGTGCTTAGGTGATCCTCCCACCTCAGCCTTTCAAGTAGCTGGGATTGCAGGCATGCACCACTATACTGGGCTGGTTTTTTTTTGTTTTTTTTTTTTTTTTTTAAAGTACAGATGAGATCTTGTTATGTTGCCCGGGCTGATCTTGAACTCCTGAGCTCAAGTAATCCGCCCACCTCTGCCTTTCAAAGTACTGGGATTACAGGCATGAGCCACTGTGCCTGTTCTGTCCTCTGATTTTCTGTCATTAACCTTGCAAAGATTACAGCTTGATAGGCTACTTCCAGATCCAGTCTCTTGACTGTTGGCTCTTAGTGCCAGAGTTATATATGGACAGAACTGACAAAGCAGCTAGTGGCAACAGCTATAATTAAAATCCTTTTTGTCTTTTCAGTTCAATAAGTGGTTAAATGATTTTGACGTCATTGTTGAGCCAGGGATAATAATGCCACTAAATGGTGCCATCTATAAACTTTTGGTTTCTGTGAGCTATAGATATATAGAGTAAAATAACCTAAAATACCTATATCCCCTCACCCTTTTCTCTGCTTCTGCAAAAAAAGAAGCAGAGGGCAAGAATTATTTCTACTTCTGCAAAAAAAAAAAAAAAAAAAAAAAAAAAACAGAGGGCAAGAATTATTAAAGAAATGAGAACAAGAAGACAAAAGCATCTTTGTATAAAGTGTCAAGAATATACAGTGGGGAAAGGACACCCACTTCAGTAAATGGTGCTGGGAAAATTAGATATCCGTATGTAGAAGAACGAAAGTGGACTCCACCTGTCACCAAATCAACAAAAATCAACTCAAGATGGATTAAGAACTTACATATAAGGCCAGAAACTATAAGACTGCTAGATGAAAACAGGGAAGCACTTCAGGACATTGGTCTAGGCAAAGCATCTTTGTATAAATACTAAAATAATATAACATGCTGTGTTACAGCCAGCTCTAATTGCCAATTCAAAGAACCAAAAAACTCAAAATAAAGTTGCTCGCTGTGCCTTCATTTTATTATTCTTTGAGGAGAATATTTAAAATAACTGGAGTAGAGTCTCCTTATACAGCTGGTGTAGAAGTTTGGACTAATGCCTGCTTTGTAAAATAATTAATATTATATTGGGCTTCTATTGGCATAGTTATAATATAAGAATATGAACTGTATTATAGCTAAATCCATGTCATAGTTGTTGGAAAAGTCAGAAATCTGCTGCCATTATTCTGGTTATGTAATGCCTCCATGTCTTTTGAGGAATGAGGCAAACAAAATTTAAGAACTTTTGTAGCCTAAATATTTAAAGCCCTAAACAGATTGATCCTAGATTAGTGATGAACATGTTTTCCTTGTTGCTTTTGTTGTTGTTTCTTAAGTAGCTTTCAGAATTGATTTTTTTTTTCAACTTCTGATAAGGCGTTTGACGTTGGCGATCGATGTGCTAGTTCAGTTTTTCTTTTGAATAAACTCATGGATGTGGCGTGAGTGAGTGTTTGCTGTTAGCCTGGCATGTGCTAAGGATGATGTGCCTGAACGCTGTTTCACTATTCTTATCTGCCTCTCAGGACAGAGCTCCGGCAGAAAGCAGGCCATTTGGGACCCTTCCTCCCAGACCCCCAGGGCAGGACACCTCCATGGACGACAACCCCTTCGGCACTCGAAAAGTCAGATCTTCCTTTGGCCGGGGCTTTTTTAAAATCAAAAGTAACAAGAGAACAGCAAGTGCACCAAACTTGGGTATGTACGGCCAAAATGCCTTTGCCCTGATTCTTCCACAAGGAGGAAAAGAGCAGTGTCTTCCCTTCCCTTATTCCCTCATTCACTGATTCCTTTCTCTTTCTCAGAAACGAAGGTGGATGACTTAGGGGGGATTTAGCAAAAAATGCCTCAGTGGGTTTAATTTAGTGTTGTGAAGATATATAGACTCTCACCCTGCTCTCTCCTGTGGTATAAACTTAGTGGAAAGACTTAAAATCATGATTCCCTTTGACTTCATCATGGAGTTTCCCATCTGTTGTGACAGTGGATAAATTAACATTGACATTGAGCCTGTGTGTAACATCGGAAGCACGGTGTGCCGCATGCCTCTCCTCCACGGTGTGTATTTGGTGAGGAGGAGTCTGATCTGTGTTTCATTTTGTCATCTCTGTGTTCTCTCCATTGGGCTGCGTGTGATTGTGTGCGTTGTTGGGATATCTGAAGATCGTAAACGAAGTGCCAGTGCACCCACCTTAGGTATTGTACCCCTGCATGCCAGCCTTCACCAGCACTGTGCTCCAAACCAATCTAATCCCTGCTCTTGGCATCTGTGATCTCTAGAAAGCGATCTGACAGCAATCAGAAAATGTAGTTCTCTATTCCAGAGTGTTCTTTCCATCTTCTGCTGAAAAGGACTCTGCAGAGGCTTTGCTTCCAAGCCTAAACGCTGTTTTAACCAATGCTAGTAACACTCACTGTGTGAATAGCTTTGAGAGGACCTAGACGTGTGCAGCATTCCTTAGAGTGCAGGGCAGGAATGTCCTGGCATTGTACATTGCAGCTCTTTCAGCCTTGAAGTGCATATTACCACACACTAACTCCCAGGTCCTTGCAGTCCATTCTCCATTCTTACATTTCTCCCAGCCTCCAAAAAGAAATTTTTTTAGCCATATAAGGAAGTTTATAGAAGACTTGGAATATTATAGTTTTAGGCTTACTTCTCTTAGGGGAACATTCTTCTGACGTTTTATTACTTTGAAGATGGAGATAATATTTACTGATGACAGAAGCAACTTTACTTGATATCTGAGGCGTTACCCCACAAAGTGATTTTAGAAAAGAGGCAGTTTAGTTTTCCTCTTTGTAAGGCAGGGCACAAATTGGGGGGGAAAGCTCTCAAAATAAAAAAGAGAAATATGGTAGCTTTAAGATGAGAATAAGCTAGGCAGCATTTTCGGGGGCACCTGTACCCATCATGGTTGAAGGATTTGAATTGGGAAAGTTCCTTTGGGTTTTTCCAAAAGGTGCTGTTACCTTGTATAGATATCTACCTATCTATTCACGTGGACCAGCAAACAGGACTTCTCTCTCTATAGAGATAAATGTCTAGAATGAACACTGGATGCATAAAATAAACTGATCTATTCAGACAACTATTTTCAAATAGTTTTTTTTTTTTTGCATCTTTCTTAGAAGAACTGTTTTGTTAATGCTAAGAGGTAAATGCTGCTTATTATAACCTATAATCACAGCTCTGCTTTGTAGAAAAATCAACTTTCTGCAACTTGTAGATCTTGCTGAAACACTGTTCCTGTGATTTTAGTACAACTTTTACTTTCCTTTATAAAGTATAAAATCTCACTAGTTTTATACTTAGTATGGGATTGTTCACTAAGGGACAGCTAAAAGAACTGAAATAGTTAATGCTTGGAGATCTGAGAGTGGCAACTGTGGATGTGATTCTTTTAAGGTAAAATCAACAGGCACTTATTTTATGTCAAAAGAAAAATTATGCATATCCAGTTCACTCTTCTCTCAGTGCCTAGGATTTAATAGATTGGAATACATTTCATAAATAAAGAATTGCTGGAACTGGGTAACTGATTTGATATAAATGCCAAAGGAGAAGGAGTAAAAGGAAAATGACAGAGTTTGAGCTACAGTAACAGGAACAGTATTAGTTAATATTAACCAAATAACAAATAAGAACATTTAAGAGAGGAGGCCAAGCAAGGTGGCTCACACCCTTAATCCCAGCACTTTAGGAGGCCGAAGTGGGTGGATCACCAGGTCAGGAGTTCAAGACCAGCCTGGCCAAGATGGTGAAACCCCGTCTCTACTAAAAATACAAAAATTAGCCAGGCGTGGTGGCGGGTGCCTGTAATCCCAGTTACCTGGGACACTGAGGCAGAGAATTGCTTTAACCCAGTAGGCGGAGGTTGCAGTAAGCTGAGATCGCACCACTGCACTCCAGCCTGGGCAACAGAGCAAGACTGTCTCAAAAAAAAAAAAAATTGAGAGAGGAGAAGACTCTCGGGGAAATTGGATGAGTTTGTGAAGTCCCAGATGTCCCGACACACTGAATTGGGAATATCACAGGCATTTAGATACAGGACCTGGAGAGAGAGATTGGGCCCAGAGATTTTGATCCGCTAGAGGGCGCTTAGAACAGAATCTTAAAGTGGCATGGGGGAAGAAAAAAAAGCAGGAGTGCTACAGCAAAGACACTATCAGATGGCAGATGTAGGAGTGGTCATGTCAAGAAGCCAAAGGAAATGATTTTGAAGGATGTAGGAGGTAATCAACAGTACCACGTGCTATGGAAAGATTGGGAATAATTCCATCATGAATTCAAATCACTCAAGGAAAGAGTGTGGCAATCCTATCACTCTCTTTTAATCTCCAAAGGGCTTATAATTTTATTAACTTTAAACACAGTAAACTATGGAGCAGAACATATATGTGTGTTCCATTTCTAATATTTATAAGGTGCTCTTTGTAAATTACTGATTTATAGACCAACAGAAGAATTCTTAATAGTTCTAGAACCAAGAAGATTAACATCTTATCATGTTCATTCCATATTTTAAAATTCGTTGTCTGTATTCTGCTCTTGGAGTAGCTGAAACAGAAAAAGAGACAGCAGAGCACCTAGATCTGGCTGGTGCTTCTTCTCGGCCAAAAGATTCACAGAGGAACAGTCCCTTCCAGATACCACCTCCATCTCCAGATTCCAAAAAGAAATCCAGAGGTATCATGAAACTCTTTGGAAAGTAAGTAAAGCAGTGAACAACTAGAGTGGGCCCTGTCTTACATGTTGCTTAAAGTGGCTGGAAATGGGTATGGACTTGTAAGGCCTTTGTATTCCTCTTATGGAAGGAAGTTTGGATTATGATGTGGGATTTATTAACTCATTGGGTCTTAGTTAAAGTTTAAATTTAAATGTCTATGTTAATGACACAGAGGATTAGTTCCAGTAGCTGCACTAGTTAAAAATTCTCTGATTAACAAGCCTAAGGCCTCCTCAGGTCTAATACTGGCCATGTGTGTTATGTCTTCTTCAGACTTAGGAGAAGTCAATCAACTACATTCAACCCAGATGACATGTCTGAGCCTGAATTCAAAAGAGGAGGGACAAGGGCAACCGCGGGACCCCGACTGGGTTGGTCTCGAGACTTGGGACAGTCTAACAAGTAAGAAGAGCCAACTGATAGACTTTTGCATCTCTACCAAGCATCATAGCCTCATGAGTCCTGCAGTGTTAGTACTGTCATTGGGTTAAACAAAGTCATTGCTTAATGCTGTGCCTAGTGAAAGGGGACATCATCTTTAGAGCAGTGCAATTTGTCAATGGTTGATGAACATACAGAAGGTGAGGGCTGTGTGAACTAGGGGAGAGGCCAGAGCTAAAGTGTCAGCAGCATCTGTGTTAGAATGGCTCTCAGACTTAAATTTTACATAGACGGTAATTATAAGTACTCTAAAGCATAGCTTTGGAAAGATGGGATATTTACATGAGAGTATGTTCTAGATCAGACCACTTGGATTTGCTTTCTGGCCTTACCACTTTCTACCATCTGGGTGACCTTGAGCAACAGCTTCCAGGCCCTGTGTCTCAGTTTTCTCATCATCAGAATTAGTGCCTACTCCAAAAGCTGATCGTGAAGATTAAATAAGTTAATATGTGTTAAATATTTGGCAGATAGTAACTACTCAAGAAACATTAGTATATAACAGAATCTATGAAAGTACTTAAAGACAAAAATTCTATCAGAATCCTTATATTTATCAGGACTAGATAATATTTTATCCATTAAGATTCTAAGAACTGCTCTGACACTCTTACCAAAGTTGAGGGCTGGCTTAGAACTACTGCATTGACTCACTGTGTATAAAAGGGTGGGGTTGGCAAACATAAAGTACAAGGCATTGATACCAAATATTTTAACAGTATAATAGACTAGAAACCCTTTAAATACAGCCCCTCCCATACAGGTGGAACACTGGACATAGGTTACATCAAGGAGGAAACCCTCTTTGGCCTTCTTCAAATACCAAACAGTTTCATTTGCCATATGTTGTCTTTGAACACAGTAGAGCTCCTTGTGCTAGTTTAAAAAAGCACATTCATCTTCCCCTCCGCACCCTGTCCCCACCGCGGAACAAGAACACTATCTGTGTATCTTAAGTAAAAGAAAACAGGAATTTTGCTTTGATTGTTTCCTACACTTAGTGACAACATATTGCCCTCTTCTCATTGGTTACCATATGGAAATAAACCATACGTCTGCTAAAGTTAGTTCAAATTAGACTTAAGTTTCTTTCACTCCAACTGAGTTTCCTGTTTGGGAATCCAGTCTTCAGACAACATTGGTTGAAACTGATACAGTGACTTATGTTTTTCCAATTTAGTCTTTTTCTGTAGAACTTGTTCTTGCTCTGTCACATTAAATCTTTTGTGGTTTCATTTGAAATGAGACAGTGGTCTTAGAAGATAACTTTCAACTCCAGTACCAGTTGTTCCTCCAATGTATACTAAAAATTAAGCTTTTCGTGGTCAAATGTGTATCACCAGGGAATGTCCATGTCTATTGAATGTATGGTTGTTTAAAACTCATGATAAGCCACAGGATTGGCTTTGGATTATTTTTCATGCAATTACTCATTTTCCTGCAGTGACTTGGATATGCCATTTGCCAAGTGGACCAAGGAGCAGGTTTGCAATTGGCTGATGGAACAGGGCTTGGGCTCCTACCTGAATTCTGGCAAGCACTGGATTGCATCTGGCCAAACGCTTTTGCAGGCTTCTCAACAAGATCTAGAGAAGGTGACTGCTTCTCTATTTTGTTCACACAATGGATACTGAGAAGACGACAATGTGAATGTAGGGTTGTTTTATAGTCCAGAAAAGGCCATGAGTGAAGCCAGTAAATACTCTCTAAATAAAAATTTGGGTTTTCAATTGCTTCATGCTTATTTTTTTCTGATGGTCTTGGGAGGACCTGGTCTTGATGATTCCTTATGGAACACTTAAGCCATTGGGCATTTTAATGAAAAATAATTACATAAGCATAATTAAGTTCATATTTCTCGAAATCATTATATGGCTTTATCATTGGCCTATTTTCTCAGTGTAATATATGCAATGCACTTTGCAAAAGGAAAAAAAGCACCCTACAATTTATGTCTAATTATTTAACATTTCTTCCCAATTATTTAATATTTTGCACAAAATAAGAGTCAAATTCTTTTTATGCATGCTACAGTTCCTAGCTTACAAAGAAAAAGAGTCACTAGGGAATGCCTAACACGCCCCTAAGCTAATTGTGGTGGTCTTGGCTTTTCAGGGACCTTTGCTCAACAGCACTTTACTAGCGCAAGTTAGGATTGTAATTTAGTATTGAATTGGGTCTTTAGTGCTAGCTTCATTTTGGAGAAATTTGCATCCTTTGCCAGTGGCACCCAGCCTATATAGATAGAATTATAAAGTCAATGTTTATTGTTTCAGGAACTTGGAATCAAGCATTCACTTCATCGAAAGAAACTCCAGCTGGCACTCCAAGCCCTGGGATCTGAAGAAGAAACCAATCACGGGAAGCTGGATTTCAACTGGGTCACTAGTAAGAAGTTTTTATTCTAACAAAATGAAATAATTATATATATAGCTGCTTTTTCTTTTTAATCACAAGAACAGGTGTTTTTTGGCACGGTAGCAACACTGGCCTCTCTCTTTTAGGATGGTTGGATGACATTGGCCTCCCTCAATATAAGACCCAGTTTGATGAAGGCCGGGTTGATGGTCGAATGCTACATTACATGACTGTTGTAAGTGACTCACTCCTGGGGTTTGGGGGAGGAAATCTTTTTTCTCGAAAAACGCAGAAATTGAGTAAGCCAAACACAGTGTAGTGATTACACCAGAGTTTGAAGCTGTTGCTTGAACTTGAGGAGAGTGGCGGGCATATTTCCTGTGAAGTTGAAGTTGTAGCATTTGGTGATTGTGACTGAACAGCCTTGGGATAATTTGAAACCCCAATTTAAGCTAAGTGAAGCCTAATTTAAACTAAGCTCTCCAGAAAGTTGATTTTATATGTAATACATTCAATAATGTAAACACTGAAGTGTATACTTTGAATAGGTACATTTTATGGTATGTAAATTATATCTCATAAAAAAAATATATATATGTTTTTATTTCTTTTGAGATGGAGTCTTGCACGGTCGCCCAGGCTGGAGTGCAATGGCACAATCTCAGCTCACTGCAAGCTCCACCTCCCAGGTTCAAGCCATCCTCCTGCCTCAGCCTCTTGAGTAGCTGGGACTACAGGCCCATGCCACCATACCCAGCTAATTTTTTTGTATTTTTAGTAGAGACGGAGTTTCGCCACGTTGGCTAGCTGGTCTCAAACTTCTGACCTCAAGTGACCTGCCTGCCTCGGCCTCCCAAAGTGCTGGGATTATAGGCATGAGCCACCACGCCCAAAGATATTTTTTAAATAGAATATAGAGTTTTTAAGCCCAAGCTGTTTCTAAGTTATGCATTTCTATGTGCAGTGACCATTTGGAAGAGCCCACCCTTTTGACCTGACATCTTCCAGGACTTGTCTTCTCCCTACCTTTCCACTCTGGACAACTGTTACCTGAAACCCTATCACCCGTCTCACTTCAGCCCGGTTCTGCTACAGCAGGAGTTAACTGGGGTTAAAGGAGGCGGGAGGAAGGCTAGACTTCCACTCTGGTTCCTTCATTATGGTACATTTCTAGCCTAGCCTTCCAGCCAGTGTGTAGGACTATTCCCTGCTTGACAGCAGTGGGAAAGATGGATTCCAGGAGAACTTTGTTTTAGGTTCCATACCACTATTAATATTCTACTTAAAATTCTCTTATTTTATTTTTTTAAATTTATTTTTAATTTTTTTATTTTTGAGACGGAGTCTCGCTCTGTCGCCCAGGCTGGAGTGCAGTGGCGTGATCTGGGCTCACTGCAAGCTCCCCTTCCTTCCTGGGTTCACGCCATTCTCTTGCCTCAGCCTCCCGAGTAGCCGGGACTACAGGCACCCGCCACCAATGCCCGGCTAATTTTTTGTGTTTTTAATAGAGACGGGGTTTCACCGTGTTAGCCAGGATGGTCTCCATCTCCTGACCTCATTATCCACCCTCCTCAGCCTCCCAAAGTGCTGGGATTACAGGCGTGAGCCACCTCACCCAACCATGTTCTACTTAAAATTCTTTTATTCATTTATTTATTTTGGAGACGGAGTCTCACTCTGTCGCCCGCGCTGGAGTGCAGTGGCGCAACCTCCGCCTCCCGGGTTCAAGTGATTCTCCTGCCTCAGCCTCCCGAGTAGCTGGGATTACTGGTGTGCACCACTGCACCCAGCTAATTTTTGTATTTTTGGTGGAGACAGAGTTTCGCCATGTTGTCCAGGCTGGTCTGGAACTTATGACCTCAGGAGATCCACCTGCCCCAGCCTCCCAAAGTGCTGGGATTACAGGTGTGAGCCACTGTGCCCAGCCTAAAATTACTTTATTTAAATAGCTTTTTGTGAAGTAGGCTTTAGACCCAACTACCCTAAGTATAATCTTTTTCAAATAAGTGGAAGGTTTTAAACAGCCAACTTAAGTAGGCATTTCTCAATATCAAAAAAGTTGGAGTTCAGTTCATGGATTTTTCTTCTCTATCATTGAACCCAAGCCCCTTACCTTGATGGGCACATCATGTAAACCTGCATGAAATAATACTAATATGTGTAGTATGTTGCACGTTTACTATGTGTCAAACATCCTTTTAGGCATTTTGCTCATATTAATACTGGATTCTCAACAACACTTTTAGTTAATATTACTAATTTTATTATAGTGTGTATAATATATATTAAAAAGTTTTTTAAACTTTTTATTTTAAAATAATTTTAGATTTACGGAGGAGTTGCCAAAGATAGAATTCTGTATACCTTTCACTCAGCTTCGTCTAATGTTAACATCTTACATAATCATGATTACATTCCTCAAAACTAAGAAATTAATGTAGATGTTAATACAGTCAACTAAACTGAAGACTTTATTCACATTTCACCAGTTTGTCCAGTAAGATCCTTCTTCTGTTCCAGGATCTAATCTGGGGCACCACATTAAAACACACATTTTGTGACTTAGGACTTCTGGGGTCAAATTTTCCAGGGTCATTTACTCTTTTATAGCCATTTCATATATGCTGCTTGTGATTTTAAGCTTGAATTTGTTCACATATATACTATATAATTATATAATACTATATATACATAGTATTATACACACATATGTAATACTATAGATACACAGAGTATGTGTGTGTCTATATACATACATGTGTGTATATATGCGTACACGTATGTGTATATGTGTGTATATATGTGTATGTGTATCTACATATACACACACACACATACTCTGTGAATCTATAGTATTATAATACTATTATTATCCCTACTTTTTTACATGTATAAAGGAAGGAATCCAGATATTGGGTAACTTGGTAACCAACTTTCCACAGTTAGCAATAGAAAGTCAGAGAGAGTTTGAACTCAGGCTGTTTCAAGATCCCTGCTTTTAATAGCTCATGATTATGACTAGAACACATTCAGTAAATATTTGCCTCCCTATCTAGGTGTGAGTATGTTCACCCTGAGAATGTGAACAAATTCAAGCTTAAAATCACAAGAAACATCTGTGAAATGGCTATAAAAGAGTAAATGACCCTGGAAAATTTGACCCTAGAAGTCCTAAGTCACAAAATATGTATTTTAATGTGGATTAGATCCTGGAACGGAAAAAGGACTTTACTGGACAAACTGGTGAAATGTGAATAAAGTCTGCAGTTTAGTCGATGTTATTATCATCCACATTAATTTCTTAGTGTTGATGAATGTAATCATGATTATGTAAGATGTTAACACTAGAGGAAGCTGAGTGAAAGGTATATAGAATTCTGTTCTATCTTTGGCAACTCCTCCACAAATTTAAAATTATTTTAAAATTAAAAGTTTTTAAAAATCCAGAATTAAGAAGAAAATCACCCATAAAGTCTGTTTTGATATAAAACTGTCTCTGTTTAAAATCCTTCAAAGTATAAAGAATTTCAAAAACAATTAACATTTTAATCACACTGTAAACATTGTGCTTTCAGATATTTTTGAAGCTGATAGACTAGTTAGATGAAAATAGCTCACACTGAAATGTTTGCAATGGGTGTCTCAATCCTAGATTAAAATAAGTACTTTTTCTAACATATGTTAAGATGCTACTTTTAAGGAATTACTCCAGAAAAACTTCAGGAAATAATTTTTGCCCAGTTAGTAGCCGCAAGGATATAAACTGATTAATATTTTTATTAAATATTTCTGTAGTAGATTACATTTTTTTCTTTCTTTCATGAGAAATGTTTTATCAGAAAGGTGTGTCTAAAATGGATGTTTTCCTTGTTTATTTTCTGGGTGTGTTCGGAAGTAGACTGGTGCTTATCTTAACACTGCCCCTAATATCACCTTCTTCTGAAATAATTTGTTTTGGTGTGTTTGGTATATTTGAAAATATTTCCAAGAGCCACAGACTGGTGAAGATTCTTCCTTGAAGGAGGGGGGGGGGGTTGACTGGCGATAGATAGATAGATAGATAGATAGATAGATAGATAGATCTAACTTATAACTTCATTTTTATTCTCTCTTAACTCTGACCAAAACCTTTGCAGTGATTGATATAGTTTTGCCAAAATTGTTCACAGTGTCTGCTAGATAAACCATAATAATCTAGAGCTATTCAATAGCAGACAAGTCTTTACTAAAAAATAATCTAGAACTGGAGAATTATTAAGGGCAGGGAGTAGTATAACAAGAGCACTGTTCTGATTTTCCCCAAAACTATGACGTGCTTTAGTTCAGAAAACCAAGCCTTGGCTAGGAACGGTGGCTCAGGCCTGTAATCCCAGCTCTTTGGGAGGCTGAGGCCGGGGGACTCCTTGAGCTTATGAGTTTGAGATAGCCTGGTCAATATAGTGAGACCCTGTCTCTCCAAGAGAAAAAAAAAAAAAAAAAAGATGAAAAAAGAAAGCCAAGCCTTGATCATGTCCGCCAATAAGCATCATTTGCTCTTTGCTGTCTGCTGAAAGGAAATAGAGAGGGCAGTTTAGCCAATGCCTAAGTGCTTTATCCACAGATAAAGTTCCCAAAACTAAAGAGGAAAGAAATAAATTCCCTGTTTGTAGTACGTGCAGATCAAGTCAATGCAGATCACCTTTTGTAGTGACCCAGCAAGTGCTTGTCAAACTGTGGTTTTCAGAGCCCTTGGGTTCTGCAGTCCTATCTCAGAGCATCAGGAAGAGAGAGAAACAGGTGGAAGGCAGCTTCATTGGCAAAAAATACTAATTTGGGGTTTTGGGGAAGATTTTGTTCCAAATGGGAAAGTGGGTTCTGACAAGCCCTTGGGACATATTGGTTTGAGGGGCTCTTCTCCGTTTACTCCAGTTTTCTGAGATTCCCAAGAACGTCCCCCTGCTACAGGCCAGCACAATGTTATGTTCTTTTTCGCAGGATGATTTACTGTCTTTGAAGGTTGTGAGTGTGCTACACCACCTCAGTATCAAAAGGGCCATCCAGGTCCTGAGGATCAATAACTTTGAACCAAACTGTCTACGGAGGCGGCCATCTGATGAGGTAGCGTTTTAAGATTGAGGTTTATAAGCATGCACTTCCCAGGCATGGGACTGTCCATATGTCAAACCTAAGAGCCATTTTTCTTGGAGCTTGCAGGAAAAGTCTTAAAATTCAGCCTCATTTACTTCTTAGGCTTTTTCTGTATTCCTTCCTTTTCTCTCCATGATGGTTCCACTCGTATAACTAAAGCTAAGGGTTCATTTTCAGTTATGCTTCTTCCTTTTCTTGGGTGTATTTTTTTTTTCCTGATTCCCTAATCCGCAGAGATAAATATCACTCTAAAGACTTCCTTTTCTGGCCAAATGTAGTGGCTCATGCCTATAATCCCAGCACTTTGGGAGGCCAAGTCAGATGGATCACTTGAGCCCAGTAGATCAAGACCAGCTTGGGCAATATAGGTAGACCCTGTCTCTACAAAAATAATAGTAATAAAAAATTAGCCAGGCATGGTGGGTGCACGCTGGTGGTCCCAGCTACCCAGGAGGCTAAGGTCGGAGGATCTGCCCGAGCCTGGGAGATGGAGGCTGCAGTGAGCCCTGATTACACCACTACAACTCCAGCCTGGGTAAGAGAGTTAGACCCTGTCTTAAAAAAGCAAAAACAAAACAAATAAACAAAAAAAGTCCTTTCCTAAACCAATGCTTTATTAGTATAGAAGAAAACTTGAAACACAAACTATGACAGAAATTCTTTAAAAGAGACTTTTTCCCTTTCTTTATGCATTTAGTGGGATGTTGAGTAACTGTACTCCATGGAGCAGACTTTTTAGACAGAAAATGCAGTTTAATACTTAGGATCTTGGTTGTGCGTTCCCATAGAATACCATCGCCCCCTCAGAAGTTCAGAAGTGGACTAACCATCGAGTGATGGAGTGGCTGCGCTCCGTGGACTTGGCAGAATATGCCCCCAATCTCAGAGGCAGCGGTGTCCATGGTGGGCTCATGGTAAAGCTCTGATTTAATTTCAAACTGACTTACTTTGTTTCCTTTAGTCTAGTGAGTAGGGTAGTATCAATTTTTGCTTATCATAATCCTAAAGTCATCTGACGCAACCCTCCTGCCCTATTTCTAGTAAATCTTTACTTTCAGAGTATTTGTATTGATATCTTATAACTCTGGATTGAATTTAAAGCCGGTTCTCTTTTATTGTCCTCTTTCATGTCAAATAACATGTAGCTTCTTCCTCTCATATGATCATGTTTGAAAACCCCTGCAAGGATGCCGATTGTATTTCTGCACATTGATATTGCATAAGGAGTTGGCTGCCACGGACAGCACCCCAGAGAGGTAGAGGACTGATATTGGGATGCCTGAATCCTGGATTTCAGGACCAGCTCTATCACTCACTAGCTTGGGCAAAATGGAGAAAAGATATGTAAATTAAAGATCAAAGTCCATATGGTGTCTACCTCACCAGGCTGTTGAGAGGATCACTGGAGATAACCTAAGAGAAAGAGCTTTGCAAATGATGAAGCACAATACAAACATGTATGATTTGTGGTGACTTTTGACAAGCTTATTTTTGTTAACAGGTTCTAGAGCCTCGTTTTAATGTAGAAACAATGGCTCAGTTATTGAACATCCCACCCAATAAGACTTTGCTGCGAAGACATTTGGCCACTCATTTCAACCTTCTGATTGGGGCTGAGGCACAGCACCAGAAGCGAGATGCCATGGAGCTGCCGGATTATGTACTTCTCACAGCTACTGCCAAAGTGAAGGTTGGTTCAGGCTCATACAGTTTAATAATTGCTTGGCGCAAGGGCAACATTTTGTCTGTTACCTGGTTATTCTGTTTTCTGGGGTTTGCTAAGTTTTGTGGATGGGTTCCTTACCAGCAGATGCAGGAATCCTCAGCGCTTAGTTGTCTTGGGAGAAAGATGTTGGCCAAGAGACAGTTCACAGATAGCAGAGAGCTTTATTGAAGGGAAATAGGGAGCAAAGAGCTTATTGTAAGAAAAAAAAAAAAAAAATACAGGGGCTGATCCTGCAGGGAAAACAACAGGGTCGCAGTAGCAATGTTTATGTAAAGGGACAGTACACTCCAAACACCGAGGCACAGCGGGCTGCTGAAAGAGAAAGAGGCCAGGAGTTCTGCGTCGGGTTTTTATGATGTCCAGTTTTTTCTTGAAGCTCTCGCCTCTGTGTTAAGTCCCTGCCTTTTTTATCTCGTTTTCCTGCTCCTGCCTTAAGCCCTTGCCTTTTCCCTGCCTAGTTCCCATCCTAGGTTTGTGGGACCCTCCCTTACTATAGTTGGTGCGCATGCGTGGGCTGGATGTTGGCTGCAATTCTACCTAAAGGCTGCATTGCTCATTCCGCCGCCCCCAGGAAGGTTGTATAACAGTCAAATCTATATGTACTGTTCCTGCATTTCTCTTAGGCATTCTCCTTTGCCCTCTTGCCCTCTTTATCAGCATGTAGCTAGCTAAATTCTGGCAGGTGAACTGCAGAGTGAGTGATTACTGAGCATCTTAAGGGATGTTCCTTTCTCCATAGGTATTTCTCCTCCTCTCTGCTCATATGGAGCATGTATGTTTTGGGTGGTTTCTGGGGTGTGAGATTTTCCGGACCTCTTTTTTCTCAGCGGCTTCCCCTCATGTCTAGCTATCTGCCTACTCTAACAAATTGAAGAAACAGTTGACCCTTGAAGAACATGAGTTTGAATTGCACAGGTCCACTCCTACTCAGATTTTTTTTTTTTTTCAAGCAAATGTGGAGGGATGCAAAACCCACGTCTAGGGAGGCCCGACTTTTTAGGTACACGGGTACGCTGGACTTGAGTATGTACGGATTTTGGTATACATGGGGATCTTGGAACTAATGCTCTGTGTATACTGAGGGACAACTGAGTATATATCTTTTAAAAGTATAATAATTAAGAGAAGGTACCCAGATAGCTCAGGCAGTAGAGCATCAGACTTTTAATCTGAGGGTCCAAGGTTCATGTCCCTTTTTGAGTGTTCCCTCTTAGGTGGGCATGGTGGCTCATGCCTGTAATCCCAGTGCATTGGGAAGCCAAGGCAGGAGGATCATGTGAGTCCAGTAGTTCAAGGCTGCAATGAGCTATGATTGAGCTATGAGCATGCCACTGCACTCCAGCCTGGGCAACAGAGCAAGATTCTGTCTCTAAAAAAATGATAATGAACGCATCATATTGGCTTCCACAATCCATGTATTGGCAGTGCAGAGTCCATAACTTGGGTCCAAATATTGATTGCAGTTGTTCTGTTTTTATAAATCAAGAGTAGAATAGAGATTTCTCTTGTACAGATTTAGCTTCTCTGGCTTATGATTGACCAGCCTTGTAAATAGGAAAAGATACTTTAAAAATGATTGAAGGTAGGCCAGAAGAGAATGGATATTTCCTAATTTACCTGGATTTATGGGTCATACCAAATTTAGATTACTTTTTCTTCTTTAAAATTAATCCTAGATTAACTCTTCTAAATATGTTATCTCAACCAACTTGTTGGGTTATGAGGTCCTCCAGAAATTTGCACCAAAGTTCTTTTTAATTTTTTTTTTTTACCCCCTCTATCTGCCTGAGTATCCAATGACCAAGATGGAGTTTCTCTTCTAAGTATCACTGAAGTTTCCTCTCCAGAAAATTCTTTTAGCAGTCACCAGTCCTGTTATGGAAGCAAAATAGGCATACAAGATAATTATAGCCTCACCCAAAGAAAAAATATAGTGAGGTCTATTCTATTTTGCTAATCTTAGATTGAAAAACCTTGCAAAATTGGATTCAGCCATGAGAAATCTCATTGCATTAAATCCTGTCTAATCAAAACTATGAAGCCAGGTGCAGTGGCTTGTGCCTGTAGTTCCAGCTACTCTGGAGGCTGAGGCAGGAGGATCCCTTAAGCCCAGGAATTTGAGGCCAGCCTGGCAACATAGCAAGATTCTGTCTCTAAAAATAATCGTAGTGATGTAATCAAATTATTTTTGCCATATTTTGTTTATCACAGTGACTATTCAGCTAGTTGGCGTGAATAAGAGGAATAAGATTAATTTTCTGAGATTCATAACAAGGGTCATTTATCATTGCATCATTTATATGTCTGGGATGCCTTTTCATTTTTATCCAAATTTAAACATCCAGTTAATTTTCTCTCTACCATGGGGTAAATAATTAAATTACACATGTAGGAGGGAGGGGGTAATGCAAAAATAATTACATGTTATCAGTCCTTGATTGTACAAATTTTATCAAATCCTTTGGATGTTTCTGTTTGCTTTTCTTTTAAAGCCAAAGAAGCTTGCCTTTAGCAATTTTGGGAATTTGAGAAAGAAGAAACAGGAAGATGGTGAAGAATATGTTTGTCCAATGGAATTGGGACAGGTATCAGGAAGTGCATCTAAGAAAGGATTTAAACCTGGTTTGGATATGCGCCTATATGAGGAAGATGATTTGGACCGATTAGAGCAGGTAAATCCATTATATACCTTTTTTCAAGTGCTTCCATCATTCAGACACTAAATGGGAGCTTTGTATACTGTGTCTGATCGAGGACATCTTCTTCCAATAACTAAAAATACAGATAATAATAAAATAGTAGTGAACACTTAGAGATCGCTTATATGTTCCAGGCACCATCCTAAGCACTTAATGTATACTATGTTTGTGGTAACCTTAAGACATGGAGAGCATTGTTATTCTCATTTTGGAGATAAGGAAACTGAGGCACAGAGAGCTAAGTAACTTGCCCAAGGTCCCCAACCTGTCTCTTTGGCTCCAAAGCTTATGATATTTACCTATATTATGCCATCTCTGTATTAAAACATGTTAGGAATGGACAGGTTATTCTACCTAGCCTTTTCAGATTAAAGTCATGGGACTGCATATTTCCCTTCTAATCAACAATGCTTTGGTACTGTTAGCAAAGGCATTAGACTAGCTGTGTCAGTAAAGTGTCTCTTCTAATTTTTCACTTCCGATTGCAGTGGTGAAAGGAGATTATCACCAGAAGTGTTCTGTTGCTCCTACCCCATTCAGTGCTATTTGCATTATTTCCTCTTAGACTTTTGTTCCTCTTGTTGCACTTTCCCTGAAATTGTGAAAACACATATGTCATGTTATGGTTTGTTCTTTGCAGATGGAAGATTCAGAAGGGACAGTGAGACAGATAGGTGCATTCTCCGAAGGCATCAACAATCTGACAGTGAGTTTGTGAAATGAATTGAAAATGTTATTCTATAAATGTCTTTTAACAACCCCAGAGGACCACATGTCTCTTGGAGAATGTGTAGTTCTGAGCTCTTGGCTCTCAGTGTGACTCCCTGTCTCCTTGTTTTCCAGCACATGTTAAAAGAAGATGACATGTTTAAAGATTTTGCTGCCCGTTCCCCCAGTGCCAGCATTACAGATGAAGACTCAAACGTTTGACCGTAGCACCTGGAGGAACATTAGGAATGCTTAGTCTTTTTTCTACTTTCTTTTCCAAACACTCACAGTATGTACAACAGGCAGCGGATTGTCTATTGTTTGTTGTTCCAACTTCTGCTGTTGAGAAGTTTAAACAGGAAGCAGGAGTAATGTGCCGATTCCAAAGTGGCCACAAAAAAATAAGACACTGGTGAATGAGAGTATAATTGTTTTTCTTCTATTTAATGTAAAAATCTGTGATATATTATATTTAAAGTGTTGCATTTAAGATGAGTATTTTACCAGAGTGTTTCCGTTCACATCCGCAGTATGGAGGATTTGGGGAACAGTAACCAGGATGTGAATGATTTTGTCACATCAGTGTTCACTGGAGCCACCTAAGTAGGACATTATGTGATTTCAGAATCAATATGTGGAACTTCTTTAAGCATTCAGTGTGCCCACTAAATGCCAGCCACACCTCCACTTGCCTCTTACTGTCTTATTTTTATATATTTTTCTAAATATATGTATATATACAGTACATAGAAAATAGAACATTTATTTTGTGACCTAAGGACGATGGTGAAAAGATCACGTTTTCTAAACAATCTGGTGATCAGAATGTTCATATACCAGCTGGTTTCTGAAGAAGTCAGAATGATCTTTCTCCATACTGACTTTTAACAATGTTGATCATTGAGGCTAAATTAATATATATGAAATATTCCTTTTTGATGACACCACAAAATTGTTGAACAGTTTAAAAATTTCAACCTTAATCTTGGATCCCTTTACCTCATATGGAAGAACTTGAGGGACATTAGTACACTTTTTTTTTTTTTTTTTTAAGATGGAGTATCGCTCTGTCACCTAGGTTAGAGTGCTGTGGCATGATCTCGTCTCACTGCAACCTCCGCCTCCTGGGTTCAAGCCATTCTTTTGCTTCAGCCTCCCAAGTAGGTGGGACTACAGGCACGCGCCACCATGCCTGGCTAATTTTTGTATTTTTAGTAGAGACGGGGTTTCACCATATTGGCCAGGCTGGTCTGGAACTCCTGACCTTGTGATCCGCCCGCCTCAGCCTCCCAAAGTACTGGGATTACAGGCGTGAGCCACCATGCCTGGCCTTTTTTTTTTTTTTTTTTTTAAGTGACAGAGTCTCACTCTGTCACCCATGCTGGAGTTCAGTGACGTGATCATAGCTCACTGCAGCCTTGAATTCCTAGGCTCCAGTGATCCTCTCACCTCAGCCTCCCCAATAGCTAGGATTACAGGTGTGTGGCCTCCCACCCCACCCCACCCTTCACACCTGGCTGATTTTTCAAAAATTTTTTATAGAAACAGGATCTCACCATGTTGCCCAGCCTGGCCTCAAACTCCTGTCCTCAAGTGATCCTCCCGCCTCAGCCTTTCAAAGTGCTGGGATTACAGGTGTGAGCCACTGTGCCTGGCTTGAATACACTAACTTGAATACATTCAGAATCACCTCCTCTCCCCAAAATGCGTAGAAATAGTTTTTGAGGAAACCAAAAGCAAAGCAGAAACCTTTACAGTATTGTTTCTTTTCTCTTTGTTAACTATGTCATTGCATCAAAATACTAACAGTCTGCCTAAACATGTTCATTGTACATTTCTCAGGCTATCAATGAATGGAGCTTTTTAAAAAGTTGAATATTTGTCTGAACATTTTATTTCAAAGTTCAAAAAAACAGAGGCTGCAAAATTCATTTTATAATGGCTATTTTGTGATGATAAGATGTAGTTCACGTTTTTCTGTAGCACTGGGCCCAAATATTCTTTGTAAAGAAAATCACTGCAGCAAAAATTGTTACTGTGTTTATTATGTTTGTAGAAGTATTAGAAAAATATTCTATTTTTTATTCAGTGCTACATAATTACCCATGGTAGCCAACCCTACAAAAGACAGGTTTTCACAAATTGAGGTGGAGGTGGGCAGTTCAGTATCTGCCATTGGACTTGATTATAAACTGTATTTGAATATCAGTGGTGTTATCTTTTAAGTTGTCAGCAAGTTACCAAGTATTCATTAAAGAAATTGTGATATCAAATTACTGTTTATTTATAACAATTGATTTGATGCTAATAATAATTTTCTTTAAACTCTACCATTCATTATGTGGTAACTGTATTGGACTTACTTTATTTGGATTTTATTTTAATGTGACTAGATGTCACCACTTGAAAAAATCAATTTGTTCTTAGAACCTGGTTGAAAACACCAGGAGACTGTTACAGATGTCAAATTTTTTTTTTTTGAGACAGAGTCTCTCTCTGTCGCCCAGGCTGGAGTGCAGTGGCGCGATCTTGGCTCACTGCAAGCTCTGACTCCCGGGTTCACGCCATTCTGCCACCTCAGCTTCCCAAGTAGCTGGGACTACAAGTGTCTGCCACCATGCCTGGCTAATTTTGTTTTCGTATTTTTAGTAGAGACGGAGTTTCACCGTGTTAGCCAGGAAGGTCTCAATCTCCTGACATCGTGATCCGCCCACCTCGGTCTCCCAAAGTGCTGGGATTACAGGCGTGAGCCACCGTGCCCAGCCCAAGTATTTTTTATTCAGGACGGCATAACGTAACTGATAATATGTAATAAAGTTAAATTTTTTTATGATGTGTTTTATTTACAAAATATACACTGCTGGTGTTACCATATGAAAGGAAATAAAGTCAATTGATAATTGCTTCATTTTTATTGCCCTTATTTCATTTTCCATTGTTCATAGTAATAGGCTTTGTTTCTGATATAGAAAATAACACAATCTCTTTATAAACTGCCATAAATTTGTTTGAATGGAGTTTATAACGTGTATCAACAGATAGGAATTTGAGGCCTTTGAGAAGATTTTGTAGGAAAAGAAGCAACTGAGCTGGGGAATGAAGAATATGGCAGAAGTAAAAGAAACAAACAAACAGAAAATAGGAAAAGCAAATGGAAATGACTCACCTACAGACTGGAAGAAGTTAGTTGTAGAAAGAGGTATATGGATATTTAAAAAACTAACATAGGGCTGGGTGCAGTGGCTCATGCCTATAATCCCAGCACTTTGAGAGGCCAACACAGGAGGATTGCATGAGCCTAGGAGATCGAGACCAGCCTGGGCAACATGGTGAAACCCCACCTCTACAAAAAATACACAAAAATTAGCCAGGTGTGGTGGTATACACTTGTAGCCCCAGCTGGGGTGAGAAGATCACCTGAGCCCAGGGAGGTTGAAGCTGCAGTGAGCCATGATTGCGCCACTGCACTTCAGCCTGGGTAGCAGAGTGAGACCCTGTCTCAAAGAACGACAACAAAAAGAACTAATGTGCCATTTTTACTTTTACTAAAACTTGGAAAGAGGAAACATATGTTGGAAGAGATTACCAAAGGTTAAAAGTAGAGTGAATATAACCTAGCTAGAACAGACGTTTTGTGTGAAATTTAGTATCTTTAATAAGACAGCAGGAACTGAATGAATACAACACACCCAACTGACAAACAGAGAGAACATGTTTATTTAGCTGTATGTATATACGCTTAACTACACCCAAGGGAGCTGTAGAGTTAGAAAAACATGAACCATTAACAGATGTGACCTCCTTGCAGAACTTTTACTTTGAAAAAGAAGTACTCCTGAACCAGATTCACATGTGTGATATTTGGATGCAGAGAAAATGGGGCAGAAAGCATCGCAACAGTTGGTTCTGAAGGACAGCAAAGAGGTGCCCATCGTCTGTGAGGTGGTCAGTGAAGCTATAGTCCATGCAGCTCAGAAACTGAAGGAGTACCTTGGATTTGAATATCCTCTGAGTCAACTCTGCCCAGCTGCAAATACTCTGAATGAGATCTTCTTAATCCATTTCATCACTTTCTGCCAGGAAAAGGGAGTTGATGAGTTGCTGACCACCACCAAGATGACCAAGCACCAAGCCTTCCTGTTTGGCGCAGACTGGATTTGGACCTTTTGGGGATCCGACAAGCAAATAAAGCTTCAGCTGGCAGTACAGACTCTGCAGATGTCTTCACCTCCTCCTATGGAATCTAAACCTTATGACCTTTCCAATCCAGAACCAAGGGTAGAGGAGTCTTCCTGGAATAAAAGTAGATTTGATAAGCTGGAAGAATTCTGTAACTTAATAGGAGAGGATTGCCTGGGTCTGTTTATCATCTTTGGTATGCCAGGAAAGCCTAAAGACATCAGGGGAGTTGTCCTGGACAGTGTCAAAAGTCAGATGGTGAGGAGCCATCTGCCAGGAGGGAAGGCTGTGGCTCAGTTTGTCCTGGAGACTGAAGATTGTGTCTTCATCAAAGAGCTGCTCAGAAACTGTCTGAGTAAGAAAGACGGGCTGAGAGAGGTGGGCAAGGTTTATATTAGCATTCTCTGATTTAGATATGTTTTATGTGACTGGCCTGTAAGAGGAAAAGAAAAAAGATTCTAATAAGCAAGCTCATCTATTTGCATCATTCCAGCATGGGATTTTTTTTTTCATTTGTTTTCCCATTGATTGAAAATGATTACTGGGATCAAAGTATATTAATGTCACAATTACAGAGGGAGAGAGAAAAAAAGAAAACTCTGGCTCTGCCTATGATTTAAAAACAGTTCAGGAAAAGTTATAATTTAGTTTAATATTTCATTCACTTATTCAATAATAAAAATGGGAAGACAGATAATAAAGTCACATTTAAAGTTTGATTTGCAAAAAAAAAAGTGTCTTTGTTTGAAATAATAAGTCTAGCACTCAAAAGTATAAAATGTGTTTTTGCATCTGTTGGTGGGAAATGGGTAGGGTAAAGTAGTGGGTAAGGCTACAGAGCAGGTTTAATTACATTTGTAACATCAGTTTCAAGCCATGCACAGTGGCTTACGCTTGTGGTCTTAGCTACTCAGGAGGCTGAGGCAGGAGGATCGCTTGAGCCCAGGAGTTTAAGGCTATAGGGAGCTGTGATTGCACCACTGCACTCCAGCCTGGGCAACAAGTGAGTCCTCATCTTTAACAAAAAAAAAAAAAAAAAATAGTTTTGGTTCAGGACTCCTGAGCAAAACTCACATTGTTCTTTTCCTCTTAACATTTACCTTATTCTGCCTTCTCCCTAGCTGCTGTCCACACTGAGAGGACTTTGATGGGATTTGAGATTCACTTTAGTGTTAGCTCTGCCTATGATTTTAAAACAGTGACCTATAAAACTATTCCTTTTAATAATACTTGTTTAGCCTTTGCAGTAAGGAAAATGTATTCACATATAATAATCATTTTTGCTTAAAAGCCACTGTGGAATTATAACAGTACAAAGAGGAATTACCATTATTTATTGTACTTGTAAGTCAAGTCAGATGCTTTACATATATTAGCGTGATTTTCATGTGTCCTCCATGACTCTAAGAGGTTTCTATTTGCCAGATCAAAGAGGCTAGATAACGCATAAATCTATTAAGTGGCTCACAACAAAAAAGTAAAGTCTGCCCAGTTACAAAACCCATATTCTACCGTCATGTAAAGAAAATTCCCTGTAAGCCTATAAATTATGTTAAGTAAAAATCAATTAAAAAAAAAAAAAAAGAAGAAAAGAAAATTAGTTAGCCAGGAAGGGTAGCTGTGATTCCAACACTTTGGGAGTCTGAGGCAGGAGGATTGCTTGAGCCCAGGAATACAAGACCAGCCTAGGCAACATGGTGAAACCCCATCTCTACAAAAAATAGAAAAAGTAATGGTGATGTGTGCCTGTAGTCCCAGCTACTTCGGAGGCTGAGGTAGAGAGATTGCTTGGGTCCAGGAGGTCAAGGCTGCAGTGAGTCGTGATAGCGCCACTGCACTCCAGCCTAGGCAACAGAGCCAGACTCCATCTCAAATATATAAAAAGAAAATTCTCTCATTTTAAACTACTGGAATTGCTGAGACCACAAAGATGTTCACCTGCAAAGATGCTAGGTGGTGGTTGTTGCTCATTTTTCTTCCATTTCCTGGCCTTAATCTGTGGCTACTTTTCCTGTTGTTGAACAACCTGTTTACTGATATGCAGCCATTAAAAACGTGGGCTGAAGCCTTTCACCTGCATCCAACCTCTTAAAACCATTTCTGTTTCTGACAGTCTTCTTATGTCCTTGGCCCCTTCTGTGTTTTGGAATTTAGGGCATGTTCCTGTGAGGCTAAATTAAGACATCTGAGCGCAATGTGGTGTCATGCAAGTATTCCAAAGTAAGAAATACATTTGTTGCTGTGATGTGTGTAACTGAAGCACGTTGCAGTGCACTCTGATAGTTTGTCCGACATCAGTTTGTAAAATGCTGACTGCAAGCCACCAAACTGATATCATGACCATCAATAGGTCACAATGCAGACTTGTAAAAACTTTGTCATGGTAGGAGTGAGAGCTTTCGAGTTTAGTTGAGGACAAACCTGCTTAAAATCCTAGCTCTTTTGTTTATGCTTATCCAACCAAACCTCTGTGCTGGTTATTCTCAGTTCAACCTCCACATCTACTCCCCACCCTGTCTGCCTTCTGGGTTCTGACTGCATCACTCTGGCTTCCATCCCGTGGAGGGCACGAGATCAGAAAGGGGACAGGTCTGGAAGGTATTAGCCCCACTCTCCCTGCCTCACTATGACGCTTTGTTCCAGACAGCTCCTGTCCAGCTGGCCCTTCTCTGAGACTCCAGCTCCCTCCCCTTCCACTCTCAGGCCATTGTCTTCCAGGTTGCTTCATCATTCTTGGTTAGTTCCTTGCACCCTGCCCCCACCCTGTAAATGTCCTTTTCCCTCAGGTGAACTTGAGGGTGTCATTCGATTTCTTCTGGAGCCCTAATGCCTCCTGATTTTCCCATCTAAAACCTGGAGATGACAATACCTACCTCGTAGAACTGCTATTCGTTACAAAATTAAGAATAATTGGCCAGGACTGGTGGCTCACACCTGTAATCCCAACTCTCTGGGAGGCTGAGGTAGGTGGATCACAAGGTCAGGATTTTAAGACCAACCTGACCAACATGATGAAACCCCGTCTCCACTAAAAATACAAAAATTACCTGGGCATGGTGGTGTGTGCCTGTAGTCCCAGCTACTCGGGAGGCTGAGGCAGGAGAATCACCTGAACCTGGGAAGTGAAGGTTGGAGTGAGCTGAGATGGCACCACTGCACTCCAGCCTGGGTGACAAAGAGTCTCCATCTCAAAAAACATAAAAAATAATTTTAAAACAATGCTTAGTACAATAATCCAAATCCACTCTTTGATTCTTTATCCAGCTCAGTAAACAGGATCCACAGCGAATATAAAGGTGCATCGTTAACTTCAATCTAGATGTAGGTTTAAGAGCATGCTCCTGTTTTCTTTCCATTGAGCCTGGTGTTCTTCAAATCAAAATAAGCCTTGCAACATTGGGGAACATCAACCCCCAATCCCTTCTCTTCAAATTTATCTCCCAAAGAAGTCCTGGGGGAAAGCGAGGAAGGGAGCATTCCTAATCCCCATGATGCCTGCAGCTTCAGGAAAGAAGAAAATGATGTATATTCTCTTCGGCCTCAAGAAATGGCTTTGTTTTCCCTCCTATCAATGTTTATTCACCCCCATAGCCCTCTCCTTGAGGAACCTGGAATAGGAAGAACATATCTGCGGCCTTGTAGTTGTCCTTCATTAGAAATTGACATGAAAAAGTGTTTAATAAAATGGAGTATTGACATACACAATTACTTGTCAATTAAAAATGTTTTTTTTTAAAGAAGGTGAGTACTGGCAGAGACGTCTGTTTCCTCTTTTTGGTAGTGAGGTCTCCAATAGCATAGAATCAAGCTCAGTTTTTGCAATTTGGGTTAACATACTGCAAAAAAAAAAAAAAAAAAAAAAAAAAAATAAAAATTATAAATTTAAGAAAGAATAAAAAAAAAAAAAAAAAAAAAAAAAAAAAAGGCTTAAAAGTATAAATGGAAGATAGATTCATTCAAACATAATTGCTGAGTGCCTATTATATGTAGGGCTTGTTCTGTGCCCTGCCAATCCAGCAGTACAAAGAACAAAGTTCCTAGTCTCGGGGAGTTTCTATCTTAATGGTGGAAGACAGACAAACACGTGCAGATGTTTAAATGCATATTTTCAAAACATCTCATGCCTGTAGTAATCCCAGCACTCTGGAAGGCTGAGGCTGGCAGATCACTTGAGTTCAGGAATTTGGAACCAGCCTGAGCAACATGACGAAACCCTGTCTCTACTAAAAATACAAAAATCAGCCCGGCGTGGGGGTGTATGCCTGTACTTGAGAGGCTGAGCTGGGAAGATCGCTTGAGCCAAGAAGGGGGAGGTTACAGTGAGCCCAGGTCCAGCCACTGCACTCCAGCCCGGGCAACAGAGTGAGACCCTGTCTCAAATAATAATAATAATCAATTTTAAATAACATCAGGAGTAATGTAAAGAAAAAGCATGATCAGGGAATAAACAGTGTTAGGAGGTGCTATTTTATATTAGGTGGTGAAGGAAGGCCTCAGTGAGGAGGGGGCAATTAGCTAGAGATCTGAAGGAAGACACTGAGCATCAGAGCAGACATTTGGGAAAGAGCGTTCTAGGCACAAAGAACTGCAAATACAAAGGACCTGGAATGGGAGTGGATGTGAATGTGGATAGCAAAGGAAGCTGACGTGGACAGAGCAGAGTGAGCTGGAGGCGAGAGGTGGGAGATGAGTTTGCAGAAGTAGCCAGCAAACTGATCAAGCTCTTCAAACTTGTAAGCTGAAGTAAGGACTCAACTATTCTGAGTGATAGGGGAGAGAAATGTCTTGACTGACCTGTACCTTAAAAACCTCACCTGAAGCCAGGCATGGTTGCTCACACCTGTAATTCCAGCACTTTGGGAGCCCAAGGTGGGTGAATCACTTGAGGCCAGGAATTCGAGACCAGCCTGGCCAACATGGTGAAACCCCATCTCTACTAAAAACACAAAAACTAGTCTGGCGTGGTGGCACATGCTTGTAATTTCAGCTACTCTGGAGACTGAGGCAGGAGAATCAATTGAATCCAGGAGGCAGAGGCTACAGTGAGCCGACATAGTGCCGCTGCACTCCAGCCTGGGTGACAGAGCAAGACTCTGTCTCAAATAAACAAACAAATAAACCCTCACTTGATTACTGGGGGGAGACTTGATGGTAGAAGATAAAGAGGAGAAGCAGAACCCAGGTAAGCGGCTAGGAAGCCACAGTCATCCAGATAAGAGAAAAAGATGGCCTGGACCACACTCATACAGGAGGAGGTGTGAAGAGGTCAGATTTAGAATGTAGCTGAAGGTAAATATGCAGCATTTGCTGATGATTGGATGTGGAGTTTGAAACATGTAACCATTAGTTGCTGTATTTCCAAATGTCTTGAATAATAAGAATATATGCAAGGACAGAAATAAATTTGTCTTTGACTTTCCTTTATCCCAAGAAATCAAAAGATGGAGAAAAGCATTTTAGAGAAACAGTGCCAGGGTACATGATTAACAGACGGGCACTGCATGACTGGGTGGCCTCACTGAGGAAAAAGTAGCTAAACATGGGCAAAGGAGATCCCAGAGGCAAAAATGTCATTATACGCATTCTTTATGCACACTTGTCAGAAGGAGCACAAGACACAGCACCCAGATGCTTCTGTCCTCTTCTCAGAGTGGTCTAAAAAGTGCCAGAGAGGTAGAGGACCGTGTCTGCTAAAGAGGAAAATTTGAAGACGTGGCAAACTCGGGCAAAAGACCCATTATGAAAGAGAAATGAAAACCTATATCCCTCCAGAAAGGGAGGCAAAAAAAAAAAAAAAAGCCCAAGAGGCCTCCTTTGGCTTTTTTCTTGTGTTCTGAGTATTGCCCCCGAATCAAAGGAATATATCCCGGCCTATCCATTGGTGATGTTGCAAAGAAACTGGGAGAGAGGGGGAATGACACTGTTACAGATGACAAGCAGCCTTATGAAAAGCGGGCTGTGAAGCTGAAGGAAAAATATGAAAAGGATATTGCAGCAGACCGAGCTAAAGGAAAGCTTCATGCAGCAACAAAGGGAATTGCCAAGGCTGAAAAAAAAAAAAAAAAAAAAAAAGGAGGATGAGGAAGAAGAGGAAGAAGAAAATGATGATAAACAAGTTGGTTGTAGCAGTTTTTTTCTTGTCCATAAAGCATTTAACAAACCCTGTATACAACTCACTCCTTTTAAAGAAAAAAAAATTGAAATGTAAGGCTGTGTAAGATTTGTTTGTAAACATTACAGTGGTTTTTTTTTTTTTTGTACAATTAATAGACTACTGAATGTCTCTTTAGATAGCCCTGTCCTGGTGATATTTTTAATAGACACTAACCTTGCCTGGTACAGAACGGGGGTTGTAATTGGCATGGAAATTTAAAGCAGGTTCCTGTTGGGGCACAGCACAGATTAGTTATATATGAGGATAGTTTTTTCATCTTCATTTGTCTCTGCTGCGGCTTATACGATATAATTGTTGTTCTGCTAACGGAATACCACTCTGTAATTGAAAAAATAAAAAGTTGCAGCTGTTTTGTTGATATTCTGAATACGTCTAAGCAAATACAATTTTTTTAATTGAAAAAAACATTTTAGCCCTTTGCCTTCAGTAAACTGGGCATGAATAGGCCCAGGTGGCATCTTTTAAAGTGTTAAGCAGTAATTGTTCCCATGTTCAATGCTTCTGGGAGGTTACAGTACTCAATTAATGTTTCCTTGGTGTATAGCGACCCCTGTCTGCAGGAATGCTGTGTGGCGTACACTCTCAAGAAGGAGGTGATGTAAAGAATGTGCAACTTGGAATCAGATGTGGATTTGAGTTGCAATGCTCATAAGAGCAGAGTC
This sequence comes from Papio anubis, assembly GCF_008728515.1. Lineage (NCBI taxonomy): Eukaryota > Metazoa > Chordata > Mammalia > Primates > Cercopithecidae > Papio > Papio anubis. The sequence goes on from NC_044984.1 coordinate 26,614,764, forward strand.
AAGTGGCTTAACTCTTTGTTTCCTTATTTGTAAAGTGGGAATGACTTCAACTACAATCATGCATTGCTTAATGAGGATATGTTATGAGAAACGCATTGTTAGGCAATTTCATTGTTTTGTGAACATAATAAAGTGTACTTACACAGACCTAGACCGTACACACCAAGGCTATGTGGCATAACTCCTAGGCTACAAGCCTGTATAGCATGTTACTTTACCGATAATGTAGGCAACTGGAACACAATGGTAAATATTTGTGTATCTAAACATATCTAAACACAAAAAAAGGTACAGTAAAAATAAGATATAAAAGGTAAAAAATGGTACACTTATATTGGGCACTTACAACGAATGGGGCTTGCAGGACTGGAAGTTGCTCTGGGTGAGTCAGTGAGCGGTGACTGAATGCGAAGGACTAGGACATTATTGTATGCTGCTGTAGACTTCACAAACACTGTTCACTTAGTCTGCGCTAAATTTATAAAACAAAAAAGTAATTGTGCTATGATGTCACAATAGCCACAATGTCACTAGGGAATAGGAATGTTTCAGCTCCATTATAGTCTTATGGGACCACCATCATATATGCACAGTGGTTGACTGAAATGTCTTTATGTGGCAAGTGACTGTAACTCAAAGGAGACAAATCTTGTGAAAATATTTTACATACCGAAGTGTAAGCTTACCAAATTTCAGAGAAACTAGTATAAATTGTAAGTATTCATGTTATAAACAGCTGAAAACCATAAATCAGACTCACCATCTTTTTTTTCCAAGTGAAAACTAAAATGTGAAGCTTTTGTAGATTTTAAAAATACTGCATACTCATTTAATTTTTTTCAAGCTGTATGCTTGGTGTAAAAATTCAAGTACAGAAATAGAGAAAGTGAAGTCTTCAGGAGTGTCTCCTCCATCCTCATATCCGCTGCTTCAGATTTGCTGTTGACCCTTCCAGAATTTGTATTGCAAAAAATAATAATAAAATACACAAATGAGATTATATAATCCATAAATGCCTTATAACCTGCATTTTAAAAAACTTAACAATATATTGTGGACAATTTTCTATGCTAGTAGATTTATATCCACTTCATCCTTGTTAAGGCTGACACCAGTGGTTTTCCATCTTGCCTCAATATTAGATTCACTTGAAGAACTTAGAGTAAACAAAAAACAAAACAAAACAAACCCTATTGCTCCAAACACATCTAGACCAATTAATCAGCATCTCAGAGGGAGTCTAGATAATTTAAAAAAAAAAAAAATCTCCTGAGGTTATTCTAATGTTTAACCAGTATTGGGGCCCATGAATCTTAAGTAGTGTTGCAGGATTTTTCTCGGCTCCTTTACTGGACTCCCAGCAGGGGCGCTCTGTCTACTAGGCCCAGCGCACTCAGCCCCTTGAGGGAGGGAGCACGTGAGTGAGTCCAGAGTCCAGCCTGCCACTCCGCCATCACAGGAGCAAACTTTGTGCAGAGGCCACAGCCAGACCAGTGGTGTCACCTTGAGGGGAATGCAGTGCCACCCAGGCAAGGGTGCCTAAGACCCCAAAGTCCCAGAAGGGGTGTTAGTGTGCTAATTAGCTTTTTTAGTTATGCCACCCACAGTCCAATGGATGGCGGCGTGTTAGCAGCTCAGTCGGTTCCTGGCCCCCTCGCATGGAGTGGCTGTCCTCTGCTAACCAGGGCAAAAGGTCAGTGTGACAGCCTTTCTGGGTACCCACACTTGGATCTCAAGCTCTTGTCCAGCATCCAAGAAAAATTAGGTCACCCTTGACAATTGAAGGATAGTGAGGGCAGAGAATTTTATTGAGTGATGAAAAAGTTCTCAGCCCAGAGGGGATGGGAAGGACTGTTCATCTTCCCCTGAGGTCAGAAGGTCTCTTCCCTGAAGTCAGGCCATCTCCCACAGCTACCAACTGAGTCTGGGGTCTTTACAGGCACAGGATGGGGGTGGGTTGGACTGTAGGTAATACCGGAAAAGGCAACATTTGATTGGTTAAATACATTATTCAGAAAGAACCAATCGGGAGAGAGTGAGCAAACAGGAATAGAAGTTCTCACTCTGGTCCATGGGCTTCAGGCTGTTCTTGGCCTGAAGGTGGGGTTTCACGGGAGACCCACCACTGTCTGCTTAGGATTACTCTGCCTCCTGCCTCTATTAGTAGTACTCTGCTTTATATCAACACACCATAATAGATTTAACAAATACTGTTTTGATGGACATTTAGGTTGCAAGGTCTATACCTATACCTTATATTTGCATATTGTCTACCATACTTGTGAACCGACATACTTCGTTCACCTACTATAAAACAAGTTAGTTTTGAAGGCCGGGTGTAGTGGTTCATGCCTATAATCCTAGCACTTTGGGAGGCCAAGGTGGGTGGATCACTTGAAGTTAGGAGTTCAAGACCAGCCTCGCCAACATGGTGAAACCCTGTCTCTACTAAAAACACAAAGTTAGCTGCGCATGGTGGCATATGCCTGTAATCTCAGCTACTTGTGAGGCTGAGGCACTTGAACCCGGGAGGTGGAGGTTGCAGTGAGCCGAGATTGTGCCACTGCACTCCAGCCCAGGTGACAGAGCAAGACTCCTTCTCAAAAAAGAAAAAAATAAAATAAAAAAAGAAGTTAGTTTTTATTAAAAGTAGCTTTTTAATGCAAAGGATAAATGCTTGAGGTGATGGATACACCATTTACCCTAATGTGATTATTATACATTTTATGTCTTTATCACTATAAATCATATACTCCATAAATAGATATACCTACTATGTATCCACAAAAATAAAAATTAAAAAGTAGCTTTTATTGAATTAATCCAGGTTTAAATATAATAAAAACCCATTGTAAAAAAGCTTAATATTTAAAATTGTTCTACACAGGATCAGCTACATAATTTGTAGGTTCCAGTGCAAACTGAAGATGCAGGACTCCTTGTTCAAAAATTATTAAGATTTTTAAAACAGCAACAGCAAAGCATTAGGCCAAGCACAGGCCCTTCTAAGTGCATGTTGTATGTCTATGAAGCCAGCCTGGCTTCTATGATGTGTTAGATTACTTGGTCATAAAGTTTGAAGAAATTTTTTTTTTTTTTTTTTTTTTGAGACAGGGTCTCACTCTGTCACCCAGGCTGGAGTGCAGTGGCACTATCTCGGCTTTCTGCAACCTCTGCCTCCTGAGCTCAAGTGATCCTCCCACCTCAGCCTCCCCAGTAGCTGGGACTACAGGCACACATCACCATACCTGGATAATTTTTGTATTTTTTATAGAGATGGGGTCTTGCTATGTTGCCCAGGCTGGTCTAAACTCCTGAGCTCAAGTGATTCCCCCGCCTCAGCCTCCCAAAATGCTGAGATTACAGGAGTGAGCCACTGCACCCAGCAAAGAAAAGATTTTTATCATGAGTGAATGATTACACCTCTAAGATCATTCCCAAGTGAAAAATTATGTAATCTTAGTAACCCCTATGTGCAAGATAGTACATGCTTTACTCTTTACACTGCGCAAGACAGATATTTTTGCTTGTTGATAGCATTAATAGCATTACAAATGAATTTTTAACTTTTACTATAGAATGAAACTTAACTGTACTTGATGCCAAGGAAAACAATAAGTATTTTTCTGGTTCCTCTAGCTCTGGTCATCTATCCACTTTAGTCTTAGGGAGAGAGTACAACAAAAGAACACATAGCAAGGTACAATGGGGACCTAAGTCTTTAATATCTTGCTCAAAAATTAAGAAATATTGTTGGCCGGGCGCGGTGGCTCAAGCCTGTAATCCCAGCACTTTGGGAGGCCGAGACGGGCGGATCACAAGGTCAGGAGATCCAGACCATCCTGGCTAACACGGTGAAACCCCGTCTCTACTAAAAAATACAAAAAACTAGCCGGGCGAGGTGGCGGACGCCTGTAGTCCCAGCCGCTCGGGAGGCTGAGGCAGGAGAATGGCATGAACCCGGGAGGCGGAGCTTGCAGTGAGCTGAGATCCGGCCACTGCACTCCAGCCTGGGCGACAGAGCAAGACTCCGTCTCAAAAAAAAAAAAAAAGAAATATTGTTAGAGCAGGTAGCTAGTCATGAATGAGCAGGGCAGGAGAGGGCTCCCCTTACACACACACACACACACCCCCCCCCCCCAGGAATTTCAGGCGACCATCAGGTGATTATTAACTGTCTTTCTGAAACAATAATTGGTCACAGCCAGCACCAGGGAAAAGCAGTCTCCCAAAAGATACAAAAAACCTGAAACTAGTGATCAGCAGCTTTCCAGTAAGATCTTAGGAGCTGGGTGAGTGTGCACAAGCATGCACATTAAGAGGCAAAATGGCAGAATTTAACTGGTATTTGATCTTCTAGGGACATTCAACTGGTAAGGGACGTTAAACTGGTAAGGGACGTTCAACTGGTAAGGGAAGAACACCTCAAGTAAGCATGTGTGCAACTCCAGGAAACGCACTATGCATGCTCCCCTCCAAAATCCTGGCAAGCCACTGTGCATGCAGACAGCCCACCCCAAGGGAAAAATCAGGGCAGAAGGGACACAGACCCCAGAAGTATGCCAAAGTATAAAATCCTAAGTCAAAGGTCAAATGGGATACTTGTCTTTCAAGTCACCCACTTGGTCCTCTTCCCAATGTATTTTCCTTCCTTTTGTTCCTGCTGTGAAGCTTTTTAATGAACTTTCACTCCTGCTCTAAAACTTACCTCAGTCTCTCCTTCTGCCTATGTTCCTAGGTCAAATTCTTTCTTCTGAGGAGGCAAGAATTGAGGTTGCTGCAGACCTGTACAGATTTGCCGCTAGTAACAGTATGAATATGATCATACTCCTTTTGTCCCTAAATTTCTATGGTATAGGACTTGCACTTTACTAAAATATACAAACTTGCAAGAAAAAGAGGCTGTTGCATTGACCCTACGCTTAATGCCAATGCCCACTGTTTATATTTATGCCTTTAATCATGACTGTCCTAAGAAAAATATTATTGCTCTCATTTTCCTTGAAACTGAAACTCAGAAAGGTTAGGTAGATTTGCCCAAAATCATAAAGAACCAGAGCCTGGATTCAAACCCCACTTCCATCTGATTAAAAAGGCCATGCTTTTGATCTTAAAAATAGTCTGAAGAGAGGAGAGAACACCATTGGAACATGGGGGCAGAAGGTGGTGTGATGTGTCTACCAGCCAAGGAGTGCCAGCAACCATTAGAAGCTAGGAGAGAGGCATGGAACAGATTCTCCCTCAGAACCTCCAGAAGGAACCAACCCTGCCGACACCTGGATTTTGTACTTTCTAGACTCCAGGATTGTGAGAGAGTAAATTTCTGTTCTTTTAAGTCGCCCAGTCTACAGTACTTTGTTCCAATCCCCTAGGAAACTCATACATCATGCTTCTGTTTTGGAACAATAACAGGACAGTAAAAGTCCAGAAATGATGAAGATGATGACTATTACAAATACTTGTCCATCTCATGCTATTTATCCCCCTCCTCTACCTTACTGATTCATGTCCATGGCACACTGAATGTTCATAGCTAGAATATTCTTGGACACCTGCAGAACTCTGCTCTACTGGTTGTATGCTTACCAAGAATCGGTTTGGTTTATTTCTAGCTGTTTTGACTGTTATAATTTTGTCACTTTGAGACAAAATAGGGAAATAGGCCAGACCCATGCCTCTAATCCTGACACTTTGGGAGGCCAAGGCAAGAGGATCACATGGGGCTAAGAGTTTGAGACCAGCCTGGGCAACATAGCAAGACCCCCAAATCTACAAAAAAATTTAAAAATGGAAAAAATAGGTCAGGTGCAGTAGCTCACGCCTGTAGTCTTATCACTTTGGGAGGCCAAGGCAGGAGGACTGCTTGAACCCAGGAATTTGAGACCAGCCCTGGCAACACACTGAGACCTCATCTTTAGGAAAAAAAAAAATTTTTTTTTAATTAGCTGGGTGTGGTGGTGTGTGCCTGTAGCCTCAGCTACTTGAGAGGCTGAGGTAGGCGTGTAGCAGGACGAGCCACAGGCAAAACTCCTCAGACACCAGATTAAAGAAGGAAGAGGTTTTTTATTCGGCGGGAGCATTGGCAGACTCGCGTCTTAAGAGCCGAGCTCCTAGAGAAAGAAATATTTGGCCTTTTTAAAGGCTTACAACTTTAAGGGCTCCACATGAAAGGGTCGTGGTAAATCGAGCAAGCTTGGGAAACGTGACTGAGGGCTACATGCATCAGCTAACAGAACAAAAAGTTTTACAATGCTTTTTTCATACAGTGTCTGGAATTTACAGATAACACAAGTAGTTTAGGCCAGGGGTTGATGTTATTATTATTACTTTGTTTAACTCCTAGGACTGGGTGGTGGTGCCAAGGTTGTCTGGCTATTTATCATACTTTTGTTTCTCTCTCTCTTTTCTCTTGTCTTTGAACTAGGCAAGGTGGGGGGAGGAAGGCAGCAGGAGTAGTAGTGGTCTCCTCCCTTAGGAGGATCACTTGAGCCTGGGAAGCCAAGGCTGCAGTAGGCCATGGTCGTTCTACCACATTCCAACCTGGCACAGAGTAAGACTCTGTCTCAAAAATAATAAAAATAAATTAAAATAATTTTTAAAATAATGAGAAAATAGAGAATTTATTTTATTTATTGAGATGGAGTTTTGCTCTTGTTGCCCAGGCTGGAGAGCAATGGCGTGATCTCGGCTCATCACAACCTGCACCTACCGGGTTCAAGCGATTCTTCTGCCTCAGCCTCCCGAGTAGCTGGGATTACAGGTATGTGCCACTGTGTCCGGAATTGGTGGGTTCTTGGTCTCGCTGACTTCAAGAATGAAGCCGCAGACTGTCGCAGTGAGTGTTACAGCTCTATCTGGACTTGTTCCTTCTGATGTTTGAACATGTTCAGAGTTTCTTCCTTCTGGTGAGTTCGTGGTCTCACTGGCTTCAGGAGTTAAGCTGCAGACCTTCGCAGTGAGTGTGACAGCTCAAAAAGGTGCATGGACCCGAAGAGTGAGCAACAGCAAGATTTATTGCAAAGAGCAAAAGAACAAAACTTCCACAGTGCTGAAAGGGACTGCAGCGGGTTGCCACTGCTAGCTTGGTGGTAGCCTGCTTTTATTCCCTTATCTGACCCCACCCACATCCTGCTGATTGGTCCATTTTGCAGAGAGCTGATAGGTCTATTTTGGCAGGGTGCTGGTTGGTGCATTTACAATCCTCTAGCTAGACATAAAAGTTCTCCAAGTCCCCACTAGGTTAGCTAGACACAGCACTGATTGGTGTATTTACAAACCTTGAGCTAGACACAGAGTGCTGATTGGTGCATTTACAATCCTTTGGCTAGACACAGAGTGCTGTACAGAAAAATTCTCCACCTCCCCACTAGGTTAGCTAGATACAGAGTACCCATTGGTGCCTTTACAAACCTTGAGCTTGACACAGAGTGCTGATTGGTGCATTTACCATCCTCCAGCTAGGCAGAGTGCTTGCTAGACAGAAAAGTTCTCCAAGTCTCACTAGGTTAGTTAGATACAGAGTACTGATTGGTGTATTTACAAACCTTGAGCTAGACACAGGGTGCTGATTGGTGTATTTACAATCCCTTAGCTAGACATGAAGATTCTCCAAGTCCCCCACTAGACCCAGGAGCCCAGCTGGCTTCACCTAGTGGATCCCGCACCAGGGCCGCAGGCGGAGCTACCCACCAGTCCCACGCTATATGCCTGCACTCCTCAGCCCTTGGGCGGTCGATGGGACCCGGCACCGCGTGCAGGGGGCGGCGCTAGTGGGGGAGGCTCAGGCCGCGCAGGAGCCCACCGGGGGCGGGGCGGGGGGAGGCTGGGCACGGCCGGCTGCAGTTCGGAGCCCTGCACAGCGGGGAGGCAGCTGAGGCCCGGAGAGAATTCGAGCACAGCGCCAGTAGGCCGGCACTGCTGGGGCACACAGCGCACCCTCTGCAGCTGCTGGCACGGTTGCTAAGCCCCTCACTGCCCCTGGCCGGCAGCTCCACCGCTATGAGTGCGGGGCCCGCCGAGTCCACGCCCACCCGGAACTCGCGGCTGTCCCTCGAGCGCGGCGCGCGGCCCCGGCTCCCGCCGGCACCTCTCCCAGCACACCTCCCCGCAAGCAGAGGAAGCTGGCTCCAACCTCTGCGAGCCCAGAGAAGGGGCTCCCACAGTGCCATGGCGGGCTGAAGGGCTCCTCAAGCGCCGCCAGAGTGGACACCGAGGCGGAGGAGGTGCCGAGATCAAGGGCTGCTAGCATGTAGTCACCTCTCACCACCACAACTGGCTAATTTTGTATTTTTAGTAGAGACCAGGCTTCTCCATGTTGGCCAGGCTGGTCTCAAACTCCTGATCTCAGGTGATCAACACACCTTGGGCTCCCAAAGTGCTGCGATTACAGGCGCAAGCCACCGCAGCCGGCCGGGAATATTTTTATTAATCCATGTATGTTAATCCATCCTACCGTGGAAAATAACAGTGTTCATTAAAGGTTTATTTTCTAGGTTCTGATGAGTTCTGACTTTCTGTAATTCTAACCTGATCTAACAACAAGCTAACCACATATAGCTAAAAGTTATAGGCTATGTACACGCGGTGTTCACTGTATGCCAATGCTGTACACAAACATTTGTCTATGCTAACTTGTCTAGGATCATACCTCCCAGAAATGGTGAAGTCAAGTTTGAAACTCAAGCACTCTGGCTCAGGATACTGCTTCTCTCCCCTTAGCGCATATCACTTGCATTACTTTAAGATGTCTTTAATCCAAGTAAATGTAGAAAAGCAGCAATTATAAAGAACTAGGAGTCCCTCGGGTAGACTGCCTGACTCTTGGATCATCTGAGGTTCCACCCGGACCACACCTGCCTTCAGTGAGCCGCAACCCCCATCCCTATGGTCCTTATCTGCAATTCTCTACGAACGGATTCACTCGAGTTTTAAGGATTTTTTGTTTTGTTTTCATTACTTCTTTCAGTTTGGGGGTATTTTCCTGTACATTTGATCGGCTCTGTGTGCGCAGACCCACGTGTTTCCTGTTTCTCCAGCCTAGTGCGGTGCCAGCCCAGGAAGCCTGTGTTTAGTCGCCCCAGGCACGCCCCTGACGCTGAACGGCGCTTGTCCCCTCCGGCTTGCCGTACTCGCAGTCATGGCGGCCGCCGCGCTCCTGCCATGGGTGTCTCTGCGGTCGAAAGCAAGGACTCTGCGTGCATTCTCCACTGCCGTGTCCCCGGTCACTCCGGTCTCGAGACGTGACCTGCGTGAGTGTCTGTCTCGTCTTCTCCGGGCTTTGGGGGAGGTGCAAGAGCGGAATACCGGCCCCATTAAGGGTGCCGCGGTGGCTGAGCCAGCGCCGCGCGAGGGAGGCCGGTGCGTCAGCTGCCAAGCGGGTCTGGTAGGAAAGCTGTGGACGTAGGTCTGTCCTCTGCGCCGGCGTTGCCCGGCTCCTAGTCGCCTGTTTCTGCCCTGGGTGCTCTGGGCGTTTGCTCAGAAAGCTTACATCCCCCTTCCCCGTGACCTGCTCCTGTGTTGCCCCCGCCCATGGTCCCTGGCACAGGTTACTAGTGGTCTGTATTGCTTATCCGGCTTCGGCAGTGATGAACCGTGGATTTCCCCAAACATTAAGAGAGTCATACGGTTGTGCTAGGACAAATTGCTGCTCTGAATTCCAGGCAACCAAATGGGCGGCCTTCATTCAACAGGCGTTGATGACCTGCATTTAACAGAGATCATAAGGATGCTTGATAGCGTGATTACCCCGGAGGAGTCTAGTGGAAAATACAGATTTATTAACGGAGAAGTGCTGTGTAGAGTGAGAGGCGCTGTGACAGAAGTGTGGCTGGAGTGAGTCTAATCAATCAGCGGATTCTACCTGTGCTATTTCCTGTTATATCTCTAATTTACTCTCCTTATACTACCAACTATCTAGTTCCGATGACCATCTCATTTCTACAAGTTTCTATTCCGTTTCCTGTTTCCCTTCTTGCTCTCTTCTACATTGAATTCTCACAACAGCCAAATGAGGTTTTCAGAACTTAGATCTTGTCGAGCTGTTCCCATGTTCAAGATCTACCCATTGTTTTCAGATAAAGTATAAATTCATTAATCCTAAATACTGGCTCTTAATAGGTCTAATATTTGTCTGTTTTTAATTTTTCATTCTTTCACTCTTGGCATACTTAACTCCTATTGTATACTATGCAGTGTTCTGGACACTCACCGGGGATACAGCAAGGTGGGGAAGTCAAGAGTATAAACAACCAAACAACTAAATAAGATGTCAGATAGGGTTTAATGCTATGAAGAAAAATAAAGCAGAGTATTGAGAATGATGGATTTGTGGGGAGTAGTGGCCATAGGGTAGTCAGGAAAGATCTTTCTGAGGAAGTGACATTTGAACAGGGCCCCAAGCCATGCAGAGATCTGGAGAAAGAGCCTTTGGGGCATGGGGAACTATAAGTGCAAAGGCCAAAAGTTGAGAACAAGCTGAGGGGTGTGATCAAGGAACGGAAGAAGGACAACATGGCAGGAGCTAAGTGTGAGTAGAGGAGAGAGCGGTAGTATAAGACGTCAGAGAGTTAGTTAAATAATGATCTGATCTCTCCAGAGTTTGTAGACATTTCATTTGGATTTTTGGCTTGGGTTTTATATCAGAAGGCTTTGAACAGGGAACTGATATAACGTGATTTACATTTTTAAAAGATCACTGGCTGCTTTACTGGGGTAAGAGTGGAAGCCAAAGACATGTTTGGAGGCTGTTGCAGTAGTCAAAATGAGATGATAGTAACTTGGATTAAAGTAATAGTGGAGAAGGGGGTGTGGTTGTATTTGCAATATATTTTGAAGGTAAAGTTCATAGAATTTACTGATGGATTTGATGTGGGGCTTGAGGACAAGTCTCAAAAAAATCCTGTTATATTTTTGTCCTGAGCAATTGGATGTCCTAGCAATTGTAAATGATTCCATTTACACGAGTTGGGAAGACTGGAAGAAGAAAATCAAAAGCCCTGCCAAGAGGCTGAGCATGGTGGCTTATTCCTGTAATCCCAGCACTGTGGGAGGTGGAGGCACGTGGATCCCTTGAGCCCAGGAGACCAGCTTGGGCAACATGGCGGAACCTCGTGTCTACTGGAAATACAAATTAGCCAGACGTGGTGGCACATGCCTGTAGTTCCAGCTACTCCAGAGGCTGAAGTGGGAGAATCACCTGAGCCTGGGAAGTTGAGACTACAGTGAGCTGTAATCGCACCACTGTCCTCCGGCCTGGGTGATGGGAGTGAGACCCTATCTCAAAAAAAGAAAAAAAGCTTTGCCAAGGATGCATTATAGTTAAGAAGCTTGTTAAGTGTCTTCAGCTTCTTTTCTCTCTGTCTCTCTGTTCTGTTCTTAAACTTCAGCCATATTGAATTTGTTCACTTTGATTTTCCATGTGCTCTCGCTCTGTCAAAACACTTTTTCTCACCTGCTTGTCTGCATGGCTATGTCCTGCTCATCTTTCAGGTTTTAGCTTAAAGTGCACTTTCTCAGGGAGATTTTCCCCAACTGTATTGGGGTTTTCCAGAGAGACAGAACGTAGATGTAGGATAGGATAGATGTAGATGTAGATATATAGACATGTGACAGGGGAGTTTTTAGGGGAATTAACTCACCTCACAATAGGCTGTCTGCAAGCTGGAAGCCCATGTCAGTCCAAATCCAGAAGCCTCAGAACCAGGGAAGCCATGTAATTTTCAGGCCAAAGCTGAAGGCCTAAGAACTCAGGGGGCTGCTTGTGCAAGTTCCTGGAGTCCAAAAGCTGGAGCACCTGGAGTTCTGATGTCCAGGGGCTGGGGAAGAGTGTCCCAGGTCCAGAAGAGAGAGAGAGAGAGAGAATATGTTCTTCTTTCATCTGCCTTTTTGTTCTCTCTGTGCCCTCAGCTGATTGAATGATGCCCACCCACATTGAGAGCAGGTATTCCTCACTCAGTCCACTGACTCACATGTGTGTCTCTGCTGGAAACATCCCCACAGACATGCCCAGAAATAAATGCTTTACCACATGTCTATGTATTCCTCAATCCAGTCAAATTGACACCTAAAGTTAACTATCATGGCTGGGCATGGTGACTCACCCCTATAATCCTAGCACTTTGGGAGGCCAAGATGGGTGGATCGCTGGAGCTCAGGAGCTTGAGACCAGCCTGGCAACATGGCGAAACACTGTCTCTACAAGAATTAGCCAGGTATGCTCATGCTTTTAGTCCTAGCTACTTGGGTTGCTGAGGTGGAAGGATTGACTTGACCCTGGTAGTTCGAGGTTGCAGTGAGCTGAAATTGCACCACTGGACTCCAGCCTGGGTGAGAATGAGATGACCTTGTCTCAAAAAATAAAAAAGAAAAAATTCACCATCACACCAACTAATTGACTGGGTTTAGTTCCCTGCTATATGTGTTCATAATATTTATCGCTTAATTGAAATTATTTGTTAAAAAGTTGTCTTACTTGACAGACTCTGTAAGAGTCATTTTTTAGATGATGAATTCACTGTATTGGCAATTCAAATAACTATAGAATTTTCCTTACTGGGGCTGGGCATGGTGGCTCACACCTGCCCACTGCACTTTGGCAGGCTGAGGCAGGTGGATCACTTGAGGTCAGCAGTTTGAGACCAGCATGGCCAACATGGTGAAACTCCGTCTCTACTAAAAATACAAAAGTTAGCCAGGTATGGTGGGGAACACTGGTAGTGCCAGCTACTCAGGAGGCTGAGGCAGGAGAATCACTTGAACCCGGGAGGTAGAGTTTGCAGTGAGCTGAGATCACACCACTGCAATCCAACCTGGGCGACACGCCAAGACTCCTTCTGTTTCCAGTTTTTAGTCTTCATTAAGATGATTTTGGTCCCTGAGCTTACCAAAAAAAAAAAAAAAAGTTGTTTCGTTGTTATGTTACAGAATACCTTAAATTGTGTTAGAATAATGGGATCATGATTGATGTTGAACAACTAAGTTGACATGATAAAATTCCCTTTATTGTGTTCTTTTACATACAGAAGAAGGAACATCCAGAAATGAAAGGCCTCCAAGAAGAAAGGTAAAAAGTTCATATACTCTGCCATCTTAATGGTTTCTAGAGTTCTAAAATGAGGCACATACTCATTATAAGGCAGAAGGGTGTTGCCAGAGAAGACTTCACAAGGTCATGTTTACTGGATGATTACCATAGCCCTGGGAGAGGTTAGTCTTTGTTTTTTGTCAGTACCCAGAGAATAGATCATCTTTGAGAGGTCAACTTACTGAGGAACTCCCAGGAAACAGGTGTATAAACCAGAATGTGGAACAGTTTCTAATGCTATCTTAAGTCCTGCAGCCTGGGACTTATGTATTAATACAACTAGTTTGTTTATTTATTATTATTTATTTGAGATGGAGTTTCACTCCTGTTGCCCAGGCTGGAGTGCAGTGGTGCAATCTCGGCTCACTGGTACCTCCGCCTCCCAGGTTCAAGTGATTGTCGTGCCTCAGCTTCCCAAGTAGCTGGGACTTCAGGCACGTACCTCAATGCCCGGCTAATTTTTGTATTTTTAATAGAGAGGGGTTTTCACCATGTTGATCAGGCTGGTCTTGAACTCCTGACCTCAGGTGATCCACCCGCCTCAGGCCTCCTAAAGTGCTGGGATTACAGGGGTGAGCCACTGCACCTGGCCATATTCTAACTAGTTTAGTCTCACCCTGTGGACATTTGGATTCCTTACTTCTATGGAGGAATCTAAACTATAAGGTCAGTTGGTCAGCATAGTGTCAGAACAAAGACACGTTAGTTGGAAGTTAAATGGTATCAGATTACAATAATCAAGAGCAGTCATTTCCTCAGGACTATTACCTGCTTCTAGGACATCGACTACACTGGTTTTGATATTGCGTAGGTGGGGCCTGGCTGAATTTTGCCACTATAAACCCTACTTTTGTATATGGGCCATCCCCTAGTATTTGATGCCATGAAAAATAAATGTTAATGTGATTGACTAAGCTATCGAGTACTAGTTTTTCTCTGGGCCTAGGAGACATATAATTTTTCATTATGTATTTATTCAATCAGTTTAACCCTAATTATTTTTTCCTTTTCTTTTTACTTCTAAGTACTTAATGCCCCCTCATGCTACTGATTTCCATCAAAGAAGTTTCAAAAATTATTTCAAAATGTATTGTTAATTCACCTTTTCATAAGCCAAATGAAAAAATTTTTGCTGAAAGTGTAAAGAAAGTTTTAGTGAAGAAAATGTGATATTAAAGGGGATCCTTGCCAGAGGATGTGAAGAAACAGTGCAGAGATATTTAGCTATATTTAGTGTTTTTAAAATTTGGACAGCAGCAGCTTTGTGGGAGGTCAGATTTTACATATGTTGCAATTTTGCTTCTATTTCTTATAACTGTAACTTTTTGCTTTAAAATTAAAATTCTTTAAAAATTAAAGAATGTTTTTATATTTAAAATACTAAATGATTTTATATTTCTTAGGCACTACCTCCTAGGACAGAGAAAATGGCTGTTGACCAGGACTGGCCTAGTGTTTACCCAGTTGCAGCACCATTTAAACCCTCTGCGGTACCTCTTCCTGTTCGAATGGGTTATCCGGTAAAAAGGGGCGTGCCCATGGCAAAGGAGGGAAATCTAGAACTTTTAAAGGTAAGACAAATTGCTGATTCATTGACTCAGACTTACATAGAAATAAATGCTGATCTTCCCCCCCTATTTCTACTCTCTTATGCTTCAACATTCAGTGTATAGCAGTTTACTGTATTTTAATTAAAATTTTTTAAAATAATATAATAGGTATATTATTATACAACACCAGATAATAATAGGTGTTGATTTTGATTATCAGTGGTAAAGGATACTCAAAGAATCCTAGGCATTCAATAATGTAATTAGTTGGCTGGGCATGGTGGCTCATGCCTGTAATCCTAGCACTTTGGGAGGCCAAGGTGGGCAGATTACTTGAGGTCAGGAGTTCAAGACCAACCTGGCCAACATGGTGAAACCCCGTCTCTACTAAAAACACACAAAAAATTAGCCAGACGTGGTGGTGGGCGCCTGTAATCCCAGCTACTTGGGAGGCTGAGGAAGGAGAATTGCTTGAACCCAGGCGGTGGAGGTTGCAGTGAGCCGAGATGGTGCCACTGCACTCCAGGCTGGGCAGTAGAGTGAGACTCTGTTCTCAGGAAAAAAAAAAAAAAGAATGTAATTAGTCAATCTTGTGGCTCCCCTTGTGACCTTTTTCTATTGTATCTCTTCTTTTTGGAGACGGGGGTCACTATGTTGCCCAAGCTGGTCTCGAACTCCTGGGCTCAAGAGATATGCCTGCCTCAACCTCCCAAAGTGCTGGGATTACAGGTGTGAGCCACCACACCCAGCCTATCATATCTTTTCTATATTGCATCTTACCAGGGGAATTAAGAGAAATGAAATAACCTAGTTTGAGATTGAGAATTGGGAGGTAAAACTTCCAGTTTAAAAAGAGGGGCCGGGCATGGCAGCTCACACCTGTAATTCCAGCACTTTGGGAGGCTGAGGTGGGCAGATCACGAGGTCAGGAGATCAAGACAATCCTGGCTAGCACGGTGAAACCCCGTCTCTACTCAAAATACAAAAAATTAGCTGGGTGAGGTGGCGGGTCCCCCTATAGTCCCAGCTACTTGGGAGGCTGAGGCAGGAGAATGGCGTGAACCCGGGAGGCAGAGCTTGCAGTGAACCGAGATCGTGCCACCGCGCTCCAGCCTAGGCGACACAGCAAGACTCCATCAAAAAAAAAAAAAAAAAAAAGAATTTAAATTTTTTCTGTCTATAAAGGTAGAATATTATTTAGTATTATTATTATAGTCTACCAAATTTAACTTTATTGCTTGAAGCAAAATAGGTTAAGGTAAATGCTTTGATAGCATGTATAATTATGATGGGTGTTTTAAAGAAAATATAAATGCTTAGTCTGAGAATGCATGTCTTAGATAGTTTCTTAAATACGATGAAAGTTATACAAAGGAAAATGAACTGTTTTCCATTAGATGAGAGTCTTTGAAAAACAAGTTTGCTAAAAGGTGATGGGAACAGGGAGAACGGGTACTCTGTTGCTGGAGACGGGAAATGAAATTTAGAAATAGGAATGTGAAGACACAAAAAGCGTACATCAAGGAAAACAAATGTTTTCTTTGAATAAACGAAGAGAATTTTGTTCAAAGAGATCTTTGGAGAATTACTGGGTGAGAGAGTAGCAGTATATTTGCAATAATGCTAATGGTTGTAAATGACATTTTAATAAACATAAAAATCCAAACATTTAATACATGCCATTTATTTGTAGTGATGGTGTCATTGAATAAGCTTATTAACTGAGCTAACATATGCAAAGTGCATGGAACTGTGCCTATGTAAGTCCATGCTAATTGTCTGTTATTTTTTCCTTTTATGATTTTTGAGGTTTATACGTTCATGTTTCAAAAATAAAAGTCTGTCACTGTGATCTATTAAAAGTAGATCACTCAACACTAGAGTTTATAATTTTTAAAATGCATAAAAAGGAAAAAACCAAAAAGTACAGTAAATGAAGCTGCCTATCCCCAAATCCCAGTTTTCAGTGCCTATTTTCTCTTGATTAAAACATTATTTTCTGGCCAAGTGTGGTGGTTCACACCTGTAATCCCAGTACTTTGGGAAGCCAAGGCAGGTGGATCACTTGAAGTCAGGAGTTGGACACCAGCCTGGCCAACATAGCAAAACCCCATTTCTACTAAAACTACAAAAAAATTAGCCAAGTGTAGTGGTGCATGCCTGTAATCCCAGCTACTCGGGAGGCTGAGGCAGGAGAATCACTTGAACCCAGGGGGCGGAGGTTGCAGTGAGCCGAGATTGCAGTGAGCCGAGATTGCGCCACTGCAACAGCCTCAGACTCCATCTCAAAAACAAAAAACATTTTCTGATGAGCCCTCAAGATACATGGCATAGTTCTTGGAGTAACTTTCGACTTGTTTACACTTTCTTTCCAAATGAGCCTTTAAGCTCTTTTAGATGTTTAACATTATTCAAGAAATGACCTAATAAATGCTAATTATTTTTTTGAAGGAATCAAATCTCTGACCTTTCCTGAATTTTCATTCACTCCGTGAATGATTCATTAGCCTTTAATATGTCATCATAAATATATTCCTAACTTCATTAAACTATCCAGTTAAGATTTGCTAGCTTCACTTATTAGTTCATAAAATGTTTATTATGTACAAAGTGGAAATACTGTCATGCTGTGCAGTCCAGGGGACTTGGGATGATTAAACAATGATCCATATCCTGGCCGGGCACAGTGGCTCACACCTACAATCCCAGCACTTTGGGAGACCAAGGCGGGCGGGTCACTTGAGGCCAGGAGTTTGAGACCAGCCCAGGCAACATGGTGAAACCCTGTCTGTACTGAAAATACAAAAATTAGCAGGGCATGATGGCACATGCCTGTAATCCCAGGTACTTGGGAGGCTGAGGGAAGAGAATTGCTTGAGCCTGGGAGGCAGAGGTTACAGTGAGCTGAGATTGTGCCACTGCACTCCAACCTGGGTGACAGAGCGAGACCCTGTCTCAAAAAAAAGAAAAACAAAAAAACAAACAATGATCCATGTCCTTAAGTCCTTTCAGTTTTATAAAGGAAATATACATGTATACCTGTAGATTTGTGGCAGGAAGAATAGTATAAAATGATGTTTAGTTTTTTTCATTACGATTGTCATTATAAGATGCTTGGTAAAAGACAAAAGATTTATATGATCTGAAGACAAACCCAGGTATCACTGTAAATTACTTGGTACTGAATTTATATTTTAAGAAATGTATTTCTTGAATTGACAACATCTGTGACAGAAAATCAATGTTGTAAAAAACCAGAATTTATTTACTGCATGTTTTACTGGGCCTGTGATTTAGTTTTACGAGAAAACTATCTTTTTCATGTTTTTAAGACATTTAGCTAATTTATCCTTTAAATTTCTCTATTTAAGATTCCCAATTTTCTGCATTTGACTCCTGTAGCAATTAAAAAGCACTGTGAAGCCCTTAAAGGTAAGTGGTTATTTTCTTATATGAGCTTTATATTGACTTTGAACATAAATTTAAGCATCTCTTTTCTAATATACTGTATAGCCTTATATTCAAGTTGTTTTCAGTGAATTGTTACATGTCAAGTCTGCAAATTGTTTTTGCTAACTACTACTAGGTATTAGGAATAATAATGAGAAACCATGATCCTTGTTCACAGGTAGGTTAGGGACTTACTGTTGAGTTTTAGAAAACATGCACATAAGGCTGGGCGTGGTGGCTCATACCTGTAATCCGAGCAGGTGTTTGGGAGGCTGAGGTGGGCAGATCCACTGAGGTTAGGATTTCGAGACCAGCCTGGCCAACATGGTGAAACCCTGTCTCTACTAAAAATACAAAAAAATTAGCCCTGCATGGTGGCAGGCACCTATAATCCCAGCTACTCTGGAGGCTGAAGCAGGAGAATCGCTTGAACCCAGGAGGTGGAGATTACGGTAAGCTGAGATCGCGCCATTGCACTCCAGCCTGAGCAACAAGAGGGAAACTCCATCTCAAAAAAAAAGAAAACAAACATGCACATAAGAAGACTGAAGTAAATGTTGCAGATACTTCGCAGAGAAGAATTATCTTGAAGAAATTATTGAAAATTTTAAAAAATGAATGACACATGCATGTGGTAAATCAAATAGTAAAAGAGTTTATGATGAAAAAGCACTAACCTTATGTGCTTTCTTTACCGGCCCCTCATTTATTTATGTGTATATGCTTATATTTATAATACTCTATGTATAGTATATATATTTATATATACTTATATACACTCTGTAGTGTGCATGTGTATTTATAAAATAGCAAGTAATCACTGGACTATGATTATACCTTCAGTTCTGGATTTCTTGATTTTGAAAACCTATTGATTCCTAGGTATAAACATAGATTTCATGTACTTACATTACTACTTCTCCTCCTTTCTACATGCATGGAGGTAAAGGCAAATAACATTTTTTAACTCATGGTTTTGTGTATGTTTTTATAATTATGTACATATTCCAATTTAAGTTCTGATTGATAGTTATGATTGATTAGATTAATTCAGGAGTTGGTGCCTGTGTATAAAGTCTTAATATACTCATGCTGATTTAAAGGTGTTGTATATACATGCTCAGTATACTTATAAAGGCTTTTCAGGAAAGAATATGAAACCTAGAAACACTTCACAAGTATCTTGATTATGTTGGGAAGGAGATGTGGAGTAGTAAACATAATTATGATTAAATTTGAGCTTTTCAAAGGGCCTTCCATTTAAAAATATAAGGAAGACTATATAAAGAGGTCCTGAAACATAGGAATAATAACCTTACTGTTGAAATGAGGGAGGAAAAATATGTTTCCTTTCATTTATTTGGTCTTTTGGGACATTGGGATGCTTTTCTATCCCTTTAGAGTATGTGTTTCTATATGCATTTGTGCCTGGAATTAGACTAAAACTGATCACTTCCAAATTTGTGTCCCAGGCTGGGCATGGTGGCTCACACCTGTAATGCTCACACTTTGGGAGAGTGAGTTGGTTGGATTGCTTGAGCTCAGGAGTTCAAGACCAGCCTGAGCAATGTGGTGAAACCCCATCTCTACAAAAAATACAAAAAAATTAGCTGGGTGTGGTGGCACGTGCCTGTAGTCCCAGCTACTCGGGGGCTGAGGCGGGAGGATTGGAACCCAGGAGGTTGAGGCAGCAGGGAGCTCAAATCGTGCCATTGCACTCCAGCCTGGGTAACAAAGTGAGACCCAGTCTCAAAAAATAAAAAAATAAAATAAAATAACAAATTTGTGTCCCGTTTGGCACAAATCATGTATTACTATTTGATCATCTGTAAAGCCAGTTAACAAATGGCATTGCACTGTGAAAAATTCCATGTTTCTTCTTTTTAAATGTGTGTTTATAATCTAGAAACTTGTAATTTTAATAAAATATTTCTGTAATACTTCCTTATTTTTAAATGAAAGGCTTTTGACAGGGCATGTTAGCTCATGCTTTTAATTTCACAGCATTTTGAGAGGCCACGGAGAAAGGATTGCTTGATCCCAGGAGTTTGAGACCATCCTGAGCAACATAGTGAGATCATGTCTCTACAAAAATATTAAAAAATTAGCTGGAGTGTGATGGTGCATGCCTGTGGTCCCAGCTACTCTGGAGGCTGAGGTGGGCCTGGACGACAGAGTGAGACCTTGTCTCAAAACAACATAAAAATAAAAAATAAGTTTAAAAAAAATTAAGTGAAAGACTTTCATACAGCACATTCAGAAGAGTGGCATTCTATTTTATAGTACTTAAACGAGTGTCTTAATCTTTCCTTAATTATCCCTTTGCACTTGCTGCCAGTCTCCGGATTTAGATTGCATCTTCCGAATAACTCAAAGGCTTTTCAAGTACTTCTTCTCAGTTTTCTTTCAAAGTAGGTCAGTTCAGATTTTATATCTAACTTGCAAATGGAAAATCTGAAGCACAGGAAAGTTAGGTAATTTACCAAAACTTTAATATCAGTGGCAGAAGTTAAATACAAACCAAGGTCTTCCAAAGTCTCGTCTATTGCTCTACCTATCAGATGAGTAAAGGCTAATAGGAATCTGTTACGTATTTTCCATTTGGCTGTGTTTTTTTAGACATATAATTTAGGTAATTTAATTTTAAAACTGTAATTATTATTTGATGATTGAAATGACTTATTCATAGTTTCTAAAAAAAGAAAAGAAAAAGAGTCAGTGCAAACCCAAGAGCTCACAAAATTCCCCAAACTAGTCTGTCTTACAAAGTGCTTGGCAGTGATGTATCTTGTAGTGCAGGATATTGGAATACGTTCATGATGGCAATGAAATTCAGCCTCAGCAATCTTGTTCTGTTCATATTTTTTAAATGTTAAAATGATGTTAATTGCAAAGATACTTTTTTCCCCTCAAAACGACTGGGTATTGATCTTTTAAACAGTGTTCAAGGAATGGAGTGAACTATATTTAATTTGTTAGCATAAGAAAATTGTTAGCCCAAGGAAACGTTATTGGCAAAATAGTTCTCACTGTCCCTTAGATTATCATCTACAAGAGCTCCCACGTCTGCCTGTGATTATGACCAGCCCCTTCTGCAGTTATGCTTTTTTGGAGGAAGCATGTATGCAGTCTAATATGTTTGACCCAAAAAGCCAGTTACTTTTAGCTGTTCGTAGAGTGAGGCTGTTTAAGAAATGAGATTTCCATTGTGGACAGCCTGATAGTGCCAGAAATTTTCATCTCAAGCTGAAAGTCCTCTGCCATGCTAACTTGATTGAAACAGGGCAAGAGGAAATCAGCTCTGATACCCAGAAGAGGCTGGGAGCTACCTCTTTTCCTTTAAGTTTTTTTTTTTTTTTTCCTATTCAGGGCCTGAGTTTATACTTCTGTGTTATGAAGGTAACATGCTATAAAGATAACAAGAAGGCATGTTCACAGTGCTTGGAGCTCCTGTTGTGACCTAGGTCTCAGACCCAATCCCACTTCCTGTCTATGCTGTCTTGCCCAGATATGAGGACAAAGCTTTCTTCTTTCCATTTAGCCCCCTTAGCACATAGAAGTCACATAGAAGAAATATCAGTTCTTATAAGAATCCATTTAAGGGCTTAGGCTTTTGTACCTGTTTGAGTTGAGGTTCTATTCAGCCAGGTTTCTAAACGACTGTTAACTCCATCTCAGTTTCTTCTCAGGGCTCTTTGAGAGCTTTCAATTCCTTTCAGCTGATTTTTAGTAACCTTTAGTAATTAATATTATCTGTTACTTTTTTGAAAACAGTAATGCTCTGGGTACTATAAACTGTTTGCTTTTAGTTGGTACGGAGGAAGTAAACTGTCCAATAACAGATGTGTGCAAAGCTTATAATCAGCTTCCATCAAGGCATAGTTCCCTTTTAACTGAAAATACCACTACCATCAAACCTGAAATATCCAAAGAATTCCCTGATTAAATTGCCTAATTTAGGATGTACCTAATAGGAAAAGGGATAAGGGATGATGGTATATATGTAAAGTGCAGAAGAGAATCTGTTCTTTCATGTGACCTGGCAATGATCTCAATAATTTGGTATTGTCTAGTAGTATGCATTACAATGAGAATTTACTTGCAAAAGAGTAATTGAAATTATTTCTTTTATTCTCAGATTTTTGCACTGAGTGGCCAGCCGCACTGGACAGTGATGAGAAATGTGAGAAGCATTTTCCAATTGAAATTGACAGCACTGATTATGTTTCATCAGGACCATCTGTTCGGAACCCCAGAGCACGAGTAGTAGTCTTAAGAGTAAGAGTTTTTTTTGTTTTTTGTTTTAAATAAGAATCATTATAATACATTATTTAAAGATGTCTTTGGTGGCTGGCACAGTGGCTTATGCCTGTAATCCCAGCACTTTGGGAGGCGAAGGTGGGAGAATTGCTTGAGCCCAGGAATTTGACACCGGCCTGGGCAACATAGCAAGGACCTATCTCTAAAAATAAAGAGAAAAGAAAAAAAAATGTACTTGATATGTGTGATTATAAAACTGTAATATTTATCACAGAAATTTTGGAAAATACAAGTTTTAAAGTATACGCCAGGCACGGTGGCTCATGCCTGTAATCCCAGCACTTTGGGAGGCTGAGGCAGATGGATCACCTGAGGTCAGGAGTTCGAGACCAGCCTGGCCAACATGGTGAAACCCCTTCTCTACTAAAAATACAAAATTTAGCCAGGCATAGTGGTGGGCACCTGTAATCCCAGCTACTCTAGAGGTTAAGGCAGGAGAATTGCTTGAATCCGGGAGGCAGAGGTTGCAGTGAGCCAAGATCACGGCACTACACTCCAGCCTGGGTGACAAAGCAAGATTCTGTCTCGAAAAAAAAAAAAAATTATAAAATTGCCCATAAATCTACCATTTGTAACCACTGTTAACTATAGTAGCTCATTTTAGTACATACTCACAGCCTGCCTGTGTGTATATTAATAGGATGATACTGTATGTGTTCAGCAGTCTCTTTCTTACTTAAAAGAATTAATCATTTCCCAATAACATTAAACATTCTTTAATTTGAATTTGAATTTTTTTGAGATGGGGTCTGACGGGCAGAGAGCAGTGGCACTAACATAGCTCAATGTGGCCTCCAGTTCCTGGGCTCAATTGTCCTGCCTCAGCCTCCAAAGTGGCTGGGACTACAGGTGTGAGACACTGTGCCCAGCCCAGTTTCCTAAATTTTTTGTAGATACGGGGGTCTCACTTTTGGCCCAGCTGTTCTTGAACTCCTGGGCTCAGGTGATCTTCCCACTTCTGCCTCCCAAAGCACTGGAATTACAGGTGTGAACCACTGCACCCAACCTAATTTAATTTTAATGGCTACGTAGAATAACGTATAAATGGGAGACTGTTATGTACCAAGACAGTGTTTGAATCTGGTGGGTGTAATGTTGATCACCTCAAACTTAGCTTTTTTTCTTAGACTGAAGTGATATACAAATAATTTCATAATATAGATCTACCATAATTTAAGTTATCTGTATTATGGAACCTTTAGGCTTTTTAGTGGTTTTCTTTATTAGAAAAATGTTTTAATGAGTAATCTTAGGGATTAATATTTGTATGTATTTCTAATGATGTTCCTAAGATAACTTCCTGAAAGGAGAACTGTGAGGTCAAAGGATATAGCTCTTGAAGTTTGTTGATATATATTGTAAAATTCCTGCAGGAAACGTAAAAAAATGTAACACCATCGGATTGTGAGAAGGCCTGCTTTACTGTGCTCTCACCAACCTACATATTGCTTGTCAACTTGAAAAATGTGTCTTATATTTAAAATATGTATGTCTTTAAATACTAGTGAGGTTGAGGATTTATTCCTTTGTAAAACACTTATATTTTGTCATTTGCCCATTTTGATGGTGTATTGATTCCTTGTATACTTTTTTTTTTTTTTTGAGACAGGGTCTCACCTTGTCACCCAGGCCGAAGTGCAGTGGCACAATCTCGGCTCACTGCAATCCCTGCCTTCCAGGCTCAAGTGATCCTCCCATCTCAGCCTCCTGAGCAGTAGCTGGGACTGCAGGCATGTGCCACCATGCCTGGCTAATTTTTTTGTATTTTTGTAGAGACAGGGTTTTTCCATGATGCCCAGGCTGATCTCTAATTCCTGAACTCAGGTGATCTGCCTGCCTCGGGCTCCCAAAGTGCTGGGATTATGGATGTGAGCCACTGCTACCGGGCCGTTGTTTCTTTTTAATAATGGCTTTATTGAGACATGGTTCAGTTGCTATAGAATTCCCCCCTTAACCATCCTCAAGCCCCTTTCAGCAACTAATCTTTCTGTCTCTGTGGATTTACCTGTTCTTGACATATTACAGAAATGGAACCATGCGATATGTTTTCTTTCACATAGTGTAATGTTTTCAATAGATTTCATCTGTTGTAGTATTTTATCATTTCTTTTTATTGCCAAATGTTATATTTTATGAATATACCACATTTTATTTATCCATTCATTAATTGGTGGACATTTGGGTTGTGTCTGCTTTTTGGCTATTATGAATAATGCTGTTGAACATTCATATACAGGTTTTTGTGTAGACATGTGTTTTCCATTCTCTTGGGTATATACCTAGCAGTGGAATGACTGAGTTGCATGGCACCTCCATATTTAACATTTTGAGGAACTGCCAAACTGTTTTTCAAAGTGGTTCACTATTTTACAATTTCACCAGCAAGTTTGAGGCTTTCTGTGTCTCCACATCCTCACTAATGGTGTTATTACCTGTCTTTTAGTTTTAGTCATTCTGATGGGTATGAAAGTATCTCATTGTAGTTTTGATTTGTGTCTCCCTAAGAACCATCTTTTCATGTGCTTGTTGACTATTTGTATATGTTTGGAGAAATGTCTGTTCAAATCCTTTGGCCATATTTTAATTGGGTTGTTTATCTTTTGATCGTTGAGTTATAAGCATATTTTATATATTCTGGACACCAGTCCCTTCTCAGATATATGATTTGCAAACGTTTTCTTCCATTCTTTGGGTTGTCCTCTTACTTTCTTGATGGTGTCCTTTTTTAAGCACAGAAGTTTTAATTTTGATGAAGTCCAATTTATGTAAGTCATGTGCTGCATAATGATGTTTTGGTCAATGATAAACACATACCCAACAGTGGTCCCAAGAGATTATAAGACTGTATTTTCACTGTACTTTTTCTATGTTTAGATATGTTTAAATACACAAGTACAATTGTGTTACAATTGTTACAGTATTTAGTACAGTAACATGCTGCACAGGTTTGTAGCCGAGGAGCAATTGACTATACCATGTAGTCTAGGTTTGTAGTAGGCTGTACCACATTGGATTGTGTAAGTAAGCAATGATGTTTGTACATGACAAAATCACCTAGCCATGTCTTTGTCAAAAAATATTGTTAAGTGGCGCATGACTGTATTTTTCCTTTTGTCTCTTGTGCTTTTGGTGTCGTATGTAAGAAATCATTGTCTTATTCAAGGTCATAAAGATTCACTGTTGTGTTTTTTCCTAAGAGTTTTATAGTTTTAGCTCTTACATTTAGATCTATGACCTATTGTTTGTTAATTATCATACAGTTGTTCCTCAGTATCTGTTTGGTATCGGTTCCAAGACCGCTTGCAGATGCTTAGATCTGCAGATGCCCAAGTCCCTGATGTAAAATGGCATAGTATTTGAATGTTGAATATAACCTAGTACGTCCTCCTATATACTTTAAGTCATTTCTAGATTACTTATAATGCTTAGTACAATGTAAATGCTATGTAAATAGTTGTTAAACTGTATTTTAAGAATATGCATTTTAAAAATTGTTGTATTGTTATTTTTTCTGAATATTTTCAATCCACGGTTGGTTGAATCCACAAATGTGGAACCCGTGCAGACAAAGGGCTAACTGCATATGGTGTGAAGCCAGGGTCCAGCTTCATTCTTTTGCATTCCTTTTGCATGTTGATCCAGTACCATTTTTGAAAAGACTATTTTTTCCCCTTTGAATGGTCTTGGCACCCTTGTCAAAGTCATATAGTTACCTTTTAACTTTCCATTTGGCTACTTTACCAAATTCTCTTTTTTAAATTTTTTATTATGAAAATTTTCAAATGTATGGACAAGTAGAAAGAGGCTAATATAATAAATACCCATGCACATGGCATCTTGGTTTGGTAATTAATATTTTGACAAATTTGCTTCATACACATACATATACATCTAAGTACCTTAACATTTCTGACACCTAATGTTTCACACTAAAATATTTCAGTGTGTTATCTCTAAGAATTCAGATGTTTCCTATTTAATTCTAATACTATTAACACACGTAACAAAATTTTCAGTAATTCCCAAATATTATCTAAAATATCTACCCCACACTCAAATTTCCCCTATTGCCTTACAAAATGGTATTTATTAAGCTCTTTTATTTAAACCAGAATCCCATCAAAGACCATTGTATTTGATAATGATGTATCTTATGTCATCTGGAATGGCCAACAACTCCACCTCCCTCCCTTTTTCCTGATGAATTTGACTAGTTAAAGAGGCAGGTATTTTATCCTGTAACATTTCCTACCTTCTGAATTGGCCCCATTGCATCTGGATGTCATTTACCATATTTCTTTATCTCCTGTATTTCACATAACCTGGACGTTAGATTTAAAGGACTGATAAGATTCCAGTTAAATATGTTTGGCCAGAATACTTTATAGATAATGCCATGTATTTTATATTGCATCAGGGGCACGTCAAGTCTGGTTGCCTCATTCTTGATATGCTGAAATTGAGCACTTGGCTAAGAAGCTGACAACCTAATCATTCCTTTGTGAAGATTTTTGTTGCTTTGCTTTTCCCTTGAACAAGTAATCTGTGGGTGGATGTCAAGCAAAATCATTATCCTTTTTGATCCTTGAAGTATATCTATCTTAACTTTGGCCAGTGGGAACTCTTTTAAGTTGGTTCCTGTGTTCTTTTGTTACAATCCATTAGCATTTGAAAGTTTCTTTGTATTTTGACACAAGATGGTTCAGGCTCATTTTTATAAATTTCTTATTCCGGACCTGGAATCAGCCATTTCTCAAGGAGCCCTAACACCTGCCATTGGACAATGGTGTTTACAGACCATAATCTGGATGCTAGGACTTCTCAGTTGATTCTTTCAGAAGTTTCTCAAGAAATAATCGATAAATAATGGTAGTTTTAATTCCCCTTTTCAAGTATCTGTAGCTTGTTTTTTCTTTTTGTCTTCTGCATTAGATAAAATTTCTGAAATCACATTTCTGTAGTCCCTTATGCTGTTCCATACTTTGTCTGTGCCTCTAGTGTTTAACCTCAGGTATGAGGTATGATTTCAGTGAGATAATATAATGTTTATTATGTTAATGGTGTATCCTATTCTTAGATTACTAGCATTTATGAAATTACCTCCTTTGAATTATTGAAGTCATAAATTACATTAATAGGTTTTCAGTATACTGATGCATTTCTGAACCCTGGTCAGTTCATGGTGTATCATTCTTTTATTCTACCACTGATTTGCTGTGCTAGAATTTTACTTAGGATCATTTGTTCAGATGCCGTATTGCTCTGGAGAAATATGAGATCCTGCTGTTACTCACCTGGATCACGCCACGTGCCATTGCACTTCCAAGGGTCTGCCCTAGGAACTTCTAATTTAGTATTTGAAACCACTGTTTGTTTCCTTTGTCAAAGAAATTTGGTACACATGGCGTATCTTTTTCACACAGCAGTCATGGAGCAGTTACCTGATACACTTTTTTAAAATTAAACTTTTTATTTTAGTTTTTAATTTGCAGAAAGGGTTAATTTGCAGAAAGGTTCCAAGAATAGTAGAGAATCCTCTATATTTCAGACCTAGGTTCCCCTGTTGTAAACATCTTAAAATATACTATTGTATATTTGTCACAACTAGTGAATTAATATTGATACTGAATCAATATTGAATTTATTGTTACTGAAGTCCCTACTTTGTTCAGATTTTCTTAGTTTTTTTTCTAACACGCTTTTTCTGTTCTAGAATCCCATCCAGTTTACTACATTACATTTAGTCATCATAACTTCTTAGGTTTCTCTTGGGTGTGATGTTTCTCAGACTTGACTTGTTTTTGATGACCTTAACAGTTTTGAGGAGTACTAGTTATATATTTGGTAGAATGTCTTTCAACTTGTTGTGTGTTTGGGGAGAAAAACCCCAGAAGTAAAGTGCCATTCTTGTCACATCATATCAAGAGTATAGGCTATTAAGATGATTTGTTTTGTTTGTTTTTTTGAGACAGGGTCTCATTCTGTCACTTAGGCTGGAGTGCAGTGGCACAGTCACGGCTCACTGCAGCTTCGACCTTCCCAGGCTCTGGTGATCCTCCCACCTTTGTTTCCCCAGTAGCTGGGACTACAAGCACAAGACACCACGGCTAGCTAGTTTTTGTGTTTTTTGCAGAGATGTGGTTTTGCCATGTTGCCAGGGCTGGTCTCGAACTCCTGGGCTCAAGTGATCTTCCCGCCTCAGCCTCCCAAAGTGCTGGGATTACAGACAGTGAGTCACTGTGCTGGCCATGATTTGTCAGTGATGATGCTAATCTTGATACCTGGCTGAGGTAGTACTTGTCCATTTTCTTCACCATAAAATTATACTTCCTCCCCTCTTTTCCATACTGTACTCTTTAGAAGAAAGTTTTACAATGCAGAGCCCACACTTAAGGATCAGGAGGTATGCTCCACTTCTTTGAGAAGGAAATGTCACATAAATTATTTACAGTCCTTTTATATGGCAAATTTGTTTGTTCCCCCCTATTTATTTAATCATTTATATCAGTATGGACTCATGGGTATTTATTTTATACTATGCGTCATAATCCAATAAAACGTGTTTTTTTGCTCAAATTGTTCTGAGTTTAACCATTGGGAACTCTTTCCACTGGCTCTTCTGTTCCTTTGCCATGCTCCCATCATTTGTATTTTAAGCAATTACTTACTTTCTGGCACTACAAAATGCTCTGGGCTCTTTCCCTGTCCCATTCCTAGAATCAACATTTCTCCAAGGAGCCCTGACTGATGTACTTTTGATTGGTCTGGAGGGTGACTACTACCTCTTTGAGGTGCCTCCTGGGACCCTCAAAATATTAACTTTTATACTTTCTGTAGCCTGTATTTTAAGCCAGAATATTCGAAGTACACTGAAGAAATTTGTTGAAAATCTCTGCAACCATTTTTACATTATATACTAGCAAATAAACAATCTTTAATTTCTATAATTAAAGATTTTCCTTTAATTTCTATAATTAAAGATTTTCCTTTAATTTCTATAATTTTCTATAATTTTCCATTTTCCTCAGTGATATTGTTGATTGATTTCTATAATTTTCCATTTTCCTCAGTGATATTGTTGATTGATTTGTAGTTTTCTTTCTTTGCTGCGTTTCAGTATCAGGGTTATACCATTTTTAAAAATTTAATATAATTTTTTTTTTTGAGAGAGTCTCACTCTGTTGCCCAGGCTGGAGTCCAGTGGCACAATCTTGGCTCACTGCAGCCTCCGCCCCCATGGTTCAAGTGATTCTCCTGCTTCAGCCTCCCAAGTAGCTGGGATTATAGGAATGCTTCACCACATCCAGCTAATTTTTGTATTTTTACTAGAGATGGAGTTTCACCATGTTGGCCAGGCTGGTCTCGAACTCCTGACCTCAAGCATTCTGCCCTCCTTGGCCTCCCAGAGTGCTGGGATTACAGATGTGAGCCACGGCACCTGGCCTGTACCATCTTTATGAAGTGAATTATGAAGCTTTCCAACCTTTTTTATTTTGTAGAACAGTTGAAATATCACAACAACATACTAAGTTCTTAGATTGAAACTATTTTTAAATCACAAAGACAGTATATGTTTACTGTATAAAATTTCAAAAATCCCAATAAAAGAAAAAAAAAAGAAAGTTCAGCCATGCTTGTATCATTCCACAGGTTCATATTTTTAAGAACATATTAAATGTTACCTATTTTTCATAATAATGTTAACAACCACAATCAGCAGTTGTTGAGCTCTGTTGTGTGTTGAAAAATCTCTGAACTGAGAGTCAGAAAACCTAGATCCTCATTTATGTTATCCACCTCAAGTTTTGTGGGCCTCCGTCTTCGGTCCTAGAATTGACATCTGATGTCTCTACTGGTTCTAAGTTTGCTTATTTTATTTCACACAAAAATAATCTCATTGCTTTATTTGAAGGATGGCACCAGATTTCATTTCTTATATCATGCTTTGCCTCTTGTCCTCTGTGCCTTGTGCTAGCCTGTGATTGCTCCCTTGTACCCCTTCTGCTGACTTCACATCTGCCCTGCTAGACTCGGCACTGCACGTGCTGGCTGTTGAGGTTCAATGGTAGCGTCCTGGATGTGCCATGTAGTTCAAGGGTAAACGTAGGTCAAACAGATGAACTAAAACACATGCAGTCCAGTATGATTAAAGCAATCTTGTGAAGGTAGTCAACTGTTAGAAACTATTGAACATACTCACATTTTTTAATTCACAGAAAAAACATTTTTGATAGTCATAAAAGTAGTTTAGGATTAAAAACAACTTATATATAACTTTACTTCAAAAGTGCTTTCTTCTATTAATCTCATTTATTTCTGATAAAAATTCTGGAATTAAGTGTTCCCGAGGAAACAGTCTCAGGGAGGTAACATGATTTGTTTAAGGTAACATATTAAATGGCAAATCTACAAATCAAACCAATTCTTGTCTTTTATGTAATACCAGCATTCTTTAACCACATATACTTGCATGTAGAGAAAATATTTCACAAGTTAGATATTTCCCAATTTATGTAGCTCTTTTTGTGTTAAAATGTAGGCATTTGAAGATATATATATATATATATATATAAAAAACCAACACCTCCTGTGATTTGCAATATCAGCATTATTTTGGGGATAATGCTAACAGTATTATATTGATTCTTTGAAAAGTAGCAATGGAGGGCAAAATACGTAAGTACTTTGAATTTTGATAAAAGACAGTGAATGCCACTCAGCCCAGGTTAAAGTATTAGCCCATATTAAAGACTACAATGTTGCAGTGCCTTTGAGTACTACCAGGTGGCGTGAGTGCACCACACAGCTGTTGCTGAAATATTTATGATTTTTGGCATAAACTCCATATAGTTTTTGAACATTAAAATGTATGTTAATGTGAGTTTTAAATGAATGTGAATGTGATCTTACATTACATTGTTACAGTAATGACCAGCTTTGCTGCCTTTTTTTGGACCACTTCTTATATAAAAAGCTACAATACTTTAAGCTTTTGAAACTTTTAAATTTATTGTTAAACATTATTATGATTTCATCGAAGGGAGGTTTAAAAAAGGCAAAATCATGACATTCTCACTATCCTAATGTAAAAACTATTCATTTTTCTCTCCTTACTCCCTCTGTATACATGCATATGTGCATATATTTGTGTATTCATAATCATAATAAAGGTATATTTTATTTTTTGTAAAAAATTCTTCATGTTTGTTTTAATCAGAGTATAAAATGGCTTATTTTATCTATCAAGTCAGTAACCTGGTGGTTGATACATTCTCTTTCCAGAAAACTGGTGATTCACATTATCTAATTGAGAGTTAGTAGTCGGTATTCATATTACTTGAGTTATTTTTAAGAGTGCATTTGTATTTATCTATTTTCTCTAGTTCAAATACAAAATACAAAAATTTACAGTGCTTTGAAAAACAATATATCCTTGCTTTTAAAAATTTATGTATTCATTCCACAAGTATTTATTGCATGCATTTTAAGTGTTAAGCCATTGCCAAGAACAAGATAGACATCATTCTTGCCCTCAAGGGTTTCAATTCAGTGAGAAAAAAATGGGAAAATAAATAGGCTACTATACTTTGATGTCTTGAGGGAAGTGTACAGGGTTATTGAAGCTACAGAAAACCAAACAGATTTCAAAATCCTATTTAGCCTTTTTTCTTCATATAGTTACAGCTCTTTTTTTATTCTTAGTGCTCTCCCTAGAAGATTAATCTTTACCTTATTTAATTGTATTCCGGTATCTAACCTAACCTATCTTCTTTTTTTTTTTTTGAGTCTGAGTTTTGCTCTTGTTGCCCAGGCTGGAGTGCAATGGCGCGATCTCAGCTCACTGCAACCTCCGCCTTCTGGGTTCAAGCGATTCTCCTGCCTCAACCTCCTGAGTAGCTTGGATTACAGGCATGCGCTACCACGACCGGCTAATTTTGTATTTTTAGTAGAGATGGAGTTTCTCCATGTTGGTCAGGCAGGTCTCGAACTCCCGACCTCAGGTGATCTGCCCACCTCAGCCTCCCAAAGTGCTGGGATTACAGGCGTGAGCCACTGTGCCCAGCCTATCTTCTTGTATCAAACATATTCATCTCTAGATAATACCTTTAGCCCATGCCCTTATTCTCTGCAAATTAAAAAGTGTGTTCTTTTGGTCTTGCACTTCCTAAAATATGTCTAAGGAAGACTAGGGTTGTGAACTGTCCCTTGAAAAGTGGAATCTGAGGTCAAATAAATTTGAGAATCATTGCATATTAACCCTACATTTTGAAATTTCAAGATGCTTACTAGCATATTATCTGTTCTAAGAAATACTACCTTAAAAAACCCAATTTACCTCGGCATTTCCTAAACATTTTCAACAGAAAGAGCCTTTAAAAAAAATTCTTCTTAGACTGTGGGACTAGTGTTTTTTGAACACTAGTTTTGAGAAATGTCGAGCTAAATGAATTTTTTAAGTGTTTCCTTCCCTAATGCTGTATTCCAGCTTCCATGAGATATCTGTAGCTTCTTAAAAAATCTTGTTGCAATGATACAAGTCTCATAATTGCATGGTAGAACTTGTTGTAATGATACAAGTCTCATAATTGCATGGTAGAAATTTCTTTAAGCTCTTATGTTTTATCTATTTATTTCTATATTCCAACTTTACTAACACTAATTGAGTTTAATTCTATTAGTGCTACTCATAAGCACCATAATTTCATTTATTTACCAGCTAATGTCATTAGTTCTTTCAGGGAAGGCACTAATGCCCAGAACTTTCAAAGAGCTTCAAACAGTATGTTCCCCTCCCTTTTTTTGTTTCCATGAGTAAGATCAGAGTTTATAATATGTCCCAACTGCTTGCTCTGTGTAGAAAGGAGTTTGAAAAGCTTTCTTTTTAGTGGATTTAATGTTAATAGGAATAACACTGCTCCCTTTTTTTTCACTAAACAATTATATGAAATTATTTTTTCAAATAGCTTTTCTTATTTTTAAGGTAAAGCTTTCCAGTTTGAATTTAGATGACCACGCAAAGAAGAAATTAATTAAACTTGTAGGAGAGCGATACTGCAAGACCACGGATGTGCTTACCATAAAAACAGATAGGTAATGGAAAAACAGTTCAGCCTACTGGTCACATGAGTTTCCCCATTGTCTTTCAATTCCTTGGCAGTCCTTTTTAAAGAAATTTTGTTGAAGACGGGGGAGGGGGTAGCCTTTTCTTATTAAGCAGAGTTCTCTAATTCATATTTTTAATGTCCTCATACTAGCCTACTATTGCCATGATCTTTATGCAGAGGCATGCTTAGCTAATTTAATGTTATTTTTAACCTTGATTTTAATATGTCCATGTATATAAAACTCAAGAGAGATATTAGAAGAAAAAAGTGTGATTTGCTAGTGATTAATGCTTAAGCAGGCTTTTATACATTCAAAGCATATAAAAATCTTATAGTTCAAAAGTAAAATTATTAAATGGTCTACGTGGAATTGATCAAGGCACATTTGTAAATAATCAAAATCTCAGAGCCAGGACAGAGTTTATAAAGGCAATACTAAATTTATCATATATGAATTTATAAATTGGGTCATTTCTATTTGAAGTAAAGAAAGGTTATTGGTATGTTTTCACTAAATGGCTATTTTATTTTTAGAATTATACTTTAGCTATTTCCAAATTATGTCAAAATATAAAAGACCCACTTTTAGAGATAAGTAAGTGGACCAATCTGCTGTCTTCCTGCCCGTCCCTGTTTGAAAGCATTTGGAGTTGTCAGTTTTGATTAGGTCTCATGATCCGCAGTGGTGGGAAGAAGGAGCCTGACACATGCAGAGACTGCAACAGTGTGGAGGCAGAAAAAGCCATGGGGCCATGGTTTGTGATTATTACCATATGGGAGAAAGTAGATTTGAACTATATTAGCAATAGTCCTTTTACTATCTTTAGATAATGTTGGCTTTTCTAGTTCATGCAACTTAAACGCCTTTAAAATGTTATTGTGTGAAATTCTGTGAGTATCCAATAATGTTGCTTTTTTTTTTTTTTTTTTTTTTTAGCTAGTTTTACAAGTCTTAGTGTATGGCTATGTTTTATGGTAATTATTTAGAGTAGAGGACTTAAATAAATGTAAGTACAGAATAAGCAGTATAGTTGAAGTTATTTGTCATATGATGGTTTTATTTGATATTTAAAGAAATTGGAAGTAATTGTATCTTTCTGTGTATTATTTCATTATCCTTAAAGCTCAATGTGTCATCTCATGTATGTAGACGTTTTACCTAATTTTAGGTTATTAGTTTCATTTTAAATACAGCAGCAACAGCACGGCATTGTATAGTGTAACTCACTTTTAAAAGAATCAGTGTAACTCATTTTTAAAAGAATCAGCTCTAGGAAAACCAAGGTTAACATCTATCATCTTTCTATACCTACGTCTTATTTATATTTTTAAATTTTTTTAGAGATTGAGTCACTCACTCTGTCACCCAGGCTGGAGGTCAGGGGCACAGTCATAGCTCACTGAAGCCTTGAACTCCTGGGCTTATGCAGTCTCCTGCCTCAGTTTCCCAAGTAGCTATGACTACAAGTGTGCAGCACCATGCTTGGCTAATTTTTTAATTTTTGTAGAAACAGGGTTTTGCTGTGTTGACCAGGCTGGTCTCAAACTCCTAGTCTCAAGCAACCCTCCCACCTCGCCCTCTGGGATTACAGGCATGAGCTACCATGCCCAGCCCTATGTCTACTTTGTAGGTGAACTCATCAGATATATTCATGCTATTTGGCAGATTCTTGGCACTGAGATGGTGAAGGGAACTTGGATTGGACACAATCATAGTAAAAGTAGCGTAAAGCTATTGTCATATACAAATAACTCCATTACTAATGAAAACAAAGAGATACTTGAAATAAAGTTATAATAACACCAATATTTAGCTTCCTCAAGTAATGAACTACAAAGACTATTTTTATTCCAAAAACAGTTTTCCTAAAGCAGAGAAGGAATATCTGAAAGCATTGTCTTCTGTATTTAGTATATTGCGTATTTTGCAAATTATTCTGTATACTGAGTTTTTAGAATTTTGACTTCTCCCGCTTTCTCTTTAATAGGTGCCCTTTAAGGAGGCAGAACCGTGATTATGCAGTGTATCTACTAACAGTGTTATACCATGAGTCTTGGGTAAGTGTGTGTGAATATTTAATTATTTTGTCAGTGTAATTTAGATGATTATAACCTTTCAAAATACTCTGTGTGGCAAGTACTCAGTTGAGTATTTTGTGAACTGCTACATAATCTAAGTATGTATGAAATGTCATGGGTAGCTTCTACTGACTTTAAAAGTGAAGTAGGATTTGAAATACGATTATTCGGTTCATCTCAGGACCTTGCTGAAATCATATTCCTAAAATGCCTTGAAACTTCAGAGTTTTTGACTTGGGGTTTTTTTTTTTTTTTTTTTTTTGACTTTGGGTGAAAGTTGTTAGCTATGAAGAGAATAATAATTATTGTATAATTTGAGAATTTATAATTCATCCTCTTTAAATTGCAGAGCAAAACTTTATAGAAAGGTATTTTAAATGTTTATTGGAATTTTTAGTGAACACATAACATTTTGTGTGAACATTTGACTGTTATACATTAGGGACAACTAAGGGCAGTTAATTATAGCTTGAGTATTCTTTATCCAAAATGCTTGGGACCAGAAGTGTTTCAGATTTTAGGTTTTTTCAGGTTTTGGAATATTTGCATATTAATGTATAATGAGATACCTTGAGGATGGGACCCACGTCTAAACAGGAAATTCATTTATGTTTCATATACACTTTATACACATAGCCTAAAGGTAATTTTATACAATATCTTCAGTAATTGTGTGCATGAAACAAAATTTGACCATGCTCCATCACATGAGATCGGATGTAAATTTTCCATGTGTGAGTCATATCCGTGTTCAAAAAGTTTTGGATTTCCAAGCATTTCAGATTTTGGATTTTCAGATTAGGAATGCTAACTGTATTTAAATAGTATTAAAAATACTCGAGTCTGAATGTATGGAGTTTTCATATAAGTATATATATTTATAAGGAAGATTTCACTATGTCTGAGCAACAGCTCATCTGATTTGAAGTTGGTAGCTAATATGTTTAGGTAACTCAAAGTTTGAAATAGTAATTTTTAAAATTAAAATAATTTTAGGTATGCATTTGAATTAAATTTTTTGTGCCTTACCCAACACAGGGGAACTCAATAGCATTTCATACTAGGAATATTCAAAGGAGTAAAGATAGCTGGAGAAAGGGGTCATGTTCTTTAGAAAGGACTTCATATGTCAATGTCTACAGAAACAGTGAAAAAAGGAAAAAGTAAAAATTGAAAAAGATAAATAAAAGTTTTCATATGGAAGAGGGTTTACATTTGTTTTTAATGACTCTTAGAGATACAACAAGGTAGAAACAATAGTAAGACAGAGACAGACTTCAGTTTACTAAGTGAGAACTTTTTTTTTTTTTTTAAGTCTTGCTCTGTTGCCCAGGCTAGAGTGCAGTGGTATGATCTCAGCTCACTGCAACCTCCGCCTCCCAGGCTCAAGTGATTCTTCTGCCTCAGCCTCCTGAGTAGCTGGGACCACAGTCATGCACCACTACCGCCTGGCTAATTTTTGTACTTTTAGTAGAGACGAGGTTTTGCCATTTTGGCCAGGCTGGTCTCGAACTCCTGACCTCAGGTGATCCACCGACCTCGGCCTCCCAAAGTGCTGGGATTATAGGTGTGAGCCACCATGCCCAGCCCTCCCAAGGGGGAACTTTCTAAGAGAGCCACCATAAGATGCAATGAGCTACTTCAACAGGTAGAAGACATTCTGTCCATTGGCCACTTAGTGAAGATAGGCAAAAAATGTATGCTCCCTGAATAGGTAGTTAAATTCCATGGCCTTTGGAACCTCCTTTCAGCCCGAGTTACTGTGATTCTGTGAGTACATGCAGCTGTTCTCTAAACTGCTCACAGCTCTTCCTTCATGTTATGATAAAAGAGTTTTAACACAAGAGGATGAATGGAAAGTGACAGAAAAAAAACTTGGGAGATTAGTAAATACAAAAATTAGCTGGTAAGCTCTTCTCTTCTTTACAATTATTTCCATTACCATAATTTATCTGGATTTTCTAGTTCTGGCTTTAGGAGCAACATCAGAATAGCAGTTAATCTCTCTTTCCTAACAATTGATTTTAGAAATGCCGTTGCCTTAAGATAATTAAGTTTCCTTTTGCACCAGCAACAGGGCTGAAATAGCTACAGTTTTATGGCTGTTGCTGCTTAAAGAGTTAATAACGAACAATAAATACAACCCGTTTTGACTCTCTTATTTTGCCAGTATCTTATAAAATGAATTTGCCCCGAAGGAAAGGATAGGCATAAATTCAGTGGAAGCTGATTTATGGGATTCTTTCTGTGGTTCCGTGACTTAGAATCCAAACAGGGTTGCCTTCTGGATTCACACAGAAGCCTTTGATCTTTAATGCTAATTACTTTGATGCCAGAATAAGTAGCCACATCCAACTGTCCAAACAAGCATACTTGAAGAATTCTATATTAACATTGTTTCTTGGTCCTTTCTAAACAAGTACCATCAGTGAAGAAGATTTTGAATACAGATGAGCTGTGAAATTTTGCAGAGCTGCTAGAAAAAAATTTTTATTTAATTGAAATTCATTTTCTCTCACCAACATGGAATTCATACTTGAAATTGATGTTATCACCTGTTATTTAATCAAATAAGAGAGCCTGTTTTTAATCCATTGCTTGATTTTTTATAGGCTAGCGTCTGAGCATTTAATATCCAAATACATGCTTCCCTCGGCTTTTTCTTTTTTTTCTTTGAGACAGGGTCTTGCTTTGTTGCCCGTGCTGGAGTGCAGTGGTATGATCATGGCTCACTGCAACCTTGGCCTCGTGGGTTCAAGTGGCCCTCCCACCTCTGCCTCCTGAAGAGTTGGGACTAAAGGTACACGCCACCATGCCCAGTTAATTTTTGCATTTTTTTTTGTAGAGACGGGATTTCACTGTGTTGCCCAGGTTGGTCTTGAACTCATAGGCTCAGGCAATCCATTCACCTTGGCCTCCCAAAGTGTTGGGATTATAGGCATGAGCCACTGTGCCCTGCCTTCCCTTGGCTTTTTAACCTTCCCCTAGAGGTTACCTCTAAGTAGCACTGAGGGGAAAGTAGCTGGTATTTTTATGTAGCTTGTAGTACTGAAATCCCTCTGGAGAAATGATCATCTAGACTCTGGTAGAAGGATATTACTGTTATATACTATTCAAAACAGTTTACTATAGAAGTGTCAAAGTAGACTTCAGTAAACAGACATCACAAAGCGTAAGCTTCAGGCATAAAGGCTTAGTAATACCTCAAAGAATAATTATTTCAGTGCTGGGAAGGTTAGATAAGAGTCGCATATTCACTGGACCATGCATTTATCCTTCAGCAGTTTAAAGAAGCAAGGAGGCTGGGAGCACTTTCGGAGGCCGAAGCAGGCAGATTGCCCAAGCTCAGGAGTTCGATACCAGCCTAGGCAACATGAGGAAACCCTGTCACTACTAAAAATACAAAAAATTAGCCTAGTGTGGTGGTGGGTGCCTCTAGTCCTAGCTACTCGGGAGACTGAGGCATGATAATCGCTTGAACCTGGGAGTCGGAGGTTGCAGTGAGCCAGATCGCACCACTGCACTCAGTCTGGGTGACAGAGTGAGACTGTCTCAAAAAATAATAATAATAATAATTTAAAAATAAATTAAGAAGCAAGGAGAGTTGTAGAGATTTGGTTTCCTATTTTAATATTACATATTGTTAGCATTGGAATACATTTATAACCCTTGGGGCCAGACAGACATGGATTTGAATTCCAGGGCCATTACTTAGTACCTGTGTAATAGTCAGCCTCTGACTATTTAATCTCTGAGGTTCAGTTTTTTTCCTAAGGATTTTTGGATGGATCAGGGAGAATTCGCATAAAGTGTCTGACAAATAGTGGGCTCACCATAAGCGTCTGTAAATATTGTTAATATTAATAATAAAATAAGGAAATTTTTTTCTTAGAATTTTAAATTCATGGTTTCCCAATTTCTGTTAATATATACAGTTTACATTTAATTTGGCGGAGTTTGTACAAGTAAAGTCAGATCTATACTCTTCAGGATGTGTATCCTACTCACAATTCGACGTAATTGATGATAACACAACTTCCTTCATTTTAACGTTTTAGTGATTTTTTAAAAATTGAAACCTTCCGTAAATGATTGGGTTAAGAAATGATTGAATCATTTTGCAAAGTGACTTACACAAAAGATAAGCACAAATACTGGGAAAGAGAAAAAAACACTTGCTTTAGAAAAGTTAGAGATCTGAAATCAAATTTCAGAGATTCATGGATGATGCTGATATTGAATTACTAATGGTTGCTTTTTTACATTTTAAAACTTCAGCTATATCATTTGGATTTCATGATAGTCTTATTGCCAGAACTGTATCTAGCTTTGTAATAAAATGGTTCTGAAAAGTCATGTAACAAGTATTTCTAATTTAGTCAAGCAGTGTTGCACTCCTGTAGTCCCAGTTTCTCTGGAGGCTGGGGCAGGAGGATCTGTTGAGCCCAGGAATTCGAGTCCATCTTGGGCAAGTAGCAAGATCCCCCACCTCTAAAAATAAAAATTAAAAAAGTCTAAGTTGGAGAATTTTATACTTACTAAGAGTTCATTTTAAAGGGGACATTATTACAGATACTTCTGATAAAAATGAATACTTTTGCAGAGCCATAATCACCACTTAATCTGTCAGATGTATGAGTTCATTTTGATTGTGTATGCCTACACACCTGCATTTCCACTTGAGAATGCTTGAGCAATGTTTGTTATGTTGTTGTTCTCTTTTTGCATTCAACAACTATTTAGTTCTTGTGTACAAGATATGTTGCTAGGTGCCACTATCAAAATGAATGACCCCCTGCCTTAGGTACCTTGATTTCTGGAGGGAATCCGTTGGTTATAATATAATCTGTTGAGTTTAATGGAAGTAGGAACACAGTGCTGTGAGAGCCACAGACAAGGGTTAACTCTCCCTGAAAACATCATGGGAATGATGATGGGTTTTAGAAGATGAATAGAAGTACGCAGTACAGAGTGGGTGAAGAACTTTCTAAGCCTTGTGAGTTTAAAGAGCAGGCAGAAGTTTGGTGTAGCAAGGGTATGGAACTGACAGGGCCAAGAAAGGAGGTGAAGCTGGCAGTAAGTCAGAGACAGGCTGTGAAGCTCGTCCTAGTGCTTATTTGCAAAATGTAGATTTGTAACCAGAGGGCAACATTGAGCTGATACAGTATTTTACTAGTCATTTGAAAAAGTACTTCTCACTATTTTTGTTTTATTTTCTTTTGGGGGCTTGTGTGTGTGTGTTTTACTAGACAATTTTAGAAGTTTATTTTCTCTTTGGAGACTGAGTTTTGCTTTATCATCCAGGCTGGAGTGCAGTAGCGCAATCATAGCTCACTGCATGCAGCCTCTACCTCCCAGGCTCAAACGATCCTCCCACCTCAGCCTCCCAAATAGCTGGGACCACAGGCAAGTGTCACCATGCGGAGCTAATTTTTTTATTTTTTGTAGAGATGAAGTCTCGCTCTGTTCACCACACTGTTCTCGAACTCCTGGGCTCAGGTGATCCTCCTGCCTCTGCCTCCCAAAGTGCTGGAATTACAAGCGTGAGCCACCACATCTGGCCCCCTCTGAGTGTTTCACTGTTCATGAAACAGTAAACCATCCTGTGTCAAATGTCAAGTGCATGTTCGTTAAAAATGTTGCCCAGCAAATGTTGGCTGGGCACGGTGGCTCACGCCTATAATCCTAGCACTTTGGGAGGCTGAGGCAGGTGGATCACCTGAGGTCAGGAGTTTGAGACCAACCTGGCCAACATGGTGAAACCCTGTCTCTACTAAAAATACAAAAATTAGCTGGGTGTGGTGGTGGGCACCTGTAATCCCAGCTACTTGGGAGGCTAAGGCAGGAGAATGGCTTGAACCCAGGAGGTGGAGGTTGCAGTGAGCCGAGATGGCACCACTGCACTCCAGCCTGGGCAACAAGAGTGAAACTCTGCCTCAAAATAAATAAAGAAATAAATAAATAAATAAATAAATAAACAAACGGCAAATGTTTATGAATTGTCTATTTGCTTTGGATATGAAGGTTAATAAATCATGGGAAAACCATTGTCTCCGATTGAAGAACACTCTAGTGGGAGCAAGGAGGTATAATAATAAATATCACAAAAGTGTTAAGATTATCTTAGTTTGAGCTATCATAACAAATTACCATAGATTGAATGGCTTAAACGACAGAAATTTATTTCTCACAGTTCCAGAGGCTGAGGAGTTGATCAGGGTGCCAGGATGGTTGGATTAGGGTAAGGGCCCTTCTCCTGGTTTGCATATGGCTATCGTCTTACTGTGTCCTCACTTGGTGGAGAACAGAGAGAGAGGAAGGAAATTCTCTCCTGTCTCTGTCTTATTGAGGATTGGAATTCCAATATCTGAATTTGGTGGGGGGACACAAACATTTGGTCGGTAGCACAGGTTGTATAATTTACCATTTCATGTTTAATTCTTCTCTACTTCTTCATTTCTTATGTATCTTTCAAGACCTCGACCTGCTTTGAGGCCGTTAGTGTTTGTCTGACTTCTGCTTTGTATAGATAGCAAGTTACTCTGTTTTATTTTATTTTCTATGCTGGTCAGTGGAACACCTGACTGCAGTTAGTTGTCTTAGTCACGGATTGTTCCATGTATGTTTTCTTTTTCTAACTTTAGGGCCTCATTAGCAGGGATCTGACCTATTGTACTTTGTACTTCAAACTATCTAGGTCAGTGCTAGGTAAGAATACTAAATGTTTCATAGCAACTGTTGAGGCTGGGCGCGCTGGCTCATGCCTGTAATCTGAGCAGTATAGGAGGCCGAGGCAGGCAGATCACTTGAGGCCTGGAGTTCGAGATCAGCCTGGCCAACACAGCAAAACTTCATCTCTACTAAAAATACAAAAAACAATTAGGAAGTGTTTTAAAAGGTATTCGAATTCTACATTACTTTGTAAGTTCTCCACAAATACTTGCTTCTGTGAGTTCAGTTCATGATGCAAATTTACAGTCAGCAATGTTAATAGAATCTACATTCTAAAAAAGAACTGGCTCTTCCTGGCAAGATGCATCTCTTTAACATGAAGCGTATGTTTTTATTTAACACTTTATGCATAAACTTACTAATGTTACAGTGTTTGTTAAACAACTAACTATATGCATGCATTGAATTCCCGTGAGTCCGAGCATTAGTGGTTGGCCAGTAATGGTAAAGAATAACTACATGCCACAGTTTTACTTGATTTCAGACAAATACATCTGGCCTTTGTTCTAAAAAGTGGACCTGTGATGTTGCTGTGAGGGTCTCTGTCTCTGACTTTCTTTTTTTTTTTTTTTTTAACTCTGTGCTGCTTCAGTGATCACTTCGCATTAACATAAAAAAGACACCAGAAAGGGGGTTGAAGTAATTGTTCCATCTCTCCCCGACAACACACAGTGAGGTGGGGTCTCACTCTGTCGCCTAGACTGGAGTGCAGTGGTGTGATCTTGGCTCACCGCAGCCTCTGCCTCCCAGGCTCAAGTGATCCTCCCCCCTCAGCCTCCCGAGTAAGACTACAGGTGTGTCACCATGCCCAGCATGTTCCGTCTTTTAAAAGTGCTTCAAAATACTTCTTCTTTTTCTTTTTTTTTAAACACAAAGCATTTAGTGCAGCCATCCATTTTAAATTAGGGCTAACTTTGAAGGTCAGGAATCAAACAGCTTATCTTATTCTATAGCCTTTTCATTTTATCCACTGAGAAATTAAGATTTAGAGGAAAGGTCAGGTACTTTGCCCAAGGTTACAGAACTTTTTAGTGGAGGAACTCAGACCTGAACTGCAGCTTCAGCGTACCATATTCTTTCCATGGTATCATATTATTTAGTTTTATTTAACTTTGACTTTCAAAATGTTATGAAATAAGAGATGAAATCAAATCTGACTTTAACTGCTAGTTTAGTCTCCTTTCAAAATGAACAACTGACTAACTGAAAATTCATCTATCTCCATAACCTGTTTTCAGCTGGGGGTTGTGTCAGTGCCACCTGAGAAGCTTTTGTAACTACAGCTGCTGGGGCCCTGCAGAATCAGAATCTCTAGCTGTAAGACCCAGGTTTTTATACAGTTTTAAAAGCTCCACAGGTGATTCTGGTGCTGAGCCCTGATTGTGAATAATTTCTCCAGTCTTTGAATGTTGTAAATAAGGAAACTGATTAAGTTGGCTTGTCTTTTTTAAGACAGTTTTTGCACGTGTAAGTTTGAGTATCCCTAATTTGAAAATCTGGTATCTGAAATGCTCCAAAATCTGCAACTTTTTGAGCACCGACAGGATGCTCAGAAGAGCATTTCACATTTCAGATTTTCGGATTAGGAATGCTCAACCAGTCAGTATAATGCAGATTCTAAAATCCTTTAAAAAATCGAAATCTGTAACACTTCTGATCCTAAGCATTTTGGATAAGGGATACTCAACCTATATCTCATGTCAGAGCTTGAGGGTAAAGGGTGGTAATTAGAATGAAAGGGGCAGGCAAGAAAATGGAGGGATTTTTCTGTTGTACATAAATAGGAATTTAGACTTGATGTGGTAGACAATAAGCAGTGTTCTAGAGCCCTGAGTAGGATGGTGCTACACAGAAGGTGACAATCTCGTAACTCTTTGCCTTCAGGCAGGACTTCATTTTATTATATACTTAAAAGACCTTTCTGCTCACATTCTGCTTCCCCACCCAGTGGCTGAAGTCATACATTTGAGAGTTACAGTCTTCTTCCCTCTCTTATGATACCAAATAAGTTACCAGGTCTTTCAGT
Organism: Papio anubis; assembly: GCF_008728515.1. Taxonomy (NCBI): domain Eukaryota; kingdom Metazoa; phylum Chordata; class Mammalia; order Primates; family Cercopithecidae; genus Papio; species Papio anubis. The sequence continues at coordinate 26,659,107 of NC_044984.1, forward strand.
TTCACTTTTAAATATTGGTTAAAACCGTTTCCCCCTTTTTATCCCTACCGCTACACTCTAGTATAAGTTTTCATCATCATTTACCTGAAAACTACAATAGGCTTCTAATTGATTTCCTTGTCTCATCCACCTTCTATATTACTGTTAGAGTAATTGTTCAAAAAAACAAATCTCTTGCACCATAGTCCTTTACAAAATCCTTCAGTGGTTTCCCATTACTTAGGATAATGTCTGAACTCCTTAGCATGCCATTCACAGCAATTTGCCACCTCATTACCAGCACTCAGGAAATATACATTATATAGCCTATACCTTAGACATAATGAACATAATATGTTCTTTCATAACTTTGCATATGTTATTCTCTTTGCTTATAATTCTTTTTTCAAATTGATCAGCCTTGCAAATTCATATGAATCTTTTAATACACGTCAAATGTAACCTCTCTGTTTCCTGCCTATCCCTTTTCCCTCCTCTAGCTAGCATTCCTTTTATTACTTTTCTGGTAATTGCCTGTACACGTGTCTGCTCACCCCATTAGACTGTGAGATCACAGAGGTATAAGGAGTGTATATTCATTCATCTTTGTATTTTCAGCATCTAGTACAGTGTCTGGCAAATTTGCATTCAGTAAATGTTTTTTAAAACTTAATTGAATTCCTTGACATAGTTAAAAATTTAGCTTTGGTAGCCGAAAGAATTGACAGTAATTCTTTTCTCACTTTTTATGAATATTTGCCTCTTCGTATTTTTTATGATTTTCAAATTGCTTGGGATTTTAAAAAATGGTTAAACTGTTTTCTCTCATACAGCACAAGGCCTTACTTGTAATCATGAGAAGTGGAATATTACTATGATTCATGTCCTAGGCAAAGAGAGTTGTAAATAAGAAGGTAGGAGGTGACAGCCTTGTGTATTCAGTGGAGCAGATATTTCTTTGCCTTCTGTTACAGCAGAATACACTGACCCTTGCATGAATTAGCTATTATGTTTTTCTTTGTATTAAATTCATACAAGGAAAAAAAAAAGATGATAGGTTCCAGTTATGTTACTATATTTTTTTGTTACTTCTTTTATCATGCCTGGAGGTTCCTTAGAACATGTTGTTCTAACACTAACAAGCAGTGTGGTTTTGGGCAAATTATTTGGTTGCTCTGGGCTTCAGCTTCCTGATCTGTAAAACAGATGATAATAGTACTAACTCACTCCTAGGTTTATTGTGAGAATCAAATGAGTTAATATCTGTAAGGCACTTAGAATAGTGCCTGGCATGGAGTGAGTGTTCCAACAGCTTTTCAGCCTCAGCCCATGCCACTTCCTTCTCATTGGCCTTCATTCATTTCCTTGATTGTGTTAACCGGCTTCAAGGCCTTTGTGGATGCTTCTCCTCTACTGGGATCACAGTATTCATCTGACAGGCTCACCGTCAACTTCAGGTCTCTCGTTAGACTGAACGTTCCCAGAGAACACTATGCCTGGTAGAGTAGTTGTGCAAGAAATATTTATTGAATGGATGAGTAAATAAATAATCGAGCCAACTGGAAAAGAGAACAGGATAACATGGAATGGAAAGTTGCTTCTTCAGGGGTTGGGGTCAGGGCAGATTCTCTCATTGCAGGCAGGAAGGAAAGGAAAAGGGGTGTATGTGTGTGTGTGTGTGTGTGTGTGTGTGTGTGTGTGTGTGTTACATATACTTATAAATTAAATGGTGAAATTGTAACTATTTAATGGTCAAAGCATTAAAATAGGAGTTGACAAATTAATTGATTTGCCTAAGTAGTGATCAATTTGAGCTTAAAATGGTATTGTTAATTGCCCCCAGTAATTTGAATATGCTGTTGTTTGTGCTTTAAAATTAGTATATATTTTAAAATTAGTATATAGTATAAAATAACTACACTTCAATAAAATAAACTTTGTGTGTGTGACAAGGTCTGGCCCAGTCACCCGGGCTGGAGTGCAGTGGTGTGATCTTGGCTCACAGCAACCTCTGCCTCCCAGGCTCAAGAGGTAGGGAAATGTGGGTTTGAAACCCACTCCTCTTTAAAGTTGTATTATTAACAACAACATTTATGTAATGTTTACTATGAGCCAGATCCTCTAAGTACATAGATATTCCTTACCTCTTTTAACCTTCAGAACAGCCCTGTGAAGTCAGTTCTTACAGAGATACAAGTTCAAGGAACTCACCTATTACAATAATAAATGATGAAAGTTAAGATTTAAACAGGTCTGGGAGATACCAAAGCTCACAGTAAATACCATCTTATACTAACTTCCTGGGTGACCTTGAGCAAAACTTAGCTGCCTCAGCCCTGCATCTGTAATTTAGAAACCCAAAAAGCTTTAGAAATTGTTAGTCTTTCCATAACTTATTTGGTGACACACATGTGACCTGAATAGATGAGAGGCTATTTATATTTTTTGTTCATTCCATTTAGTGTAAATATTCATATATGTTGCATTAAAAATTACGTGTTGGATTAGGTGATGCTGCTATAGACCTCCCTCTAGAGGTGTTAAAAAGTATATGCTATACGCACCATAATTCACTTTCTAAAATACAAAAATTTCTGAATTCTCCCAATAGATTGTGGACCTCTGTTTAACTTCCATAATACTCAGTTTTCTTACCTATGTAATTCTTAAAATTTATCCCAGTACATCTTAACAAGAATTATATGTAATAGTATACGTAAGCATTTAAGATACCTGATATATAATTAAATATTCAGTTTGTTGGGATTGTTACTGTCATTATCTTGGAATTTTTATTCAGCTGTGCAGAGTTTGGATCCTAAAGCTAGACCATGTAGAAAATGTGAATTTGGCTGGGCACAGTGACTCACACCTGTAATCCTAACATTTTGGGAGGCCGAAGCAGGTGGATCACTTGAGCCCAGGAGTTTGAGAACAGCTTGGGCAACATGGCAAAACCCCATCTCTACAAAAAAATGCAAACATTAGCAGGGCATGGTGGTACTCTCTGATAGTCCCAGCTACTCCAGAGGCTGAGGCAAGGGGATCGCATGAGCTCAGGAAGTTAAGGCTGCAGTAAGCCAAGATAGCGCCACTGCGCTCCAGCCTAAGTGACAGAGGGAGACCCTGTCTCAAAAAAGAAAAAAGAAGGCCAGGCGCCGTGGCTCATGCCTGTAATCCCAGCACTTTGGGAGGCCAAGGCTGGTGGATCACCTGAGGTCAGGAATTCAAGACCAGCCTGGCCAACATGGTGAAACCCAATCTCTACTAAAAATACAAAAATTAGCCGGGTGTGGTAGTGGGCACCTATAGTCCCTGCTACAAGAGTGAGAGAGAGAGAGAGAGAGAGAAAAAGGAAAAGGTGAATTTTGTTTTGTTTAGTTTGCAACTGAGACTGAACACTGCATTGTTTTCAGTACAGGATAAGAAGCCAGGCCTTTTACAGAATGTAGTTTGTTTTCCTTACTAGTGACTTTAAACCTTAGTGATTTTCTCCCATAAATGTACATTATTCCGTAGTACAGGGTTTCCTATCCTTTTTGTCAGATCCCGGGGTCCAGGTCCAGCCCATGCTGAAGTCGGAGGGGTGTGGGTGGATGAGCAGAAAGAACACTTGGGGGGCTGTAGGCAGGTGAAAGACAGTTTTATTCAGCAGCAGCTCAAATTAACAGCTTTCTTACACTAGCTCTCTTATGAACAGCTTTTCTTACACTGTCCACCTTTATCTCAGCGGTTTGCTCCAACTGTGTGGCTCCCGCAACCGCCATGCCTGCAGCTTCACGGAAGGCTCTCCCCTGCCTTCAGGGTCAGCAGCTTAACCCTTTATCTGGGCATGAGCAAGCCGAGCTGTGTCCTGGCTCCCTCCTGTCCAGACGGACAGCTTTGGCTCTCTCTCTCTTTCTCTGGGCACCAGTGCCTACACAAGAGCCATGTTGAGCCAAGCTGAGTCCCAAGAGCGCCTGTACAACGGTAGCAGGGCAATTATACCTTTTACAGACAACAGTGGCTCAGAGCCGAGGATGAACTTACACAAACAGGTTATATAACAAGTGGGGGTGTGCACCTGCACGCCAGACTCACTGTCATGCAGGCCTGGATATCCACCTTGGCCTGCCTCCATGTACCTGTTCATGTGAATACACACTTAGAAAATTATTTACTGGCCAGGTGCGGTGGCTTCCACCCTGTAATCCCAGCACCCTGAGAGGCTGGGGCAGGAGGATTGCTCTAGGCCAGGAGTTTAAGACCAGCCTTAGGCAACATAGCAAGACCCTGTCTCTACAAAAAAAAAAAAAAAATTAAAATTAGCTGGGCATGGTGGCGTGCACCTGTAATCATAGTGCAGCTAATCAGAAGGCTGAGGCAGGAGTGTCCTTTGAGCACAGGAGTTGAGGTTGGCGGTAGGTAAGCTTTGATCACATCTGAGATGAATGAAGGAGGAGGGTGCTTCATTCTGCTGCCAGTATTTGAGGCTCACCTGGCTACAAGGGCTGAGGGAATCAATATCTTGGCACACCTATAATACATCTTGGCAAACCAGTGTATAATTATATATACCAAATGTAAGGGGAAGAGACATGAAATATGGGAATTATTAGTGGATTTACTTTAATTCCTCTGCGTAAGCATCTATTTTGAAGCGTTAAGAAAATTCAGATAAAATGTGTGAAACTTAAAAATACTAAATAGTTAAGTCTCTTAATTGCCTGTCTTCTAGCAGTCAGGCAGTTGAGTCAGGAATGAGATGGAGTGACTGTTTTACTTAACGCTTTATAAAATGTATTTGTCAGTTTGTTAGATTAAGTATATTTTACCCTGTAAGTTTGAATTGTGAAAAAACTATGACATTGTCTTGAAACATCTAAAACATTTAAAACATCTAAAACATCTAAAACATTTCTAAGAGTAGATAGAACCAATAATGTATTTAATTTATACAATAATGTATAAATTAAACCAATAATTTATTTTTTAAGGGGTTGACATTTATTCCTTTCTCAAGTATTACAGTAAAAATTAGGTGAAGTAGGATAATTTTGCCAATTTTTTTTAATGGACACATTCAGAGTTTGTTAGAAATTATTTGCAGCAGAGTTGTGGGGGAGAGGCATAACAAGTTGTTTCAGGCTGGTCTGAAGGTAGTTATCTCAGTTGATTGTTCACAGTCAGTTACAGGTTGAATTCCTTGTTCTGCTCTTACCCCGTTCTCACTACTCGACTAGCCTAAAAAATAATAATAAAATAAAAAGAAGTTGTTTCACATTTCCCTGCCAAGCCTAAAACCTCCTGACCAGATTTTCTTTTAAAAAGGACACAGAGTTGGTTCTCAACTGGATATGTCTAGAACATACACTGAGACGCTGTCCACAGCCATAAATTCGTTATAGGGAGGTGGGGCAAACATGCAGGAATTGTAAGTGCAAATATACCCCACATGGCTTAGGAATTTGGGGGCCAGGGAAGACATCCTGCATCTTACTGGTTTCCCTTGAAGGAACGGTACCCAGTTTGAAGGATTCAAAGGAGAATTTGTTCTCCTAAGTCTCTTGCTTTCACCTCGGTGATCTGAGCAGGGTTTGCCGACTCTGTGTTGTCCCCAGTGGCCTGTTTGTGATCGGTGGGGCTCCTCTTTTTTTTTGAGACAGAGTCTCGCTCTGTCACCCAGGCTGGAGTGCAGTGACCGGATCTCAGCTCACTGCAAGCTCCGCCTCCCGGGTTCACGCCATTCTCCTGCCTCAGCCTCCTGAGTAACTAGGACTACAGGCGCCCGCCACCTCGCCCGGCTAGTTTTTTGTATTTTTTTTTGGTAGAGACGGGGTTTCACCATGTTAGTCAGGCTGGTCTCGATCTCCTGACCTCGTGATCCGCCCGTCTCGGCCTCCCTAAGTGCTGGGATTACAGGCGTGAGCCACCGCGCCCGGCCTGGGGCTCCTCTTTACCCTTGGAGGAACACATCTCCAATGCTTTCTTTTCTTTTCATAGGCACTTGTAGTGGGGATGGGGGTGGGAGGGTGGCACAGGTGGAAACCTTACCTGCTGCTTGGTGCCCACTCAGCTCTGCAGAGCCTTGGAGCTGTCTACTCAAGCTGGGATCTCTTTGAAGGGGATTTTCCAGAGGTAGAATAGTATTTCTGATAGCCTCACAAATATACTCGTCTTTTAATATTTTGCCACCTTTAAAAGTTGTTATTCAGAATAGTAGATGATTCCATAGCAGCCTGTGGCTCAGAATATTGTTATGTGTTAATTTGGAAGAAATGTGACTAGTATTCAGCACTTCTTTGAACAGGGTATATTACTTAGTAGCTGTGTTGCTTGATTTTCACAGACTGTTACATCTCCATTTAAATCATAAATCTGAATTATGCTGTATTACTGTAAAGCCTACCAGTGTTCCCTAGAATAGCATGGTAATAATTTTTTTAAGGAAAAACAAGTAGTAACAAAACATTGTTCACATTATAGGAACAGAAAGATAATAACAAAATAAAAGTCCAGGATAGGCTGGGCACGGTGGCTCATGCCTGTAATCCCTACACTTCAGGAAGCCAAAGTAGGCGGATCATTTGAAGTCGGGAGTTTGAGACCAGCCTGGAAAACATGGTGAAACTCCATCTCTACTAAAAATACAAAAATCAGCTGGATGTAGTGGCGGGCGCCTGTAATTCCAGCTACTCAGGAGGCTGAGGCAGGAGAATTGCTTGAACCCGGGAGGCGGAAGTTGCAGTGAGCCAAGATCGCCCCACTGTACTCCAGCCTGGGCAAGAGAGTGAGACTCTGTCTTGGGGGGCTGGGGAGTAGAAAATTCCAGGATATATGAAGTCATTATTACTAAAAACCATGTATTATGTACATCATATTCTTAATTGTATTATAATAATTAGTCTTCCTCATCATCCCGCAAGTATATCACAGAGATAAATACAATCTCAGCTCTCATTATTTTTAATAATGATCTCCTTGGTACTAAAGAAGTTGAAGATTACAACTCAGACATGCCAAATGTTGGGCCAGGCGCAGTGGCTCGCCCCTGCAATCCCAGGACTTTACGAGGCCATGGCAGAATAATCACTTGAGCCCAGGAGTTCAAGACCAGCCTGGGCAACATGGCAAAACCCCATCTCTACAAAAAATACAAACATTAGTGGGGCATGGTGGTGGGCGCCTGTAGTCCCAGCTACTCAGGAGCCTGAGGGGGGAGAATCACCTGAGACTGCGAGGTTGAGGCTGCTGTGAGCTGTGATTGTGCCACTGCACTCCAGCCTGGGTGACAGAGTGAGACCCATCTCAAAAAAAAAAAAAAAAAGTGAAATGTTGATGTTTTAGGGTTTAGAGAATAGCTGCAAAAAGTTATTTTCTATATCTGCTGGAAAACAGCATATCTTTATAAGTACAGTTTGTAAGGCAGACACATTGTAATTATGTGGATAGAGTAGCGAGTGGTAACAGAGCTTGACAGACCAGTGTTCACGTGACAGAGTGTGCAGCCCTCAAGCGCAGGTGCAGGTGGCCAACAGTGCTGGGTTAAGGGGCCAAAGTGCACAGACAAGGCATTGGCCAGGACTCTTCACATTTTGCAAACTTCTCTTTCCTTAACAAGGAAAAAAAAGAAAAAGAAAGAAACAAACTTGTGATATTTCTCAGAATTCAGAACTCATTTTTTGTTTTGTTTCAGAAAACTGAAGAATGGGAAAAAAGTAAGACTGAAGCAGACATGGAAGAGTATATATGGGAAAACAGTTCATCAGAAAGAACTATCCTGGAAACGCTTCTCCAGATGAAAGCTGCTGAGAAAAATATGGAAATAAATAAAGAAGAGCTCCTTGGTACTAAAGAAGTTGAAGAGTACAAAAAGTCTGTTGTTAGTCTTAAAAATGAGGAGGAAAATGAAGATTTGCTTTCTCAGTACAAAGAATCTGTGAAGAGACTATTAAATGTGACATGAATTATGGAGTAGAAAAACCTGCTTGATTTATTAATTTTGTAATATATGTAATCAGTATCTAATTTGATCCAAAGTTGAAAATGTTAAATCATTGTTTTTCCTCAGAGTTAAAATTATTTCCCTCATACTAATGCTTAATGGCAATGATTACTCCAGAGTTTTTTTATTTTTACACTGGGGCAATAGACTAGGAGATCTCTGATTTCTTCTTGGTCTAAAGTGTTTTGATTTTATTTCTACATAATAGCTTTGGTATTCATGTATATACATGCTTTTAATTGTGATTTTGCCACCTTCCCCATTTCTTTCCCCACAAGCTGGCATTCAGTAGTTGCTTTTGAATAATGGTTTTGGTTACCTCGGAAGGTAGGCCCAGAACCCATTTCCTTGACTTGCAGTTCCAGGCTCTGTTCACATGACTGCTGTCTGGCTGATGCATTTTTCACGTTTGTCAGTTCTGGTTAGAAACAGGTCCTCAGGAGTATTCTCTAACCTGATATTGTCTAAAAAGATATGTTGACTCAACTTTGTTTAGCGTCCTACTTTCTAGATTGTGGGGCTCATTTTGCCAGGGCCAAGCTACCAGAAAAGTAGAAGTGGAGATTACCTGGTGTGTATCCCCCTGGATGCCCCAGTAAGAGCTGCCACAGCTCAGGAAAAAGATGAGGCATAGGGACCTTGAATGTAATGGAGTAAGTGACAAAATAAGAACTACCCTGGGAAACCCTGCATTCAGTGTAGCTGTCAATTCAGTATTTCTGAGTACACCTGTCAGCTGTTTCTTACCACTTCGATGGTTGTGATTAATTTAAAATCAGAATAAAGGAATTACTGAGTTTATTTGCCTAATAGACTTATTTTGCCTAGAAGAATTAGAGAGTATAAATGAAAGCCAAAAGGGAATTTCACAACGATTTCCTAAACCATTTGTGTGAAATGAAGGTATGGTCTGGTGTGAGTGAGGCCAGGAGTCTGTAGGTTATGAAGGACAATATGGCCTTGAGTACAAAATGGGGAGAAAGAGGCATGTCGTGCCCTGCTGGGGCACCCTTACACTGGTTATTTTAATCCTAGGCCTGACTTACGAATGAACTCAAAAGGGGCTAGACTGAGCCAAATTGGTAAGTAGCGGATGAAAAACAGTATAGATAAAACCAATATTTTAGATCATGTTTAGAGCATATTTCAAGAAACATACCAGTACATTTAGAGACTCATATGGAGTTTTGTTTTGTTTTGTTTTGTTTTTTTTGAGACGGAGTCTCGCTCTGTGGCCCAGGCTGGAGTGCAGTGGCCGGATCTCAGCTCACTGCAAGCTCCGCCTCCTGGGTTTACGCCATTCTCCTGCCTCAGCCTCCCGAGTAGCTGGGACTACAGGCGCCCGCCACCTCGCCCGGCTAGTTTTTTGTATTTTTTTTTTTTTAGTAGAGACGGGGTGTCACCGTGTTAGCCAGGATGGTCTCGATCTCCTGACCTCGTGATCCGCCCGTCTCGGCCTCCCAAAGTGCTGGGATTACAGGCTTGAGCCACCGCGCCCGGCCCTCATATGGAGTTAAGAAAAACTCAGATTCCTAACAGGATTGAAGAAGGAAACATTTTGAAAACAGTAGAAGCTGAGAAGAGATGATCATTTGGGAACATGTAAAGCAGCAGTAGCTTAGGGTGGTTTATCCTGTGTAATAATACAGTGCAGATGAAAGCAGAGAGGAGGATGTGTAATAAGGAATTTGACCTTACCCAGAGGTCTGGCCTTTGCCCTTGGCTTCTAGGAGGTAGTCTGTACCATACCCGTTAGGACTGTCTTTGTTTAGCAGGGTAGCTGGCCCCAAAATATCTCAGGATGGGACCAACATGCCAGAAAAATCTACCATGTGATTTCGGGTGGGGGCTTTGAGTCACATGGTATTAGTCCACCTGACAGCCGGGATGACTCACCAGACAATCAGCTATCATACCTACATAATGGAGTCCAGTAAAATCTTTGGGCCGGGCACAGTGGCTCACGCCTGTAATCCCAGCACTTTGGGGGGCCGAGGCGGTGGATCACGAGGTCAGGAGATGAGACCATCCTGGCTAACACGTTGAAAACCCATCTCTACTAAAAACAAAAACTTAGCTGGGCGTGGTGGTGGACGCCTGTAGTCCCAGCTACTCGGGAGGCTGAGGCAGGAGAATGGCGTGAACCCAGGAGACGGAGCTTGCAGTAAGTGGAGATCGTGCCACTGCACTCCAGCCTGGGTGACAGAGCGAGACTCCGTATCAAAAAAAAAAAAAAAAAATCTGAACAGGGAGGCTTGAGTAAGCTTGGGTTAGCAATACTCCATGCATATTGTCACACACTGATACTAGGAGAGTAATGTGTCCTGACTCCTAGGGGAGAGCACCAGAAACAACATTTGAACCCTTCCTGGGCCTCAACTTACGTACTTCTTCCGTTGGGCGACTTTAAGGTATCCTTTCCCTGTAATAAAATGTAAATGTGAGAAGAATAGCTTTCATTCAGTTCTGAGTTCTAGTGAATTATTGAACCTGAGGGTTGTTTAGGGAATCCCCCACAAACTTAACAGTTGGTGTCAGAAGTAGGACGGCATTGTAGAGGACTCTACCCTCTTTGGCAGTTTGGCCAACTCCAAGTAACCTGAAGACTCTTAAACAATTATTGATGCCTAATGGCAAAATCGTAGAGCTGGCGGATTAATACAAAACTGTCTCAAAAATAAAACAGTTAGACCGGGTGCAGTGGCTCATGCCTATAATCACAGCACCTTGGGAGGCTGAGGTGGGAGGAGGGCTTGAGGCCAGAAGTTTGAGACTAGCCTAGGCAACATAGCAAGACCCTGTCTCTACTTTAAAAATGTATATATACATACATATTTGTATGTATATGTAACAGTTGTTGTTATTGTAATTTTAGCAAAATTAAGCAGCACTATTTGTCATTAATCAGATCCTTGTCCTTTAAAATCTGCCAGTTGACCAAATGTATGCAATTGGAACATATATTCATCTTGATAATGAAAATGCTGGGCCGAGCGCGGTGGCTCAAGCCTGTAATCCCAGCACTTTGGGAGGCCGAGACGGGCGGATCACGAGGTCAGGAGATCAAGACCATCCTGGCTAACACGGTGAAACCCCGTCTCTACTAAAAAATACAAAAAAAAAACTAGCCGGGCGAGGTGGCGGGCGCCTGTAGTCCCAGCTACTCGGGAGGCTGAGGCAGGAGAATGGCGTAAACCCGGGAGGCGGAGCTTGCAGTGAGCTGAGATCGCGCCACTGCACTCCAGCCTGGGTGACAGAGCGAGACTCCGTCTTAAAAAAAAAAAAAAAAAAAAAAAGAAAATGCTAGGGGACACTTTGCTATATTAATGCAGTCATTTCTGATTTAAACTTAAATTGTATAGCCCAGAAGTTGCTTAAACACATAGGCAACTAAGATGTAGATCAAATCTCTTTTCTTAATTGTGGGATGCTTTAATTCTTTGGCATATTTTTGCAATATTGGTATTTCATAATACTAAACAGTTACAGACTTTTTTTTTTTTGAGAAGCTGGACCCAGTGGCTCATGCCTGTAATCCCAGCGCTTTGGGAGGCCAAGGTGGGAGTATTGCTTGAGGCCAGGTATTGGACACCAGTCTGGGCAACGAAGTGAAACACTGTCTCTATATAAGAAAAAAATTCCTGAGGCATGGTGGCACACGCCTAGCAACTTGGGAGGCTGAAGTGGGAGAACTGCTTGAGACCAGGAGTTCAAGGCTGCAGTGAACTATGATCACACTACTGCACTCGAGCCTGGGTGGCAGAACAAGAACTTGTCTCCAAAAAAGAAAAAGAAAAGGAAAAGGGAAAAAAAGAAAAAGAAACAAACAAACTGGACCCTGGGGTCCAGTTGATAACTAAGGCTAAGGTTGTGACACCCACCTAGGAAGTAACCATGAAATCTTTCCAATGTTGTCACATTTTTTTTTTTTTTTTTGGAGACAGGGTCTGCTCTGTTACAGCCCAGGCTGGAGTCTGGAGTGCAGTGGCACATTCATGGCTCACTGCAGCCTCAACCTCCTGGGCTCAACCGATGCTCCCACCTCAACCTCCCAAGTAGCTGGGACCTCCAGCTACTCCTAACCTCCCAAGTAGCACGCCACCACGCCTGGTTAAGTTTTTGTTTTTGTAGAGATGGGGTCTTGCTATGTTGCCTGGGTTGGTCTGATTGTTTCTTAATAAAATTTAAAATTTTACTCAGAAGTTTTCTTTTGTCTCTGGCTCCCAGTAAGAAAGTGGTTTCTAGTCTCAGTTTTGCTTCTTAACTGATCCTGGTCTGTTGTCTTCCCAGTCCAAATTTACTCAATTTATCTAATGGTCAAAAGGGCTGAAGAGGAAAAGGAATTTGTTTGTTTTCTTAGAAAGTAAATATGCTTTTCCCAAATTAAGATCATTTATATGAAATTATCAGCTTTAAGGAATGAGTAAAATTCTGAGAAGCCCCAAGGGGGAAAAAAAAGCGTTTTTAATTCTAGCAGCCCTAGTCTATTGGAAAACCTCTAAGCAATTCACATATACTTAAAAGTAATGATTTTTGGCAGTGGCTCATGCCTGTAATCCCAGCACTTTGGGAGGCAGGTGGATCACCTGAGGTCAGGAGTTCGAGACCAGCCTGGCCAACATGGTGAAGCCCTGTCTCTACTAAAAAATACAAAAATTAGTCGGGCGTGGTGGCAGGCACCTTAATCCCAGCTACTTGGGAGGCAGAGGCAGGAGAATCATTTGAACCTGGGAGGTGGAGGTTGCATTGAGCCAAGATCAAGCCACTTCACTCAAACCTGGGGGATGAGAGCAAGACTTCTCTCAAAAAAAAAAAAGTAATGACTTTCTAAATGGATGTACAAAAATGTATAAAGACAACTTACTAAATTATTTCTGTAAATATAATGTTAGGGTAATTTAAATCTTGCCTCCCCACCCCACCACCCCCTGCTTCAAATGGCATGGGTTTTGGCCAGGCGCAGTGGCTCACGCCTGTAATCCCAACACTTTGGGAGGCCGAGGTGGGTGGATCATGAGGTCAGGAGTTTGAGGCCAGCCTGGCTAACATGGTGAAAACCCGTCTCTACTAAAAATACAGAAATTAGCTGGGCATGGTGACGGGTGCCTGTAATCCCAGCTACTTGGAAGGGTGAGGCAGGAGAATCACTTGAACCCGGGAGGCAGAGGTTGCGGTGAGCCGAGATCGCACCATTGCATTCCAACCTGGGTGACAAGAGCAAGACTCTATCTCAAAAAAAAAAAAAAGAAAAAAATGCGTTTTTTTCCCCCCTAATGTATTAGGGAAGAAATTAAAGAAATTTATAACAATTTTATGAATTATTACAAATTAAGGTAAATTGATTTTTTTTTTTTTTTTTTTTTGAGACAGAGTCTTACTCTGTTGCCCAGGCTGAAGTGCTGAGGCATTATCTTGGCTCACTGCAACCTCTGCCTCCTAGGCAGCCTCAACCTCCCAGGCTCAAGCAATCCTCCCAATGCAGCCGTCCAAGTAGCTGGGACTACAGGTGTGTGCCACAATGCTTGGCTAATTTTTTAATTGATTATTTATTTATTTAAGACAAGGCCTCACTGTTGCCCAGGCTGGAGTGAGGTGGCACATTCATGACTCACTGCAGCCTTGACCTCCAGAGCTCAAGTGATCCTCCCACCACAGCCTCCCAAGTAGCTGAAACTACAGGGACGCACCACTGCACCCAGCCAATTTTTGTATTTTTTGTAGAGACGGGTTCTTGCCATGTTGCTCAGGCTGGTCTCAAGCTCCTAGGTTCAAGCGATCCTCCTGCCTCAGCCTCCCATAGTGCTTGGATTATAGGTATGAGCCATCATGCCTGGCCTTTTGATTAAATTTTAAAATCAGACTTTTAATTGTGGTTAGTATTCAACTGCAAGAGATTTTATATTTTTCTTTTCTATTAAAAGAAAGAGTCATTCTCTTTTTCTACCCAGTATTAATACCAGGGAAAGAAAAGGAAATATAAGCCACTGGACTTAGAAAAATTTGGGTTTTCTTTTTCTTTTGAAATCAAATGTTTTATTTTTATGGATTTAGGGGTACAAGTGCAGTTGTGTTACATGAATGTATTGTGTAATGGTGAAATCTGGACATTTAGTGTACCCATGGGCAATTTGTTTTAACATACGAGGGAACAGTACTATTTTATAAGTGTTATAAATAGGATTTCCCCTTATTTATTTATTTATTTATTTTTTTTTTTTTCCCGACAGAGTCTCACTGTTGCCCAGGCTGCACTGCAGTGGCGCAATCTCAGCTCATTGCAACCTCTACCTCCCAGGTTCAAGTGATTCTCCTACGTCATCCTCCCAAGTAGCTGGGATTACAGGCACGTGCTACCCACGCCCGGCTAATTTTTGTATTTTTAGTAGAGACAGGTTTTTGCCATGTTGGCCAGGCTGGTCTCGAATTCCTGACCTCAGGTGATCCTCCCACCTCGACCTCCCAAAGTGCTGAGATTACAGGCGTGAGCTGTGCCCAGTAACTGTGCCCAGCCCCTCATTTATTATTTATGCTTATTAGCTATCTTTTAATATCTGTTCTCACATTAAAAACAGGTTTCGGGAATGAGAAGAGGGGCCTACAAAGCTTAAGTTTCTTAGAGACTTGAACTACAGTATTCCACACTTAAAAGTCTTCTAAGATTTAGGGGGTAAATCTGGTGTAAGATTGGGACAGAACTGAAACACCCAGAGCTAATCTTTACACCTAGGAAAACAGAATGTATACAAGTGAGGGCTGTAACTAAAACTAAAACTCCTAAGCTTTATTCAACAGAAATCAACACAGAAAGCTCAAAGAGCTCCGTAGCACAATTACTGAAAGGAAGATGAAGATGGGTTGGAATTGAGAAGGATTAATCAGTTGAAAGTAGAAAGCTAGATTAAAGTCAGGAAGCATTTGCTTATGCGTTAGTAACTGTTAGTAACTGTGTTATTTTGCTCAAATTACTGCATGATCGTATTACTATACGTGACAATAATTTGACCTTGACTGGGAGGCAAATATGATGATATTGTGTTTTCTTCCTGGTATTGTTTTTTTTTGTGGTTTTTGGGAAAACATACACTTTTGGTCTAACAGTGATTTTGAACATGGACTTGAACCAGACTGCCTGTGTTTAATTAAGTCCTGACTTCACTACTTAATACTTGTGTGTCTTTAGGGAAGATGCTTAACCTCTCTTCACCTCAGTTGCCTCGTCTGTAAAATGTGATAATAGTATCATGGTTAACAGCAGGATACCCACCTCTCAGGGTTGGAAGGATTCAGTGAGTTCATGCCCCTAAAGCACTCAAACAGTGTGTCTCACTCAGTAACAACTGTAAGGATCAGAATTTTGCAACTCTGGCAGAGGGAACACTACTCAAAAAATAGAAATAACAACAAAAAAAGCATTATGTATACCAAGCATTAGCCTTTTTTTCTTTTTTTCACAGATTGGTAGGAGTGCGCATCGTATTTTTTCTTTTGAGACAGGGTCTGGCTCTGTTGCCCAGGCTGGCGTGCAGTGGTGCAATCACTGCTCACTGCGGCAGCAGTCCTCTCACCTCAGCCTCCTGAGTAGCTGGGACCACAGGTGCATCATGTTGCCCCATGTGCTTTTTTTTTTTATTTTTTATTTTATAGAGACAGGGTCTCACTATGTTTCCCAGGCTGGTCTCCAACTCCTGGGCTCAAGCAATTCTTCTGCCTTGGCCTCCCAAAGTGTTGGGATTACAAGTATGAACCACCACGCCCAGACCAATTTTTTTTCCCACTAAACTGCCCTTTCTTACACAAAACTAAAAATGATATCCTTTAAAGCATATAATCTTGCTACAGCTTTTACTATGAAGAGTTCTCCTTCACATGGTTACGATTTTTAATTTGCTAGGATCCTGATTTTCTCTGTCTCAGTTTATAGTGGCCCTGCTGCTTTCCACAGCATCCAGATGCCAGGATGACTATACAGTAGCCAAGGAAGATGACAGAGGTGCAAAGTGCCACAGAAACCGGCCAAGCCTTTGAAGTCACAGATACCTCATCTTCATTCGCAGATGTGTGGTTTCTGCTATTGTATCCTTTGGTTTTATTCAGGAATTGTTTGCTACTGTTGAGTAGGGGTGGAATAGGCATATGAGAAAGTTTTGTGTCTATGGGTACAAAGAAAGGAGAAATAGTCTTATTATCTGGATTGCTGATGAAATCAGTATTTGGTGACACCATATTTATCTTTGCGGTAATGGAGTCATTCAGGGAAGTAAATCTTGCCCAAAAATCTGTGGTTAATTCCTTAGAATAACTGGTGCTGTTTGTGTTTACAACCAAATCTTGATGTGTGGTTGAGGATGGAGCCTCTGTGGATGGCAGCATACCATTTATCATGGTGGTTTGTTTATCTAAATTCATAGCTTTTAGAATCCTTAGTCTGTCCCATCTCTTGGATGAAGAACGAGTATTGAGATATGTGGAAGATTGTTCGAAAACCAGCAAATCTGGATCTATACCTGAAAAATAAATAAGGCATCATTCATTTTATTTTTACTTTCAAAACAAAAACCTTAAAGCACAGTTTGGAGAAGGGATTGGCTTTTGCCACTATGAGTTACTGAACAAAGCTAAATTCACGTTCTACTACCACATTCTTCTCAAAGGTTTCCAAACATACTGGCTACATTTGAATTTATCTTAACTTTCTAAAACACTTTTTTTTAAATGAACAAATTTGACTACACCCAAGGAGAAGGCTTTGTGTCTGTCAGGGTTTTTGTACAATAGTGAGTGTTACTTTGAGAGCTGTAGAAACAGTGACCATTTGAGATACAATATAGCGTTTATTATTTATTTATTTATTTATTTTTTGAGACGGGGTCTTGCCCTATCACCCAGGCTGGAGTGCAGTGGTGCGGTCTCGGCTCACTGTAACCTCTGCCTCCCGGGTTCAAGCAATCCTCTCACCTCAGTCTCCTGAGTAACTAGGATTATAGGCGTGCGCCACCACGCCCAGCTAATTTTTTTTGTTGTTGTTGTTGTTGTTGTTTTTTGTAGAGATGGAGTTTTGCCATGTTGCCCAGACTGGTCTTGAACTTGTTAGCTAAAGCGATCCGCCCGCCTCGGCCTCCCAAAGTACTGGGATTATAGGCAGGAGCCACCACACCCAGCAATATAGTGTCTTTAAATCAAGTTAAGCAAAACAGGGCCTGAGAAGGGTGACTATAAGCAAAATCATGAGCAAAGCCTTAAGTCTCATCCCTTTTCGACCTCTGAGGGTCTTGCTTTGTCTTTAGTATTTTCTCCCTTGTATACTAACTCCTTTCCCTCTAACTTCAGACATGAACAAATACTGCTTTGTCTTTATACGAGAAGAGAAAAAACTGTCAACAGCTTTCCAATGGTCCCTGCTGGTGACTTCTCTCTCTCTCTCTCTCCCTCCCTCTCTCCGCGCGCAAACATGCCAGCATCCATTGCTTCTGAGGTAGTCAATTGTTTCTTTACTTCCTGATCACTCACGTCACCTTGCTTTGGCTTCTTTCTTGTCCTTGATGCTACCGGCCACCTTCTTGAATTCTTCTCCCATGACTCCCTGGACCTCGGACCCCCTTGGCATTTTCCCCCACTGCCTCTCATTTTTGCTTTCTTTTGCTGGTTCTCTTGTACAATCTCACTGCTTGTGTGGTTTCCATCATCTTCAGTCCTTGGTTTTCAGATGTATTTTCTCTTCACTACCCCCTCCCCTCCAACACACACAAAGAGATCATGCTCAATTGGCACCACTACATCAATGGCATTGAAACCCATATCACTATGTTTTCCCCTCTTTCTTGAGTTCTGATCTCATTTATCCAGTCTTCTATTGGAGGTTTCCATCTGGACCTCTTACATCATCTCTTAATATGCCCAAAGCCAAAATTATTATCTCTGCCTCCTTGTCTCCTTCATTGGCATCATCATTCTTCCATCACCCACACTGAAATCTGCACTGTGATTTTTTTTTTTTTTTTAAGAGACAGCTGTCAGTCAGGCTGGAGTGTGATCATGCAATCATAACTAACTGTAACCTTGAGCTCCTGGGCTCAAGTGATCCTTCCACCTCAGCCTCATGAGTACCTGGGACCAACCACAGGCACACAGCACCTTGCCTGGCTAATTTTTTTTGTAGAGATGGGGGTCTCTCTATGTTGTTCAGGTTGGTCTCGAATTCCTGGACTCAAGCGATCCTCCTGTCTCAGCCTCCCAAAGTGCTGGAATTACAGGCGTGAGTCACTGCACTTGGGCCTGCAAAGTGATTTTGACTCCAATCACTTCATTTCCTCTCATTAAAAAGGTGACTAAGTCCTTATTCAACCTTCCCAATGCTCTGATAATTATCCCTTCTCTTCATTTTTTTTTTTTTTTTTTTTTTTTTTGAGACGGAGTCTCGCTGTGCTCCCAGGCTGGAGTGCAGTGGCCTGATCTCGGCTCACTGCAAGCTCCGCCTCCCGGGTTCACGCCATTCTCCCGCCTCAGCCTCCCAAGTAGCTGAGATTACAGGCGCCCGCCACCACGCCCGGCTAG
Source organism: Papio anubis (assembly GCF_008728515.1). Lineage (NCBI taxonomy): Eukaryota > Metazoa > Chordata > Mammalia > Primates > Cercopithecidae > Papio > Papio anubis. The sequence continues at coordinate 26,677,621 of NC_044984.1, forward strand.
TTTTTTGTATTTTTAGTAGAGACGGGGTTTCACCATGTTAGCCAGGATAGTCTCGATCTCCTGACCTCGTGATCCACCCGCCTCGGCCTCCCAAAGTGCTGGGATTACAGGCTTGAGCCACCGCGCCCGGCCCCCTTCTCTTCATTTCAACTACAGTCACTTTGTGCAGACTTTAATGCTTCCCTGACTAGATTTTCTAATCTGTACCTGCATATAAGTGTGGACTAGGACAAACAGATATCACTTCACATGTTTTTTCATTAAATGCCCTTGTTGTCTCTTTCAGACAAAGTCAAACCAAAACTCTACTCTGTCCATGGCCCTTATGATACCTGTCCCTACCTTATCTTAGCCATATTTTCATTGCAATTACATGTCTCCTTATTGTGTCCAGACCTGTTTGCTTACTCTCCTGTAGCATAATATAGAACTCATCTTCTTCTGCCTGCCTTCTTCCATGAACCGGCTCTGAATACACTGACTTTCACTAGCCTCCCCTTCTTTGAAACTTTGCACTGAGACAGCTTCACACATTTCTGTATTTAGTTGTGTCTTAACACTAATTGTAAGATCTGTCACATCTACTAGATTATAAAGGACCTTGAGGGCAGAGATATGGCTGCGATCTTCCACAGTGTTTTTTTTTTTTTTTTTTTTTTTTTTTTGAGACGGAGTCTCGCTCTGTAGCCCAGGCTGGAGTGCAGTGGCCGGATCTCAGCTCACTGCAAGCTCCGCCTCCCGGGTTCACGCCATTCTCCGGCCTCAGCCTCCCGAGTAGCTGGGACTACAGGCGCCCGCCACCTCGCCCGGCTAGTTTTTTGTATTTCTTAGTAGAGACGGGGTTTCACCGTGTTAGCCAGGATGGTCTCGATCTCCTGACCTCGTGATCCGCCCGTCTCTGCCTCCCAAAGTGCTGGGATTACAGGCTTGAGCCACCGCGCCCGGCCCACAGTGTTGATTCTAGCCTGGAGCATCAGGTGTTCAATACATACAAATTGATAAGAAATTTATCTCCTTTGCATTTTGATGGCAAAAATCTCTTCTTTTATGGTCAGTAATTTACACCCTGAGATTACATAAATGGGCACAAAACACTTATATTTCTAAAATAAAATACACTGGTTATCTTGGGACCAATGATATGCTAATGTATGTTAGCACACGGTGGTAAGTTTCCCTGAACGTGACATCCCTCTTTTCAGAATCCTGTATGCAGTGTTCATTGGACCTCAGAACTGCCATTTAGCATGTTCTTTATCTCCTAGTGGCACCCTCAGCCACTGCAGGAGAAACGCTTTTCTTTTTTTTTTTCGAGACAGAGTCTTGCTCTGTCACCAGGCTGGAGTGCAGTGGTGTGATCTCAGCTCACCGCAACCTCTGTCTCCCAGGTTCAAGTGATTCTCCTGCCTCAGTCTCCTGAGTAGCTAGGACTACAGGCACATGCCACCACGCACAGCTAATTTTTGTATTTTTGGTAGAGACAGGGTTTCACCATGTTGGCCAGGATGGTCTCGATCTCTTGACCTCGTGATCTGCCCGCCTTGGCCTCCCAAAGTGCTGGGATAACAGGCATGAGCCACTGTGCCCGGCTGAGAAACCCTTCCTTTAGCTTTACTAAGAGTTCTTGAGATTCATGAAATACAGTGGGTAAGCTCTTGTTCAATCATGTATCATTTATAATCTGGAGTGAACTAATTGCTAAACATTAAACTAAAGAGAATTTTCTTTCAGTTTTCCATCCTAGATATGCAAAATTTTTCCAAAGTTCACTGGAAATAATGATTCTAGGGACTCACATATGACTGTTGCCAGCCAGTTTCTCAGCTATATGCCTCTACTAGAGTATTGCCAGCATTCTTTAAAAGTCTTGAAATATGTAATCATTACCATCTGTTATGTTGTACAAAATGGCACTGGTTCCAGGCTCTAATATGCAGCTCTCCAGTGTTGGGCAGTGAACATGGAGGCAGTTGATATTGTCATGAATAGGATCGTGGTAGAAGACAGCCAGGTTACAGGAAACTGAAAGGGAAACAAGCAAAGTACATCTCTGGATGGTCTCAATTTCCACCAGTTTCATGAACTCTGAGTAACTTATATTTGTTTCAGGAATACTGGATTAACAGTATTTTTCAGGGCAATGTGCAGACATTTTGCAGAACATTTATAAACTATTGTAACTGCTTCTGTGAATATGGAAAATACTTTAAAAAAAAATTTTTTTTGAGACAGGGTCTCGCTCTGTCACTCAGGCTGGAGTGCAATGGTGCGATTACAGCTCAGTGCAGCCTAGACCTTCCGGGTCCAAGCAATCCTTCCACCTCAGTCTCCCAAATAGCTGGGACTAGAGGCCCCCATCACCATGCTGGGCTAATTTTTGTATTTTTTGTAGAGGCAGGGTTTCACCACGTTGCCCAGACTTGTCTCAAACTCCGGAGCTCAAGCCATCTGCCTCCCGCAAAGCTGGAATTACAGGGAGGGGCCATCCCACCCAACCAGAAAATGCCTTTTTAAAGAAAATACAGATTTTCTCAAAGTAATCTTTCATACTTTCCATCCCATACAGGATATTTGGAATCATTCATTATTTCCTGGTCCCAGAATTTCGTGTTCATGAAAAGTTAGATTAGCTACAAAAACCTCTGGGGGCCCGGCGTGGTGGCTCATCCCTGTAACCCCACCACTTTGGGAGGCTGAGTGGGGCAGATCACCTGAGGTTAGGAGTTTGAGACCAGCCTGACCAACATGGAGAAACCCAGTCTCTACTAAAAACACAAAATTAGCCAGGCGTGGTGGCGCATTCCTGTAATCCCAGTTACTTGGGAGGCTGAGGCAGGAGAATTTCTTGAACCCGGGAGGTGGAGGTTTCAGTGAGATCGCGCCATTGCATTCCAGCCTGGGCAACAAGAGCGAAACTCCGTCTCAAAAACAAAACAAAACAAAACAAAAAACCCTGGGGATTTACACATCAGGTTTCTAGGCACAGTGTCCTCTCAGAATACTAAGGGGCTGGGGGTCACCAGAGAAAGAAATAGGAAAATACAAGGACAAATGCTGTAAAGAAGAGGGAGTAGTGGGAAGGGCAAAAGAGTAATACGTGAACGGCCCAGATGGTGGAAAGGCCACAGGCTGTGTGAGCATCACCTTGCCCTGACTGCAGGTGTGCACTCTCCCCAGATGTAAAACCACATCCAAAGAAAAGCCTAATCAGTGTCATTTAAAGAGGCAGGGACTGGACAGGCAGAGATGCTAGCAGGTAGAATTCTAGCAGGTGGGGACACACTACTGGCTCATGCTGTCTTTCCTTCTCTAAGCAAATTTGCTTTTTAAAACATGCTCTCTGGCCAGGCGCAGTGGCTCACACCTGTAATCTCAGCGCTTTGGGAGGCCAAGATGGCGGATCACTTGAGGTCAGGAGTTCGAGACCAGCCTGGCCAACTTGACAAAACATCGTCTCTACTAAAAAAACAATTACAAATATTGGCTGGGCGTGGTGGCACGCACCTGTAACCCCAGCTACTCAGGAGGCTGAGGCACGAGAATCACTTGAACCCAGGAGGCGGAGGTTGCAGTGAGCTGAGATTGCGCCACTGCACTCTGGCCTGGGCAAAAGAATAAGACTCTGTCTCAAAAAAAAAAAAAAAAAAAATGAAGAAGAAGAAGAAGAAAAAGAAAAAGAAAATGTTCTCTGACAGAGGAAGAGAAGACTTAAAAAGAAAAAAATTTCCTTACTTCTGGAAAATCTGAAACAGATTTGTGTAATGCAAATCTTCAGTCTACCCTCACAAAAGTGCAACATAGATTTTACTTCTGCTACAGTGCAGTAGAGACCATGTGATATGAAATATCCATTGGCCAAAAGGTATCAACTTTTTTTTTTTTTTTTTTTTTTTTTCAGTCACCCAGACCGGAGCAAAGTGGTGCAATCTCGGCTCAATGCAACTTCTGCCTCCTGGGTTCAAGTGATTCTCCTGCCTCAGCCTCCTGAGTAGCTGGGATTACAGGGGTGCACTACCACACCTGGTTAATTTTTGTATTTTTGGTAGAGACGGATTTCACCATGTTGTCCAGGCTGCTCTCAAACTCCTAACCTCAAGTGATCTGCCTGCCTTGGCCTCCCAAAGTGCTGGGATTACAGGCATGAGCTACCCGCCAAGGTATCAACCTCTTTAATAAAATAAGATTACAGAGGGCTAGCGTCTGATCACCAGACCTCAAAGCATGCCTAAAGCTGTGGATCTGCTGCTTGCAGAACCTGTACTGCTTTTGTGTAAGGTGAACTGTGAGGAGTTACATCTCCATCGTTACTTCTAGGACATCCTCATGTTGCTGCACTCTATTTTCCAGGAGAAAGAATAAGACAAAAATTAGTTAATAATACATTGCTAATACATTACACATTACAAATACATTCCCTGAGAACTGTGCTGTAAAGTTGAAGGGAAAGAAAAACTATTCAAACTTAAGACTTTTAAATTTCTGATGAGAAAGTAGTTGATTCTGCAGAGGACAACTTTGAAACGTGTTTTACATTCTTTGTATACATTTCAGCATCCCAGCTCTGAGCAGGATTGTGGCATTTTAAAGTTATGGCTTCCAGCTAATAACTGGAATGTGCCTTCCTGTTTTTCTCGTTCTGAAGGAAGAAAGTCACAACTGGGAAGTTACAGGGGCTCTAAAATCATGGGATTGCCCTGTATGCTTACAGTATCCCCGACAGTCCAAAGGCCAGAGCTTCTCTGCTGTGGAGTCAGGTAAATTCATGCTAAGGGAAAATGCAAAAAAATGTACTGCCCCTCCGCCGTCTCCTCTCAGTGAAGACTTATGGGAGTTAGAAGCATCTGGAAGGTGGAAATCTGGATTGGCTATCTTTTCAAAAAGATTTCCTCGTATTAAATTAATTATTGTAGCTCCAATTTTCATCTCAAAAATCTTACATACATAATCTTACACACACAAAAATCTTACATAATTGGGCAAGAGGCATTGGAAGTTAACAAGTTGATACGGATCCATGGAAAGAAAGTGTGGAACAACCAAGGGAATTATTTTAAAGTGCCGTGCTGCTTTTACTGTTTCTTTTCAAGTAGCTTTAAAATCTTGGAAAAATGAAAAAGAAATGAAAGAAGTCTTTAGGCAATTATAACTTGAAATCCTGCAATAATAAAATAAACATTCCTAATTGCAGGTCTTGATCATATTATATGGATGAAGTCTACATGCAGATTCCATATGACAGACAAAACATTTATGAGGAATATTTGGAAATATGAGTTTGGGGTGGGTATTTGACATATATCTCCCTATTTCTTTCAAAACATGAATCACACTCTAAATTCTTTTTTAATACATTCCACATTTGGTAAACCCAAGTCAGCACATTTTAGTTTTTGTGTGTGTGTGTGTGTGTGTGTGTGTGTGTGACAGAATCACACCAGCATAAGGCAGTGCCCTCTGTTTTAACCTTTACAAGGAAAGTAATCTTTTTATTATTTATTTATTTATTTTGAGACGGGAGTCTCACTCTGTTGCCCAGGCTGGAGTGCACTGGTGCGATCTTGGCTCACTGCAACCTCTGCCTCCCGGGTTCAAGCAGTTCTCCTGACTCAGTCTCCCGAGTAGCTGGGATTACAGGTGCCTGCCACCACCGCTGGCCAATTTTTGTATTTTTAGTAGAGAGGGGGTTTCACCATGTTGGCCAGGTTGGTCTCCAACTCCTGACCTTAGGTGATCCACCCACCTTGGCCTCCCAAAATTCTGAGATTACAGGCATGAGCCATTGCACCTGACTCAGCACATAAAAAAAATTTGATATGATACTAATATCACCAAAATGTACTTTGAAAGGGAAATTATAATAAATATTTGACTGGGTGCAGTGGTTCACATCTGTAATCCCGGCACTTTGGGAGGCTGAGACAGGAGGACCGCTTGAGTCCAGGTGTTTGAGACCAGCCTAGGCAATATAGTGAGACTCTGCCTCTAAACATTTAAAATAAAATGAGAAATAAATATTTTAAAAATCATATATATTTTGAGCTGTAAAAATATTGTAAATTAACCTTGGGAGAAATATTTTCATTTAGCATTTTGGTGAAGAAAAGAGGATTCTGTTTCCTGTAGGTTCTATTGAATTTTGGGTCATTATTAGATATGTAAATAGAGCCTGCTCTGGCCCAGACTGTGAAATCAGTTTCACTGGCTCTTTTTCCTCTACCTCTCTCTCCCACACCCCAGGGCATCTTCTCTAGTCCTTTACAACTGTTTACTGGCCTCTGCCTAGGACTCCTCACTTAGGGCTTCATCCTTGGAAGTTTCGTCTTATTTTTGCCCAAGCATATCATGAATACTTACCATCCTTCCGAAGACAGCAGCTCCTACTGCACTTCTGGCCAGTGCTTTCAGAATAATACTTCAAGAACTGGGCTCCCAGCTTCTGAGACTCCTCCAGATCGATTAGAAGACCTGGGAAGCGACGGATCCAGCAGTCTCTGTAAAAAACTGTGGGTGAGCAGAGAGAGTCTGACGTCCGCCCCATGCTTAGGAGCAATATCACGTTAACTGCTACCACTGCCACATGCATTTTTCCTGTATGAAGGAAGACTCGAAGATAAGTCTGATTTCCAGACAGAAGCTGAATTACCGGAGTTTAGGACAGTCTCTGGAATGTCAGAGGTGTTAAGGGAGAGCTTCCTTGGAGCTTTTCTGGAGAGTCACTTTCTAGAAAAATAAGACCACTCTTTGACTGCATATTGATTTTTCTTTTGTTTCTTCCCGAGCCCCAGGTGAACATTTGATTTGCTGGCATTCTTTCTGAACACTTTCCAGGCTATTTCAATCCCCTGTCCCTTAGCATCTTAAGACGTGCATTCTCTTTTCTGCTTTTCTTCTTTCTCTGAAAGTGAATAGTCACAGACACCTTTTGCTAAGTAAATATAAAGACAAGTGGAAACCTTAGTCAAGAGGCTTTCTGAGGGAAACAATAAGTTAGTCACTTGACGTCAGATAAAGGAAGTATCCGTTTCATCATAAACAAGACATGATTTTGTGAGGGCACCTCTGTTTGATTTTTAAAGAACTTGTAACTGCAGACTGTTTTTTTTAAAAAATCATCTATATTTCTTTGAATTTAAGTTCTGACATTCAGGTTCACTAAAAAAATTTTTTTGCACTGGTTTGGGTTTTCACTCTGACTTAAAAAAAAACCCTGGCCAAGCACAGTGGCTCACACCTGTAATCTCAACACTTTGGGAGGCCGAGGTGGGAGATTGCTTGAGCCTGGGAGGTAGACGTTGCAGTGAGCCGAGATGACACTACTGTACTCCAGCCTGGGTGACAGACGGAGACCCTGTCTCAGAAAAACCAAACCAAACAAACAGAAAACACTAGGAAAATGGTGAAATGTTTTAAAATTTCTAAATAGTAATAAAATCATTTCAATTGCAATGCCCGAACATTTGAAAAGGCAGTGAAAATGAACTCTTGCTTTTGTGAAAGTTATGGGTTTCATATCCTGTGACATCCAAGGTGACAAATTAGTTCAAAGCATAAAACTGTTGCTTTTTTCTATCCAATTTTATATGAAGCATTAGTGATAATCAGCTTTTGGCACAAAGCACTCTATTGTTTCTTTTAAAAAAGAAACTTTCTAATCTGTGATCTGTATTTCTTTTATACCTTTTTATACAATGACTCATTCACCTTCTTGACACAAAAATCGTTAGCATTCTTTGAACATTCATCTCTTCACCTGTTTCCTAATAATAGTCAGTCTAGTTGTTACATATCTTTTTATGTTTAGAAACATATAATAATTGATAATGAAAAGGAAAGTAGTTAAGACTGAATAGCTTTAAATATGAAACACTTCATTTTCTTCTGAGCAAAAATTATATTATGCACTAACTCCTAACCTTGCCTAAGCCACACAGAATACACAAAATGATAAATATTTCATTCTAATGAACTTCGTATAGAAAGCAAATTTCAGTTGCTTACCTGCAAAGACTCAGACGATTCCATCTGATCAAAGGGATAGGGAAGAGAGGTTTTATAATGGCAAAGGAAGGAAGAGAAAGGATGAGTAACAAAAAATTACTCTCAATATTTTATGAGATTCCATGGTGATTTCTCTTAGAAAATGCCCTCGAGACATAAACAGGAAGGTCTACTCTCTAATCTTATGATCTTCAAGTCTTTGAGTCATATTAAATATAGGTTCTTTTGTGTGTTACCTAATTCCTTGAAGTTCTTGTGTTCCTTTCAGGGATAATGGAATGAGCCACAGTTGTTTAACCCTTTTGCTGTCAGAGTATATTTAAATAAAGATCAAAGTTTCATTTTAAAGGATCTACAAGTCTTGGCCAGGTAGGGTGACTAATGCCTATAATCCCAGCACTGTAGGGAGGCTGAGGCAGGAGGATTGCTTGAGCCTAGGAGTTCGAGACCAGCCTGGGTAACATAGGGAGACAGGGTCTCTACTAAATAAATAAATAAATAAAGCCTTGCAGGGGCTGGTGCTATTAAGAAACAAAAAACAAACAAACAAACAAAGGACCTACAAGTCTCAATGTAAAAGCATGCTTTAAACTTTTTTAAAGTTTTTTTTTGGAGATTGCATAAAGTCTGGAAATGGATAATTTCTTGGGGCCAAGTATTTTAAAAAGAAATGGTAGAAACTGGAAGGCAGAGGTTGAGGGAGGCATCCATAACAATCTCAAAACTTGTCCCTGTGCGCTGAAATTGCAGAAACCAGGAAGCAATGCAACTGAATCAAAAGTTGTTATAAGGCCTTGTTATCAAATACCTAGAAACTCTACACTGTTGCAATGTGGAATACATTATATTTCTTTCCAATAGGGTGCTCTTGCTATGCAGAGGGGTTCACAAATGTGATCTGTACTTTAAAAGTCACTTATCTCTCCCAACAGCCTGATTCAGTAGCTGTTGAGTGGACAGTGGCCTTCTTATTTTTACAGGAGTCCCAGGTGATTTCCTAAGATGTTTAGGAAACACTGATATAGATAGATGACTGAAATAAATGGAAGTTTTACCTAAACAAGAAGGCTCAACTTGAATTAACTAGAGCCGTCTTAAGACCATGTACTACTTTTATCTCATTTAAATCACTCCATAAGCTTTGATGAAAGGAAGACACTTCAGTTTCGCTTGTTAAAAAACAGAAATAGGACAGGCGTGGTGGCTCACGCCTGTAATCCCAGCACTTTGGGAGGCTGAGATGGGCGGATCACTAGAGGTCAGGAGGTGGAGACAAATGTGGCCAATATGGTGAAACCTCATCACTACTAAAAATACAAAAATTAGCCGGGTGTGGTGGTGCATGCCTGTAATCGCAGCTACTCAGGAGGCTGAAGCAAGAGAATCACTTGAATCTGGGCACTCCAGCCTGGGAGACACAGCAAGGCTCTGTCTCAAAAAAAAAAAAAAAAAAAAAAAAAAAAAAAAATCCAGAAATAAAGTTGTGTTAGGAATATTGAGAAACTGAAAAAACAAAGAGAAATAATTTTTAAATGGTAGTGAAGTAATAGCATAGCTTTAGTAAATTCAAGACATTTGGAAAACAGTCGATATTTCACCTTTATTTATTTATTTACTTACTTACTTACTTACTTTTTGAGACTGAGTCTCACCCTGTGGCCCAGGCTTGAGGGCAGCGACGCAATCTTGGTTCACTGCAAGCTCCGCCTACCGGGTTCAAGCAATTCTTACATCTCAGCGTCCCGAGCAGCTGGGATTACAAAAATGCAGCACCATGCCTGGCTAATTTTTGTATTTTTAATAGAGATGGGGTTTCACCATGTTGGCCAGGCTGCTCTTAAACTCCTGACCTTAAGTGATCTGCCTGCCTCAGCCTCCCAAATTGCTGGGATTACAGGCGTGAGCACCGTGCCTGGTCACCTTTATTTTAAAATTGCTAGTTGCTTTATTTACTTATGTTTCCGTTTCATTTGCTGATAAAATTAATAAAAATTATTTTTTAAAAATGGTACCTGAAAACTTTAAATGTAATTTTTTCTTTAAAAATGTTTTTGCTTCTATTAAATTGACATATGGTCACTTTAATTCAAATCATGTAGAAAAATACAAAAAGAGGAACTTTCAAGCACTTACCATCTTAATAAACATCTTTCTGGATATTGCTATTTGACATATGAACTGTCAAAATACAAAATTACAACAAATTTAGTTTAAAGATCTTAATTGACTTTTATTTGTGATTCCAGAATAGGGCAACATCTCATTCTATAAAATCCAATCAACTGAGCAGAGGAGGTGGCTTTGTTGATGGAAAAGACCTGATGAAAGCAGAAATAGAAAATAAAAAGCAGGGGCCGGGCATGGTGGCTCACGTCTGTAATCCCAGCACTTTGGGAAGCTGAGGCGTGTGGATCACGAGGTCAGGAGATCGAGACCATCCTGGCTAACACAGTGAAACCCCGTCTCTACTAAAAATACAAAAAAACTAGCCGGGCGTGGTGGCGGGCACCTGTAATCCCAGCTACTCGGGAGGTTGAGGCAGGAGAATGGCGTGAACCCGGGAGGCAGAGCTTGCAGTGAGCGGAGATCGCGCCACCGCACTCCAGCCTGGGCGACAGAGCCAGACTCCCGTCTCAAAATAAATAAATAAATAAATAATAAAAAGATTACTTTCCTTGTAAAGGTTAAAGCAGAGGGCACTGCCTTATGCTGTTAAAAGCGGCCTGTCTGGGGATATGGTTATTATCTCTCTCCTGGGTTTTTCAGAGATCAGATACAGATCTTGGTTCGCACTTGGTGGCATCATGGAACATCACCATGAGTAACTCCATTTTGGTTTCATCTGTGGGGCTAGTGCAGGAGCTCAGTTCAAACCAGTGGTCTTGGCTGGTGCAGTGGCTCACACCTATAATCCCCACACTTTGTAAGGTCGAAGAGGGAGAATTGCTTTGAGCCAGGAGTTTTGAGATCAGCCTGGACAACACAGGGAAAGCCTGTCTCTACAAAATTAAAAAAAATTAGCCAGGTTGAGGTGGGGCCCATGAGGTTGAGGCTACAGTGAGCTGTGGTTGTGCTACTGCACTCCAACTTGGGCAACAGAGCAAGACCCTGTTTCAAATAAATAATAAACAAACCAATGGTCTACACATTTTATTTATTTTTAAATTTATTTTTAAATTTTTTTTGTAGAGACGAGGTCTCACTATGTTGCCCAGGCTGGCCTCAAACTCCTGGCCTTATGCAATCCTCCTGCGTTGGCCTCCCAAAGTGCTGGGATTACAGGAATCAGTCACTGCACTGGCCTCCTATAAATTTTATTTAACAGTATATAGGTTTACATAAATGAAATCATACTGTTCCAAAATCTGTTTTTTAAAAAACTTAATGTAACAGTATATTTTTCAGCTGGGCATGGTGGCTCATGCCTGTAACCCCAGCATTTTGGGAGGCCGAGGTGGGTGGATTACCTGAGGTTGGGAGTTCAAGACCAGCCTGGCCAACATGGTGAAACCCCGTTTCTACTAAAAATACAAAAATTAGCCAGGCATGGTGGCAGACACCTGTAATCCCAGCTAGTTGGGAGGCTGAGACAGGAGAATGGCTTGAACCCAGGAGGCCGTGGTTGCAGTGAGCTGAGATCACACCACTGCACTCCAGCCTGGGCAATAAGAGCGAGACTCTGTCTCAAAAAAAAGTATGTTTTTCAGTGATCCTAAAGAAAGATCTACACAAAAACTTCTAATGGCTCTTTGGTATTTCATTCTACCATACCAAAATTTACTCTGCACTTCAGCTTCCTCAGCTGTAAAATATAAAAACAGTACTGTAATCCATGTAAAGCACTTACAATAGTGCCTGGCACATACTAAACACTCAATACATGTTAGCTACTATTATTATACATTATGTTGTTTTCCAATTTTTTGTTACTAAAAGCAATACTGTGATAAACATCTTGTGCTAAGATTTTTTTCTACTTGCTATTTCAAAAGGGACATTTTCCATAAATTCTTTAAAAAATGACCTACTTCAGCTGGGTGCGGTGGCTTATGCCTGTAATCCCAGCACTTTGGGAGGCTGAGGAGGGAGCATCACTTGTGCCCAGGAGTTCAAGACCAGCCTGGACAACATGATGAAACCCCATCCCCACAAAAAATGTAAGAATTAACCGGGCATAGTGGCGCATGCCTGTAAATCTCAGCTACTTGGGAGGCTGAGGTGGGAGGAGCACTTGAACATGGGAGGCTCCTTGGAGGAGCACTTGAACCTGGGAGGCTTCATTGAGCCATAATAGTGACACCACACTCCAGTCTTAATGGCATAGTGAGACCCCTTCTCAAAAAAATAAAAAATAAAAATTACCTAACTCTATTTGACCTAACTCTTTGTAAAACTGTTTTACAGATAGTACCACAAAGCCAGTTTTTATTATCCAAAGATCAGTCAATAACAGATCTATAAAATTATACCTCCAGTTATATAAAACGGTATTTTCAAGAGGCCTAGAAATAAATTTAGGTCTTTTTAAAATAAAGGAGTTTATATTGCTCTGACATTGCTTTTCTAGCTTAACAGAAAACTTACTGTGTAATTTATTAAAATGATTTGATCATTTAAGATGCTCCCAATCCTAAATAATGTTATTATCATATTGGGAGCCAAAAAACTCACAAGATCAATGCCCAGTATTGTGAGACTAACACCCCAGACTCCCTGTCCAACCTCATCTTACCCTGATAATGTTACTGTGCTTGAATTGCCTTTCTAATGCACATCATTCTTTGAGCATGATTTTTTTGGTCTGTTTTAAAAAGGCAAGAAAATACCAGCCTGAGGCATATCTATGACGGCTGGGAAACAAAAGCATCCATTGGTGAAAGATTCAAGAGACAGAGGAGAGACTGAGAGCCTGTTCTTTGTGGCTGACCCACTGAATCTGGCATTGTTGCCAGTTGAGGCATAGATAAATCGTAGGTCTAAGCCTCTTTGATACAGGAGGTGCCTCCCAGCAAAATTCCGCAGCCTGATGCTTAATACTGGATGTTATACTCTACCATCCCAAAGAAGCTGCTAAATCCATGATCACCCACTCCACCTCCTGCTCCAAAGCTTATCGTGTCTCACTGCACCCTCATAGAGAATGGAAGTGTGAAGGGTTGATGTGAAAATGGAGTTTTATCAGTAATGATTTAAAGGCCAGGTGAAACAAGGTGAAGAGATGAATGTTTTTTATAGAATCCAAGAAAACAACTGAGTAAGTCATAGATCCATTTTTATTTCCTTTATTTTTTTCCAGGGAGGCCAGAATCTACTAGACCATTTTCGATGTCTTTTATTTTTTAGTTCCTTATTCCCAGCATTATTATAAAGAAAATAGGCCAGACACACTAGTGCTTTGAGAAGCCAAGGCCAAGGCAGCAGGATCACTTGGGGTGGCAGGATCCCTTGGGGCCAGGAGTTTGAGGTTAGCCTGGGCAATGTAGCAAGACCCTATCACTATGGGGAAAAAAAATGCATTTTTTGCCTGGCACGGTGTCTCACGCCTGTAATCCCAACAGCACTTTGGGAAGCCGAGGTGGGTGGATCACCTGAGGCCAGGAGTTCGAGACCAGCCTGACCAACATGGTAAAACCCCATCTCTACTAAAAATACAAAATTAGCCGAGCGTGGTGGCTGATGCCTGCAATCCCAGCTACCCGGGAGGCTGAGGCAGGAGAATCGCTTGAACTCGGGAGGCAGAGGTTGCAGTGAGTCGAGATCGCGCCATTGCACTCCAGCCTGGGCAATAGGAGCAAAACCCATCTCAAAAAAAAAAAAAAAAAAAAAATTTTCCTAAAAAATAAAAAGATAAACCTCCTTTCCAAAGTAATAATAATCTACAAAGTAAAAGATGACAACACCTCTCTGTGACGCAGCAAATTACATAGTAAGAACCACAAATGTAACCAAACTATGTTGAAAGGATCTCATGTTTCACCAATGACTTTCTTTAGTTCTCTGGTTTTTAACCCTTTCCCTTTCCCAACATAAAATGTTAGCATGGTAGGATGTACTTCTTTAAATACGGGAAATGTACTTATGAAGAAGATATTATTTAACAACCTGTCATTCAAGAAGAAAGCTGAAGTTTGTAAAAACAAACAAACAAACAAAACAAAACAAAAACCAAACACATATCCTCTCCAAGTTAAGGACTGTTTACCATAGGTGGTTCTCAAATCTTGGTTTGGGGGAAGTTTTCAAGGTTTTCTGTTTTTGTTTTGTAAGATAAGAGTGAACACACCCTCTGCTTCCTCTCAATCCTTCTCCCTTCTCCTACCCAAAGATAACCCTAACAGTATATTTCTCCCCCCACCCCCTTCCTTGGATGAATTCATGAGCAACACAAAAAGTCCTTCCTGTTATTATTTGGGGTGGGCCTTCTAATTGCAATGTTCACTGAGAGAACATAGGAAACAAGTGGTCGCTCTTTTCCGAGACGGAGTCTCGCTTTGTCACCCAGGCTGGAGTGCAGTGGCGCGATCTCGGCTTCCTGCAACCTCCGCCTCCTGGGTTCCAGCAATTCTCCTGCCTCAGCCTCCGGAATAGCTGGGATTACAGGCGCGTGCCACCACACCCGGCTACTTTTTGTATTTTTAGTAGAGACGGGGTTTCACCATGTTGACCAGGCTGGTCTCGAACTCCTGACCTCGTGATCTACCACCCTGGCCTCCCCCAGTGCTGGGATTACAGGCGTGAGCCATCGCGCTCAGCCAAACTGAACGTGTGATCTCTCTTAATAGTCCTCAGATGATGGGGGCAGGGTAGGTGGAGAAACGGGGTGACAAGAAAAGCTACCTCTTGCAGACATCTATGAGCTGATTTTGTCAGATCTTTTGCGACAGGATAACATTCCGTAATGGCTAGTCCAAGCAGACTGAAGTAGACAAGCAATGGCTCATAGAAAACGTGGTTTAAAACCAGAAGCCACGTGATGTAACTTTATTTAGTCGAACTGCGCTTTCATCTTTCTTTTAATAACTTAGGGAGAACAACGGGCCCCAGTGGCAAATGCAAGGTCCCCTGCCTCCCAACCCGATTCCTCTGAGAACCTGCTGCCATCTGCCTGGACCTCCTGTAAGATGGCTCCTACGCGACGACCCTACCAGAGAATCAGCTCTACGTGCCACCAACATTGCCACCAACATGTCCACAGATTGCCTGCTTGCCTCAGCCCACGGACACTCGATGCCGGACTGGGCCAGAAGGACGACCCTAGATTTGATGCCTTTTTGTCTCCCTGGACCAGAGACTCCCTCCTCTTTCCTCCCACGTTCATTTCTTTTTCTTTAGCCCGTGTAAAGCAGCGTGGGAGAGAAAACTAATTTCTTCTCCCTGGGGTACCCCGGAGCATCGCTGCAGCCCCCGGCAGGCGGCGGAGCCGCGCGCCCCGGGCGTGCGGAGAGGCTGCGGGGACGCGCGCCCTCCGCCTCCCGCAGCTGCGCGTCCGCAGCCGGGGCGCCCAGGCCCGCAGCCTCCCGGGCCTCCCCGAGGGCGGGATCCAGCCTGCAGGTCAGGCCGGCGGCCGGGGTCCCGCGGGCGGAAGTGAGAAGGGCGGCAGGGGAGGAGGCTGCGGGCTGGGGGCTGGGATTCCCTTCCCGCCTGGCGCCGCCTGAGAGAGCCCGCGCGAGGACGCCCGGCGCGCTCCGCCGGCCCTTTTTTGGCGCTGAGGAAAAGGAGAAGGGCAGAGCCGCCGCCTCGCGGGAGCGGGCCCCGGGAGGAGGGGCCGCTGGAGAGGCCGGGCGAGCGCGGGCGGCCCTCACCTCGCCGCTCCTCCCGGGCCGCCATCCCTCGGCGCCCCGCCCGGAACCGGCGCGCGCGTGGGGGCGGGGAGGCCGGCGCGCAGATCGCCGTCGCCCCGGGGCCCCCAGCCATGTCGGCCGAGGAGATGGTGCAGATCCGCCTGGAGGATCGCTGCTACCCGGTGAGCAAGAGGAAGCTCATCGAGCAAAGCGACTACTTCCGCGCCCTCTACCGCTCCGGCATGCGCGAGGCCCTGAGCCAGGAGGCCGGCGGCCCGGAGGTGCAGCAGCTGCGCGGCCTCAGCGCGCCGGGCCTGAGGCTGGTGCTGGACTTCATCAACGCCGGCGGGGCCCGCGAAGGCTGGCTCCTGGGCCCGCGCGGGGAGAAGGGCGGCGGGGTGGACGAGGACGAGGAGATGGATGAGGTGAGCCTGCTGTCCGAGCTGGTGGAGGCGGCCTCCTTCCTGCAGGTCACGTCTCTGCTGCAGCTGCTGCTGTCCCAGGTGCGGCTCAACAACTGCCTGGAGATGTACCGCCTGGCGCAGGTGTACGGGCTGCCCGACCTGCAGGAGGCCTGCCTGCGCTTCATGGTCGTCCACTTCCACGAGGTGCTGTGCAAGCCCCAGTTCCACCTCCTGGGGTCTCCTCCCCAAGCTCCAGGGGATGTCAGCCTGAAGCAGAGGCTGAGGGAGGCCCGGATGACTGGGACTCCTGTCCTCGTGGCCCTCGGGGACTTCCTGGGGGGACCCCTGGCCCCTCACCCCTACCAGGGGGAGCCCCCGTCCATGCTCAGGTACGAGGAGATGACTGAGCGTTGGTTCCCGCTGGCCAACAACCTTCCTCCCGACCTGGTCAATGTCAGGGGCTATGGGTCTGCTATCCTGGACAACTACCTCTTCATAGTGGGCGGGTACAGGATCACTAGCCAGGAGATCTCCGCTGCGCATTCCTACAACCCCAGCACCAACGAATGGCTCCAGGTGGCCTCCATGAACCAGAAGAGGTAAGCACCACGGCAGAGTGCTGCCTTCTCATTCATTCACTTGTTCATTAGTTCATGGGCCCGGTGTTTACTGAGCCAGTAAATAGGGGAGGGTGTGCTGAGGTGGAAATGACATCTTCAGGAATGTTGTTGGCCTTGGTGCTGGCAAAGTTCCCAGTGAACTAAGAAATTGCTAAGAGGAACTCCCCAGTGAGGTCAAGTAGTGGAGTGGTTTTTTGGCAGGTATTGTGCCTTTAGGTGAATCTGCTTTCTTTGTCTCTGTTCTTGTGAAAAAAGATGTCGTGGTTTCCTATAAGAATACTTTAAAAGAAAATTGCTCCTTAATTTTTAAAAAAATTTTTCTTAGTTTTTAGGATTCGATCCTGATGGTAATGACACACTGGACAGTAACCTGTGACACTGACTTTGGGGGATTTTTTTCTGTTGTCAGTGACTGTGACAACAGAGAGTCTTTCACACTGTGACACCCATCATGACCAAGAGATAATCACTGGAAATGTATTAACATTTGCAATAGGGGTTGCTTTTCTTATTTTTTATCTTCTCTTTTGCTTCCTTCCCTGGACAGCCCTCGTCATGACCCAAAGCTTGAGCCTGGAAGTGTTCAACTATAGAATTGGAATATTTTCATTTACCCAACCTTCTCCCCCTCCCATCCTGCAAATCCCTCCTGCCTCCAATATGGGTGACTTGAAGAAAGGAAGAGGAGGAGCTTGAGGAGTGGGATGAGAGGGGAGAAGGGAAAGGAACCAGGGAAGGAATATGAAAACAAGAGCAAAGAGCATATACGGGAAGAGATGGTAGGAAATAAAGACGGTAGCGCCCAGGAGGCCTCAGAGTCATTCAGAAGCAGGGAAGAGAATCAATGTAACTCAAGAAAGAATGAAAATACCCTTTCTTCCCATCCACGTGTTTCCATCTCAATCCTCACAGGGTTCTGGTCCTGAAGTGTGGAGCAAGGAATTGGGGAACTCACAGCTAGGCGAAGGAAGTCTTAACAGTAACAGAGAATCCTTTATATATCTATCTATTTGACTCGAGGGTCCTCCTTGGCCAGGGATTATTTGGGGAAATAACTGGCTTTATTTCTCCTATAATATGGAATTCATTTTGAAAAGTATGCTTTTTTCCCTGATAATACATGGTTACAGAAAACTAGAAAATGGAAAAGAATGAAGAAGCAAAAAGATGATTATTACCACTCGTTCTTCCTAGAGGCAGTAACTGCAGGTTGGCATATTTCCTGCCAGCCCATTTTTAATGCATTATTTGCACCATTGAGATGATACCATATTTAAAATTTGGTATCAGAAGTGTTATTTTAAAACATTCTATGCGCTGTAATTGAAACAACAAAGAAACATTGTGTGGCTATGGGTGGTGGTCTGATTAGGGGTGGGCGGCCCTGAGTTCTCTGTCTCCTCTTGCATGCCTCCAGCTACACATCATTTGACGCTCACCAGGCCATCCTTAGTACCGCAGTTCCTCACAGTTCTTTCTTCCCTTCATACATCCTTGGTAGTCTTTGTCTTTTTTTAGGAAGGCCCTTTTCATCCCCTGGAAAAAAAAAAAAAAGCATTCAAGTAATGCATGAATGCATGCTTCTTAGAAAACCTGCAAATTACACAAAAATACAGAGTAAGAAGAGGAAATGTCTGCCCTCAGGGTACAGAAAAAAAAGTGTCAGTGTATCGACAGACTTTTGTTACCTTTAGATATTATAAATGTATAAACATTTATATTTGTAAATTACATGTATACTTATAGAAATACACTTAACCCTTAAGTAATGTGGGGGCTAGGGACACCGACCCCTGCACAGTCAAAAATCCCCATATAACTTTTGACTCTCCCAAAAACTTAACTACGAAATAGCTTACTGTTTACCAGGCGCCTTACCAATAATATAATCAATCAAAACATTTTGTATATGTTTTATATACTTTATTCTAACAATAAAGTATGCTATAGAAAAGAAAATGTTATTAAGAAACTAAGGAAGAGAAAATTAAGCGGAAGTCGATCATCCTTAATCGCCTTGACACTGAGTAGGCTGAGGAGGTAGAGGAAGTGTTGGTTTTGCTGTCTCAGGTGGCAGAGGCAGAAGAAAATCTGAATATAAGTGGACCCTCGGAGTTCAAACCCGTGTTATTAAAGGGTCAGCTGTATAAGTATGTTGATAGTGGTTAACAATAGGGGAAAAGTGTTTATGTATATTAATGTGCACGGTGGTGTGTCACCTTACACATTTCAAAAATTCTAAAATTGACTAGGTTGTAGTGATTATTATGGCACTTGATATTTCCACTTAACCATAGCTGAGAGTTTTTTCTCTGTCAACAAATGTAGATCTGCCTCACACTTTTTAATGGCTGTGTGTCATTCCGCCCTAAGGATGTACCATAATGTAATTAGCCTTTCCCTTATTTATGAACATTTTGGTCACTTCCATTTGCACTGGATGTTTCAATAAGCATTGCCATATTGAACATCCTGGTAGATGTGCGTGTATCTTGGTAGCCATATGTGAGTTAGTTTCCTATGTCAAAATTCATGGAATCTCTGGATAGGTAGGGCAAAGTGTATGCATTTTTTTTTTTTTTGAGACTCTGTTGCCCAGGCTGGAGTGCAGTGATGCGATCTCGGCTCACTGCAAGCTCCACCTTCCAGGTTACGCCATTCTCCTGCCTCAGTCTCCTGAGTAGCTGGGACTACAGGCCCCCGCCACCGCGCCCGGCTAATTATTTTTTGTATTTTTAGTAGAGATGGGATTTCACTGTGTTAGCCAGGATGGTCTCGATCTCCTGACCTCGTGATCCTCCCACCTCTGCCTCCCAAAGTGCTGGGATTATAGGCGTGAGCCACCGTGCCCAGCTGCGTATACATGTTTTAAGTTTTGTTGAAGCTGGGTGCAGTGGTTCACGCTTGTAGTCCCAGCTACTTGGGAGGCTTAGGCAGGAGAATCACTTGAGCCTAGGAGCTGGAGGCTGCGGTGCACTCTGATTGGGCTTGTGAATAGCCATTGCACTCCAGCCTGAGCAACATAGTGAGGCCCCATCTCTATAAACAGTTAAAAATAAATAAATCAATAGATTTTGGTTGCTCCTGCCAAATTGCCCATCAAAAAAATTCTTCTGATTTCTTCTTCCATCAACAGTGTTTGTACTTGCCAGTTCCCTATACTCTTGCCAAGATAGAATATTATCATCTTTTTTTTCCCAAACCTAATGGGCAAAAACACTAGTGTGATTTTTCCCAATTAGAAGAGAGATTATTCTTTTTATATGTTGGCCATTTGTATTTCTTTTGTAAATGATCTTTGCCAGTTTTCTAAAAATTGGCTTATTTTCTTCACATTCGAGAAGTTCCATGTGTGAATACAGATATTAATCTCTCGTCTGTTACGTAATGTTGTGCATGTTTTCCCATGCAGTTATTTTTTCTGCAATATTCAAAAATAAGATCCCAAAGTGACTGGGTAGGTGAAATTGTTGCAGAGAGGGGTGGGTGGGAGTTACGATGAAGCCGAGAGCTATTGCCCCACCAGAAGAGGGCTCTGCCTCTCAGCCACAGCTGGTTACTTCCACGTGGAAGAAAGAAAATGTTGCCAGACATCCAAATATCCCTTTTTTTTTTTCTTTTTTAAAGAGATGGGGTCTTGCTTTGTCACCAGACTGGAGTACAGTGGTGTGATCATAACTTACTGCAGCCTTCAACTCTTGGGCTTAAGCAATCCTCCTGTTTCAGCCTCCCCAGTAGCTAGGACTACAGGCATGCAATACCATGCTCAGTTAACTTTTTAAAATTAAATTTTTTTTTTTTTTGTAGAAATGGGGGCTATGTTACCCAGGCTGGTTTTGAACTCCTGGCCTCAGGTAATCCTCCCATTGTGGCCTCCCAAAGTGCTAAGATTACATGCCACCATGCCTGACCCTCCATTATATCTTCTAATTGATTATTGATGCTGTATTGGAAATTGTACCCTTCTTTAGCTCCCTCTGCTTTGACTCAGGTATGACATATCTCCCAGGAGTTCCTTCCTGAACTCTCGTTTGGGCTGAATGTTCCATCTCTGCTCCTCTAGCATCTCATGCCCACTCCCCCACTTGAATTGACATTCTCTCCTCTCTGCCTTCCCATCAGGAGCTAGGACTTATTCACTGCTTATGTATAGCCCTACTCCTAACAAGATGTCCAATAATAATAGGTGCTTAAAATATGTGTTTTCTTTAAAAAAAATTATGCAATATATTTTTACATTATTGTAATAAAAGTTAATGTATAATTTTATATTTCGCTTTATTTGTAACACTATAGTGAACATTTTTACCTTGGTAACAGTCATTATATTTATTTAGAGTAGCTGAGAAATAATGAGAGACATCATTTAATTGAACACTTAACTCTGCATTAGGTGCTGTTCCCGCTGCTTTGCATGTATTATCTCACTTATTCTTCACAAGGGCTGTTAGGCAGGTTCCCATTCTAAAAAGACAGGAAGTGAGGCACAGAGAAGTTAAGTAAATTGCTCAAGGATGTGTAATAAGTATAGCAACCAAAATGTAAATATCCATTGAGTAGTTATAACCACTTAAATTGTTGATAAGTTTTGGCTTTTAGACTTGCAGGGACCATCTTCATGCACATTTCCCCCCTTATTTTTGTTAAAAAATATTTCCTTCTAAGAAATAGAGCACAGATCTCTTGTGGTACTGTGCTACTTTTTAGAATTTCATCATGTGTGCCTCAGCTCCACCACAGCCTTTAAGCCCAGCATTTTTCTAGTCACAATTGGATATACAGAAACTGATGACATAGTTGCTGCCCTCAAGAAGTTTAAAATTGAGTTTAGATGATGAGACAAGTAAAAATGAAACCTAGTATGGAGTTGTTGCTGGATGATGCATCCAATGCAAGTTATGCATGCACTGGAAGTAATTTGGAACCTTGAGAAAGAAAACCAGATTTTGGCCTCTGGCTATGCAGAATTTCACATCTACTTTGATTCACCTTTGTCGGAGACTGCTTTGGGATGTATCAGTATTTTACTTTGAAAAAGGGGTCAAATGTAGAGCAGTTCACTTTTCCCAGAATAGTGCAGTGATCCAGAATCTTAAATAGCAGGAACTCCAGGATTGAGAGATTTTTTTTTTTTGAGGAGAGTCTTGCTCCTGTCTCCCAGGCTGGAGTGCAACGTCTAGCCTCTGCAAGCTCCGCCTCCCGGGTTCCGCGCCATTCTCCTGCCTCCAGCCCCCTCCCTGAAGTGCTTCCGGGACTACAGGCCCGCCACCGCCTGGCCCAATTTATTTTTGTATTTTTTAGTAGAGATGGGGGATTTCCTGTATTAGCCAGGAGTCTGGTGGTCTCCTGGCGTGCGTGATCTCTGCCATCGGCCTCCCAAAGTGCTGGGATTACAGACGTGAGCCACTGTGCCCAGCCAATTGAGAGATTTTATAAAGCCTTTTGCACTCTGGAGAAGATAGTGGGTGCTATATGATCATCAGGGGGTAAAAAATAAATGTTTTGCTCTGTAGGCCAAGTGTGCAACACTGCCTGATGGTCTGAATGTGGGTTTGATCTCACACATTGTCAGGATGTAACTCTTCACACATAAAAGCTTGTGAGACCTTCAGGCGTGGTGGCTCACACCTGTAATCCCAGCACTTTGGGAGGCTGAGGCAGGCGGATCACCTGAGGTCAGAGGTTTGAGACCAGCCTGGCCAACATGGTGAAACCCTGTCTCTACTAAAAATACAAAAATTAGCTGAGTGTGGTGGTGGGCACCTGTAGCCCGAGCTACTCAAGAGGCTGAGGCAGGAAAATCACTTGAACCCGGGACGGGGAGGTTGCGGTGAGCCAAGATCGCGCCACTGCACTCCAGCCTGGGCAACAGAGTGAAATTTTGTCTCAAAAACAAAACAAAACAAAAAAAAAACTTTGTGAGATCGAGGGTGCTTGCTTTCCCTCCTCACTTTAATCAGTGATAACTTGCAGGAACTGACCACTGTTGCAGCAGTTTGTTCGTTAATGTTCTCCATTTCCAAAGCTTTCTTTAGTCTTTTCCCTTGCCCTGCACTTTAGCTCTGAAAATGGAGTTGGAGTGATTCCTCCTGTTCCATGTGTGAATACAGCAAGGCTGGGAGAGAGACTTTAATAAACAAGTGTCTCCTGGCAGAGATGGAATTGCAGTTCTCAGCCTTAGCGTTTGCTGAGCTGTCCCTTCTCCTCTCAGCCAATGTTTACCATTTTTGGAGCATTTCTGTGGTTGATGTTGTAGTAGAGCCTGGGAATAGTGCAAGAAAGAAAACTGTATGTCTATTCACAGTCCCCCCCCCCCCCCCCCATTTAATTTTGGCCAACAGTTTAAATTGCTTTTTGCATCTTTGCTTTTGGAGTTTCTTAGAGCTGGGCATAAGTAGCAACAATGACTACCTCTATTTTCTGCCCTTCCCCTTCTCCCCTTCCTAGTCCCTAGGGGAAATTAATGCCTAGGGACGTGGCAGAAGGCAAGTAGATAAAGGGGAAAGAGGAGACAAAAGGACCTGCCCACAGACTTAAGCAATCGTGTTCTGAGTGATTGAGAAAGGACTTTTGAAAAGATCTTGGCATTTTGTTCTAATTTTTAGTCTGGTGGTAAGCAAACTTCTTTCTCTACATAGGGAGTCATAATGATGGTTTTCATTTCCTGAGCTCTTACTCGGGGTCAGGTATTGTAGTCACAACTTGAGGTGTCACTTCATATGAATGCTCACAACATCTCTATGAGGTAGATGTTATGAATCCCATTTCCTTAAAGTGGAAACTGAGGCTTAGTGAGTTTAATTACCTTCCACATAATCACAGGGCTAGACTCGAAGCCACCCAGACGTCTGTGTCATCTTGCCTTCCTGTGGTTGTATGTAGCTACTGTTAATCCTTGAGATCTGTGTGCTGGTGTTTAGCATGTTTCATGTTACTTAACTTTTAGGGATTTAAAGAGCTTTTTAAGCCACACATGGTGGCCTAGCTACTTGGGAGGCTGAGTCAGGAGGATCGCTTGAGGCCGGGAGTTCAAGGCTGCAGTGAGCCATGATCAGGCCACTGCATTCCAGCCTGGGCAATGAAATGAGACCCTGTCTCTTAAAAAGTTCTCCTTTAAAAAAAAAATTCTTATAAGTGACCTTGAAATGCAATTGTGGTTTTATCTAATTTTTTCACTTAAAACCAATTTTAATGATAATATTTTTATTGCAAGTAACAAGTATATAGCTATGATAGATGACTTGTTACTTGGTCTTGAAGTTCTTCTTTTTAACTCCTGAACATAGTATGTTAATATTAAGAAAATACTGTAGAGATGATAATTTTGAAAGGCGGTTGATAGCTTGAATTTATACCTTTACCATTCAGGAGGTGAAGACTGGAAGAATTTTTTTTTTTTTTGAGACGGAGTCTTGCTGTGTCTCCCAGGCTGGAGTGCAGTGGCGTGATCTCGGCTCACTGCAAGCTCCGCCTCCTGGGTTCATGCCATTCTCCTGCCTCTGCCTCCCGAGTAGCTGGGACTACAGGCGCCTGCCACCACGCCCGGCTAATTTTTTGCATTTTTAGTAGACATGGGGTTTCACCGTGTTAGCCAGGATTGTCTCGATCTCCTGACCTCGTGATCCACCCGCCTCGGCCTCCCAAAGTGCTGGGATTACAGGCGTGAGCCACCACGCCCGGCCTGGAAGAATTATTTTCAGAAAGTTGGAAGTGAAGCAGTGAGTGATGAGAATTTGTGGATGAGAGCGCACTTTGTAGAGAGTTCCAGAGTACGTCGCAGTCAGTGACTGTTGCAGTTGACAAATGAGAAACCAACCCTCCTGAGGTTAAGAAAAACTTGGACTTACGACACCCAGAGAAGCATTCCGTAGAATGCCAATGCAGAATGACTTATCTCTGCAACTGCTGTCATTTTCAGCTCTTACTGCATGCCAGATATTGTGCCCTTCTTATCCCCACTTAACAGATGAGAAAACTGAGGAACAGATAAACAGATTCAGTAATTTTTCTAAGGTCAGACAGCAATTGATGTGTGATGATGTCTGAGATTTCCCTGTGTAAGCCTGGACTCATAACCTTTAGCAGTATGCCTCTTTATTAAATGGTCTGATTTTAGGTGGCAATTTCATCTTAAAACAAATTCAGCATTAAAAAGTGTTTCTCTTCAAGTGAATTTGAGCGTGTCGGGGTCTGGAGAGATGGAATCGTTTACTTTAACTGCCTATTCATTGAGCCTCAAAAAGAAGCCCCTTACATGTTTGCTTAGGACAAATGATTATGCTGGATAAATACTAAAAACTGTTTTGATCTTACAAAATTTACTATCTGTGTACTTTTGGGGAGCAAAAACAAATTGTGGCTGGGAAAATTTAGTGCTTGTTTACAAGCTTGATTTCCTTTGGTTCCCCAAATTTGCACACACAGAGAGGGCATCATGGTTGGATTTTAAGGACCATTGGCAGCAAGAAAGGTAAGCAGCAGGAATCAGGGACCCCCCAGTACCTGCCACCCTGACGTCTGTTGGCACAAAAAAGTGGGCTGACTGGCTGGCTGGCCTTAAGGGACAAGACGAGGCTCTGGATGAAGAGTACTCTATTCACGCTCTGATTGGAAAAACAAACTAAAATACATTTAGATATAAACATGATAGGAATCTTTAAAAAATCTTAACTGTTTAGTAGGTGCTTGTTACTAACCTTGTTTCCATAGTCTAATGCATCAGTTTTTTTGAACACTTTTTAGGAGATCAAGCATGGGCTTCTTGTTCACTGCTTTTTCTTAATCTACCCCCTTACATAATTTTTTGTGTATGCATAGTCTCTACCTCCATTCTTTCTTAGTATATTATTATTTTTGAAGACATCATTGTGTTGGAATTAGACGTGGTCTTGAAATTCACTTGGTTTAGCACCTTTATTTCAAACACTAGAAAACAGAAATTTGAATGATAGTTTTTTATCTCTGTGTAGTAGTTTCTGATAGACTATTTGATTTAATCATCTCTACCACGTTGTGATGGCTGTTATCACCATTTTACAGATGACGAAGTGAGGTGGTTGGAGCAGGGTCAGATAGCTGGTTATCAGCAGAGCTGGGACTAGAAGCGAGGTCTTCTGATTTGTGCTCAGGTCTTTTTCTGTTGCATCATGCTGCTGCGCATACTCTTGGAAACTTGTGACTGTTGTACATCTCACAGCAGACTGACCCAGCACTCCCAAGTGTTTATCCTTCCTGGCTTTCAAAGGTCTGATTCATCCTTGTGTACTATATCAAAACAAATTAATTTTGTGTTACTTTTCAGTTCAAAAATCATAAGACTTGTTTAGTGTCTGAAGCTGATGAGCAGCATTTAATTATTTACTGAATATAGAGCTGGAAATCATTGTACATCTCTTTTTCAAGTTACTTAATTTTATGAAAGATGAGCATTTGTCAATAGAAGTATTTATTGAATTAACATATGTAAAGACCCTAAGAATGCTGGATCAAAATATTTTTGAGGCTGGTTGTGGTGTCTTATACCTCTAATACTAGCACTTTGGGAGGCTGAAGCAAGAGGATCACTTGAGGCCAGGAGTTCAAGATCCGCTTCGACAACATAGTGAGATGCCATCTTCACAAAACATTTTTATAAAAAATTAGCTGAGTATAGCTGAGTATGGTGGTGCATACCTGTAGTCCAAGCTACTCGAGAGGCTGAGGCAGGAGACTCTCTTGAGCCCAGGAGTTCAAGGCTGCAGTGAGCTATGACTGTGCCGCTGCAATCTAGCCTGGGTGACAGAGCAAGACCTTATTTCATAAATAAATTAGTAAATAAATAAGTAAATACAAACTGTGAATTTGTTCAGTGCTGACCTCTCCCCATCTTATATGTTGTGATGCAGTATGTCAGATGCCCTTGGAGCGGGGAGGCAGGACCAGTGTCCTGCTCAGGTGTACTGGTGGTGCAAGCGTCTCCTGACCCACCCTTTAGCAGTCACCCCTCATACCTGCCTATCTGTCTCGGCAGCACCAGTGTGTCCCTAAGATGAAGCCATACTACTCAGTAGGAAGAATGAAATAACCATTCTGAGAGGTGAAGACAACCGGGTGAGGTGGGCGCCTTCCCCTCTTACCTTTGTGCCTGCCCCTGACAGAAAGTGTGGAGTTTAGTGTATACACATTGTCTTTGGTTGCTGGACTAAGGCTGAACAAGATTAATAACTTGTTGTATTGAACTGCTTATCTTCGATAGCTAGTGTTTGGACAGTGTGCCATTCCCGTGGAATCTTGGGGACAGGAGTGAGGTTCGAGAAGCCATCCTTTCCTCCTCTGTCCTCAGGTGGAGTGGCCCCCAACGGGGAGAGCTAATTTTCTTCTGATGTCCAGGAGAGTTCATGCCGTCGTTACACTTCTCATTGATCAGAAGAACTAACTCTGTGGGCCTGTGTGTCTCTCTTTCAGGTCTAACTTCAAACTTGTGGCTGTTCATTCAAAACTCTATGCCATTGGAGGGCAGGCCGTTTCTAACGTTGAGTGTTACAACCCTGAGCAGGATGCGTGGAATTTTGTGGCGCCCTTACCCAATCCTCTGGCTGAGTTCTCTGCCTGTGAGTGTAAGGGAAAAATTTATGTCATTGGAGGATACACTACCAGAGGTAAGTGAAGGGACCAGGCAGGTGGTCTGCCCATGTGTAGGCGTCAGCAGTCTGGGAAGGGCAAGAGAGTGTCAGAGGAAACCCCGACATATCCAAGGGTCATGTTATGCTTCAATAGTGTACACTTACACATCTGGAAGGAAGAGAGTCCCATATGGCAGGGATGATTGGGACAGGAGGGATCTTTTGATAACTTCGTGTGAGCATGGGGAAGGGAGAGCTGTGAAAAAAATACGTTATCTCTTTTTTTTGCTTCTGGAAACCCAGCTTTTTGGTCAGCTGTCTTGTGATTTGGCTGGGCCTGGTTTGTGGGGATCGCTTGCTGAGGTTGGGTAGGTCTTTGGAGAAGATTATCCGGGAATTCCCATCCTTATCACAAACACACAGCAAACCTGCCCCCATCCACCATTATGGAATTTAGTACCAGAGCATCCTTGCAAATTAGTTCTCATTTTCTCTCTTTGTGAGCACACACACATCAGATAGAGGTTCCAGAAACCCAGCTTTAGGACAGTGGTCACACATCACAGGAGGAGCAAGAACATGAATACAAGAGAGCTCTTTCCTGACCAGCAGTGGGAGGTGGTTGTACTATCTATTTATTTGTTTATTTATTTTTTGAGATGGAGTCTCCCTCTGTCACCCAGGCTGGAGTGCAGTGGCACGATCTCGGCTCACTGCAGTCTCCACCTCCCAAGTTCAAGCACTCCTCCTGCCCCAGCCTCCCAAGTAGCTGGGATTACAGGCATACACCACCATGCCCAGCTAATTTTTGTATTTTTAGTAGAGATGGGGTTTCACCACATTGGCCAGGCTGGTCTGTAACTCCTGACCTCAGGTGATCCACCTGCCTTAGCCTCCCAAAGTGCTGGGATTACAGGTGTGAGCCACCACTCCTGGCCTGGTTCTACTATTTATTAAAATGTGCATATGTGTTTTTCACTTTTTTGGCAGGCATTGTATAGTTAATAATTTGGAAATGAAAAAATTTCTCCACAAGTTTATTTATTTTTTGTGGAGTCGAGGTCTCCCTATGTTGCCTAGGCTGGTCTTGAATTCCTGGGCTAAGTGATTGTTCTGCCTTGGCCTCTCAAAATGCTGGGATTACAGGCATGAGCCACCATGCCCTGCTTGCCAGCAAGTTTTATACTGCTCTTCTTGGTAGGGAATTGTCTCATGTAACAGTGATAGAGAACGGTGTAGTTGTTGGCGGGACACAGTGGCTCATGCCTGTAATCCAGCACTTTGGGAGGCTGAGGCAGGAGGATTGCTTGAGTCTGAGAGTTCAGGACAGGCCTGGGCAACACAGCAAGACCCCTTCTTTAAAAATGAAAAGAAAAAAATTAGCTGGATGTGGTGTCATGTACCTGTAGTTCCAGTTACTTGGGAGGCTGAGGCAGGAGGATCGCTTGAGCCTGGAAGTTCAAGACAGGCCTGGGCAACATAGCAAGACCCCTTCTCTAAAAATGAAAATAAAAAAAATTAGCTGGATGTGGTGGCATATACCTGTAGTCCCAGTTATTTGGGAGGCTGAGACAGGAGAAGTGCTTGAGCCAGGGGTTTGAGGCTGCAGTGAGCTATGACTGCCCCACTGTACCCCAGGCTGGGTGACAGAGTGAGACCTGGTCTCTAAAATTTAAAAAAAAAAAAGAGAGAGAAAGAAAAAAGAAAACTGTGGTTGTGGGAAGACAGACAATGGGGGACAGTCAAGCAGAGGGGTGCCTTTCCTTCCCTTCACTCTCCAAAGCAGATGTCTCCAAGTTACCTCTTATCCCAGGAAATCTATTTCTGCATTTGGTCTGTCTGACTCTGTGGAGCCCAGGACTTACAGAAAAGGTGTAACCTGGCTCTTCGGACTTTAAGCCACATTAAAGTAGTAGAGTTGCTGTTTTATTTGACATGGTGAAATAAACTGCCACACCTTTGTGGTACCATATGGGCAGGACAGAGCTCTTCAGCCCTGGCTAACAAGCACGAAGAAGACCCTGAGAGGCCGCAGCAGCCGGAACTTCCCAAAGGACAGAAATCCACAGGCTAACATAGCATCCAGATAGGTGACAGAAATTCCTTCCACCATATCCAAATGTGTCCTGTTTTGGGGGATTTATGTTAGGAAGAAGTTAAAATGTAAAGTATTTGATGAACATCTGATTTCCTTCTTTTTAGAGTAAGTCTTAACATTAATTCAGTGGGGAAGATGGTGGGAGGTGTGTTAGTTTCCTGTGGCTGCCATAACAAGTTAGTATATACTTGGTGACCCAAAACAACAGAAATATATTTTCTTATAGTTCTGGCGACCAGAAGTCAGAAGTCAAGGTGTCAGCAGTGCTGTGTTCCTTCTGAGGCCTCTAAGGGAGGATTCCTCCTTGCTCCTTCTAGTCTCTGGTAGCTCGGCGCTCCTTGGCCGGTGGCTCCATGATGCCCCTGCCTCCATCTTCACAGGGACTTCTCCTCTGTGTGTGTCTGTGGCTTCTCCCCTTCTGTCTAAGGACAGTTGCCACTGTTGGATTTAGGCCCCATCTGGGTAATCCAGGAAGATCTTGTCTTAAGGTTTTTAACTTAATTACATCTGCAAAGATCCCCTTTCTTTTTCTTTTTTCCCTTGAGATGGAGTCTCACTCTATTGCCCAGGCTGTAGTGTAGTGGCACAGTCATAGTTCATTGCAGGCTCAACCTCCTGGATTCAAGCGATCTCCCACCTCGGCCTCCCAAAGTGCTGCGGTTACAGGCGTGAGCCACTGTGCCTGGCCCAAAGATTCCCCCCGCTTTATTATTATTATTTTTTAAATAAAATCACCATTCACAGGTTCAGGGAATTAGGAAATTGACGTATCTTGTTAGGGACAACCATGCAACCCACTGAAGCGATGTGTATATTTATGTATTTAAGGAGAGGGAAGACAAAGAGAAGTGACCTTTTTTTTTCCCCACTCCAAGTTTTCATTATTTGTCGAGCTGTTCCCAATGTCCCTCTCTGGTGACTCTCCACTAAAGATAGTTTTCAACTTTTTCTTTACATATAATTGGAAAAAAAAAAAAAAAAAAAAGAGACTTAGTAGTCATTTCTTTGATCTTCAACATTGGTTGTCAGATTACAGTGATTGACTTTATAGGTTTAGATTAAGCTATGTGCCCCTCAGTCCCCCAGACCTCCTGTGTTTATGTAGTAATCCCCCTCTCGTGTGTGTGTGTGTGTGTATCTTTTCTTCTAGGAAAGTCAATACTCCCAGTTATTTACCTATGAGCAATTCTAAGAATTCTCATTCCTCTCTAGGTTGAGTAACACAGACTGCATCTTGTGGGCTGACATAACGCACGTATGTGCTTTGACTTCTCTTGTAACCAAGAGCTGTTCAACACTGACAGGCGGCACTGTAACCCAAAGAGTACTTTACTGGTAGATTTCCTAGTTTTTCCATGACCCTGGCTGAGCAAATGTTCTTTAGATTTGACCTAGAAAACCCTTCTTGTGTGTTTTGTAGCTTCACAAGCCACTGCTAATGTACCTTCTTCACTTGGGCCACCCACCGTG
This sequence comes from Papio anubis, assembly GCF_008728515.1. NCBI lineage: Eukaryota > Metazoa > Chordata > Mammalia > Primates > Cercopithecidae > Papio > Papio anubis. The sequence goes on from NC_044984.1 coordinate 26,708,593, forward strand.
ATTTCTGTTCTGGATTCCCTGAGCCAAATACCCTTGATGGGATGGTTCAGTGATGTGGATGGATGGCTATTTGTATAAGGGCTGAAAACTAGTTTTTTAAAATGGGAGAGCTGGGCAGTTACTTATACTCTGAAGCCCTCCTCTTTCTCTGCTGGGGCTTTCCCAGCACTTCCTAATAGTTCTGTGTATTTCAGATAAGACATCATGATTGTTAGGAAAAAAAAAAAAAAAGAAAGTTAGTTTTTAGCCTTCTGACTTTTTAAGTCAAGTGAGACTTTTATAATTTAGTAAGTAATAGCTCATTTTTATGGTAGCTATTTGATGATTTTAATTCTTTAGCGGCACTGAAGAAATTCAGAGAAGTTCAGTAGAGAGTAATAGCTGTAAAGGGAAGAAGGGTGATTTGTCAAACTTCAGAATCAACTTTAAATGTAAAAACAAAAAGATCATTCCACCAACTCAAGCCACCTCTTCATGGTCTGAGCCCTTGTTGAGTGAGGAGAGAAAACATTTACAGAACACCTGGAAAGACCTTTGGGCCTGGAGCTTAGAAATATGTGGAAGCCTCATATAATGAGTTCTTTATTCATTCGGTGGACAGCCAGGTCACTAAGGAGCACTTTTTGATAAATTAGTGACTAAAATCCCCTTGGGCCATCTCCTAAAATGATCTTTATCATAATAGCTACAGTAAAAGGAAAGAAGGAGAGGTATTAATATGGGTGGAAGTCAGGACAGTTTCCTAATGCCGTGGCTTACAATTCTGAGATTTCTCCAGGCATCAGGACATGTGCGCGCACAGGACTTTGTCTGCTCTCTTAGGAGATCCTTTAGTTGGTATCAGATGTGGCTGTGGAGGGTGCTCTTTAAGCATTGCTAACTGTGGGTGGGTCCCTCTCAGAAGGAAGGACTGTAAGAGGTATGAAACTTCTGAGAAAATGAGCTGTCTTCTCTTACCAAGCGAATGCAGCCAGCACAGTGCTGTAGGCTTTAGTTGTCTGTCAGTTCCCAAGCTGAGCTGTCTCCTTCATGGATAGGATTTGTTTGTTTAGAAAAAAACAACAAACGAAGTTCATTCTGTTTATAACTCAGAGCATTTGTTTTTTCTGCTGTGGCTAAAATACTTATTTATTCTTTCCTAGAGGAGAAAAGAAAAAGAGAACAATTAAAAACAAGAAAAACAAAACTAGATATTCTAAATTTTACAAGTGTTTTTCACAAAGAGACTAGGCAACATTTTTCCTTAAAGAAAATTACTTTTTTTTTTTGAGAGACCAGGATCTCACTCTCTCACCCTAGCTGGAATGCAGTGACATGATCACAGCTCACTGCAGCCTCACCCTCCCAGGCTAAAGTGATCCTCCCACCTCAGCCTTCCAAGTAGCAGCTGGTACCATAGGTGCACACCACCATGCCTGGCTAATAATAGTCTCGAACTCCTGGGCTCAAGTGATTTTCCTGCTTCAACCACCCAAAGAGGTGGGATTACAGGCATGAGACACCATGCCTGGCTGAAAATCATTATTAATTTAAAATGTCAGCAACCTTTTATCTAGACTTTGATCTTATCTACACTACAACTGTCTCTTGCGAGGGACATAGGAAGACCTTTGTTAGTGTCTCTCTGGTGATAAAATTGGGAAACCAAGGCTGGACATGGTAAAGAACCCTGCCTTTACAAATAATAATAATTAAAAAAAACTGGAAAACTGAATTGCCAAGTGATTCTGTGGCTTTTTAGAAGGCTGCAGGTGAGACTTGGATGCATTTCTCCTGAAGTGTAATGTTGTGTCCTTTTCACTGGACAGCCCCTGGAAATCCTGTGTTGCTACTTGTCCTGTTTCTTAGGATCAGCTGTCAAGAATAATCTGCTTCCTGCCCAGCCTGGCTTCTGTATTAAGTAGTTGGTAATTTTGTAGCTATTGATGAGGGGTCTGAGGCACTTACTTTTTTTTTACACTGACCTGGTGGTTCACGGGTGTGGAGATACCAGGGAGGAGGGGCTGTGTGAAAGTCAGAGCTGCTCTTTTTCCTGGTTTTATCCAGTCTGAGTCTCCCAAGGCAGAGACGTTTGGGAGTGAGAAGTGAGTGTGGATGGATCTAAATATATCTCTTCCCAGCCATTTTGAAAACGATTTTTCCAAGTTGTGCTTTTTCTAAAACAGTTTTTTCTCCTTGTTACCAAATTATGCATGTAGAGTTAGACATTTCTGTACAGCCTTGCCTAGTGGCGTTAGTGGGGGCGGAGTCATCACTTGCCTTTCTTTCTTTCAGACCGGAACATGAACATTTTGCAGTACTGCCCCTCTTCCGACATCTGGACGCTGTTTGAAACATGTGACGTCCACATTCGCAAGCAGCAGATGGTGTCTGTGGAAGAGACCATCTACATCGTCGGGGGGTGTCTCCACGAGCTGGGGCCCAACCGCAGGAGCAGCCAGAGCGAAGACATGCTCACCGTGCAGTCCTACAACACCGTCACCCGTCAGTGGCTCTACCTCAAGGAGAACACGTCCAAATCGGGTCTTAACTTGACTTGTGCGCTCCATAACGACGGCATCTACATCATGAGCAGAGATGTCACCCTGTCGACCAGCTTGGAACACCGAGTGTTCCTCAAGTACAACATCTTTTCAGATAGTTGGGAAGCATTTCGGCGTTTTCCAGCTTTTGGACATAACTTGCTGGTTTCTTCTCTTTATCTGCCCAATAAAGCAGAAACATGACTGAATTGAATTAGTAGATGAAAGAAACCTGGTTCAAGATTTTTTTAAAAATGTGGTGTCCCATTCCAAGGGAGACCGATTCCTAAAGGGTAAAGAAGGGTTAAAGTAGGTCACATATATACAGTAGCAGCTGTAAATAAGCTTACTTGAATTAATTACTTGAAAACTGTTGGAAAAAAGAGACCAACTTTGTTATTTTTTAAATTATTGATTTTTAAATTATGGGAGCAAATCCATCTCCAGACATGATACTCGGGCCAATGACGGATCATCAAAATGTAGATTCATTGTGTCTGTGTGGTAAAGGGCCAAAGTCAATAATTGGAACAAATGGTAAAGATGATTTTAAAATCTGTTGTATTTAGGACCCTTGACATGTCATTAGCACCTTAAGTGAGAGGTTTTCTTATCAATGTGCTTGACAAGCATTCATATTAACATACTCATTCTCTCTTCTCCATCACCCATACCCACACATACATCTAGTATGTTTAAAATAGGGTTCTGTGTTCAGATATTTTGTTTGCACACTACTTTTTAGGAAACTTATAATGATGGAGCCCTACAGTGAATCCTTACCAGTGTTCAGTCCTCCCCAAAACTTGGATAAAAATATTCTCAGCTATTTTTCCAGCCGTTTTTGCAGTTACAAATGCTGAATAAATAGACGGATGTAACCTTTTATTTTATTTATGTGGCAGACTGCATATTTATGTGGACACATAGGTTGCATTGCTAGGCATTCTGTATGGTTTTAAAGAGGATATATTATTTAGAAAAATGGATATATGAATATTTTTAAAAATTGAGTCTTAAATTTAAATGGGAAGGGAAGAAAACACCAAATAAGAAAAAAATTTGCCTTTAAGAGTTACCTTTATTGAATGTATTTGACTTAGTTCTTATTTTAAGGCTAAAAACACTTTGTCATATTTAAGTCAGGCAACTTTCTAATTTAATCTTAGCTTTGTAATTCATGTTTTTGCTTTTGTAGACTAAGGTAAGGACAGCATTTAAATATTTGTGCTGGAGTGAGGGGAAGACTCTCTTACAGAAGTGGAATGGTTTCTGGTGGTATTTCTGAAGTTAGGTAAAGTGCTTTACTTGCCTTGGTTAATTGAAATAGAATTCAGCTCAAGCAGTTGTTTTCACTGAGTGAGTTAACAATAAAAGCTTCTGCCAGTCATAGATCAACATTCCTCAAAAATATATATACTCATACTTATGGAAATTTTATTTTCATTGAAAACACTCTGAAATTATCTGATATTTTGTGATGGAATCAGTTAAACTGTGAGCTGGATTCCATTTTTCTGCAGTAACAGCAGGCAGAACCATTTCAGTTAGCATGTGCCTCACTTTAAGAAAGTCCCGTAAGGGGAAAAAAAACTGTCAGAACAAATTCATGCATTCAACAAACACTTACTGAGTGCCTGGAGTATGCCGTCCACTGTGCAGATGTAGGTAGGACAGGGGCTAATCACTTAGAGTTCTTCAGTTTATTAGCGGAGTCATTACAGGGTTTCTTTACAACCATGGCCTCTAGTATACTTAAAATAAGCGTCCAGTTATAAAAAGCCTATTTGCACAACTTTTTGGGAATACTTCTATTAACTAAAATGAGGTAAGCCATTATTTTGGACATAGAGATCTTTGTATCTTATCACCAAATAATCTTATCTCTAGTCTACTTATAACTTTGTAAGGGTTTCTAAGCTGTGCCCATTTATTCCCAAATATTATGCCCTTAAAAAATAACCTCTGAACCAAAATCTTCCCAGGAATACTACTTAATAGATTTTAATGTTAATTTATATTCATTGTAGAAATGAATTTCCAGTGACCTATAATTTCATTACATATATTTTAAAATTTAATTTATTTTAGATGATGTTAACTTTTTGTTGCTGAAAAGCTTAACTTTTTAAAGACTTAGTCCTATACATTTAGAAGATGAGTCAGTTGAATTAGTACTGGACAAACAGTTGGAGATTAGTTTGCACATAAGCACATCATATCAAATACAGTATTCCAGCCAACCAGTTAATTCTCTTCCTGATTACATTCATTGGGTCTGTTTGCCTAATGTTGACAATTAAATTCTTGGATCAAGTGGAGGTATGCTGTGATCCACAAAGCTCTTTTATAACCCAGGTTGTGTGTGTGTGTGTGTGTGTGTGTTTGCATATTATAGACAGACATCTAACAAGATTTTGTTATTCTGGGCTGCCAAGAGTACTTGGGAAAGGTGGAATGTACAATAGGAACCGATCTGTGCATTTTGTGACATCGTCCTTCCTGCTGTGCACATCAGCTCTGTTGACATTTCGAAGGGTCGTTTTAATTTAGCTCTGTTCTCTTGTTGGTGCCAGTATTACATTGAAGACTCTCACCTATGATAGAGGCAATGTTGCTTTGAAAATCTTCCTTCAGGTGGAGCTTGCAGTAAGCTGAGATTGCGCCATTGCACTCCAGCCTGGACGACAGTGCAAGACTCTCTCCAAAAAAAAAAAAAAAAAAAAAAAGAAAGAAAAAACCTCCCTTTATCCCCCAGGACTGTCCTTTACTCTTTGATAGTATCTCTCTATTTTCTTCCCAATTCTCTAAATGCTTTATCATTTTTTTCTGAGATTCTTCTGAGGGATGCTGACCTCCCACTATGGGGAAAGGGGTTGCTTGGAGGACCTGGGGTGGCATTCCCCAACCAGAAGCACCCTATTTTATAGATAGCAGTCTGAATGGTAGAGAGAGAGTCCTGTGTGTGGGTTGTTAGAAGGTTGGTTCTTCCTGTCATTCTCTCTGGCTTTCCTTTCAACCCTCGTAGTTTCAGAGGCCTCTCCCCTTAGCATCCTTTAAAAGGTTTTCTGATGAACGTGTAAAAGAGTTGATCATTTCAACAGTACTGGTTAAGTCACAATGACGAAGTGCTGAGAAGGTTATGGGTACCAGGAAGAAACAAACAGAAGTCTTAAGATTAGAATGAGAACCAAAGATAATTTAACCCTGCCATTTTTTTTAACACCAAGATCCTAAGTTATTCCAAATGCCTTAGATATCAACAAAAGCTACACACCATTGAGATGGGCAAAATTCTTTCTCTACAAAGGTAGTAATCAAGTAAATGCCTGTTCTCTCTCAATGAATTGTTGCTTATTGAGCATTGTGGGTGATGTGTTTTCAGATTTCTAAGTGAAGTTCTGACCCTACCTGTTTGGCCAAAGACATACATTGAGAGGAAAGGCCTTGGTCTTCCTGATCAACCAGCACTTAACGAACAGTGGCTTAATGCAGATCACTCAAGAGGCAGGCTAGCAATGTAAAAGGAATATGAGTAGGGGTTGGCTGCCTTTTTCCTAGACCAGGAGTGGGAAATACATAACACCTGTGCCACCGCTCTTTTAAGGAGGCATTATGAATGAGTGCAGCATTCCTGTCCTCTGTGCCAGGATTTGCTCTTAGAATCCATGTCAGATTGGTGCTTCCAGACATCTATTCCCAGTCCATCAAGTGAAATGAAGGCTGTTCACCATCCCTGCCTTAGAGGAGTTGAAGGAATCAAGTTGGTAGATACCAACCAAAATGGCTTTGAAAGCAGTGAGCTGATTGAGCTCCAGTTCTGTGGTTACCAGAAATACTGAGTGTCTGTCATTTGCAAGACAATGCTAAGAACTGAGAATACAGACATAAATAAGTCATGGTCCATGACCTTGAAGAGTTTATGGCCTTATAGAGAGGTTCACTGTAATTGTCTTCACCAGGGCATCGTCTCAAAAATGCCCACTTTTGTCTGGCACATTGGGGCTCGGTGGTCTGGTGGTCCCTTCGGTCTTGGCCCTATCCTTTGTTTTTGTGATTTGCTAACAATCATCACGAACCAGTTTTGTTTTTCTCTTAAATTTGAACATCACATCCTGTGTTTTAGGTTTTTGCTCTATGCCTTTTTCTCATTCCTTTTCATAGTCTTCTCTGTACTTCTTTTTTTGTGTGTGAAAAAATGAAAATCATATGTAATCTGCTTTATTTAAAAATGCTCACTAAGCACTGCAGACTTTGCAGTTAGGGGCTCAGCAGCTTGGTCCAGTGAAAAGGAGGAGTGAAGCCAGGGAAGTTAGTATCCAAGAGGGGCAAGCTGATTGCATGTGCATTTATACCTATGCCTTTAAAACATTCCCATAAAAAGTATTAATGAAATTTCCATTCCACACTAGGACTGATGAAAAGGCGGTTGATTTTGCCTTGTGATAATTATCAAAGGATAGTTTTTCATCCTTAGGTTTTATTCATATAAGAGTTTTTTTATTTTATTTTTTTCTCTGTTAGCTTAGGAACACATCATAAATTCACACCAACTGACACATTGCTGACATCTGTACTTGACATAACCATTTTTATTCCTACCGGAAGCATTAAATATAAAAGATGGTTAATTTTGAAGAGCAAAGGGTGCTGAAATGACTTGTACGGCTGGCTGGTGCTTTCTTAAATGGATTGCCATAGTTTAGTAAAGAATGTGATTTACATTATTGTCATTTTTTCTATTAAAACCTTAAGAATGGGGCGCTTTAGCTGTCCCTGCAGTGTTTTCATATCTAGTAGTCATTTTAGGGAAAGTGATAATCTGTAAAATGAATAGTTATGTTTTGATATGACTGATACTTTCTTTGTTAAAAGGGTGTATTAAGTCTTCAATTTCAAGTGTAGCTTAAAAGTGTAAACATTATGTGATTCATTTGAATACAAGAATGCCTATGAAGTACTCACTATAACAGCATTCCTTTTGTGTTTAGAACTATAGAAGAAAATATCTTCAAATAAAGTAGTTCTCAGTCACTTTTTGTTATCTAAGTTGTATGTATCAGTTACGTATGCAGGGCTGTGCCAGGACTGGGAGGAAATGGGTGAAGCGACTTGGGAGTCTGAGGTGGGAGGATTGCTTGGGGCCAGGAATTTGAGACCTGCTGGGCAACAGTGAAATCCTGTCTCTACAAAAAATAAAAGAAATTAGCCAATATGGTGGTGTATGCCTGTAGTCCCAGCTACTTGGGAGGCTGAGGCAGGAGGATTGATTGGGCCCAGGAGTTTGAGGCTGCAGTGAGCTCTGATTGCGCCACTGCACTCCAGCCTGGGCAAACAGTGCAAGACCCCAACTCAAGAAAAATCTACAAATAAATGGACAACCATTTCCTACACACTCAGGACACGCTGATGGAGGAGAAGGAGGATGGCTGACCCAGCAGAGCGACACCCAAACCTAACCGAGCACTTTTTTTTTTTTTTGCCAGGAATTATTCTAAGCATTTTTTAATTTAAATTATTTAATCCTCACATGAATCCCATGTAGTAAATACAAATATTATCCCCCACTTTACAGTTGAGGAAACTGAGGCACTGTAGGTTACAAACTGTCATTTGAGAAAGGAGAAGGGAAAACTACATTGGTCACTGGTCTAAAGGGTATCCTTTCTCTTGCTGGTGGAGCAGTTGGTTTCCGAGTGAGCCAGTCTGGGAGCGTCTGGTCCTGCTTTGCAGTAGCGCGTTCCATGGCTGACCTGCGTGGTGGTGACGTGGCAGCTTCTTCCTGTGGGCGTGGTTACAGGAGGTGTGTGGAGGGGAGCCCGAACACTTCCGCGGAGGCCAGGGATCCCAGGCTCCTGTTTGTAGGCCATCAACAGTTCCTTGGCAAGAAAACTTTAAAAACCCATTTAGGGCTGGGCACGGTGGCTCATACCTATAATCCCAGCAGTTTGGGAGGCCGAGATGGAAGGATTGCTTGAGCCCAGAAGTTCAAGGCCAGCCTGGGCAACACAATGAGACCCTGTCTCTATTAAAAAATAAAAAAATAAAAACTCAGATGCTGGCAAATCCGATCTCCAGCAACTCCATAGGATAAAGGCCCAGATTTAGAGGAGCCCAGTTTCTTTAACTTAGAGCCCATCTTTATTACGTCTGTCTGTTAGCCACAGGCTTCCTGTCCGTGCCTCCACCTTCAGTTTGATGGTGTCAGTCTCTCTCTAGCTTTGGGATAGTCTGAAACCATAGGGGCCTGGCGTTCCCAGACTACATCCCAGGGAATGCTGCATTAGTAGAAATGATTACCTCTGTGTGGCAGGAGGTGTTTGGGGAATAAAATACCCACCCTATTTCCTCTTCTTCTTCTTCCTTTTTTTCGCCTTCTCCTCCTCTTCCTCCTCCTTCTCCTCCTCCTTGTTTTTGGAGACAGGGTCGTGCTCTGTCACTCAGGCTGGAGTGCAATAGCACAATCTCAGCTCACTGCATCCTCGGTCACCTGGGCTCAAGTGATCCTCCCACCTTAGCCTCCTGAGTAGCTGGGACCACAGGCACTTGCCACCACACCCACCTAATTGATTTTTTTTTTTTTTGTAGAGATGGGTGCTCACTACTTTGTTTAGGCTGGTCTCAAAAAACGATTCTCCCACCTTGGCCTCCCAAAGTGCTGGGATTTACAAGTGTGAACCACCACTCCAGGGCCCCCACTCTATTACTTTGCCTCCTCCAGGAGCCTGATCTTACTATAGTTCTGGCTGTTCACCCCCCTTTAAGGCAGAGAACCTGGCTCCTATAGTTCTGCCAGGCACATGTTGTCTGATCCTCTGCAGTCTGCTGGCTGTAGGCAAAAGGGTGAAAGGCATGGACTCTAGAGCAAGACTTTGCTTCCCAATTCTGCTACTTTCTTTCTTTCTTTTTCTTTCTTCCCCAGGACAGAGGCTTGCTCTGGCGCCCAGGCTGGGGTGCAGTGGTGCGATCTCGGTTCACTGCAACCTCCGCCTCCCGGGTTCAAGTGATTCTCCTGCCTTGGCCTTCCAAGTAGCTAGGATTACAGGCGTGCGCCACCACACCCATCTAATTTTTGTATTTTTAGTAGAGATGGGGTTTTACCATGTTGTCCAGGCTGATCTCGAACTGGCTGGTCTCAAACTACTGACCTTGTGATCCGCCCGCCTCGGCTTCCCGAAGTGCTAAGTGCTGGGATTACAGGCGTGAGCCACCGCGCCTGGCAATTCTGCTACTTTCTAGCTGAAGCTTTGGTTAGGCTACTTTGTCTCCCCAGGCCTTTTTCTTTATCTGTAAAATAGGGATAACAATAGTATCCACTCTGTGAAATTGTTGCAAAAAATTGAGGAAATTCATGTGATGTGTTAAGAATGGCATCTGGCAAATAACACACAATGAAAGCGAGCTATTATTATTACCGAAGCTGTTTCCTTTATACCTTCAAATGGACCAGCTCGGCTGGAAGCTTACGCCTTTCCTAAAATATCTTAGCAAAGCCATTAAGAGGTAGCTAACAAATTCAGACCCTGGCACGTGTCTTTCGCTTCTCCCAAACAGCCGACTTGAATGGTCTGAGGCCCCAGATACAGCAGCATAATCAGTTGCTTTGCTTTTCACATAAGCTCAGGGATGAGAAAATTCTATCTACTCCATCCCTTCCCTTGATTTAGCTGGTTCCATATTTCAGCTTTAGATATTTGCAACATCCCATCCCAAGTACCAAACCCGTTATTAAGACTTGTTTGAACCAGCCCAGGTAATGTGTCCATTTCTGAGGTAACCACTGTGACCCAGGGCATGGAGGAGAAGCTCCAGTTCAACCATGTGGAATGAAAATCATCTCAGATAATAGGGGTCTGCTTACTAGAAGAAAGGGGTGTTGACTGTTGACTTGCAAAAGGAACAGCTAGGTAACTTGTTGGTCAAGCAAAGCCAAGGTTGTTATGCTTACTGTGGTCAGGGAGGACACCACCTTGAAAAAGACTTAGCAGTGCCTCAGAAGGGGAATGTCAGGTTTTGGGGCCTGGGCTGGGTGATTTTGAAGTAGGTCTTAAGACTGGGCAGAGTTCCTGATACAAGAACTTTGGGCACAGGACTGTGTGCACAGTGCAGTGAGAGTCCCAAAGCTAATCTTGAGAGCTTGTTTTGAGGTTCCAGCAGGAGAGTGAAGCTACTCATACACCCTTGACTGAAGACTGGTCCTCCTCTATTGGGGATGGTGGTCCCTTTCGACCGAGTGCGCAGCTTTGGGAGGGATGCACGTGGAGCGGTGAGGGAGGAAGGGGTTACCCACCTAGCCAGCCAGATCAGCCGCATCAACCCTGGCGATCAATGGGGTGAGAGTTGTCACAGGCAGATCACCCTCACATCCCTGAAGCTAGCCTTGATGAGGAAGCTGTCAGTCTTGGTAAGTAAGCTAGCTGGTTGGTTTATAGTGTTATGGAAGATAAGCCTTCTGAAAATACGTGTTCCTGGATACGGCTTCAGCTGTCTCTCTCTCAGGGCACACATACTTGTTTCATAGAACAGTTCTTATGTGCTTGTCTTATTCCTCTTCTAGACTGTAGTTTGCTTGATAATAGAGCGTTTCATTACTCTTTTTATCACTCTATGTCAGGACGTACACCAGAGCCAGTAACACAGCAAATTCTGGAAGTGTTTGTTAAACTGGAAAGGTTTCAAAGCCTCCTTGGGTTTTCTGAAAATATATAGGTTTTTGGTTTGGTTTATGTAGCCCTAAAATTTCCTTATAGGAAAAAATAGTGTTTTCTTGATGAACAACTGTTATTAGGAAAACAGTGTCCTTTTCTCTTCTAGCAATGTACATAATGCATCACGCAGATGGGAGAAGTCTCAGCTTCCGGCTGTGGCTGGAAAGGAAGTTTGCTCACAGACAGCAGCAAGGCAAATGCCTAGGAGTTCAGGGGCCCCGCAGGCAAATGGGAAGGGAGCCCCATTGCTTCATTATTTTCTCATCACTGGAATCAATATTAGGGCTTGAGTGATATTATTGTCACTCGTAGAACTGTTTTTTTCCTAAAATCTGAATTGAATGCCACAAATATACAGTTATCAGAATTTGAACACCAGCAGGAAAGAGACGTAGAAAAGGTAGGGGATGTTGTTGTCAGAAAGTGTGGCGGTCTATGGCCGAGGGCCAGTTTCCCACTGTGGTCTGACCCCCATGTGGACCTGTGAAGGGTTTCCTGAGGAAGTCTAGGGGCCAGAGATTCCTCTGCTCAGGCTACTTTCAGCCCTGGTGGATTTCGAGGTGGTGCTGGGTAGGAAGACAGGAAGTCAGAGGCAAGAGATCTAGAAAGAGGCACTGTGATAACAAGTGGTCTGTGGCTGGTGGTGACTTTTCTTATGCAATCTGGTGTGTATGTATATGTTTGTCTGCTGGTTTTATTTATTTGAGACAGAGTCTTGCTTTGTCGCCCAGGCAGAAGTGCAGTAGCGTGATCTCAAGTCACTGCAACCTCTGCCTCCCGGTTCAAGCGATTCTCATCCCTCAGCCTCCTGAGTAGTTGGGATTACAGGTGTGCACCACCAAGGCCAGCTAAGTTTTGTATTTTTAGTAGAGATGGGGTTTCACCATGTTGACCAGGCTGGTCTTGAACTCCTGGCCTCAAGCAATCTGCCCGTCTCAGCCTCCCCAAATGCTGAGATTACAGGTGTGAGCCACCACGCCTGGTTGCCTGCTAGTTTTATTTTTCCAATGCTTCTGCAATTGAAGCAATTTCTTTTTGAAAGTCAAGAGGGTACTGCATTAGTTTCCTAGGGCTGCTATAACAAAGTACCACAAACTGGGTGGCTGAAAACCACAGACATGTATGGTCTCACAGTTCTGGAGGTCAGAAGTCCAGGATCAAGGTGTCTGCAGGGCCATGCTTCCTCAGAGGTCTGAGGGGAATGCTTCCTTACCTCGCCCTGGCTTCTGTTTTGCTGGCCTCTGGCATTCTTTGGCTTGTCTCTGCTGTCCTCATCACATGGTGTTCTCCCTGTGTGTCTCTGTCCTCACATGGAAATCAGTCTTATTATTATGATTTTAAATTTTTTTTTTGAGATGGAGGTTTGCTCTTGTTGCCCAGGCTAGAGTGCAATGGCATGATCTCGGGGCACCGCAACCTCTGCCTCCCGGGTTCAAGTGATTCTCCTGCCTCAGCCTCTCGAGTAGCTGGGATTACAGGCACCTGCCACCACACCTGGCTAATTTTGTATTTTTAGTAGAGACGGGGTTTCTCCATGTTGGTCAAGCTGGTCTCGAACTCCTGACCTCAGGTGATCCACCCGCCTCGGCCTCCCAGTGTGCTGGGATTACAGGCGTGAGCCACCGCACCTGGCAGGAAATCAGTCTTCTTACGGACACCTGTTATATTGGATTAACGGCCCACCTTGCTCAGTTATGATCTCATTTTAACTAAACTAGTTACATTGGCAACAACCCTGTTTCCACAATCTGAGGTACTTGGGTTTAGGACTTCAGCATATCTTTTTTTTTTTTTTAGGAGGTAGGGGGCATCATTCAGCTCAAAACAGGTACTAAATCTTATCTCAAAAACTTTTTAAAATGTGCTGTTTGCTTCACATGCCATTCATTAGGGGGCGCATTGCCTGAAATGAAGTTTGCTTTGAGTTGCCTACCTTCCCCACCTCCCCACATCCCCATGATGCGTGTCATTTTAATGGCTAATAATGTCATTTTAATAATTACAAGTCTGAAAGAACAGGATAGGTAAATCCTATACCGTTAGCCATACTTTGACGAGATCAGGAGCATTCAGGGTGGTATGGCTGTAGACTGTTAGCCATACCTTGATTTCGACTTTTAATGAAAAAACACAGCTTCTTTCCTAGCTGAGTGCATGTGTTAGCAGGTACAGATGTTAAATGATGTCTATGAATTCAGTGCTGTCAGTGTTCAGTGTCCCATGGAGGCTAATTTCTGTCATCTTCCAGTACCTGGAAGGCACCCACCAGTCAGGATTTTTAAAAAAATCAACAGACACTGACTCTAGCTGAGAAAGAAAAGAAAGAAAGAAAGAGAGAGAGAGAGACAGGGAGGGAGGGAGGGAGGGAGGAAGGAAGGAGGGAAGGAAGGAAGGAAGGAAGGAAGGAAGGAAGGAAGGAAGGAAGGAAGGAAGGAAGGAAGGAAGGGGAGGTTACTAAAAAGATAGGATTTAACTCAATCTTTAATAGGAAATGAAAGAAACAGAAACGATGGCAACTCCGGCAGTTGGGAACTCAAGGACAATCTCTTCAGGGCTCCACCAATGGGACAGAAACTCCAACCCACTTTAGGTCTTGTGCCATGAGCCCTGAATGGAAATGGAAGGAGTGAGCACCCTGATTGTCCCGCTGGGGTTGGACAGTGGGAGAGTCAAGGCAGTGTTGTTCTAATCCCAGGAATCACCTGATTCCTTTGTCTTATGTTTCTTTTTTCTTTTTTGAGACACAGAGAGACTCTGTTGCCCACGCAGTGGCACAATCTTGGCTCACTGCAGCCTCTGCCTCCCAGGTTCAAGTGATTCTCCTGCTTCAGCCTCCTGAGTAGCTGGGACTACAGGTGCATGCCACCACGCCCTGCTAATTTTTGTATTTTTAGTAGAGATGGTGTTTCACCATGTTGGCCAGGCTGCCTGGCCTCAAGTGACTCCCCCCAACTCAGCCTCCCAAAGTGTTGGTATTACAGGTATGAGCCACCGTGCCCGGTCAGCTTTGGCTTTTGTTTCTGAGCACCAGAGTCATCCTAAGCCTTCTGGTTTGGGCAGGTTCTCATGGGAAAAGGGTAGTCCCCAGGGGCCTGCTCTGTGACTATCTTAAGAAAATAACACAAACTGACCCAAGGCCAGGGCTCACATTATGGCATATTAGACAGCGTACAAAGGCTGCTGATTTATTCAGTTCTCTTATCTGATCGCCATTAAGGGGATAAGGAACAGATGGGGAGCATTCATTAGCACTGTTTATTATTAACTCCATGGGCTATTTCACAGCCCAAACTGTGGCAACTCCATAATCCTTCTGAGGCATTGATTTGGAACACGCTTTATTTTAACCAAGGCAGCCTAATTGTGAGAGAACATTCTGCATTTTTTCCCATCTAGTTGTTGTCCACAGCAATGCCATCTACGTTACCCTGGATTCCAGCCATCTCATGACTTTTGTGGGCCTTGGCATTTTTGCCTTCCTGGGCCCCTTCCTTGGTAAAACAAGATAAAAAATCATATTTTACAACTCTGTATAATGACCAGTATAATCCAGGCTGGACTCATTATTACCCATTCATTATTGTTATACTCATGTTTTTTTTCTTTTTTATATTTTTAGAGACAGGGACTTGCTCTGTTGCCCAGGCTGGAGTGTAATGACACGATCATGGCTCCCTGCAACCTGGACCTCTTCAACTCAAGGTATCCTCCCATCTCAGCCTCCCAAGTAGCTGGGACTTCAGGCCTGTGCCACCACACCTGGCTAACTTTTTATTTTTTGTAGAGATGGGGGTGCTTTCACTATGTCACCCAGGCTGGTCTCAAACTCCTAGACTCAAGCAATCCTCCCACCTTGGCCTCCCAAAATGGTGCTGGGATTGCAGGCATGAGCCCCCATACCCAGCCCTTTCTTCTGGTTTTAAAATAAATTACAATGAAAGCATTTTTATGGACCTCCAAAAGTATGACAATGTGTCACCTGTGTGCCTTGAGGATATGGCCCTGCACTCAGTCCATCCTAGACAGGCACGCCCTTGTCCTATGCCTAGCGCTGTTCTGGAATGACCCAGAACGCTATCCCCAGAGATCCCTTTCTGAGAAGTCTGGAGTCAAACGGGCTGGATGCAAATACCAGTTTCATTCTCAGTAGCTAGTGACCTGCATTTAACCCTACAGACCTGTTTCTTCATTTGTGGCATGCTGGTAATAATGCCAGCTTTCTTATCGGTTTTTTGTGAAGATTACCAGAGAAAATGTCTATCAACACTTCCCACCGGATCTCACATGCACTAGATGCTCCACACGTGATAGCTGCACGAATTTCTTGTGATCACTACTCCTAGGTCCTGAAGGTCATAACCTCACAGAAGGTGCCCCTGAAAGAAATCCAGTTACTTAGTGACTTACTCTGCTTCCCCATTATCTGGCACATCTGCAGAAGCGGCTTTGGTGAGGGAGTGCAGGTGGGTTGTATGTACTCATTGCCATTATTAAAAAAAATATCTCGGCCGGGCGCGGTGGCACATGCCTGTAATCCCAGCATTTTGGGAGGCCGAGGTAGGTGGATCACCTGAGGTTACGAGTTTGAGACCAGCCTGGCCAACGTGGTGAAACCCCATCTCTACTAAAAATACAAAAACTAGCCAGGTGTGGTGGCAGGCGCCTATAATCCCAGCTACTCAGAAGACTGAAGCAGGAGAATCACTTGAACCCGGGAGGCGGAGGTTGCAGTGAGCTGAGATCGCGCCACTGTACTCCAGCCTGGGCGACAAGAGCAAAACTCCGTCTCAAACAAACAAACAACAACAACAACAAAACAAACTCATACACAAAGAAGTAGAGGAGGACTTCCGATCTGCATTTTATTTGGAAGAGATGCTTGGAAGGAAGAGAGCTGAAGCAGTTCAGTGGAAGGCTGTGTATTTCCTAGGATTGTTGGTGCCATTGTTGGGTTCTGGATTTGGGTGTGGACACCAAGCTGTCCTGTCACAGCGTAGCCAGCACTGCTGGTGTGAGTGCCTGTGATGGAGAGGGAAGGCTGTATTCTGGCTCTCTGTGCCTCCGGGCTGGTGGGAAAACGGCCAGACCCTCCACTGCAGCAGATCCATGCAGGGTGATTCGGAGCCACTAAAATGTAAAGAAAAAGATTCTTGTTTGTTTTCCCAGCTCAGTTTTCAGAGAGGTGAGTAGGTGTTTTCTAGCAGTGCTGATGTTTATTTGTTCTGAAGTCTTTTCTGCTCTGTTGTGGGTCTCAAACGTCACCGATCTTCAGAGGCAGCTTTGTAAAATGAAGTGAGGTTTTAATGTCTCATACTCCTGGATTTGTTGCATCGCTTCAAAATATTTTCCACCATGGTGCTTGCTCAAAGGTCTCTGTAAAGCATGGTGGTTATTGTCTCTCTGACACAATTGCCCTTCTGTTTCCTCCTGAAGTTTGTAAAGTTATTCGGGCTCTACTGTATAAGGAGCAGGGTCAGTGTTACTAGCAGGAGGCTGAGATGAAACGGCAGCTGCTGCGAATGCTGTGTAGAGTAAAACCTGGCACCACACACTCACTGTCCTGCTGGATCCAAATGCATTCAGCACACAGAAAACCTCCAGTAAAGAACATTTCAACGCTGAAAGAGAAGACTGGAGAAAATTACCATAGAATCAGGTTTGTCTGCATGTGCCAGATACCCTAAAATAACAGTAACTTATGTAAGATAGCAGTTAATTTTTCTCTGAGGACGAAGCAGCTTGGAGGATAAGCAGTGCAGAGCTAGAACAGCTAGTGGTGGCTGCAGCTGGCTCATTCCAACTTGAGAGAATGGATTACTTGCCACTCCTCTCAGTTCTATGTTCAGTGATGTCACACTGGTAACTTGAAATTGGTGTGGCTGGGTGCAGTGGCTCATGCTTGTAATCCCAGCACTTTGGGAGGCCAAAGCAGGAGGATTGTTTGAGCCCAGGAGTTTGAGACTAGCCTGGGAAATATAGTGAGACTTCATTTCTAAAAACAAAAGAAGAAAGAAAGAAAGAAAGAAAGAAAGAAAGAGAGAGAGAGAGGGAAAGAAAGAAAGAAAGGGAAAGAAAGAAAGAAGGAAGGAAGGAAGGAAAGAGAGAGAGAGAGAAAGAAAGAAAGAAAGAGAGAAAGAAAGAAAAGAAAAGAAAAAAGAAATTGTCCATGGTGGAGGATTTTACATCACAGACATTGGCAAATGCTGCAAATCTGGGCTTTGCCCTCCAGGGAGCTGGTTTTTTACCACTTATCAGCATACCACTGGGTCTAGCTCTCTAATGGGGTTTAGGAACCCCAAGCTCTTTCTATTCTACTGCCCCAACCATGCTAATATGTGGCTGTCATTCTTACTGTCATTTCACAGTTTAGAGTTGATGCAAGGGTTCCAGCCATTAAATGACACATTCCAGATGGCAAGAAGGAATAGAAATATAAGGAGACAAATATTGAACACCAGCGGTATTTTCAGATCTCTTGGAAGCTGGTATACATCATTTCTGTGGCAAATACTTAGCTACATGGCTTTGCTTAGCTATAAGGGAGGCTGGGAAATGCTGTCTTTATTAGGGGATCCACATGTCAAGCTAAAAGCTAGGGGTCAGTGGTAGACAGAGCTCTACAATTTTCCCAGTGATCTTTACTTTGTACAATCTCCTTCTCTTAACTAGGAGGCAGAACTTGTGAATATGACAAAATATCACTCCTGCGATTGTTATATATCAAATCAGTTGATCTTAAGATATGGAGATTATCTAGGTAGGCTTGACCTTAAAAAAAGCCCCTTAAATCTAGACCTAGAGTCAGAGATGGAGGAAGTCAGGAATTAGGAGCATGAGAATGGTCGGACGTGCCATTGCTGGCTTGAAGGTGGAAGGGCCATGTGGCAAGGAGTGTGGGTACCTCTAGGAGCTGAGAATGACCCCACCGACAGCCAGCAAGGAAATGAGGGTCTCAGTTGCACAACCACAGGGAACCCAATCTTGACAATGACAAAAATGCTAAATGTAAAAGTGGATTTTTCTCTGAAGTCTGCAGACAAGAACTTAGGCTGGCCAACATCTTGATTTTAGCCTTGAGATGCTCCGAGCAGAGAACTCAGTCATGCCATGCCAGACTTCTGACCTACAGAACTATGAATTAACTAATGGGTATTGTATTAAAGTGCTAAGTTTGTGGTACATTGTTATACTGCAAATGAAAACAGATACAGGATCTATTATTAAGGAAAAAGGGCTAAAAGGATATTGGAGTATACACCTTATAGTCTTTGACTCATCAATGCAGTAAAACCCCCAAACATGTTAGATTGGAAGGAAACAGTTTGGTGAGCCTGACCTCCATGCAGGCATCTGTGCCCATACTCAAGCTCTTGGAACTTTTTTTTTTTTTTTGAGGTGGAGTCTTGCTCTGTCACCCAGGCTGAAGTGCAGTGGCACAATCTCGGCTGACTGCAACCTCTGCCTCTCGGATTCAGGCGATTCTCCTGCCTCAGCCTCCTGGGTAGCTGGGACTACAGGCATGCGCCACCATGCCTGGCTAATTTTTATATTTTTAGTAAAGATGGGGTCTCACCATGTTGGCCAGGCTGTTCTTGAACTCCTAACCTCAAGTGATCCACCGCCTCAGCCTCCCAAAGTGCTGGGATTACAGGCATGAGCCACTGTGCCTGGCACCTGGGCTACATTCTTATCTAGAGGCCTGACTGGGGAAGAACCTACTTCTAAGGTTAGGCAGGTTGTTGGCAGAATTTATTTCCTTATGGTCGTAGGACTGAAAATCCTGGCTTCCTGTTGCCTTAGCTGTGAGAGGCCATCCTCAGCCCCTTGCCACATGGGGCTCCCAACATAGTCAGCTATGGAGAGAGTCTCTAGCAGGAATGTTAGCCAGACAGAATCTTATATAATGTAACATAATCAGAAGTGACGTCCCATCACTTCTGTCATTTCTATTGGTCAGAAGAAAATCACAGGTCGCACTCACACTCAATGGAAAGAAATTATACAAGGGTATAAATGCCATCATTGGGAGTCACCTAGAGTCTGTCTGCCACACAGACTGTAATTTACATATATATATAATTATTTTTAATTGACACATAATAATTATATTAATACATATTTATGGGATACAGAGTGATATTTCATTGCATGTATACAATGTGTAATGATCAAATCAGGGTAATTAGCATATTCATCCCCTTAAATAGTTACCATTTCTTTGTGTTGGAGACATTCAAAATCCTTTCTTCTAGTTATTTGAAAACAAACAAGTTGGCCAGGCGCGGTGGCTCAAGCCTGTAATCCCAGCACTTTGGGAGGCCGAGACGGGCGGATCACGAGGTCGGGAGATCGAGACCATCCTAGCTAACACGGTGAAACCCCGTCTCTACTAAAAAAATACAAAAAACTAGCCGGGCGAGGTGGTGGGCGCCTGTAGTCCCAGCTACTCGGGAGGCTGAGGCAGGAGAATGGCGTGAACCCGGGAGGCGGAGCTTGCAGTGAGCGAGCTGAGATCCGGCCACTGCACTCCAGCCTGGGCGACAGAGCGAGACTCCGTCTCAAAAAAAAAAAAAAAAAAAAAAAAAAGAAAACAAACAAGTTATTGTTAACTATTGTCGTCCTTTAGTGCAATAAAATACCAGAACTTACTCCTCCTATCTAGCTGTAATTTTCTATGCTTTAACAAACTTCTCCTTATTTACCTTTCCCTCTTACCCTTTCCAGCCTCTGGTAACCACAATTCTACTCAATTTCTAGGGGGTCAACTTTTTTAGCTTCCATATGGGAGTGAGAATGTGTGGTATCTTTCTGTGCCTGGCTTGTTTCACTTGACATGATGTCTTCCAGGCTCACCCACAGAGAAGGAAGACAGGATCTCCTTTTTTATGACTAAATAGTATTCCATTGTGTATATATATACTGTGTTTATTTTATCCAGTTGTCTGCTGCTGGACACTCACAAACCTCAATTATTTTTCTCATGTTCATGATTAATCTCAGCCAACTATGAGACTTCATTTCCTTTTTTCCCCAATCTCCCTTGTGAGGAGTGGTCATGTGACCTAGGTGTGGCAATGATACTAAGCAGAAGTATCGTGGGAGGTTTCTAGGAAATCTTTTGGGCTCTCCTGATCAACGGGAAGAAACACAGTTTGTACCATTCTTTCTTCTTCTTAAAGCTTTGAATATGTAAGTCATAACTGAAACTAAAACAGCACATGATCATGAGAAGTCAAAAGAATTACAGAGATATCAGCTTTAGGACTGGTGATCTGCTGAATGAACACTTGTAATCCCTACAGCTGGATTTCCTGGTGTGTGGGAATCATTAATTTTTCTGTGCTTGAGCCATTATAACAAGGTTTGTATTATTTGCAGTCAAAAGCCTTCCTAATGAGTAAAATTGGCTGTGATTTTTCTGCCCCCAGCCTTGGGAAATTATATTTCTGACAAGAGTAGACAATTTTGAGGAGGTCCGCTGAGCCAGGGATCTCTATTCTCTATTCAAAAAATGAATGATCATTTTTTGCATGTGACCTTGCCCTGGCCACAGCTGATTGAAGCAGGATACATTCTTTACCAAAGCTGGGCCAATCAGATTCTCTTTTGCATTTAAACTGAGAGACACAAGAACAGGCTCTTGGGGGCTCAGTCACATTAATTCCAGAGCTTTGAAGTAAAAGCTTGTACTTTTGCTTCTAGTTCTGGAGCTAAGTTCCAGCCCTTCCTGGGGCCTGGCTGTTCAGTTTTTCACTAGATTGCATCAGAGGCATCTATATCTTCATAATCGTTTTTTTTTTTCTTGTTTAATCAAGGTAGATTCTGTTATAAGGAGTATCAACTAGGAAACATGGCATTTGCAGAGCCCTTTATGATCTGACCTTTGTCTTCCTTCAGCAACAAATTCTGTACTCATCCTCAATTACAGCCCTATTTTCTCAGCAAAGTCTTCCTTGATCCCAACAGGACAAGAGAGCTGGAGTTCCCTCCCCACACCTGCACATCTCCCCCTACTACTGTCTGATTTAATAGGCACAGGTAGACACTGTGTCTTTTTCATTTTTGTCGTTCCAGAACCTAGCACAAAGTCTGGCACCTCGTAGGCACCCAGTAAATGCTTTTTGAATGAATAAAGACAGAGGTGGGAATTTCTGACTGAAGTAATGGTATAAACATAACCATAGAGAATGAAAGTACATGGGATTCTATGTTCCTGAAGGGCAGGGACCATGTCTTATTTAGCCTAGCGCAATATTTGACACATGGTAGGTATATTAAGCTGTTCTTGCATTGCTGGAAAGAAATACCCGAGGCCAGGTAATTTATAAAAAAAAAAGAAGTTGTCTTTTTTCTCTTCTTTTTGGAGACAGAGTTTTCGCCCAGGCTAGAGTGCAGTGGCATGATCTTGGCTCATTGCAACCTCTGCCCATGCTCAAGTGATCCTCCTACCTCAGCCTCCTGAGTAGCTGGGACCACAGGTGTGA
This sequence comes from Papio anubis, assembly GCF_008728515.1. NCBI lineage: Eukaryota > Metazoa > Chordata > Mammalia > Primates > Cercopithecidae > Papio > Papio anubis. Next base: position 26,730,307 of record NC_044984.1, read on the forward strand.
GCCACCATGGCCAGCTAATTATTTTTTAAGTATTTTAGGTAGAATGAGGTTTTGCCATGTTTCCCAGGCTGGTCTTGAACTCCTGAGCTCAACCAATCTGTTTCCCTTGGCCTCTCAAATTGCTGGGATTACAGTTGTGAGCCACTATACCTGGCCAAGAAAAGAGGTTTTATTGGCTCATGTTCCTGCAGGCTGTATAGGAAGCATAGCAGCATCTGCTTCTGGGGAGGCCTCTGGAAGTTTCCGAGCGTGGTGCAAGGTGAAATGGGAGCTGGCACATCCCATGGCAAAAGCAGGAACATAAAGGTGGGGGAGGTGCCACACACTTTTAACCAGATCTAGAGAGAACTTACTATTGCAAGGACAGCATCAGAGGAGCAGTGCTACATTATCTATGAGAAATCCACCTCCATGATCCAATCAGCTCCCACCAGGCCCCACCTCCAATACTGGGGATTAGATTTCAACATGGGATTTGGGTGGGGCAAATATCCAAACTGTATTAGTAGGTATTTGTTAAAAGTCTTTTGAACTGAACCGTGCATTGCTGAGAGAATGCCAAGTGTCTCTCTGGGGCTGGGGCATAGGAGTCGTGTGTGTGTGCATGTGAGTGTGGAGCAGGGGCGGTGGGTGGGGAGTGTAGTGGGGATGAGATGAAAAAGGCAAACGAGCCCCTACTGTGCGAGGCTTTGCACACTGGGTGAGGGTTCTTGACATTTGTTTTATAAACAACACATAAATCAAAGTATTTTATTCACTGATGTAATGGGGCCAGGAGTGGGCAGCTTCTAAATAGTTCAGGAAATAAAAAACAAGTGACTGCAGTAAGGAGGCAGCAGTAGAATTAGAAAGGAGCCCTGGCTCTCACGAACATATTGTTAAATTTTTAAGTATTTTAGGAGCCAGATGTTAAACCTTTGGTAGCTTGAAATTGGCCGTAGTGGGAATATTTACACCACAGAAATTGGCAAACACTGCAAATGAAAGCTTTAAAGAAATTCATTTTATGGGAAACTGTTTGACCGGTACACCACTGAGAAAGATTTCAGAAAGAGACATTTGGATGAAACCGATAGGCCTTGATGATTGGATGGGGTGGGTCTGCGATTAAAAAGCTCTTAAAGATGGTTCTGAAGTTTCTTATCTGAGATTTTAACTCTGAGTAACTTGCAGGATGAAGATGTCACTCAGTGGAAACACCAGGAGACTAGGTTTTGGGGAAAAGATGATATATGTGATTTGCTACATGAATTTGGGGGTATAACATGATACGCATGTGGCTTGTCCAAAAAAAGAAATTGAAGCCTGTGTTTGATGCTCAGACCAGTCAGACCTGGAGTATAGACTTGAAATCAGCTACCTTCCCTCCCCTCCCCTCCCCCTCCCCTCCCCCTCCCCTCCCCCTCCTCTCCTCTGCCCTCCCCCCTCCCTTCCCCTCCCCTCCTCTCCCGTCCCCTCCTTATTCTTCCCTCCCTTCCTTTTGTCTTGCTCTGTCACCCAGGCTGGAAGGTAGTGGTACAATCATAGCTCACTGCAGCCTCAAACTTCCAGGCTCAAGCGATCTTCCCACCTCATCCTCTTGAGTAGGTGGGACTATAGGTGTGTACTACTATGCTTGGCTAATGTTAAAATTTTTTGTAGAGATGGGGGTTGGCGGGTGTGTCTTGCTATGTTCCTCAGGCTGGTTTCAAACTCCTGGCCTTAAGTGATCCTCCCACCTCAGCCTTCCAAAGTGCTGGGATTATAGGTATGAGCCACCATGCTTGGCCATGATGAACTTTCTTACATTTGCTTTTAAATGTTAAGATGGAGCATCAAACAGGGATTCCAGGAAGGCACGATCTGGAATAGGTATTCAAGAACCCCAAATTACTATCCATAGTGTAGAGGAGAGGCCACGCAATTCCCATGCACTTCACTCCTCTCTCACCCTCTTATTGCCAGTGAATTCTCTCCCTCTCCTAAAGTTCAAAACTGCCAGCCCCAACTTGGCAGCAACTCGGGAGACAGGGCAACAGCAGCCAGGGTGCAGCAGCTGTAACCTCTTGCAATTCACCTCCTTCTCTGAGTGTAAATTTCACAAACACATAGTTCAACAGTTGCTAAAAACACTCATTGCTTCTTGGCATCTAAAGAAGGCATTTCAGGACTCCTCAATTTTAATTAACTATCTCAAATATTAAAGCACGTTGCTGAGTTTGCTGAAGCATTTTTACAGTTGTAGAAGAATGCATTGGGTGCGAGGGGAAGACCTTCACAGAAATGCATGCTATTCTGGATACATGACCATTTATGAATCTGTCCTGCTTAATTTTGTTATTGTCAGGTTCCTGACTACGCCAATTGTTATGTTCAGGGTCAGGTACCAGCCCATGCTGCAGTCTGGAGGGAGGGGGTGGATGAACAGAAAGAACACTCGGGAGCTGTAGGCAGGTGAAAGATGGTTTTATTCAGCAGCAGCTCTCATCAACAGCATTCTCACACTGTCTGCCCTCGCTGGGCGGCTTAGCCCAGCTCCCACATACAGCTGTGCAGCTGGCTCTCCCTTGCCTTCAGGGTCAGCAGCTTAACTCTCTCTCTCTGGGCACAAGTGAGCCAAGCTGTGTCCTGGTTCTCCTCTGTCCATCTCCAAAGATGAACAGCTTTGACACTCTTTCTCTGGTGCCAGCATGCCTGCACAGTGTCAACAGGGCAATTATACCTTTTACAGACAACAGTGGCTTAGGACCAAGAAATGGCCTTCCCATGTTATGGTTACATGGCTGTGATAACAAGTGGAGTTATACGCCTGTGCTGTAAACTCGCTGAGTCACTCAGGATGTTTACCGCGGCCTATCCTTGACCAAAGCACAGCCATATTTCTTACAATTATGAATTAACCTGAAAAGGGGAGACAATTGACTAACTTTGAGTAGGCATGTTCGAAAAAAGGTGGACTGTTAAGGTGCCGTATTTTGTCCATAGGATCAAATATTTAAGGAAAATACTTCTTGTTTTCTGATATTAGTGCTAGATTTTCCTTTGCATCAGAGCAAGGATATTTACCCCCAAGATCAAAAAAGAATGGCCCTACCTTAATTACTTACTACTCATCATGGAGAAGTATAGTTCTTTTGTGTACCATGAACATTTAATTAGTGGCCTCTTTTGGAATACTCAGTTGGCACTGCTGTGTTACTTATCAACTTTTTCTGGCCTTGCCACTGCAGTCGCTGCTAATGCCTAACTCCTTAATGATGTGATCATCTTCCCAATCAGATGTATTGGGAAGGGCAGCACATCTCAGATGGTAATGTGCATGCAGTTCACCTGGGCATCTTGTCACCTGCAGATTTTGATTCAGTCGGTCGGGATAGAGCCCCTGGTTTCTCTTTTCTAACAAGCTCCTAGTTAATGCAGTTACTGCTGGTCACAGAACCATGCTCTTGAGTAGTAAGGTATAGCGGAGGAATGACAGGCAGCATTAAGAGGGAAGATTACTGTTCAGAGAGCCACAAACCACCTGAGAAAATAATATACCACGAAGAGGTGAGAAGAAGTATGTATACATGATGATGTATTTATTCATGTAATGTATATGTGTGAACATATGAACTATCTCTGCTTAAAAATGGCATTCTTCAATAGATGTTTTACAAAAAACATTTTAAAAGGCGGTATGGCCAGGCATTGTGGCTCACGCCTGTAATCCCAGCACTTTGGGAGGCCGAGGCGGGTGTAAGAATTAAAAAAAAGAGAAGAGATACGTGAAGGGTGGCTTGCCAGTTCACAAGGACAGGTTTATTTTAGGAAACAAACCTGAGAGGGACTTCTGGCTGAGTTAGGTCAGAGCCACACTCTCTTACAGACTGAGTTGTTAAGGATTTAGGGTGGAAGAGTTTATCAGAGGCTTAGACTGCTTCTGTGACTCTTTGTTGTGCTTATCTGAGAGAGAGAGTTGTATGTTCGTCCCTATAAATCTTTTTGCCAGCTGCAGGCATACCCCCGAGTCTGCTTTTAGATTTCCTATTTTAGCGCACCTGAAGGGAAAGGAATGTGCTTATTAAGGCCCACTGTTTTACCGGGGTCCATTGTATGAGGGTGAAGATTGGCAGTTACCCAAGGAACTTTCCCCTCACCTCCCTTTGTGCCTGAGCTGTCTTATCTGTGTTTTACTGTCTACTGTCTCTGGCTGCTTATAGTTAGAAGAGAAGTGATTTCCTTGAAATGCATGAGGCTAGAAAGGGAGCTGGAACTTAAAGTGTCAGTGTTTTTCTGAGATGACAGTGCTGCTGCTGTCCGTGGGCAGATCACTTGAGGTCAGGAGTTTGAGACCAGCCTGGCCAACATAGTGAAACCCCATCTCTACTAAAAATACAAAAATTAGCTGGGTGTGATGGTGTGTGCCTGTAATCCCAGCTACTCGGGAGGCTGAGGCAGGAGAATTGCTTGAACCTGGGAGACGGAGGTTGTGGTGAGCTGAGATCGTACCGCTACACTCCAGCCTGGGTGACAGAGCAAGACTTTGTCAAAAAAAAAAAAAAAAAAAAAAAAAAAGGAGGTATGAAGCTATTTGAATGTTTTATAGATAATCTTAAATATTTGGTGTGCTGTTGCTTAAAATGAGTTAATATATATAAAATGCCTAGTGCTGTGATGGGTTTAAGTACAATGTGTTACTTATGTTTATTATTATTATAGTTTTATGCTGCTTCTAGGATTCAAAGGTCGAGGAATTAGAATAGGAAGGTGTTCCTTGGAGAAAGAAATTGTTCATGATTGGAAAAGGACAGTCGCAGAGATAGTCACCAGGAAGTGGAACAAATCAAGAACTACCCATGTCTTTTACCACACAATAGCCACACCAGCTGCAGGAGGGACTGTAAGGGTCACCCTTCCAGAAGTGTGCAGGTTATGGAATAGCGGCAGCATGAGAGGCTGCCATTGCTTCTCACCTCAGTCACATTTGCAGCCTGAGACTCTCCCGACCACTGGAAAAACAAAACCAAAACAAAAGGAACACAGGAAAAAAAAGTTAAATTTCCCTCTTAAAAATAGAAAAAGTAAGACCGGCATTAGGTTTAGCAATAATCAGCAGTAACTGAATTTTAGGGAGAAAGGCAGTGAATTATAGCAATGTGAAAAAGCACTCTTCGTCCAAAATCAGATTTGTTAATTCTATTTTTTTTTTAATAAAGAGGTTATTTTTACAAAACAGCATAATTGAGATTGTGTATTACAAACTAAATTTCTGTACCACGATTTTATTGTTCTCTCATCCCGTTTGAGTTGTAAAGTCTTGTTTTTCAGTGGAGATTATAGTCTTTAATTAAAGCTGGTAGAACTTACTTTATAAATGTAAATGTTTATCAGTTGCTGGGGAAAGCTTACTAGGATTCAGCAAAACCATTACTGCACAAAGCACTACCGTCCACCTAGTGGTAAAAATCCAAATTGCAAGCATTGAGTCTAAGTTGAGAGGCTCCAAACCGCGTTTGAGGAGTTCGCCAGATTCCAGCCTACCTAACCACAGGGGCCACGTGTGGTCATCTGTGGCTCTCATTCCTTTGGGGGTTCAGTGGACCCAGAGACACATGGGCTGCTCATTCACTGCTTTTGAGGCTGGAGTTAATGCACTCCTGAAAAAGCACACTCTTCACTCTCTTCTTAATTCATTAATACATGTTAGACCTGTCTGTATGTGGGAGAAAACTAGCTAATACTCCAATTATTATAACTATATTCAAAATTGTGTAGTAGATACATTCTCAAGTTTGTGAATAGAATGGAAGAAATGAAATAAGTATTTAAAAGGCCTGTTACTACTGATAGAGCTTACCTAAATTGAAGTGACAAAGACCCTAGTGAAAATGACGACTAGGAGGAGGCTCCGAGAATGTTTTACACTGTTTAATTTCTTACTTATTGCTTCCCCTTGGGAGGCAGTGTAATGTAATGGAAAAGCACCAGCAATGCACAGACTTTGTGGTGGGGCTTTGGGAAGCCCTCTGAGCCTCGGTTTCGTTACCTTTAAAATGGGGCGATAACTTGGAACACATACTATCATGAGATTAAATAATATATGAAAAGTAATTAATACCATGTGATCACAGAGCCTGGTTTACAGAGTACGCGCAAAAGTCATAAGTTTTTCCTTAGTTTCTGTATATTTGTGAGGCGTTCGGCACCTCCAGGAACACAGTATCCTCCAACACCACCTGGGCTCATGAGCTCAGCATTGAGTCAGAGGAAAGGAGGTCTCTTTCTGATTCATGGTTCCACTTCCTGAGGTTCCTTAGTCATCTGAACTGGTCCAGACAAGGCTGCCCCTACTGAGAAATGTGCATGTTCTGTTTTGAGTCAGGTTACATTATTTACTGATAGTCTTGCCTGGACGTGAATGGTGTTTGTGTATTGGTACACGATGTGGCCAAGGTAACACATATGTTCTCCCGAAGCTGGCTTTCATTTTTTTGGAGAAAGTTATGAATAGCCGCAGAGAACTGGAAACTGTCTTTCAGCTTGGTGGAACAGCGGAAGTCGGCAATAGGTGGAGTGGAAGCTGACTAACTTGCAGGGTAACCTCTGGGGAGGGTTACATAACCTCTGGGTTTGCCACCTGTACTGCGAAACCCATGAATTGAGGGTTGCTGCCCTCCTCCTGGTGAGGGGTAACTGACAGAGTGGTTTCCATGCACTCTTACGAAACATTAGCATTTCAGTCACAGTGATTGCCACATTTATGACTGTTAGCACTATATGACTATGGTGGTAAATAATTTGAATTATGTGAATTTAGTTTTATGATTTGAATGAAAAGAATACAGACTCACAAGAGTTAGAATGACTGGTTTCTTCTTTTTTTCAAAGGTACACAATACTGTCCCTCTACTTATTAAATGATACATGCTTAAGGCAGAACATTTAATATACAGATGCTCTTCAAGTTACAACAAGGTTATGTCCCAATAAACTCATCATAAGTTGAAAATATTGTAAATCAAAAACACATTTAACACACCTCACCTTCTGAGCTTCATAGCTTAGCCTGACCTGCCTTAAATATGCTCAGAACACTTACACCAGGCTACAGTTGGGCAAAATCACCTAACACAAAGCCTATTTTATAGTGAAGTGTTGAATATCTCATGTAATTTATTAAATTCTGTACCAGAAGCAGGAGACATAGATGGCCATTTTGTGGACAAGACGGAATGCGAAAACACAAACACGGTGTCCAGAAAATGCTGGCAACACAGTGCCCTACAGAGACTCAGCTTTTGACCCTCGTGGTCGCATGGCTGACTGGGAGCTGCGGCTCACAGCACCTGCCCTGCATCCTGAAAGAGTGTGGTCCCACATATCACTAAGCCCGGAAAAGATCAAAATACAGTACTTGAAATAACAGTTTCTATTGAATGTGTATGGCTTGCATACCATTGTAAAGAAGAAAAATCTTAAGTCGAACCATCTTAAGTTGGGGACTGTCTGTTCATGGCATAATGAAAACAGTCACTGACAATCAGGCTATACGTCCTAGTGCCCCTAGGACAGTCTCAGTCCAAGTAGTGCCCCCTTTCACTCTCAAGAGTGTCCCAGTTTGAGCGATAGCTTATGTAGTCGCTCTGCTACCATAGTGTCCCTAGACCGCCTCACAGAGGTAACTGCCATGCACGTGTTGGCCAATGGTTATAGAATCCATTTTCCAACAATAAGATCATAACGCAGGGAGGAAGCTCCTGCAATGGGGAGCCCCATAAATCAGGTTCTAGAGTTTGGTTGGGTCACTTACTAGCTCTGTGACTTTAAGCAAATGATTTTCTTAAAAAGATGTAACTATTTCCTTGTCACATCTTGTCAAATGCATCCAAATAATATATGCTTATGGTAAAAATTCTAACAGTATAAGAAGGTCCAAGCTGCTGCCCACTGCACCCGTCCCCTACTCCCCAGAAGTAATTATCTCCTATTAGGTTAGTTATTTTACCTCTTTGCTCCTCCTTCTCTCAACTGAAAGATGGGAGATTATAATACTCCTCGCATAGCCTCATCTATACTGACCTTATGTGCCCGGCACAGGTCCTGAGGTATAGTCAATGCTTAAAAAATGCTTATTAAATTAAGATTACTGGCATGTTCTTTAGCAGCCTGCTTCTTTTCGCTTAGCAAGTATGCAGAATGGTTTCTTAACCTCATTTGTAATAAACAAAAATCCCCCAGTAAATATGGAAATGTGAGTTTTCTGAGGGGCCTCTATTCAAATGTTCTTAAACAAATATTACCAGGTTCAATAAGCATAGAAATGGACCCATCATCCCCCCTGCTAGAAACTGGTCCTTCCAGATGGGGCTTGGGGCAGTCTGGGTGTGTGGGAGGCAGTGGGGTGGAACATTTGCACTGCTGTTTGTGGTGTACCTGTTCAGTCATAAACAGAGGGCTTTAGTTTCCATCTGGCTCCCTGCACTGGCACTAAAGTCACATTGAAAAGAAAAAGAGAGTAATGAAAGAGAGACATCGAAACTGCTCCTTGGGTAGGGTCAAAAAAAAAAAAAATGTGGTCCAATGACCCCAGGTTCTAATGTGGTCAGAATGAGGCAGGAGACGACGACTTCTGAAATACAAGAAGCCGAGGAGATGTATTTTGACCGTGAAGATTAGTTCTTGTCAATTCTCGGTATGATGAGTGCTACTCACTCTGTAGTCAAAACAACCCGCTGAAACGGAGGGTTGCTGACAAGAACGTCCTCCCTTTCCTGTCGCTTTATTTAGTTCCAGTCAGTTCCAGCTTGTTTTGTCACAGTCAGAGGGAGATGCCTCAGTTATCCTCAATATCGTGGAAACTCTGGTTCACAGAATTCACTCTTTTTAGGTTCTTCCAGCCCTCTGTCTCTGCTGTCCCAGTCTCCACCCTGACTGTCGTACTGGGCTTGAAAACTCTTTCCTAAGTTGGGGATCCAGTAGTTGAGCTATGGTCACTCGAAGGCCCATCTCAGTTTTCACTGAATCCTATGCCTTTTTAGGCTCTTTGAAGTGCGTTAAAATCCACTCCCAGCCTTACTCCCAGGTGGGAGCATGCAAAACAATAAACTCTAGCTTTTCCCCCAGTTACAGAGCTGTTCTGGCACCAGACATATATCAATAGGAGATCACACAAAAGACATTCTTGGCATGCTGTGAAAAGCAAAAGATTTACCTCCCTGATCACTAATAGGTTATAGATTTGTGTTCCTTTCTCCAGGGATGACACCTTGACTCTTGAAAACATTTGCTGTACGTTGACGTCCTTTACATATATAGGGTGACATGTGGCAAATGAGTCTTAATTATCATACTCCAGGTCTGTTATTAAAATTTACCTTAAGATAATAAATATATGTACTTTTAACCACATATTTGTTGTTTTTACCCATATTAATGCCACACTTTAAAATTTTTCCGTATTAGTTATCTGTATTTGTTATCTATTTTTATGTAACAAATCACCCCAAAACTTATCAGTTTAATAAACATATTTATTATTCATCTACTTTCTGAGGGTCAGGAATCCAGGAGCAACTTCACTGGGTGATTTTGGCTCTGTCACTTGTGTGGGTTCAGTCAAGATGTTGGCTGGGGCCGCAGTTGTCTGAAAACTTGGCTGGGCTGGAGAGTTCGCCTCTGAGCTCATTCACATGGCTGTTGGCTGGGGGCTTCAGTTTTCCTCCCTGTGGGCCTTTTCACAGGGCTGCTCACGACATGGCAGTTGGTTCCCTCCAGAATGAGTGACCCAAGAGTGAGGACAAGACAGAAGCCACAGTGATAGAACACAACTTCCACTGCATTCTATTGGTCACATAGACCAATTCTGGTACAAAGTAGAAGACGACTGTCTGAGGGTGTAAATCTTAGGTGCCACCTTGGAGGTTGGCGTTCACAGTCCATCTTTTGGGTTCTTATGATTTACATCCCTTCCATAGGCAAAATACTCTTAACTCCTCATAAGTTCCCCAAAAGTCTCATCCCATTAGAGCATAAACTTGAGGTCTAGATGATTGTCATATATTCAGGCCTGGGTGCAGATGAGGCTTGTCAGGTGTAATTCCATATGGACAGTTCCTTGAGTACCATTTCTTTCTATCCATACACCTGTGGGCTGCAAAGACAAGTTATTTGTCCCCCACACTCAACATACAGGCTTAGCTAGACATTGGATAACCACTACTGATGCTCCTGCCCAAAAATGGGCATAGTGGAAGGCACACAACGATCGCTAGCAGGTCTGAAATCCAGTTGGGCAAACACAGAAACTCCTTGATTGGGTCTCAGTCACACTCCTGAGTAGCAGTTATTCTATTCACTCCTGGCTCTGCCTTCTGGACTCTTGGTTCTCTCTGAGTCATCCTGTTTTCATGAAAACATCATGTGTTTGTGACCGAGTAGTTTTCTCAACCTGTTTCTTATCTATATACATTTTGGGGTTCAACAGCCTCTTTTCATTTTGTCCTTTTCTCTGTGCCTCTCAAAGTTGGGGGTGTTTCTGCTGATATCAATATCATTCTTTTTTTTTTTTTTTGAAACCGAGTCTCACTCTGTCACCAGGCTGGAGTGCAATGGTGCAGTCTCAGCTCACTACAGCCTCTGTGTCCCAGGTTCAAGTGATTCTCCTGCCTCAGCCTCCTCAGTAGCTGGGACTACAGGTGCATGCCACCATGCCCAACTATTTTTCTATTTTTAGTAGAGATGGGGTTTCATCATGTTGGCCAGGATGGTCTCAATCTCTTGACCTCGTGATCCACCTGCCTTGGCTTCCCAAAGTGCTGGGATTACAGGTGTGAGCCACCATGCCCGGCCTTTTTTTTTTTTTTGAGACAGGGTCTTGCTCTGTCATCTAGGCTGGAGTGCAGTGGTGTGATCATGGCTTACTGCAGCCTGGACTTCTGGATTTAAGTGATCCTCACACCTCAGCCTCTCGAGTAGTTGGGACTACAGACACATGCCACCATGCCCAGCTAGTTTTTTTTTTTTTTTTTTGTATTTTTGGTAGAGATGGGGTTTTGCCATGTTGCCCAGGCTGGTCTTGAACTCCTGGGCTCAAGTGATCCACCTGCCTTGGCCTCCCAAAGTGTTGGAATTGTAGGCATGAGCCACCACACCTGGCCTGATATCATTCTTTTAAAAATTTCATAAGTCTTCTGTGAATCCTACTGGAGTTTACTCCAGTAGATAAAAAGGCATAGATCTCTTCAAAGAAAGCCCCCCCCTTTTTTTTTAAATTTAAAAACTATAAATTTCTTTGGAGGGACAATGTCCTCCACTTCTTAAAAGTTCTATTGTTTAAATGAATAAATCTGTGACTCAAACCCTTTAAATCTTCAGTGGGTCTTTGGTGTGAAGCATGTCTTCCTTGCAGTGTCCCGGTTTGATTTTTGCTTACAAGCTCTTTCTAAAATTTATCAGCATTTGTCATCTGAAAGAGCTGAGAATTTTCAAAGCCATTGTGTTTAGTGGTTTTAATGGTTTTCAGGCTTGTTCAGTTTAACAGTCTTTTATATTTGTTTGTTTGTTTTGAGACAGTCTCGCTTGCCCAGGCTGGAGTGTAGTGGCGCAATCTCGGCTCACTGCAACCTCCGCCTCCTGGGTTCAAGTGATTCTCCTGCCTCAATCTTCTGAGTAGCTGAGATTACAGGCACCTGCCACCATGCCTGGCTAATTTTTGTATTTTTAGTAGAGATGGGGTTTCATCATGTTGGCCAAGCTGGTCTCGAACTCCTGACCTTAAGTGATCTGCCTTCCTCAGTCTCCCAAAATGCTGGAATTACAGGCATGAGCCACTGCACCAGGCCTTATATATCAATCTTATCTCTTACAAGCAGTAAGAAGAAACCAGGGGGCTTTACCACTCTGGCTGGAATTGTCCTCAGCCAGATCACCCAGTTTGCTGGGTAGGCTTTCTGCTCTCCACATAACTGCAGGTGACAGTGTTGCTAAACTTTCTTCCACTTCATAATCAGGATCCCCTTTCTTCCATTTCCAATAAGATTTTCCTCAATTTCCTTTAAATCCCCTCCAACAGCCGAAGTCCAGAATTGTGTAAGAAGTGTGTTCAAATGCATTTAATATTTCACTAATACTCTTAAAATCCTTACAGCTTGTCTAGTTTCTGCTCAGAGCTCAGTTCTAAAGCTATTCCCACATTTTAGGTTTTTGTTATGGTATGCCACTAACAAGAACCAAAATCTTTACAATTCCTCCAGATGAACATGTTTATTACCAATTTATTCCCAGTTCCAGATAGGATAATGGAGGTGCAGAAGGCTTGTGACTCAGGGTCACACAGTCACTATATGGAAGAACGATGACTCAAATCTAAGAATGCTGGACTCAAAGGGCCTCTTCTTTTCAAGATACCCACCATGCTGTCTCTGGAGGGGTAAAGGCAAATGGAATCTATTCACAGTTTGGAATTGCTGAAGTCTCGGCAAGAACATTCAATCAATGCAATTCCAGATGACACCATTTACGTTGTATTCTATTGTTTTGTATTTTCTGGTGCAGAGGTCCTGAGTCTTTAGATGCCCCCATTTTATAAATAAAGAAATTGAGATTTCTCAGGATAACACAGCTAGCAAGTGTTAAAGTCAGGATTTAAACAAGTTCAACTGACTCCAAAATACTTTCATCTTCCAAGTGTTCAGGCACACACAGCACATCTTATTCATTGACATTTGCATGGATGTAAAAGGCATTATGTTTACTGAGGAGGGAGAGAATGGGGCAAACTTATGGCTGTAAATTCTCTGTACTCAGGGTTCCTCATGTGTATAAAAGAGAAAAGGCAGGTTTCTCATAGGGCTGTTGTCATGATTGAATGAGGCAATGCGTGTAAAGTTTAGCAGTGCCTGGCCTCTGATAAGCTTCCTATAAATGTCCTCACATAGTCAGTGTGTAGGAGATTTGTATTCTAGCTCTAGCCCTGGCTGGTTACCTGAATTATTCAAGGCCCTGCTTCAGACCTGCATCAAAACAAAGATGAAAATTATCCATCCTGGATGTCACTAAGATCTGATGAGAAAAAATGAAACGAGTTCCATGACAAGCATTGAGTTCCTCAGCAGAAAGTTGTTCCAGAAGTCTGGCGCTTCTATATCACCATCTCGGAGGGTATGAAAGAGCCTCATTCTGAGTCTGTAATGCCCCTTTGGCTCCAGTCAGGAGCCCACGCTTCATTAAAAACTGTGAGCTGTGCCAATCTGTCTGGGGCTTTATGGGGTACATGAAAGGGGGCCTCAGAAGAGACTATCGGCTCCACCCTGGCTCAGGCTGCTGTTTGCCCCCAGACTCATGTGGTGAGATGAGAGCATCCGCTCACCCACTTCGCTTCAGGCTGGGCTACTCTCAAGGGCCAGGGCATTGATCTTGCCCCCAAGGCTTGGAATGTGGCTCCAGCCTTATCCCCAGGCCTCTTGAGGTTCCACAGTTGGCCTCACACTTTCACAGGTTTATTCTTGGTGGCAACGGGTCTCACAAGGTAGGAAAGTATGAATTTGGAGCTTTGTGGTCATTTTTATGTAACAATGTTTTAATACATAAGATGTTAGAGTCAAGCTTTCTATGCTTTCCAAACGGTGTCTGTATTTTGATTTTTAATGTGCTCCTGAACAAGGCTGCCTGCCAGCACAGGCCAAATCTGGTTAAGAAGGGCTCCTGTGCCTGGAAGGGGTCCCTGGAGAAAGCACTTCAAGTCGTTTATCCAGCGCTGGCTGCTTTCGCTCTTGGCTTGGAGACTGTCAACTTTCCACCAGACCTGCCGCATAGTAGAGCACATCCTCTTGGAGAGGGCGAGAGAGCCAAGGAGCGAGCAGGTTGCAGGAATGATGGCTATAAAGCAGATGTTATTAGTGGGCATTGGGTGAGGTTGGGAGGCTGAGTACAGTAGCTTTATTTCAGCCTCCAAGGTGGGCCACAAGACTGTGGTCTAGAAGGAAAGCTGTTCCCATTTGGCCGAGCCTGGCATCCTGAGAATCCCCAGGCGAAGAAACACTTCTGCCTGGTGTGTAAATTCAGAGCTTGGGTCTGGAAGGAGTGATGTTGATGAAATGCAACATTTGGGGCGCAGCCTTGAAAGCTGTCAAAAAGGCACCAGTGGAGACCTGGGAGCAGGGAGTTTAAATGTCTCACGACCACCCAGTTTTCATTTTGCTTTGATTATTCTTAAAGTAAAATAAATTTTTTTTAAAAGATTTCGGAAAAAAAGGATGAGAGATAATCAGAATGGCAGCAGGGTGCAAACTGGTTTGCCATCATGAAGTATGGCTTAACTGTGTGAGTCATACATGTTGCTAGGTGTGGTGACAAGGAGCTCCTATCCTAATTTAGCTTAGGGTATATGCCCCACATTTGATATATGGAAGGTTGGGCCACCTTCCTGTCGCTTTGATTTCTTCACTCTGAAAGGTGGTCTGGGTCTGTTCAGTGTCCGTCCCCCTGCCAGCCCTTCTGGTGTCTATAGAGTCTCTCTTGGCATAGGGTGAAGGAGCTGGACTACCCACTGAATAGCTAAACACTTACCTAGCATTTCTGTTTGGATTTCTTCATTTTTTTTCTCCCAGAGAATTGACATAAAAATAATTTTTTGACTCTGAATTTGATCTGGCTTTAGGTAAGATTACACTGTCTCACTGGGGTGGTGAGAGGGGTCTGTAGTAGCTCTCAGTACTTTCTGACCAACCTCTTGGGTTAAAGCCTTCCCTGATATTTCACCTTGTCATGGTCTCCCTCCCATCCCTCTTCCTCGAGTTCCTTAGGAAACTCCTATTAAAACGCTCTGCTGATTATTGGTAGAATTGGAATCACACAATGAAAGGGAATGAAATATGTCAAGACCATACTTACCTTGCTGAGTTCTGTTTGAGCATTTCAAACTCAAGTTCTATGACTGTATATGTGTATCATGAATAACAGAATGAGGATCCTTAGGGAGATCTATGCACAGTGCTGCATAGAATACACCATAGTTGGAAATGTTGTACCTCATGGATTTGTCTGTTGTGCAAGAATTACCTTTTCAAAAATTAATTATATTTATAATTTTGGGGCCACCCTTCTTGACCTTATGGAAATCAGGACCAGTTCTTGAGGCTCCTTTTTATCTTTAAGGCTGGCATACAGAAGTGCTCTCTGTGTTATGGTATCAGTCATTAGGCCGTCCTGGATATTTAATCTGGAGAGAGCTAAAAGGGAGTATTTCCCACTTTCCTCACCTCCTCAAGAAGTCCACTGCCGTTGGATGCCAAAGCCCAAATGTATAAAACAGAAAGCACTGACACAGCCTGGAAGCTTTGGGCACATCCATGAGAAGCATTTTTAACCTCCCAGACTTGAAATGTGTAGTGCCAAACCATTAATTCACTGCTCTGCACATTCATTCACAGTGTTCTAATTTGGCTTTTCTTTTCTGTTGTGATTAGTGAAGCAGCCTCGTTAACTTCACGGCTGTGTTGGTTCAACACAGTGGGCAGTTGGCCTTCGGAATAGAATTAGAGTGGAGATTAACCTGGTATAAATGGGGTTGAGGTTTAATGTAGGCAGAAGCATTGAACTAAGGAGGAGATAAAGCTGGGCTCAGGGAAAGATCTGAAAGCTGGGAGGGACGCTCTCTGACCTCTTCACCCCACCTTTTCACACTCTTTCTCTCCCACTGCGTGCAGGGCTGGGCTCCTGCCCAGTGTTCTCATGCTGCCAGTCCTGCCGTCCTCTGAAATCAAGTCCATGATAAGATAACGATGACTGGAATATGCCTTCCTTCCCAGGGAGTCCATAGGTGTAAAGAGTATTGAGGATGGAGGATGATGCTTGACTCCAAAAGCAAATGTCTAATGATGAACCTGGATTCCTGTAACATTTAATTGACATAGGTGCTTTGAAGGGGGCAGACTTTATAGTGACCCCTACAATCAACGGGGGAATTGCCCCCCCCCCCCAGATAGTGTCACATATTCTGTTTTTCAGTGTGACGTAAAGGTAGACGACAGGTTGACAGTTTTCCCACTATTTAACCCATTAGAAATTGAAAAGCAGAGAGGTTAGAGAGACTAAGAGGAGAGACTAGAAACCATCACTACTTTTTCTTTTAAACTTTTATTTTAGGCTCAGGGGTACATGTGAACGTTTGTTACATGGGTAAACATGTGTTACAGGGGCTTGTTGTACAGATGATTTTATCACCCAGCTCATATCACCCAAGCCCAGAGTTATCTTTTCTGCTCCTCTCCCTCCTCCCACCCTTCACCCTCAATAGACTACAGTGTCTGTTGTCTTCTTTGTATCATTGCCTTTTTTTTTTTTTTTTTTTTTTTTTTGAGAAAAAGTTTTGCTCTTGTTGCCAAGGCCTGAGTGCAATGGTGTGATCTTGTGTCACTGCAATCTCTGCCTCCCGGGTTCATGCGATTCTCCTGCCTCAGCCTCCCGAGTAGCTGGGATTACAGGCACCTGCCACTATGCCCTGCTAATTTTTGTATTTTTAGTGGAGATGGGGTTTCACCATGTTAGTCAGGCTGGTCTCAAACTCCTGACCTCAGGTGATGCACCTGCTTGGGCCTCCCAAAGTGCTGGGATTACAGGCGTGAGCCACTGCAACCAGCCTGCATCATTGCTTTTAAAAGCTAATTTCTTTCTGTTGTGTAGCCTCAACGAATACTTGATAATTTCCAGGAAGGAGATCTCTTAGACTGTCATAAATGAAGGTTTTTAGTAATGTGTTGGCAACTTAGTATTAAGTAATCACTGGCAAAATCACCTCTCTACACTGCCGCTATGGTTACATAAATTGTGAATTATTCCCTTCCCTAAGTAATTATAATCAGCCAATAACCATACATTTACTTCTGTATATTTAATCTGTATATTCTGAGAATATCTGATTATATTGGATATTATACAGTTTGTATCTCTACAAACTGACATTTATAAATTAGCTTTTGAAAAGTTATTGTATTAGGGATAAAGGTGAATTGTTCAAATATGTATATGTTTAAATCCTACTGGTGCCTGTGCATACAGAACTCTTAATTCTGGTTTCTCTCTTACTTAGGGATTGCATTTCTCATTAATTTCTTCTTTGTGCATCCCAGTAATCTGGTATGCTGTAATTTTTTTTTTTTTTTTTGAGGACTGAGTCCGCTGTGGTCGCCTGGCTGGAGTGCAGGGCCAAATCTCAGCTCACTGCAAGCCTCGGCCTCCCTGGGTTTTACGCCATTCTCCTGCCTCAGCTTCCCAGTGCTGGGACTACAGGCTCACCACCTCGGCCTGCTAAGTTTTGGCTTAGTAGAGATCGGGTTTCCACTGGTTAGCTAGGATGATCTCGATCTCCTGACCTTCGCGGATCCTCACTTCCGCCTCGCCTCCCAAAGTGCTGGGATTACAGGCTTGAGCCACCGCCCGGCCGAGCGTGTATTTTTGGCACAACTATACGATGATATGGTACTGTTATTTTATTGTTAAAAGATCTAAGTCCCGGCGGACACAGTGGCTCATGCCTGTAATCCCAGCACTTTGGGAGGCCAAGGTGGGCGGATCTCCTGAGGTCAGGAATTCGAGACCAGCCTGACCAACATAGTGAAACCCCGTCTCTACTAAAAATAAAAATGTAGCCAGGCATAGTGGCGGGCACCTGTAATCCCAGCTACTCAGGAGGCTGTGGCCGGAGAATCACTTGAACCTGGGAGGTGGAGGTTGCAGTGAGCCAAGATTGTGCCATTGCACTTCAGCCTGGGTGGCAAAGCAAGACTCTGTCTCAAAAAAAAAAAAAAAAAAAAAAAGAAAGAAATAAAAATAAAAAGACGAAGTCCCAATCAGCTACAGGCATACCTTGTTTTATTCTGCTTTGCTTTGTTTCACAGATATTGGTTTTTTTTGTTTGTTTTTTTGCAAATTGAACATTTGTGGCAACCCTGAGTTGAGCAAGTTTGTTGGTATCATTTTTCCAACAGCATGTGTTCACTTTGTGTCTCTGTGTCACATACTGCTAACTCTTGCAATATTTCAGATTTTTCATTACTATTTTATCTGTTATGGTGATATGTGATCAGTGATCTTCGATGTTACTATTATAAATGTTTTGGGGAGTTGTCAACCATGTCCATAAAGATGGCAAACTTAATTCACAAATGTTGTGTTCTCTGACTGCTCCGCTGGACCACGTGTTCCTTCCTCTCTCTCCCTCTCCTTGACCTCCCTATTCCTTGAGATACGATATTGAAATTAGGACAATAAATAACCCTACAGGGCCTCTAAGTGTTCAAGTGAAGGAAAGAGTCACATGTCTCTCATTTTAAATCAAAAGCTAGAAGTGATGAAGCTTAGCGAGGAAGGCATGCTAAAGCCAAGATAGGCCAAAAGCTAGGCCTTTTGTGCCAAATGGTTAGCCAAGTTGTGGCTGCAAAGGAAAAGCTCTTGAAGGAAATTAAAAGCGCTACTTCAGTGAACCCATGAATGATAAGAAATCAAAACAACCTTATTGCTGGTATGGATAAAAGTGTTAGTGGTCTGGATAGAAGATCAAACTGGTCACAACATTCCCTTAAGCCAAAGCCTAATCTAGAACAAGACCCCGACTTTCTTCAATTCTGTGAAGACTGAGAGAGGTGAGAAAGATGCAGATGAAAACTTCAGAGCTAGCAGAGGTTAGTTCATCAGTTTTAAGGAAAGAAGCTCTCTCCACAACATAAAAGTGCAAAGTGAAGCAGCAAGTGCTGATGTAGAAGCTGTAGCAAGTGATCCAGAAGATCTAGCTGAGATCTTTGATAAAGGTGACTACACCAAACAAAACAGATTTTCAATGTACATGAAACATCCTTGTATTGGAAGATGATTCCATTTAAGACTTGCATAGCCACAGAGCAGACATCAGTACTTGGTTTCAGAGCCTCAAAGGACAGGCTGACTTTCTTGTTAGGGGCAAATGCAGCTGGGTGACTTTAAATCGAAGGCAATGCTCATTCACCATTTCAGAAATCTTAGGGGCCTTAAGAATGTTGCTAAATCTACTCTGCCTCTACTCTACAAATAGACAAACAAAGCCTGAATGACAGCACATCCATTTACAGCATTGTTTACTGAATATTTTAAGCCCACTGTTGAGACCTACTGCTCAGCAAAAAAGATTTCTTTCAAAATATTGCAGCTCATTGACCATGCATCTGATCATCCAAGAGTTTTGATGATGTACAAGGAGAAATACAATGAGTTAATGTTGTCTTTGTGCCTGCTAACACAACATCCATTCTGTAATTCATGAATCAGGGAGCAACTTTGACTTTACAGTCTTATTATTTAAGAAATACATTTTGTAAGGTTATGGCTGCCATAGATAGTGATTCCTCTGAAGAATCTGGAAGAGTAAATGGAAAACCTTCTGGAAAGGACTCATCATGTTAGATGCTATTAAGAACATTTATGATTCTTGGGGGGAGGTCAAAATATCAACATTAACAGGAGTTTTGAAGAAGTCGATTCCAACCCTCATGGATAACTTTGAGGAGTTCAAGACTTCAGAGGAGGAAGTAATTAGAGATGTGGTGGAAAGAGCAAGAGAACTAGAATTAGCAATGGAATCTGAAGATGTGACTCAACTGCTGCAATCTTATGAGGAAAACTTGATTACAACTTGCTGAAGGCTCAGATGATAGCATTTTTTAGTAATAAATTATTTTTAAGTTAAGAGACGTACTTTTTTTAGACATAATGCTATGCACACTTACCGCACTTGAATTTGAAAATTATTTCATGTATAACCCACTACAGTATGGTGTAAACATAACTTTTATACACACTGGGAAACCAAAAAATTTGTATGATTCGCTTTGTTGTGATGGTCTGGAAAAACCTGCAATATTGTTGAGGTATGCCTGTATGCCTTAAGATGAAGAACAATGACTCATTTAATATACCAAAATAAAAGGACAATCTGATGAACAGTCTACAAGTCTAGACAGTCAAAGTGTTTTAAATCTAGTGGAATATGGACACAAGAATATTGAACTTTAAGCATGATAAAACAAAGATGAAATAAACTATAGATGCATGCTTTGGAACAAAAGTTACAGGTTGCTCTCAGTAAAAGACAGCTTTTGCAAAAAAAAAAATGATGTTTAAAAAGATCGGAAAATTATTAAATAAGAAATGGTATTATTTGAAGATGTAAGAACCAAAGGAAAATGTTTGCAGTTGGATCGTAATTATCTCTCCACTAGTCCCCAGACTATCATAGTCATAAATTTTTTTTCCAGTGGCTGGATTATTTGTATGAAAATTTATGTATTATTTAAAGATGACACACTTTGCTTTTTTTTTTTTAAACACAACACTTGAAAAAATTAATGTTAATTCCTTATTAACATTTTACTATTCATTACATGCTTTCATTTTCATGTTAGTGACTTTGTTTATAAGCATAAATTTATTTTTATGAATATGATTTTCTAGTGTTTAATTTTGGAATGACAATGTATATTTAATGGTTACATTTATATACATTTTACTGGAAATTATTTTAGTTTATCAATGTCGTATTTTAATGTAGACATTCTTAGTTTCACTGACACTTTTAATGAAATAATTTAAATTTAAAACTCTAGTGTTGGCTAGGCATGGTGGCCACACCTGTAATCCTAGCACTTTGGGACACTGAGGCGGGAGGATTGCTTGAGCCTAGAAGTTCAAGACAAGCCTGGGCAACATGGCAAAACCCTGTCTCTATAAAAAATACAAAAATCAGCTGGCTGTGGTGGCACATGCCTGTGGTCCCAGCTACTCAGGAGGCTGAGGTTGGAGGATTGCTTTGGCCTATGAAGTCAAGGCTGCCATGAGCCATGGTTATGCTACTGCACTCCAGCCTGGGCAACAGAGTGAGACTCTGTCTCAAAAAACAAAGACAAACAAAAACCAAAAAACAAACCCTAGTATTACATAAAATAAATACAAATATTGTATAGCCATTTTGTCCTCAAAATACAATCAATCAGGTTTCTACTTATCTTAGAAATATGCTAATTTTAATGTTTAAAAGGGCTTGAATTTGAAAATTATTTCGTGTATAACCCATTACACAAATGCTGTAAATTCAAAACGTTTAAAAAGGAATCAATCTTTCAATATAATTTGTTCAAAGAATCTTTATCATCACAATATTACAGATAAGGAAACCAAGAGCTCTGGCACATAGCTGTGATTCTAACAATCTATAGTTGCTGTTGCATACAAAATCATCAAGGTCATTCTGGTGAATTGAAAAAGTTAATTTAGATTAAAAGTTTTTGTTTTTTAGAGACAGGGATGGGTTCTCATTCTGTCACCCAGGCTGGAGAGCAATGGTTCAATCAATGCTCACTGCAGCCTCCAACTCCTGGGCTCAAGCAATCCTCCCACCTCAGCCTCCTGATTAGTTGGGACTACAGGCATGTGCCATCGTGCCTGTAATGTTTTTCGTTTCTTTGTAGATAGAGTCTTGCTTTTTTACCTAGGTTGGTCTCAAACTTCTGGCCTTAAGCAATCCACCCACCTCGGCCTTCCAAAGTGCTGGGATTACAGTCATGAACCACTGTGCTGGCCTACATTTTTATCAAAGTATTATTTACAAGTAGCTTAAAAAGTTAGACAGTGTTACATGGCTTATTATAGAAAACAGTGTTTGCTTGTCTTCCATTTTTACTCCTGTCCCCATCCCCAGAAGCAACAATTTTGAACTCTTCAATATGTATCTTTTGGCATTAGCCCTGTATTTCTTTTTTGTTTTCTTTTTCTTGAGACAGAGTTTCATTCTTGTTGCCCAGGCTGGAGTGCAATGGTGCAATCTCGGCTCACTGCAACCTCCGCCTTCCAGGTTCAAGCAATTCTCCAGTCTCAGCCTCCTGAGTAGCTGGGATTACAGGGGTGTGCCACCACACTCAGCTAATTTTTGTATTTTTGGTAGAGACGGGGTTTCACCATGTTGGCCAGGCTGGTCTCGAACTCCTCACCTCAGGTGACCCGCCTGCCTTGGCCTCCCAAAGTGCTGGGATTATAGGCATGAGCCGTCGCCTCTGGCCACATTAACCCTGCATTTCAATCTTTTGGTTTATCAGTTTATACATTATATATTGACTTCTTCCTATCCAGTCCTCGGTTTCTGCTCAACTACAGTATTCAGTCTTTCCATGGTTATGACTGTGTTAATGTTTCCCCACTAAGCCAAGGAGGGATTACTTTTCCTGTTATAAAACTTTTTCTTCTTCCTGGAGGTAATATTATTATAGTGACTTCAATTCTTCATCTGTTTTTCTAGGATTGTGTGATGACGTCTTCCTATACCTTTCAACAGCTTGTTACAAAGCTTATGAATACATTTGCCTGCACAGTTAAAGTCCTGGACATTTTCTTACTTCCCTTCCCCTCACCTCCCCTTCAGGGAAGGGAAAGATCTGAAGGTGTTATCTGTTTGCTCTGCAGAACCTCACTCCCACCCTTCCCTGTGCTTCATGACTGCAGTTTCTCTGGGGAAACGTTGCTAGAGAGCAAAGCCCTTGTATCTTGTGGTGGGATCGGAGACAGAGAGCTCCTGACAGTGTAGCATGGGGGTGGGCCTAGGGTCTGAGATAGACTCTCCTTATGTAGACTTTGAGACAGGCCTTTTCTTTTCAGCGCCTTGGCCTCATTCCTAACAGGTAGCTTGGATTCTGAGTTTTCCTGGATTTGCTTCTCAAACCATAGCTTGCCCCTACTCCCTGCATCCCACCGTTTCGGCACTGGTTTTGACTTTCCTCCATCAGTTAAGCAATCCACAGTTCTCCTATTTACTTTTAGCATTCTGATTCAGGATTGTAGGTGATTCTAGTTTCATCAAAAACATAGAGTCCTGTTTCTGTTTCCTATTTTCCTTGTTTTCAGATGACTTTTCAGAAGGGACTGGAAATGTCTTTGCTCTTCCCACTTGGAACAGGAAGCCTTTTACAGACTTTTTAAAAAGGCTTTGTTTTTGTTTTCTGGCTAACAGTACATGGTGTGACAGTCCATGTGGTCTTTGGCCCATAGGGGTTTGCAGACTTCCTTTATATTCAGGAGATGCTTTGGTTAGGGCTCTTTGGTAGCAAACGAAGGACACCAACACTGATTAACTTAAGCTCACAAAATCCAAGGACTAGCTGAGTGTCCAGGTCTCGAAAGGGGCAGAGGCCAGGAGAACTACAACTACGAGGATCTCAGTAGCAGGAACTAACCAGCTGTTTCTTCACTGGGCTGTTTTAAAAGGATTGCACCCAACAATTCCTGTTCTTTTGTCACTTCACTGAAGAGTCGAATTGCAAGAAGGGAAAATCTGATTGTCCAGACTAGGATCACATGTCCATTGCTCAAGCATTCTTAGCCAAAATAAAGGGGAAGTGATGTTGGCAGGCAAAACAAAACAAACAAATAAATAGATGTCCACGCAGGTGATAATTTTATAGGGTTGGAGAGGTTAATGGAAGCTAAGTTTGCTTTTTTGAGATCTTTCAGGCAAAATTCTCCTTGGGACGTGCCAGTGCTATTGGCAAGTCACTTTTTATTATAATGTGCCTGGCTGGTACAGGCTGTACACACTTGGAGAAGCACAGTGCACTTGCCACCATAAACTCATCTGAATTCTCTTAAGTAGGACTCTCTTGAAATGGTTTCCATAGGATATTTTGGGCTAGGATTCTTTGGTGAAGAATTACGAAATCTTTCTAGGAAGAAAGTGCTTTTACTTTTTAAAACTCAAGTTAGAACAGCATCTTTCTAGGAAGAGTCCCTGAGATAACTGTGCTGTTTTCAGTAGGGAAAAAGTTTAGTTCTTCACTGCAGGTTCCTGTGAGGACTCCGAGGCCTCTCTCTCACACTGCAGGGTAGTCACCATAGTGATTTATGAACCATAGCTTCAGGATCAGCTTGACTTGGCATTTGAGAAAGGGAAGAATGAACAAGTATGTTTTGTTTTCTTTTCTTTCTTTCTTTCTTTCTTTCTTTCTTTCTTTCTTTCTTTCTTTCTTTCTTTCTTTCTTTCTTTCTTTTTTTTTTTTTTGAGACAGAGTCTTGCTCTGTTGCCCAGGCTGTGGTGCAGTGGCATAGTCTCGGCTCACTGCAATCTCCACCTCTGGGGTTCAAGAGATTCTCTTGCCTCAGCCTCCTGAGTAGCTGGGACTACAGGTGCCCGCCACCATGCCCAGCTAATTTTTGTATTTTTAGTAGAGAAAGGGTTGCTTCATGTTGCCCAGGCTGGTCTTGAACTCCTGAGCTCTAATAATCCACCCACCTCAGCCTCCCAAAGTGCTAGGATTACAGGCATGAGCCACCGCACCCTGCCTCAAGTGTGTTTTCTAAGTCCTTCTCTTTGCAGATCAAATGGTAATCTTTGTAGCCAAGCACCCATCTAAAATAACATCAATATTTCAGTCTCAAGAGGCAAGCCAGTCTTAAAAGTTTGTGAACTGTCAGCACAATTAAACCAAGACTCTGGCATGGCACAAAGACATTTCCCAGAAACTTTAGGCCCCAAAGAAGACTTATGTCGAACATCAGATAGAATAGTTTCAGATTTCTTAAGAAAAGGAAAATTACAGTAATATTTATAAGGGGAATCGGTACAAATCCAATGTTTTCCTAAAGTCATCAGTTCTCAGACTTCAGCATGAGAGGGCTTTTGAATAAATAATGTGGAGTTAGTGTGAATATTTGCTGTTTGGAAAATTTATTAGCCAAATTAACCTCAGAAACATTGCCCTCTTCTGGAAGGCCTTTTACATAGCTTTTCTGCAGAGGTATAATAATGCAATATGAATTTAATGAGGAACATATCTGTACCAGGTCTTTTTCTAAACCCTGCCAATCAAATGTACATGTTGAGTCCTTTCTAGTTGCAGTAGAAATGGAAATGTCACCTTTGAAATGCTGCCAAAATTAGGGCCTGAGAATTATAATACATGCAGACTATTTTAGCTGTTTTCAAAAGACTTGGCATTTAGCAACTTATGTGAAGCGGTATTTATCTTCGTTAGCTTAAGCAATCTATAGTATCATCCTCATTTTGCAGAAGAGGAAGCTGAACAAGCTAGAGAATATGAGAGACAAGTATTGAAACTAAAGAAAGATTGAATGAGGCAGGCGCTAAAATGACTTCAGTTTATTACCATTGGATCTGAAAGTGGGGCCCTAAGCCCTGCTTCTAAGAAGCCAGAAATTGCTTAAGATAACGTGGCCTGAAAGTGGTAAACCAAATTCAGCAAAGAACAAAAGCGGATTGATGGCTGGGGAGATTATACAGTTGGCAAATTTTAAGTCTTACAGAATTACAACCAAGATAGGAAGTGATGTTTTTTTCTTGTTAGATTTTTAAAAGACAATGACACTGAAAGGGGATTCAGTCAATCTTGTCAGCTGAGTGTCCTAGAAGAAGGGGGATAATCATCTTGGGCTACAACCAGCTGAAACAAGGTACCTTGCCCTGCTGAGGTATGAGAGGTCTAAGCAAGGAATGTGTCCCATTCTGATGATAGCGTCAACAATTCCATGATGATGGATAAAGTCTGACAACTTCTGGATTAAAACAAATTCTTGAGTTTTCACTCTGATACACTATTATGCTTTTTTGTTTAATATGCTGCAAATTCAGTTCAGTGAACATCTTTTGAGCACCTCCAATTTTTAAAAAATGAACCCCAGTGTTACTATCAATGCTTCTAGAATGTTTATAATAATAAATTTCTTGTGAAACATAGGCAGGTCATTAATCCCTTTTAAAGTACAATTTAATGCAAGGCTTCATGACAGGAAGTGAGCATGATAATAAAAACCTTTACTGCTTAAAACCACACTTAATATTTTTATGACCCAGTCAGCCTGACAAAATATTCTTTGTGAGTCATCAGGGCCTGGGGACTTTAACTAAAGACATAACAGCAGGCATCCTGTGTGTTGTAGACAGCCCCTTGAACTTGAACTGCTCAGGCAAGACCTTTCAAGTAAGAAGAAATACACTAGAGGGTCACTACAGAGTGTCCTTGTATATCCCATGGTCTAGGAAGCCATGTGACCAGGTGCATTTATTTTCAATCTCTCAATCATATTTTTGACAGCTTAGCTTTTGTATGGTTTTACCTTTGCTCATAACTGACCACATTCTACTGACTAAAGAGATCATGAAGCCTTACGTGGTCCTATCTAGTTTGTGTAGAGCTTAAATAATTATGTCACGTTCATTAAAATAAAGGTTTAACCTGGAGCCATTTGCCAACTGTGGGTTGAGGGGAGAAACAGTTTGCAATGAACCACTCGTTAGTTGCATTAGTTTTTGGGAAATGGTCAAGACAGCCTTAGCACATCTTTCAAACCAAAATAAGAGCACATAAGGGAATATAGGAACCTCTTGGGCTTGTGTATAGGACTTTTAAACATTATTACTATTACCATAACGCATATTTTTGATGATCTCTTTTCTTACAAAGTTCCAGGGGTTAGAAATCCCACCACTGGCATTGATACCCTTAAAAATGTTTCAAATTCTTCACAGTCAGAAATATCTTTTATCCATCTGTTATCTAAATCTTACAATTTGTTACTTGAAAGTCATTTCCTCTTCTATCTATTTTATTTTATTTTGAGACAGACTCTTGCTCTGTCACCCAGGCTGGAGTGCAGTGGTGCGATCTTGGCTCACTGCAACCTCCACCTCTCAGGTTCAAGCGATTTTCCTGCCTCAGCCTCCTCTCCTGAGTAGCTGGGACTACAGGCATGCACCACCACACCTGACTAATTTTGTATTTTTAGTAGAGATGGGGTTTCTTGTGTTGGCCAGACTGCTCTGGAACTTGTGACCTCAGGTGATCCACCTGTCTTGGCTTCCCAAAGTGCTGGGATTACAGGCATGAGCCTGGCCTCCTCTTCTCTTTAGATGCAAAGACAGTGGATTCACTCATCATCTAAAAATTATTTATTGAAACATGTATCATGTACCAGACACTACTCTAGACACAGATGATCGAGCAGTGAACAAATAGGGTCCCTACCCTATTTGTGTTGTTTACATTCTGGCAAATGTTGTCTTTTTACATGTGAACGTGACCAGCCAGACTCTTCTGTTGCCCATCTGGAACCTTCCATGTTTCTCAAAAGAAGTCACTAAGGACAAGTGGTTCTTATCTGGCTTTCACCTCCTCTCTCCACAAATTTTCAATCTCTTTTTCCCACTCTCTGCTGTTCCCAATGCGTACACTGCCTTTTGTTTTTCATTCTTCAACTATCCTTAAAGAAAAAAGTAGAAAGTAAATACACACACACACACACACACACAAATCCCACATAAACAGATGCTTGTAATTATCCTCTTATTATCTTCAGGAATAAGAGCGATTTTGAAGTCAGGAGCTAGACCTATTTCCATCCCTACCTGGGTTCATTTATTCATTCATTTAGCAAGCATTTAAAATTATGTATTTGTAGAAAGGTCTAAACTGTAGAAAAGTTCAAGGAGAAAATAACATGCACTCATGTTCCCACCATCTGGAATTAACCACAGCTAACATCTTGGCATAATTGCTTCCAGTCTTATGAGAACTTCATGTGGAGGTGTAAGAATAACCGTAGGTGAAGCTTGGTGGCTCACGCCTGTAATCCCAGCACTTTGGGAGGCCAAGGCGGGTGGATCGCTTGAGCCCAGAAGTTTGAGACCAGCCTGAGCAACATGGTGAAACCCTGTCTCTCCAAAAAATAAATAAATAAATAAATAAATACAAACATTAACTGGGCATAGTGGTGTGTGCCTGCAGTCCCAGTTATTTGGGAGGCTGAGATGAAAGGATCACTTGAGCCAGGGAGTAGAGACTGCTGTGAGCCATGATCACACCACTGCATGCAGCCTGGTTGACAGACTGACACCCTGTCTCAAAAAGCAAAAACAAAAAAACCCAACAACCCTAATAATAAATGCTACCCCTGTTCATCAGCACTTAACTCCATAACAGTACCCATTAGTTGCTTCATTATACTCAATTACTAGGAAGAAGAGGGAATGGTTTTCATGGAATTTCTTCAAAACCTTGTTTCTTGAGATGCAGCTGGATGGCATGTGGCAGCCCTTGTTGCAGAAACTTCGCATCCCGACTCCCACTTCAGGGTCCTCGCCACACCGCCACAAAGCTTGTCTGTGTACACATGAGCATAACCCGGCAATGGCTCTTCTGTTATCTACAAAATATTTGGGTGTGGGTTTGGCGGTTGGACGCTACTGAACTCAGGCTCTTGTGAACTCAGACTTAACCGCAAATGATTAAAAACACACACATACTCTTCTCTCTCTCTCTGTAACATACACACACATACACACCCCATTGGCTAAAATAATTAAAAAATGTTTAAGATAAATCATTTTTGACAGTGATTGCTCCTGGGGGAGGGGTAGCAAGTTACACTGGGAACTGCCCCAATTTCTTCCCAACTCATGTATCCACGGGCTGGGAGGAATTTCCCAGCAAGCCTCTCCCACCCATTTGATCCTCTGGCAGTCTTATTTCAGGGATTAAGTCTGTCTGAGTTCAGTTCTGATAAGTGACACAGAGGGAGAGGGTTTCAGTGCTTCTCATGCCTTTTGCAGGGAAAGGGATTTTTGATTTTTTTCTGTCTCTGATGAGGTTGTGGGGGGGTGTTAAGGAGGGCAGATTAGCTCCAGGTGCAGCCTGTTTCATTCCTTGCCTTTCCTTCTCCCCTCAGCCCTGAACCAAGTATAGGATCAGACATGTTAGGCTTGCCTTTCCCCCTGTCCAAGAGGGAAACCATGCTCGAAGAGCTGATGGGGCTGACGGCAGCGAGAGCCCTGATCCGAAGCCCTTGTTTGACTCCAGGCCAAGTTTTTCAAACAGCAGGTCTTTCATAGCTGGGAAAACCCCAAGCTAGACCTACTGGACACACCACACAACCACATACGGCTCAGCTCATGTCAACAGAACTGATAACCAAATTGGGCTTCTTGGCTTCCTGTCCCAGGCAGCCTTGCCAGCCCGCTACCCTCCAAGTCCCAATTAACAGGCGGCTACACTATAACCATAAAGGGAGAGTGGAGGGTTTGTTTACCACATAGTTAACAGGCAAATACAACTTAATCACAAGGAAAACAGCTTTTATGAGAATCATCTTGAAGTCCTTCTACGGCCCTAATAAACCATCCAGGAAGCCAAAACCCAGAGTTCTCTTCGATTTCGTCCCTTAGGAGAAAAGCCAGTAGGGACAGGTGGAGAGGCATATGGTCTTGCTTTTTGACCACTTACAGCTGCCAGATGAAATGAACGTCTCTTCCCAGTCTGAAGGTTTCTCCAAGTGATCCGTCTACGTGATCCTTCTGTGATGGGCTGCAGGTGACCTTGAAAAGAACCGCAAGGTGGGGAGGGTATCTGTCTTTTCAGCAGAACTCACTGAGCGCCAGGCACTTGGCACACAGGCTCTCAATCCTTTTTCCATAATTGTATAGAAGACCCTTGTCTTCTTTCTACAAAGGGGAAAACCAAAGCTTGGCGAGATTAACTTTAGAAAATTACACAGTTTAAGGGCAAAACTGGAATTTGAACCCAGGTCAGGTGGACTCCAAAGTCCATTTCTTTCTACTCCACATCTACCATCAAAGGATCTGGATTCCAGCTTTCGGTCTAATAGTGATTGGTCATGGGATGTTAGGCAAATCTCTTAACAGCTTAGCACTGATTTCATTATCAGTAAAATGTGGTTGTGGGAGAATGAGATTTGATAATGTAGACTTGTAAAGCCTTACGCCAAGCCCAGTGGTATTACTTGCACTAAAGAAAGAAGCACTCCAGGGCTGGACAGGGGCCTCTCAGAGTCCCAATTTATTACTGCAAGGCTTGTTGGTTGACAATTAAGAGACTAGATATTTTATTTGACATTCTGATTTTTTTTTCTTTTTTTAAAAATTTTAAGTTCAGGGGTACATGTGCAGGATGTGCAGGTTTGTTATGTAGGTAAACATGTGCCATGGTGCTTTGCTACACCTGTCAACTCACCACGTAGGTATTAAGCCCAGCATGCATAGCTATTTTTCCTGAGGCTCTCCTTCCCCCCGCCCCTCCCTGCCATGCTCCAGTGTGTGTTTTTCCCCTCCTGTGTCCATGTGTTCTCATCGTTCAGCTCCCACTTATAAGTGAGAACATGCGGTGTTTGGTTTTCTGTTCCTGAGTTAGTTTGCTGAGGATAATGGCTTCTAGCTCCATCCTTATCCCTGCAAAAGACATGATCTCGTTCCTTTTTATTGCTGCATAGTATTCCATGGCGTATATGGACCACATTTTCTTTATCCAGTCTATCATTGATGGGCATTTGGGTTGATTCCACGTCTTTGCTATTGTGGATAGTGCCGTAATGAACATAGGCATGCATGTATCTTTATAATAGTATGATTTATATTCTTTTGGGTATATATCCAGTAATAGAATTGCTGGGTCAGACAGTATTTCTGGTTCTAGATCTTTGAGGAATCACCACACTGTCTTCCACAATGGTTGAACTAATTTACATTCCCAATAACAGTGTAAAAGTGTTCCTATCTCTCCACAGCCTCACCAGCAACTGTTGTTTCTTGATTTTTTAATAATTGCCATTCTGACTGGTGTGAGGTGGTATCTCATTGTGGTTTTGATTTGCATTTCTCTGATGATCAGTGATACTGAGCTTTTTTTCCATATGTGTTTTGGCCGCATGTATGTTTTCTTTTGAGAAGTGTCTGTTCATGTCTTTTGCCCACTTTTTAATGTTTTGTTTCTTTCTTGTACATTTGTTTAAGTTCTTTGTAGACTGGCTATCAGACCTTTTTCAGATGGATAGATTGCAAAATTTTTCTCCCATTCTGTAGGTTGTTTGTTTGCTCTGATGATAGTTTCCTTTGCTGTGCAGAAGTTCTTCAGTTTAATTAGATCCCGTTTGTCAATTTTTTGCTTGTGTTGCAATTGCTTTTGGCATTTTTGTTATGAAAATTTTGCCTGTGCCTATGTCCTGAACGGTATTGCCTAGATTTTCTTCTAGGGTTTTTATAGTTTTGCGTTTTACATTTAAGTCTTGAATTCATCTTGAGTTAATTTTTGTGTAAGGTGTAAGGAAGGGGTCCAGTTTCAATTTTCTGCATATGGCAAGCCAGTTCTCCTAGCACCATTTATTAAATAAGGAATCCTTTCTCCATTGCTTGTTTTTGTCAGGTTTGTCGAAGATCAGATGGTTGTAGATGTGCAGTCTTATTTCTGCATTCTCTATTCTGTTGCATTGGTCTATGTGTCTGTTTTGTACAAGTACCATGCTGTTTTGGTTACTGGAGCCTTGTAGTATAGTTTGAAGTCAGGCAGTGTGATGCCTTCAGCTTTTTTCTTTTTGCTTAGGATTGTCTTGGCTATTAGGGCTCTTTTTTTGGTTCCATATGAATTTTTAAATAGTTTCTTCTAATTCTGTGAAGTATGTCAATGGTAGTTTAATGGGAATAGCATTGACTCTATAAATTACTTTGTGCAGTATGGCCATTTTCCCAATATTGATTCTTCCTATCTTTGAGCATGGAATGTTTTTCCATTTGTTTGTGTCTTCTCTAATTTCCTTGAGCAGTGGTTTGCAGTTCTCCTTGAAGAGGTCCTTCACTTCCCTTATTAGCTGTATTCCTATGTATTTTATTCTCTTTGTAGCAATTGTGAATGAGAGTTCATTCATGATTTGACTCTCTGCTTGTCTATTGTTGGTCAATAGGAATGCTTGTGATATTTGCACATTGATTTTGTATCCTGAGACTTTGCTGAAGTTACTTATTAGCTTAAGAAGCTTCTGGGCTGAGACAATGGGTTTTCTAGATGTCGAATCATGTCATCTGCAAACAAAGATAATTTGACTTCCTCTCTTCCTATTTGAGTATCCTTTATTTCTTTCTCTTGCTGATTGCCCTGGCCAGCACTTCCAATACTATGTTGAAGAGGAGTGGTGAGAGAAGGCATCCTTGTCTTGTACCGCTTTTCAAGGGGAATGCTTCCATCTTTGCCCATTCAGTATGATATTGGCTGTGAGTTTGTCATAAATGGCTCTTACTATTTTGAAGTATGTTCCTTCAACACCTAGTTTATTGAGAGTTTTTAACATGAAGGGATGTTGAATTTTATCGAAGGCCTTTTCTATGTCTATTGAGATAATCATGTGATTTTTGTCTTTAGTTATGTTTATGTGATGAATCACATTTACTGATTTGTGTATGTTGAACCAACCTTGCATCCTGGGGATGAAGTCAGCTTGATAGTGGTAGATAAGCTTTTTGATGTGCTTCTGGATTTTGTTTGCCAGTATTTTATTGAGGATTTTTGCACTGACATCAGGGAGAGTGGCCTGAAGTTTTCTTTTTTTGTTGTATCTCTGCCAGGTTTTGGTATCAGGATGATGCTGGCCTCATAAAATGAATTGAGGAGTCCCTCCTTTTCAATTGTTTGGAATAGTTTCAGAAGAAATGGTCCCAGCTTCTCTTTCTACCTCTGGTAGAATTCAGCTGTAAATCTGGTCCTGGGCTTTTTTTGGTTGGTAGGCTATTTATTACTTCCTCAATTTCAGAACTCATTATTGTTCTATTAAGGGATTCAACTTCTTCCTGGTTGAGTCTTGGGAGAGTGTTTGCATCCAGAAATGTATCCATTTCTTCCACATTTTCTAGTTTATGTGCATAGAGGTGTTTACAGTATTCTCTGATGGTTGTTTGTATTTCTGTGGGGTCAGTGGCGACATCCTCTTTATCATTTCTGATTGTGCCTATTTGATTCTTCTCCATTTCCTTTTTTATTAGTCTAGCTAGTGGTCTGTGGGTTAGTATTGAATGTCAACTTGATTAGATTGAAGAATGCAAAGTATTGTTCCTGGGTGTGTCTGTGTGGGTGTTGCCAAACAGATTAACATTTGAGTCAGCGGACAGAGAGAGGCAGACCCACCCTCAATCTGGGTGGGCACCATCTAATTAGCTGTCAGTATGGCTAGAATAAAGCAGGCAGAAGAAGATGGAAGGGCAGACTTGCTGAGTCTTCAGGCCTTCATCTTTCTTCCATGCTGGATGCTTCCTGCTCTTGAACATTAGACTCCAAGTTCTTCAGCTTTTGGACACTTAGACTTATACCGGTGGTTTGCTAGGGGCTCTCAGGTCTTGGGCCACAGACTGAAGGCTGCACTGTTGGCTTCCCTACTTTTGAGGTTTTGGGACTTTGACTGATCCACCACTGGCTTCCTTGCTCCTCAACTTGCAGATGACCTATTGTGGGACTTTACCTTGTGATTGTGTGAGTCAGTTCTCCTTAATAAACTCCCTTTCATATATACACATATCCTATTAGTTTTCTCCCTAGAGAAAACCCTAATGCACAGTCTATTTTGCTATTTTTTTTTCAAAAAGCCAGATCCTAGATTTATGTATTTTTTGAAGGGTTTTTCATGTCTCTCTCTCCTTCAGTTCCACCCTGATCTTGGTTATTTCCCATCATCTGCTAGCTTTGGGGTTTGTTTGCTCTTAGTTCTCTAGTTGTTTTAGTTGTGATGTTAGATGTTAATTTGAGATCTTTCTAGCTTTTTTTTTTTTTTTTTTTTTTTTGAGACGGAGTCTTGCTCTGTTGCCCAGGCTGGAGTGCAGTGGCGCAATCTCGGCTCACTGCAAGCTCCGCCTCCCGGGTTCACGCCATTCTCCTGCCTCAGCCTCCCGAGTAGCTGGGACTACAGGCGCCCGCCGCTGCACCCGGCTAATTTTTTCTATTTTTAGTAGAGACGGGGTTTCACCATGGTCTCGATCTCCTGACCTTGTGATCCACCCGCCTCGGCCTCCCAAAGTGCTGGGATTACAGGCGTGAGCCACCGCGCCCGGCCTTTCTAGCTTTTTGATGTGGGCATTTAATGCTGTAAGTTTGCCTTTTAACACTGCTTTAGCTACATCCCAGAGATTCTGGTGCATTGTCTCTTTGTTCTCGTTAGTTTCAAAGAACTTCTTGATGTCTGCCTTAATTTCATTATTTACCCAAGAGTCATTCAGGAGCAGGTTGTTCAATTTCCATCCAGTTGTGTAGTTTTGAGTGAGTTTCTTAATCTTTTATTTTTGAGACGGAGTCTTGCTCTGTCGCCCAGGCTGGAATGTAGTGGTGCAATCTCAACTCACTCAAGCTCTGCCTTCTGGGCTCACGCCATTCTCCTGCCTCAGCCTCCCGAATAGCTGGGACTACAGGCACACGCCGCCACGTCCGGCTAATTTTTTGTATTTTTAGTGGAAACGGGGTTTCACCGTGTTAGCCAGGATGGTCTCAAACTCCTGACCTTGTGATCAGCCCACCTCGGCCTCCCAAAGTGCTGGGATCTTGAGTTCTAATTAGTTTGCTCTGTGGTCTGAGAGACTGTTTGTTATAATTTCAGGGTTTTTTTTTTTTTTTTTTTGCATTTGCTGAGGAGTGTTTTACTTCTCATTATGTGATCAATTTTAGAGTAAGTGCCACGTGACACTGAGGAGAATGTATATTCTGTTGTTTCAGGGTGGACAGTTCTGTAAGTATCTATCAGTCCACTTGATCCAGAGCTGAGTTCAGGTCCTGAATATTTTTGACAATTTTCTGTCTTGATGATCTAATATTGACAGTGGGGTGTTGAAGTCTCCAACTACTATTGTGTGGGAGTCTAAGCCTTTTTGTCAGTCTCTAATAACTTGTTTTATGAATCTGGGTGCTCCTGTATTGGGTGCATATATATTCAGGATAGTTAGCTCTTGTTGAATTGAACCCTTTACCATTATGTAATGCCCTTCTTTGTCTTTTTTGATCTTCGTTGGTTTAAAGTCTGTTTTGTAAGAAACTAGGATTGCAAACCCTGCTTTTTTCTGTTTTCCATTTTCTTGGTAAATTTTCCTTAATCTCTTTATTTTGAGACTATGTGTGTCCTTGCATGTGAGATGGGTCTCTTGAATACAGCATGCTGATGGGTCTTGACTCTTTATCCAGCCTGCCATTCTGTGTCTTTTAATTGGGGCATTTAGCCCATTTCCATTTAAGGCTAATATTGTAATGTGTGAATTTGATCCTGTCATCATGATTCTAGCTGGTTATTTTGCAGACTTATTTATGTAGTTGCTTCACGGTGTTATTGGTCTGTGAACTTCAGTGTGTTTTTGTAGTGGCCGGTAACATTTTTTCCTTTCCATATTTAGTGCTTCCTTCAGGAGCTTTTGCAAGGCAGGCCTGGTGATGATGAATTCCCTCGGCATTTGCTTGTCTGAAAAGGATTTTATTTCTCCTTTGCTTATGATGCTTAGCTTGGCCGGATATGAAATTCTGAGTTGGAAATTCTTTTTTTTAAGAATGTTGAATATTGGCCTCCAATCTCTTCTAGGTTGTAGGGTTTCCACTGAGAGGTCCACTGTTAGTCTGATAGGCTTCCCTTTGTAGGCAACCTGCCCTTTCTCTCTGGCTGTCCTTAACATTTTTTTCCTTCATTTCGACCTTGGACAATCTGATGATTATGTGTCTTGGGGTTGATCTTCTTATGGAGTATCTTACTGGAGTTTTCTGGATTCCCTGAATTTGAATGTTGGCCTGTCTTGCTAGGTTGTGGAAGTTCTCCTGGATGATATCCTGAAATATGTTATCCAATTTGGTTCCATTCTCTTTGTTTCTTTCAGGTACCCCAATCTGTCATAGGTTTGGTCTTTTTATATAATCTCACATTTCTTGGAGGTTTTGTTTATTCCTTTTTATTCTTTTTTTCTCTAATCTTGTCTGCCTGTCTTATTTCAGGAAGACAGTCTTCAAGTTTTGAGATTCTTTCCTACACTTGGTCTATTCAGCTATTGACACTTGTGATTGCATTGTGAAGTTCTCCTGTTGTGTTTGACACCTCCATCAGGTCATTTATGTTTCTCTCTCAACTGGTTATTCTAGTTAAGAGCTCCTATAATCTTTTATCATAGTCTTAGCTTCTTTGCGTTGGGTTAGAACATAATCCTTTAGCTCAGCAAAGTTTGTTATTACCCACTTTCTGAAGACTACTCCTGTCAGTTCATCCATCTCAGCTTCAGCACAGTTCTGTGCCCTGCTGGAGAGGTGTTGCCATCATTGGAGGAGAAGAGGCACTGTGGTGAAATTCTGATTTTTTAAAATTAGTAAGCATTTTATTCAACATCAACAACATGTTTTAAGTCATAGAATACTTAGGAATAGAAAATGATGTCTGTCCTTTAGGTGTATATTCATGGGAACTTACACTCAATGTTCAAAAGAATCAGTAATGTTGGGGAAGGGGCTTGCAGACGTTCTTACTCACCCAGCATTCATCTGCCTCTTTCACTTTCCCAGTGGGACTTTGTACAGCAGATGTCCCTGACAGCAATAGTTTAAGTATGCCCTGAGAATGACCCTGAATGGCAGACGCACCTGAATGTGTGTTTGGAGTTCTGAGTTAAGGAATCGGGGAGTGGCCAACCTGGAGATTCATTCCTTATCTATGAGGAACATCTGAGCCCCTGGTCCATCCTGTGGAATACTGTACAGGGGACCGAGGTCCTGTGTCTTGGATTAAATAAAGGTTGCCAGGTGGAGGCTTTCAGGGGGAGGGTGCTAAGTGAAGACGCTATATAAACTGCATGCTTTTTTGCAAGTAGTTGTGGTCCTCCTGTTCAGCCCACTGTCACTGGACTCTCTCCTTGTATGTAAATTCCCAGTAAAATCCAGGTCACATTCTCTGTGTCTCTTCTTCAGCCTCTTGAACCTGGTGCCATCCCCATTAGAGTTAATGGGGTTCAGCACAACAGACCTCAATTTTTATCAATTCTCTCACCTGCATGCCCACCCCATCCCGAGCTCCAGGAACAAAGGTAACATGAGGGGAGGTTTGCTGAGCTTCTAAGAAAATTCCTTCTCCTGCCTGATTTCCCTGACCAGAACTTCCAACACTATGTTGAATAGGAGTGGTGAGAGAGGGTATCCCTGTCTTGTGCCAGTTTTCAAAGGAAATGCTTCCAGTTTTTGCCCATTGAGTATGATATTGGCTGTGGATTTGTCATAAATAGCTCTTATTATTTTGAGGTATGTCCCATCAATATCTAATTTATTGAGAGTTTTTAGCATGAAGCGCTGTTCAGTTTTTTCAAAGGTCTTTTCTGCATCTATTGAGATAATCATGTGGTTTTTGTCTTTTGTTCTGTTTATATGCTGGATTACATTTATTGATTTGTATATGTTGAACCAGCCTTGCATCCCAAGGATGAAACCCACTTGATCATGGTGGATAAGATTTTTGATGTGCTGCTGGACTCAGTTTGCCAGTATTTTATTGAGGATTTTTGCATTGATGTTCATCAGGGATATTGGTCTAAAATTCTTTTTTTTTGTTGTTGTTGTGTCTCTGCCAGGCTTTGGTATCAGGATGATGCTGGACTAAATGAGTTAGGGAGATTTCCCTCTTTTTCTATTGATTGGAATAGTTTCAGAAGGAATGGTACCAGCTCCTCCTTGTACCTCTGGTAGAATTCGGCTGTGAATCCATCTGGTACTGGACTTTTTTGGTTGGTAGGCTATTATTGACTCAATTTCAGAGCCTGTTATTTGTCTATTCAGGGATTCAACTTCTTCCTGGTTTAGTCTTGGGAGGGTGTATGTGTCCAGGAATTTATCCACTTCTTCTAGATTTTCTAGTTTTATTTGCATAGAGGTGTTTATAGTATTCTCTGATGGTAGTTTATATTTCTGTGGGATCAGTGGTGATATCCCCTTTATCATTTTTATTGCATCTATTTGATTCTTCTCTCTTTTCTTCTTTATTAGTCTTGCTAGTGGTCTATAAATTTTGTTGATCTTTTCAAAAAACCAGCTCCTGGATTAATTGATTTTTTGAAGGATTTTTTTGTATCTCTATCTCCTTCAGTTCTGCTCTGATCTTAGTTATTTCTTGCCTTTGGCTAGCTTTTGAATGTGTTTGCTCTTGCTTCTCTAGTTCTTTTAATTGTGATGTTAGTGTGTCAATTTTAGATCTTTCCTGCTTTCTCTTGTGGGCATTTAGTGCTGTAAATTTCCCTCTACACACTGCTTTAAATGTGTCCCAGAGATTCTGGTATGTTGTGTCTTTGTTCCCATTGGTTTCAAAGAACATCTTTATTTCTGCCTACATTTTGTTATGTACCCAGTAGTCATTCAGGAGCAGGTTGTTCAGTTTCCATGTAGTTGAGTGGTTTTGAGTGAGTTTCTTAATCCTGAGTTCTACTTTGATTACACTGTGATCTGAGAGACAGTTTGTTATAATTTCTGTTCTTTTACATTTGCTGAGGAGTGCTTTCCTTCCAACTATGTTATCAATTTTTGAATAAGTGTGATGTGGTGCTGAGAAGAATGTATATTCTGTTGATTTGGGGTGGAGAGTGGTCAAGTGGAAGAACATTCCATGCTCATGGATAGGAAAAATCAGTATCAGGAAAATGGCCATGCTGCCCAAGGTAATTTATAGATTCAATGCCATCCCCATCAAGCTACCAATGAATTTCTTCACATAATTGGAAAACTAATTTAAAGTTCATATGGAACCAAAAAAGAGGCCACATTGCCAAGACAATCGTAAGTCAAAAGAACAAAGCTGGATGCATCACGTTACCTGACTTCAAACGATACTACCAGGCTACAGTAACCAAAACAGCATGGTACTGGTACCAAAACAGAGATATAGATCAATGGAACAGAACAGAGCCCTCAGAAATAATACCACACATCTACAACCATCTGATCTTTGACAAACCTGACAACAACAAGAAATGGGGAAAGGATTCCCTATTTAATAAATGGTTCTGGGAAAACTGGCTAGCCATATGTAGAAAGCTAAAACTGGATCCCTTCCTTACACCTTATACAAAAGTTAATTCAACATGGATTAAAGACTTAAATGTTAGACCTAAAACCATAAAAACCCTAGAAGAAAACCTAGGCAATACCATTCAGGACATAGGCATGGGCAAGGACTTCACATCTAAAACACCAAAAGCAATGGCATCAAAAGCCAAAATTGAGAAATGGGATCTCATTAAACTAAACAGCTTCTGCACAGCAAAATAAACTACAATCAGAGTGAACAGACAACCTACAGAATGGGAGAAAATTTTTGCAATCTACTCATCTGACAAAGGGCTAATATCTAGAATCTACAAAGAACTCAAACAAATTTACAAGAAAAAAACAACCCCATCAAAAAGTGGGTGAAGGATATGAAAAGACACTTCTCAAAAGAAGACATTTATGCAGCCAACAGACACATGAAAACATGCTCGTCATCACTGGCCATCAGAGAAATGCAAATCAAAACCATAATGAGATACCATCTCACACCAGTTAGAATAGCAATCATTAAAAAGTCAGGAAACAACATGTACTGGAGAGGATGTGGAGACATAGGAACACTTTTACACTATTGGTGGGACTATAAACTAGTTCAACCATTGTGGATGACAGTGTGGCGATTCCTCAAGGATCTAGAACTAGAAATACCATTTGACCCAGCCATCCCATTACTGGGTATATACACCCAAAGGATTATAAATTATGCTGCTATAAAGACACATGCACACATATGTTATTGTGGCACTATTCACAATAGCAAAGACTTGGAACCAACCCAAATGTCCATCAATGATAGACTGGATTAAGAAAATGTGGCACATATACACCATGGAATACTATGAAGCCATAAAAAAGGATGAGTTCATGTCCTTTGTAGGGAACTACAAATGATGCTGGAAACCATCATTCTCAGCAAACTGTCGCAGGGACAAAAAACCAAACACTACATGTTCTCACTCATAGGTGGGAATTGAACAATGAGAACACTTGGACACAGGAGGGGGAACATCACACACCAGGGCCTGTCGTAGGGTAGGGGGAGAGGGGTGGGATAGCATTAGGAGATATACCTAATGTAGATGATGAGTTAATGGGTGCAGCACACCAACATGGCATATGTATGCATATGTAACAAACCTGCACGTTGTGCACATGTACCCTAGAACTTAAAGTATAATAATAATAATAATAATAATAAAAGAAAATTCTTTTAGGAGAGTTGGAATTTTAGCCCAGGTTGGAAGAATTCATCATTTCTCACACTGTGTGATCTATATTTACTAAAGTTTCACACATAGGTTTAAATCATCTTCTCATGTGAATATTTTCACTTCTTTTCACATATATGAATATAATTGTGTTTATACTGTCGCTTATTTAAGATAACTTTTAGCATTATCAAGACGTGAGAATATGAGGAAGAAGACATCATGGTGTTGCCATTGGATTTTCTGGTTGTAATGTGGTGGTAGCATGCATGTCTCAAATGCTGAATGACTTTCCAGTGCTGAGAGTCTAAAAGATTCGGGGAGAAATGGGTGATACTGGAGATCATTACTACAGGGGTTCTAAGGGAAGAGTGGGCTGGTAAAGTTGGGAAGAAGAAAATAAGTCTTAACTGGGGTCTTGAAGGATGATTAGGGTTTGTTTAGTCGAAGAGGCAAGGATAGTCTTTTTAAATGGCAAAAGGAAAACAGCTTAAGACGCAGAGATAGAAACAAGGAAGGCATTTTTGGAGAAGAGTATCAGAGTGTTAAAAGACTGTGTAGGCCTTGAATACTGCAGTAAGGAATATGAATTTTATTCTCTAACATTGGTGAGCTGTTGAAAGTTTCTGGGTGGTGAGTTTCATAATGAAACCTTTGTTTTAGGGAAAATAATCTGAAGACATTGGGCATTAATAGTCCTTGAAAGTGTAATATCAGTGCTATGCCCTTTTATTGATTATCAACGTGATAATTTCTTTTAGGTTTTGAGTAATTTTTTTTCCAGGTCACTTGGGCTTTTGGAGCTGTGTTAATACACAGTAGGCTGGCTGAGTCCAGTGTTGATTTTCTGTTTACAGCTACTTTCTTTTACTTCATCTCTGCCTCTCTCCATCTCTCTGTAACACCCATCTGATTCACCAACACACACATACAGATAAGCGTATCCTACCTACTCCCCTTCTCCCCCATACCCCACAACAGTCAGACTTGCTTCTTCCTATTACCGTCCATACCCTTCATCCCTGCCATTTTTTAAAAAAAAAATAGAGATGAAGTCTCACCATGTTATTTAGGCTGTTCCAAACTCCTGGCTCAAGCAGTCCTCTTGCCTTGGCCTGTCAAAGTGCTGGGATGACAGGCATGGGCCACTGCTCTTGACCCCTTCATCCTTCTTAAAACTTATTTTAAATTTAATATTTTAACTTATATTTCCTTTATCTTATTTTAGATTCAGGGGATATATGTACAGGTTTGTTACATGGTTGTACTGTGTGATGATGAAGTTTGAGCTTCTATTGATCCCATCACCCAAGTGGCGGATGTAGTACTTGAAAGGTGGTTTTTCAACCTTTACTCCTCTCCCTCCTTCCCTGTGTCTGGAGTCCCCAGTGTCTACTGTTCCCATTTTTGTTCCTGTGTACCCAATGTTTAGCTGCCACTTACAAGTGAGAACATGCAGTATTTCGTTTGTTGTTTCTGTGTTAATTCACTTAGGATAATGGCCTCCAGCTACATCCATGTTGCTGCCAAAAACATGAGTTGATTCTTTTTTATGGCTGCATAGTATTCTATGGTCATACATTTATCCTTGATTCCTAATTTCCCTGGCCAATTCTCTTTTTTTAGATTATAAGAAAACTCTGAAATTAATTTACCTGATCACAATTTCATTTATTCCACATTTACTGAGAGCCTGTTAGGTCCTGGGTACTGCGGTAGCTTTTGGACGCACCAAGTTAAGAGATGGTACCTGTCCTTTAGCGCCAATATAGTGGGAAAGATTCATTATATACAGTCCTCACTTAACCTATCCTCAGTGGGTTCTTGAAAACTGCAACTTTATGTGAAATGACATGTAATGAAAACAGTTTTTTGGTGTTTGTTTTTGTTTTTGTTTTGTTTTGTTTCTTTTTGAGGCAGGGTCTTATTCTCCCACCTAGGTTGGAGTATAGTGACGTGGTCTTGGCTCACTGCAATCTCGATCTCCTGGGCTCAAGCAATCCTCCCGCCTCAGCCTCCTGAGTAGCTGGGACTACAGGTGTTCACCACCACATCTGGCTATTTTTTTAAAAAAATTATTTTTGTAGAGATGAGGCCCCACTATGTTGCCCAGGCTGGTCTCAAACTCTGTGCTCAAGTGATTCTTCTGCCTTGGCCTCTCAAAATGTTGAAATTACAGGTGTGAGGCACTGAGCCTGGCCAAAAATCCCAGTTATTCTCCTCATTGATGTTATAATGAAGAGACATTATTTGAGGATCTGCTGTATGTCATTTTGCTTAAAGTCACAGTTTCCAAGAACATATTGATGACATTAAGAACTTACTGTATGTATTATTACAATATCAAATGATAAGAATTCCATTTAGAAGTATGGTCAAGGTATGAATACCTTACTGTGTATAAAGAAGCTGGCCCTTTGCTTGTCTATTCTTTCAGGAAACCAAGATAGAGAAACGTGTTCTACATTTGTCCAAATACCTCCCCTCAGGACTTTGAATCTTGATCTAGTGAAGCAAAGAAACTTGGAGGGAAGAAGTTCATTCTGGGAAGAATGACAGCAGTGATAAGGATGTTAGTGGCAGTATCCAGTGGCTAGTACTGGTGGCTGGTGGCTTTACCACTGTCTTCATCACCAGGCTGGTTCTGTGGGATTATTCTGGCTGTGATTCTGGCTTCCTTGGCAATCTTGGTTCTGGCTAATTTACTGACCCTTGTTCCCAAGCCCCTATAGCAATTCTGGGAACAACTCTGGGTGGTGTAATAAATGGATTTTTGACTTAAATAAAAGTTGCTTACAGTTAAGCATCCTGGCTAATGCAAGAAGTAGCCACAAGTGTCAGGGAAATTAGTTCAGGGGGATTTGGGTCTTACTGGGTTAAAACCTGTGAAAAATCCAGTTAGATTTTAAGGATTGGAAAACCCTAGCTTATGTAATACAATAGGGAAATAACTAATTTAATTATGGTTTGCAATAAACTGCAATAAAGTGCTCCTTGAAAGCCATTACCATAGACCAAGATGAAGAGCATGAAAAATTTAACACCCATGGGTTCATGGATTTCTTGTAAGGGCCCTGGACAGTTAAAGAGAACGTGAAGCTCAAGGCCCTGAATTATTGTCCTAGAACCACAGCCTGAAATTCAGGAAATTTCTATGATTGTGCTAAAATATTTTATCATCTGTTGCAGCTACAGAGCTGAGGTTGCTACACACTATTTTTTTTTTTTTTTTTTAGAGGGCACAGAGTCTTACTCTGTTGCCCAGGCTGGAGTGCAGTGGTGTGATCTTGGTTCAGTGAAGCTTCGACCTCCCAGGCTGACTCCTGCTCGGCCTCAGCCTCTTCAGTAGCTGGTACTAAAGGTGCGTGTCATCACACCCAGCTAATTTTTGTATTTTTTTGTAGAGATGGGATTTTGCTATGTTGCCTAGTATGGTCTCAAACTCCTGACCTCAAGTGATCTGCCCGCCTCAGCCTGCCAAAGTGCTGAGATTATAGACATGAGCCACCACATCTGGCCAAACCAAATAGTTTTATCCCGTGTGCTGCTAAATTACATCAATTGAATTTGCAACCCTATGGGATCTCTTATTTGATAGTAAAGATGTGCATTGGGAAATAATGAGATCCAGAGAATTGCAAGGATAATTCAGGGTATGTTGAATATATAACCTCACCTGAGTTTCACTTGCCAGCTGTGATAGATAAAATATCCCTAAGTTGTTCATGTCCTAATTCCTGGAACCTATAAATATGTTCCCTTACAAAGGAAAAGATACTTTGCAAATGTGATTAGGGTTAAGGACCTTGAGATGGAGAGACCATCCTGGATTATCCATGTGGGCCCAATCTAGTCATGTGAATCCCTAAAAGCAATGAACCTTTCCCTGCTATAGCCAGAGGGAGATCTGACTATGGAAGATAGGTCAAAGAGATGCAACATTGCTGGCTTCGAAGATGGAGGAAGGGGGTGCACAGCTAGGAAATGACAGCAGCATCTAGAAGCTGGAAAAGGCAAGGACACAGATTCTCCCCTAGAGCTTACAGAAGGTAGCACAGCCCTGCCAACACCTTAATTTTAGCTCAATGAGATCCATGTTGAACTTTTATACTGCATAAAGAAATGTAAAACAATAAACTTGTGTTGCTTTAAGCAGCCAAATTTTTGGTAATTTGTTACAGCAACAATAGAAAATACATCATTCAAAGAAGCTCCTCCTGCATTTTCTGATTAGAGTGTTCTTTCCGATTAGAATGTTCTTCATTTTCTGATTAGAGTGTTCTTTCAAATAACTCTCTCATCTAAAGGATTAATTTTCTAGAAACCATTTATCCTTATGCCCCCCTCATCTACTCATTTTGTTTAGACTTTAAACAATATCTGTGCTAATGTGACTTTAGGTTGTCTCTCTTTACAGAGAGACTGAATTTATTTGTGTGTGTATATAGACATAGTTGCATTGTGTTAGGTGGAAACACTTATTTTTTTGAAGTTTAAGAATGGGAAAAAATATTTCCTTTCACAATGGTCATTTTTTGAAGTATCTTTTCTTTTTTATTTTATTTTCTGGGGGATATGTACAGGATGTGCAGGTTTGCTACATAGTCAAATGTGTGTCATGGTGGTTTGCTGCACCTATCAACTCATCACCTAGGTATTAAGCCCAGCATGCATTAGCTATTTTTCCTCATGCTTTCCCCCACCAACCTCCCCCAACAGGCCCCACAGTGTCTTGTTCCCCTCCCTGTGTCCACGTGTTCTCGTTGTTCAGCTCCCACTTATTAATGAAAACATGTAGTGTTTGGTTTTCTGTTACTGCATTAGTTTGCTGAGGATAATGACTTCCAGCTTCATCCATGTCCCTGCAAAGGACATGATCTTGTTCCTTTTTATGGCT
This sequence comes from Papio anubis, assembly GCF_008728515.1. Lineage (NCBI taxonomy): Eukaryota > Metazoa > Chordata > Mammalia > Primates > Cercopithecidae > Papio > Papio anubis. The sequence goes on from NC_044984.1 coordinate 26,775,261, forward strand.
GCATAGTGTTCCGTGGTATATATATACCACATTTTCTTTATCAAGTCTATCATTGATGGGCATTTGGGTTGATTCCATGTCTTTGCTATTGTGAATAGTGCTGCAATGAACATACATTAACATATATCTTTATAATAGAATGATTTATAATTCTTTGGGTATATATTCAGTAATGGAATTGCTGGGTCAAATGGTATTTCTTGCTCTAAATCTCTGAGGAATCACCACACCATCTTCCACAATGGTTGAACTAATTTACATTGCTACCAAGAGTGTAAAAGCGTTCTTATCTCTCCAAAACCTTGCCAGCATCTGTTGTTTCTTGACTTTTAAATAATTGCCATTCTGACTGGTATGAGATGGTATCTCATTGTGGTTTTGATTTGCATTTCTCTAATGATCAGTGATGTTGAGCTTTCTTTCATTATATGTTTGTTGGCTGCATGTATGCCTTCTTTTGAGAAGTGTCTGTTCATGTCTTGCCCACTTTTTAGTGTTTTCTTTTTTTCTTGTAAATTTGCTTAAATTCCCTGTAGATTCTGGATATCAGACCTTTGTCAGATGGTTAGATTACAAAAATTTTCTCCCATTCCATAGGTTATCTGTTTGCACTGATGAGAGTTTCTTTTGCTGTGTAAAGCTCTTTAGTTTAATTAGATTCCATTTGTCAGTTTTTGCTTTTGTCACAATGCTTTTGGTGTTTTTGTCATGAATTTTTTGCCCATGACTATGTCCTGAATGGTATTGCCTAGATTTTCTTCTAGGGTTTTTATAGTTTTCGGTTTTGCATTTAATCCATCTAGAATTGTATAAGATGTAAGGAATGGTTCTAGTTTCAATTTTCTGCATACGACTAGCCAGTTCTCCCAGCACCATTTATTAAATAGGGAATCCTTTTCCCATTGCTTGTTTTTGTCAGGTTTGCCAAAGATCAGATGGTTGTATATGTGCAGTTTTATTAGTGAGTACTTTATTGTGTACCATTGGTGTATGTGCCTGTTTTTGTACCAGTACCATGCTGTTTAGATTACTGTAGCCTTGTAGTATAGTTTGAAGTCAAACAGTGTGATGCTCCTAGCTACAATCATCATTTTTTAGCAGTTGCCTAGTATACAGACTCATTTTCTGTTTTCTCATGAACCTTGGTGGGAAGCTGAGGCCACCTCCCAGTGCAAGGCTGAGAAAGCCACCTACTTGTTTCTCTGGACACTGTGGCAGTCAGGGAACAGTAATGTGGCCTCACAATGGCTGCCAATCAGTCACATTCACTCAGAAGGTACTGAATATGGGTGCAAATAGGAATGGTGGTAGAGAATTCATTTTGGAGGTGGCAGTGATGACAGCAATATCCAGCTTGTTACAGTGCTAGAGGACCAAGCAGCAGTGCCTAGTGCTCAAAGCTGTGTTGGGTGCCAGCTGCAGTGTCTAGCATCTGCTAGAAGAGGTGACTGGAAGAGGTGAACTGTTTTGGTAATATGGTTTGCCTGCAGTTCCGGCTTCCAGCCTCCCTTTGTCTCCACCTGTCTTCTGAGGCTGGCTCTTCAGTCTTCCCAGAGTTTTGGTGAGGTCCCCAAGATATTTTCAGTAAATTACTTTGCTTCTTAAATCATGTAGTGTTGATTTATATTACTTGCAATTAAGAACCTTGACTCAAAGGAGAGACAAAGAAAATGATGATGATGGAGTGGTAGATTAGAACCAGATTGTCAGGAGCCTTCAATAATAATAATAATAATAATAATAGTAATATTTTTGACACAAGGTCTTGCTCTGTTGCCCAGGCTGCAATGCAGTAGTGCAATCAGAGTCCCTGCAGTCTCAAACTCATGGACTCAAGTGATCCTCCCACCTCTGCCTCCCAAGTAGCTGGGACTACAGGCATGTACCACCACATGTGGCTAATTTTTAAATTTTTTTGTACAGACAAGGTTTCGCTATGTTGCCCAAGCTGGTCTTGAACTCCTGGGCTCAAACGATCCTTCTACCTCAGTCTCCTATGTGCTGGTACTACAGGTGTGAGCCACTGTGCCTGGGCAGCCTTCCATAATTATTAAGAAGTTTGGGCTTTGTCCTGAAGGCAAAGAAAACTCACTGAATAATTTAAACAAAGATAAGTGTAATCAGTTCAGGGTTCTTAAGTTATCTTTTGGTAGTAGTGTAAAAGATAGACTGCAGAGAGATAGAAAATGGAGATGGAGGCCAGTTAGGAGGATGTTGGAGTAGTTTAGGTGACTAATCATGATGACAAAAAATCACAGTGACAGAGAAGCTGGAGCGAATTAAAAGATATTTAGGAGTTAGGCTGTCCGGGAGTTGATGACTGGATTGAAGGGAACAAGGCAGTGAAGAATCAAGATGACTTCAAAATTTCTTGAGTTCATAGATGGACGGTGATGCCATTAATTGAGTTAGAAAGGACAAGAGAAGAAATGGGTTTTTGAGAGAAGAGAGTTTGAAGTATGCTGAGTTTGAGATGCTCTTATCCAGGTGGAGATGCTCACTAAGCAGATAGAAAAATGGAACAAGGATTCAGCAGAGAAGTACAGACAAAAGGAGCCAATTTGGGAGTCATTGTTGCAGTGTTGGGTGAAGCTAAGAACATAGAGGAGAGTCTCAAGGAGAGGGAAAACATAGGAATATTGGAATACAAATCGGAAGACTCTATACTGACATGGAGCACTTATTGGTTAGGACTTTGTATATGATGCTGTGGGTGCCTACAGGGCCTTCTCATGACCTCTGTGGTCAATCCAATTGGCTCTGGATTTCCATACACCCACTACCTCTTGTCACAGCTCATCAACATTAACTGTTCCAGTATACATCTCCATCAAGCACCTGTGACTCTGCCTCTCATTCCACAAGTAGGGCAGGCCAGAAGTGTCAGGGAGTGAATGTCTGTGGGAGCAGCCCTTAGGTAGGCAGGGTGAGCGCTGGAAGATGGATATCCTTCCTCATGTGGAATGACTTGGAGGCATATTCTACGCTCTCCCAGACTTACTCAGCAGGATTGGCTGTCGGTTGCTCACAGTGATAAACTATTGTGGCTTTCTGGGCTTCCTGTTGTCTTCCCATTCCCCCAATGGTACTTCTTGGAATTACGTTCCCAGTAAACGACTTATACTTAAATCCCTGTCTCAGGATCTGCTTCTGGGAGAATCTGAACCAAGACAGCCTTCTTGTTCTCCCCAGTCTGTTGAGGGTGAATGATTTGAAATGTATAAACTGCTCATATCCTTCTGCATCTACTGCCATATTCTTTGTTTTACCCTCTGCCATCTTCTCTCAATGCTACCCTTCTATAATCTCTCAAAACAAACATGGAATTTTAAGTGAGTCCCCTTAACTCAAGAGACACCAAGGGATAACAGACACCTGGATAGAAAGTCCCTCTTCTATTCTAGGAAGCAGATGTAATGATAATCATATTTTGTATTTACTAAAAATCTTTCCTTCTAAGGAGTTCAAAGTGTTCCTTATGTATCCCCTGTGGGTAAGAGCAGGACTGACTTCTAGCACAGCTGTCAATTATGTAAAGTGTAAATTACATGAAACTGGGATTCAGAAACCATCCTGTTTTCCCTTCAAGTGGCCTTCTCCCTGTTCCTTTGCACCAGGGCCCCTCCCTGCTGCTCCATTTCTGTTGTTACCCCCACTGCGTTCCTTCCCATAGTGACTTGTTCTTAACCATCTTTCAACCAATCTCCACTTCCAGGGTGACTTGATATTATTAATATGACATTTTCCCCAGGAATATTGGCATTTCAATAGGATACACTTAGAAACAGAACATTTAAAAAATGAAATTGAATAGAAAGATCTTAGGCAAGTAAGAACTTTTGGTCACAGATGGTATTAAGCCTTTTGTTAATCTATATGATTTCAAGTTGACTGACGGGGAACTTTCGAGAGGAAAAATACAGGTGTTTGGAGCTCCAGCCCTTGTTTCAGGGATGAGTTGAAAAAACAAAAATGAAATGATAAGATTCCATGGAAAAAGTTCTGTGCATGTGATTACCCAAAGCGAGTTAGACTTGTGTGTTTTAGATTAAGCTTTATTGAGTATTTACTGTGCATAAAGCACTGGAGTGGGAAGAGAGTGCAGAAGCATGAACACATTTCCTGTCTTCACGGAGCTTCCTTGCGACAGCTTCCCTTTAGGTCTGGGTTGAGGAATGATGACTTCAGTTCACAAAATGAGCTCCAAAATCAGCCTGCAAGAGTGGTGGGGACTTCAGATCTGACTGGGATCAAGAACGTCTGCCTGAATTAAAGAAGATGCTGCACTTCCCATTAGAAGGGTTCAAAAAGGTGTCTCCTTTTCCTTAAACTCAGAACTCAGGGTGAAAGAGTATAGCACACATAGAGGGTTAAAAAAGCCACTTCCTCCCACAATCTTTTCCCAACAATAACGGTGGTGAGAGGTTACAAAATCCTCCCTGAATATATCTCCTTTACAAAATGTACTTCACCAGAGAAAGATATTGGTTGAAAAATGCACAAATATATTGTTTTCTTCTCCCATTCTCAAATATGAAACATCGACTGCAGGAAAAAAAATATATGATGCCACCAACTTAGCAACACAAACAACCAACTTCAAACCAAAGAGGGAATTTTCCTGTCCAGGGAAGAGGGGCTCGTGTCTTTGCTGGGTACAACCAAGTCTTCCTGTTAGAGACAACCGTTAAATCTTGCCTCTCAAGACTGGAACAATTGCTTTGTTAGTCCAATGCCCCAGAATGTACTCCGCAGAAGGTTTATTTTCAGAATCTTTGAAGGCTAGAGAAGCAATCATCCTGTGTTGGGGCTTTCTATGTCCCCAGGCCTTCCCTGGCCAAATTGATTCAAACTCGTGAAAAAAAAAAAAGTAATTTTTTTTTTTTTTTTTTTTTCCGGAGACCATAACAACAATTTCCATAAAGAGGTCCAGATGTTTAATTTTTCCAAAAGAAATTTTAACAAAAACAAAATAAAAGTAACTGAGGAAGGATCATTTTTCCATTGACTTCTTAACCCAAATGGGACTGGTTACGCCAGTCAAAACCACAGATTCACTTCCCCTGAGCACTCATCTTTTCGGCTCTTCTTGTCTCTGCCTTGACACAGGTGACTTCCCAGAATGCTGCTGGCCAGGCGCTTGCAGCTGCTGCATTTAATTTCAAGAAGCTGTTTTTCTTTTTTTTTTTTTTTTTTTTTTTTTTTTTTTTGAGACGGAGTCTCGCTCTGTAGCCCAGGCTGGAGTGCAGTGGCCGGATCTCAGCTCACTGCAAGCTCCGCCTCCCGGGTTCACGCCATTCTCCGGCCACAGCCTCCCGAGTAGCTGGGACTACAGGCGCCCGCCATCTCGCCCGGCTATTTTTTTTATTTCTTAGTAGAGACGGGGTTTCACTGTGTTCGCCAGGATGGTCTCGATCTCCTGACCTCGTGATCCGCCCATCTCGGCCTCCCAAAGTGCTGGGATTACAGGCTTGAGCCACCGCGCCCGGCCAAGAAGCTGTTTTTCAAAGGCCAGCTGTGGACAGCTGTTGGTTGTCACACTCTCTCCAGCACTCTGGGCCTAATAATAAGTAGAACATGGTTTCATCAGCTTGAGCTACATTTTCCTAAGTCAGTTAGGAAATCCCCTCATCCAGCAGCCTGCAAAAACAAAGGCAGCTTGAGGAAGAACAGGTTTTCAGACAGACATCAACCCATTTATATCTCCTGTAAGAGACAGAATTAACTGAGTTAAGTGATCAGAGTGGGAACCAGTAGTTTAAAATAGCTTCAATCTTGTCATAAAGTCATGTTTCGGAGTTTCTTTTTCTCTCCAAAAAAGTTAGGAAGCCTGAGCTTAGAAGGGGTTTCTCCTCCTGAAGCTTCTAAATTTTCTTATGATTTTTATCAAGATGAATTTCTGTGGACAAAGTGAAGGTCCAGGCCTCTCTGTGAGCAGTAGGGTACCTGGACACCTACCTGGGCCTTTCTGCCATGCGGCACCATAAAAATAAGAGATGCCTGTGGGTGTCCCATAGCTTGTTTAGTTAATGCAATGGCTCATAACTAAAATGCCAGTTTAACCACCAGTTTGTTTTGCTGGTGTTTGGTTTATACATAAACATGAGTGGGAAGGGACCAACATTTTTTTTTAAGTACAAATTTTATTTTTATTACTGCTGCTTTGTTTTTTGTTTCAAAGGGATGGCATGGACTCAGGGTACAACAGCTGTACTCAGCCCAGCTGGAAGGCCCCGGATTTTGAACTTCTATTTCTTAAAAAGGGGTTGTGTGTTGAACATTCAAGTGTTGTTAACCATCTCTATTTTATTTTCCCTACAGCTCCTTGTAGAGCAGAATCCAAGACCACCTCCAGCTCAGACAGATGGAAGGGTTGGGGCTGAGGGAGCTGGCAAAGGCAATTTAGACCAGGACATCTAATGAGGATTTGAGCGTCTCCCCGCAAGGCCTTCTTAGGTGCTTTTATTATCCAGGGACACATTGAAGGTTTGTCTTCAAGTTTCTCCTGTCTTCTCCCTAGCTCATGGCTTACATCATTGAAGGGTAAAGTTTGCCCAATCTGGCCTGGCTTCTTACTATATTGTGTTTGCCAGACAAGAGAGTGGAACAATCTGGAATGATAACACATAACAAACATGTACTCAATAAATACTAACCAACTTACATGTTGGATTACAAAATGATTGGAAGGATTCATGGGTCTTCCTAAGAGAAAAAAACTCAATCTCTGTGACTTTCCAAGGCCAGTTTGATTTTTTTAAAAAAGATCAAACACACAGGCCTAACCCCAATCAAAATCCAATTCCCAAGTTGAACCTGGAATGAGATAGGTCCCTCTGAGATGGGCTTGAGAGGCACTGAATTCTCTTCCTTGTTTTATATTCACTTAAATTCTAAAAGTATGTCAGATCTTTTATCAAGTTAAAATCCTGAGTGTTGATTTTTTAAATACTGTTTTTTTGTAGACATGGAGTCCCAGTATTTTGCTCAGGCTATCCTCGAACTCCTGGCCTGAAGTAATTCTTCTTCAGCCTCCCAAAGTGCTGGTATTATAGGTGTGAGCCACTGCAGCTGGACTAAATCCTGAGTTATGAGTGTTTCTGAGTTACACTGGTCATTCAGTGACAAACATGGTCTCTTAAGATATATTTGAACCCAGATGATATAATTTAGTAACATCTTAGAAGACTGATTTTTCTAAATGATCTTATCATTTCTCTTAGACCAGAGGGAATCAAGGTTCCTGTGGGACAAAATGGGTTCCTACTGAGAACTCTGGCCTAAGCCCAGGATGTTTCTTGACCATAGGCTGTTGTGTGTGGAATCAAGGGGGTTAATCAAGGCAGCAGTATCTTAGGAAGGAGACAAAGGCGAGGCCAACTTCTTAGTGAGTTGTCCATTAGAAGAGGCCAAGAAGTCAGGGGAAAATCTATGTACACGCAAACGAGATGAAAAACAGAGATTCGCCTAGAGTGAAAGACCAAAACAGAATAAGTGACAAAGTTGAGAAATAGCCTGAATGGTGAGAAGGTAATGGAAGCAACATTTTATGGGGTGGCAGTGGTTTTGGGTGTGGTCCGCGAGAGAACCATTAAATGCCCTGACTTGGTGTAAACGCCTCTTAAATGTGTTTCTAGGAAAAACAGATTGGAAAATCAATTAACTAAGAATAATGAGAAGATGAAAACAATGAGCAGGATCAAAAGAACCAGGGAAAGAAGAGAAAGTGGCTCATCCCACTGGAATAAAAACATCTCCTTGTATACAAATGATTTGGTGGGAGTACAATCAAGCTCCCAGAATAAGTACTTTCTATTTTCCTACCAGTGTGGATAGACTGTAAAGGATAATCCTGGGTTATTTAGAAGGAGTAGCAGTATTAGTGGCCTGAAGGTAAACTATTCAATAACAGCTTTTGCCTTGGAGGGGAAAAACTTCAACTTTTATTTTACTTCATTTCATTTGATTTTTTTTTTGTTGGGGGGGGTTAGAATTGTTCATTTTTTTTTAAATGCAAAGAGCTGTGCATAATTAATGTATACAGTTTGAGGGTGAAGATAAGCACATACCCAGGAGACCATTACCACAACCTATGTCATATATACCCGTCACCTCCAAAGTTTCCTCCCACTCTCTTATTTATTCAGATCTATACTCTTAGCAAATGTTTAAGTAGGCAATACAGTATAGCTAACTATAGGTACTATGCTGTACAGTAGATCCCTAGGACTTATTCATCTTGTGTAACTGAAACTTTGTACCCTTTGACTAATACCTTCCTGTTTTCCCTACCTCCTGCCTCTGGCAACTACGATTCCAATCTCTGCTTCTGTGAGTTTGACTTTTTTTGATTTGTCATTATTTAATGTTTATAGAGCTTTTTCTCTAGGTTACTAAGTAGGAACTCTACTCAAGATTCTGGGTGTATCAGGTGAAAACCTAAATTCCCGTTGATCTAACTTACAGTGATTGAAGATACGTTGAAGGCAGGATCCAGAAAGTTGTTGCTTCATGATTGCATTTACTAGACATTTTCATATTTGTAGCACTTCTTTCTGTCTGATACAGATAGCTTATTAATTTCAACTTATTTTGTTTACCAGGACCTTTAATATGAATCCAGTTCTGTGCCTTAAAATGCATATTGTACCTTAATTTATTTCTATATTAATTTAAACATTAATGCAGATCTATTTTTTTCTGATTAAAAAAGAAATTTGCTCATTAAAAATACCTCCAAATGATATAAAGGTATATAAAATCTTCACTAATCACCACCGGGTAACAATTGTTCACAGTTTGGGTCAATCAATTTTCTGGAACACCTACTACATATGCTGTCTGGGCCAAGGTCTGGGGATAAAACATCAAACAGGGTACAGTTGCTGCCTGTTCGTTTGCTTATTGTCTATAGATGCTTTTGCACAGCTATGGCATAGTTGAGTAATTGCAGCAAAACTCTGGCCCACAATGCCTCAAATATTTATTATCTGGCTCTTTACAGAAAGAGTTTGATAATCCTTGAACTACCCAAAGGTGGTAGAAATAGCAGAAAAATACAGATACAAGAAATATTTAGCAGATATAATCACCAGAAGTTGATGACTGATTGGGTGTGGCTTGCAGAGTTGGGTGGATTTGCAATACCACCATTTTCTGTGATTGGTATTGTGGAATTGGAATGGTGTGTATGTGTGTCTGTATGTGTGCACATGTTTGGTGCATGTGTGTGTGTGGCAGTTCTATCTTCTAGGAGGAAAGTTAAAATTCACAACGTACTTTTGCTGGAAAATGGCTTTTGTGAGCCTTGGTGTGTGGCTATCATTTTCATTATTTCTTCATAACTTCAGGAAGTGTGAGTTGCATTTGTTTTTCATATGTGTTAAATAAAGTGCAAACAGGGAAGAAGGTTTTGATTCACTGTATTGGTGCTCAGTCTGAACATCTGATCTGTCTAACACACTTTCTATTTAGTCCCAGAGGATTTGATAGGAGAACAGTTTCACATTTAAGTGAAACTGAGGCTCTCTTCCTCTATCTCCTTCTCTGGAACCAACCGGGAGATGGTTTCCCGAATTGGGAAGGATCTCACTCTCCAACTTGGTGATTTATGATTCTGTTAGCTGTATCTGTTTATTTTGCTTGCAGCCAATCATATTGGTTTTAAAGAAATGTAAGTGCAGCAAGAGAGGAAACATTGGAATGGCAGAGGAAGGAAGACTTTGGGAATGGTAAGGGTGAGAAGAATTTAGGAAACCATAAGCTCATCTGGATCTGGGGGGAAAAAAGGCTGCTCAAAATTCAAAGACCATAAGAGTGAAAAAGTAAAGAGCGGAGGGGATGGGGGTGGGGGTGGGGGGGAAATGGAAGAGTAAGTTGTGCAAAACCTTGTTGAACCAGGCCTGAATCCAGTCCAAACTGACCCCTGATCTCATCCAAGTACTGTCCGGCCCCTTTACAGTTTGTAAGATTTGATGGAACCACAGGCCAAAGTGGTGTGGCCAGAGGCCATCGGCCTTGGGGAAGCATCTTGCCAGTGGGGTGATGTGGGAAGACGGAGTGCCAAGCTGGCCAGACGCTGGTGTCTAATGCTATGTAATGAAGGTTAAGTGACAGACGGATATCTACTTAACTGCTGATTCCATTTTTCCCCACCCTGTTATCATCCTTAGCCTACTTTGTAAAAGACAAATTTTTGCCAGAAAATGTATTTTAGGTCAGTTGATTTTTTTGTTTGTTTGTTTTTTGATTTTGGTCATTAAACAACTTTCATTTCCCCCTGGACTGATGTCAACCTAAAGTCTTGAGACGGTGCCATTTCAGAGCCATCCATGTAGTCATTCTCTGGAGATTTCAGATGGCATTTGGGAAAACCGCCAAGATGATGTATTGACTCTGAAGACAAGCAGGCAGTTTCCACACAGAGAACCCTCTGAAGCCAAAGTGACTTGTGGATTGTGTGTGTGTCACATTGCAGAGGGACTGGACTCAAGTGGCCTATCTGTATAATCACTTGCCTCTACTGGTGAGTGAACTGGTGTTGCACTTGTTCCAATCAGCTTGGCATCTGCATTTTTGCTTGTGGGAATTCAATAAATCCTCAGCCATTGGGGTGAGAGATTAAAGAGTTCCAAGAAGTACAGGAAGCAACTGGTAGCTAAGAGGCTAAAAATTAGAAATAAATCCCTTCTTATGAACTCACCCTTTTAGAAGTAAGAATCTCTCTTTCCTAAAAACAAAATAGAAAGCAAAGTCCTCTTGGGATGTTTATTACTTATTTATAAACTTTTAAACATTAAAACTTTGTCTAACTATATAAACACAATCAAAATCGAGGAGGACTTTGGATATTCATGTGTAGTTGTGGGGTAATTCAATGCTGTGTTGGAAGAAACATTAATAGACAATGTCTTGGGAGTGGGAGCCTGACTGGGTGGTGGGTTCTCTTGGGAGCCCACAGTCTTATTTGCTATCACAGAGAAAACAACAGCCCCATTTCAGTAAGCAGGGTGGAGCTCCTTCTTTAGTAAGGCAAATGACTGGGATAGTTTTTCTGATTAATAAAGCTCTTGAGCCCTAGGTTAAGGAAGCTTCCTTTGCCACCATGTTGAGCTCTGCCACCCTGAACCTTTATTCTGTCTTTGGCCCTCCCTCTACTCCACTGTCCCCTTCTGTTTCTTCTTCCTATAAATGTTTAGGGAGTGTCTATTATGTGTCCACACTAAGTAGGTACAGGGAATATGGCTATGAATCAGGTAACAGTGCTTTTATAAAACACACTATTTACACTTCTGGAATTTTCTTCATATGTTTTTAATCCTTAAAAATGTCCTGTATTTAATAAAGTCTTCTCATTAGATTACTAGTTCTTCGAGGATCAGTATTCTTTTTTTGTACAGATGTATCCAAAATAAGTGTTACGAAAATAATAACTGTTAAAGCTGATGCTTCTCCTAAAATACAAATTTAAGCTCTATGGAAAGTTCATTGTAAGTATGCATTGCTGTCAAGTAAAAAAAGGAATTGTTATCTAGTGCTATATTCTCATATGCCTTCTTTTCAATGGACATGCTTTGAGTAGTTTCCAAAATCCTTGAAGGAGGACTGTCCAAGGAGTTTTGTATGTGAGTGTTTATGTTTAAGGGGTTCCAATAGCAAAGGTTGTTGTCCCCAAGGGGAGCTTTCCAAGAAGAATCCTCCATCTTGGAGAGAGGAAAGCATAATTTTTGGGCAACACCCTGTCTATTTTAAATCACTGGAGAGGGGAAAAATATTTGTCTCCAAGACTGTAATTTTCCAGATGACGCCATATTGTTGCACAGTTGCCATACCATGAGAAAGAGCATTCTTGTGGTTTCTTCACTGGAAATCCTGTAGGAAAGCTATTTCTGGCATCTTTTCCTAATGAAGCCCAGTGAGTATGGGGAACAGACTGGCCAACCAGATACAGTTTGTGGTCTCTCAGCATTTTGGAAAAGTCCCTTCAACACAGCATTTTTCAAAGGACTTCTCAGTGTATGAGGTGTTGAGTGGGGTGGATGATGAGGAGTAGGGCGAAATATTAGTCCAGATCAAATCCCAAAGCAGTGGTCTGGTCAGACATCCGGACTTTCATGTGATTATTCTCTCATAAAAATAATTTCGAATCTAAAATTTGTCTTTTAGTACATGGTGTAAGTATCTCTTTTCAAAATTAAATTTTGATAGCTAAGGACCACAACTAAGTATGCATTTGAATAAAAATAAGAGTAACTGGATGAGTAGACTGATACTCAATAGCAGCTTTTCAGATGGAGTTTGGTTCCTGTGAAAACCTACTTTCTGAATCTGAGCTGAATGCCCTGTTTAAGGATGTTTGTAAAAAAATTATACAGAACACTTTTTTGAAATAGGAAAATTATAACGGTTTTAAAAACTCTGGCAACATTTTGCTCAGGTAACATTTTTCTCTTTAACTTAAAAAGTTACCTTACTATACCACCTTTGAATAGCAAATTCCAGAAATACTTCCAAATTGTATGCAGCCCTTCTCCTCTAGGCTGTAGACTTTTGAAGAAGGTACAATAGGCCAGGTGCGTTGGGAGGCCAAGGTGGGCGGATCACTTGTGGTCAGGAGTTCGAGACCAGCTTGGCCAACACTGTGAAATTCTGTCTTTACTAAAACACAGAAATTAGCTGGGTGTGGTGCTGTGAGCCTGTAATTCCAGCTACTTGGGAGGCTGAGGCATGAGAATCACTTCAACCCAGGAGGTGGAGGTTGCAGTGAGCTGAGATCACACTAGTACACTCCAGCCTGGGTGATAGAGAGAGATTCTGTCTTAAAAAATAATAATAATAAATAAAAATAAAAGCAAAAAAGAAAAGAAAAAAAAAGAGGCATAATAGACTTAAAGGGCTGTTTAATGTCTAAATACAGAAATTATTTTGTAGACAAAACTATTAGAATTAGGAAACGTTTCCTAGGCATTTCTGACATGAGAGTGTGGAACTGAATTGATCTAACCCAGTAACTAAATTACAAATGGGTTAAGCCTCATTCATAGCAGTCTATGTGTCTTTTTGCCAAGCGTTCTTCGAATACAACTTCTCTCATCTCTCTCTCTTTCTCTTTCTTTTTTCTCTGGCAGTTTCAATAGCAGAAAAATAGGAACAACCTCATGCGCAGGCCCCAAACTTGGTCTTCCTCTCCTTTCCTGCTTGGGGCTGCTGTGGGTAGGTTGAGGAGATAATAAGGTTGGCCCCAAGGGGCGGGTGTGGAGAGACCATATGGCTTCTCTGGCAGTTACTGGGAGCAGTGTTGACAGGCCTGGGAGCAAGCCGAGGCTGCGGTCTCCAGTGCCAGCAGGAGGACGGCGGTGACAGATGCAAAGCTCTGGATGGCAGGAGCGAAGCAGGGCGCCTTGAGAGGCCCACGACTCTGGAAGGTCTGCGCCTCGTGTCCAGTTAAATGTTTCAAGAAAATAACCTTGCAATGGAAAAACCCCTCTCTTTGTACTGAGGGATGGTCTCTTTTAGGGAATTCTTTACACATAAGAAAACTCTTTGTTGTTTTTATTAGTATAACTAATGTAAGAAATTGTAGACGCCAGACTAGGAAGACATCCCTTGTTGAATCATAACTTTTACTAGGTTGATGGAAGAGAGAGGATGTGTACAGCTAGCTCCTGGTTAACGTTTGAAAAACTTTTCCTGGACTTTTAAGAGAGAGGGAGAAAATAGTTCTGGAGATGTCTATAGCTACAGGGAGAAAGATGGTACAATGAAAAGTAAAGGTGTTAAGAATGTTACTTAACATTCTTAAGTAACATTGAATAACATCTTAGGGGAAAATGGATCTTGGGGCTGTACTTTTTGATTTTCATGAGTTAAGAAAGCAACAACTATTTTTGAGAAATGATTATTGATTATGCACAGGCAAGAAGGAGGATCCGCCTTGAAGCTCTGAGGCAGGCTACTGGTTTGCTACGTTAGGATGGGATGACAAGAGGAGTTTGTCAGCACCTGCATTTTCTTCAGGAAGAGAGTGGCTCTTAGGATGACCGCAGGCAGAAGGTTAGAAGCCTGCCCTTCTGATGCCATGGCCTGGCTCCAGCACTTCAGAGAGCCAGTGGGAAGGAGAGAAGATGTAAGGAGACTTTTGATGGAAATATTTTGGTTCCCTCAACGGCTTCTCAGGGTCACACACTACAGTCCATCCAATCTGTGGGCCATCAAATATAACTTGTTCCACCCTATTTTCATTGTGTCATGTTTTCAACCTGTTCTGCTTCTTGCCTGGGTTTCTCTAAGCCTAGAAGAGAGATTCTCATAGAAACCGAGAGACAGGCAGCAAGCGAAGAGGCGGAGGTGATGGTGTTTAGAATCCTGATCAGATTCCTTCCAGCCTGCATCCCATTTCCTTTTGGGTTGGCCTGTTTCCTTCAATATCCTGGACGATATAATTATTCACATGGATTGTCAGAAAGCAATGACAGACTTTGATAAACGTATCATTTCAATTAAAGTCACAGGAAGAAAAATAAGAGACGATCACAATTGTAAGTCATCTGTTAGCCAGCTGGATACATATATTGTGCTATCTCTGCCGGCTGGCCATCCAAAGAGTTTTCAAGGATTAATAAGGAGAGTTAGTGAGAAGATCTGTGGTCACAGAGGAATTTGCTACATATCTTGTGGGCTTTTCTGGCACCAGATTTGTTTTAGGGGAAAATGTGAGACTGGATTAATGCCACTTGCGAATCTTGATACCTTGATCTCAACTACGTCTACAGGCCTGAATTGAAACCTATGTTGGATTGGATGGTGCTTCTGATGATGGTTTGACCAAAATATTATGAAATAATGGAAGAAAAAGTACAACTTAATGATAGAGAATTGGCCTCTGAATTTCCGTTTCACCCCTCAAAGTGGAAAAACTAAGTACAATAGATAATGATCTTTTTGTAGTTTGTGGAAGCAAGATTGTGAATGTGTTTTTACTCATTGCAGATCTCAGGCTTGATGCAAAGATTTCAAGATTTATAATCAGAAAAACAATGAAAACTGTATGTTTCATAGATAATCCTTGATTTTTGAAGTATAGATGTGGTCTTGGGGCATATGATATTTTCTTGAAACTACTAAATAACCTTCCAGGAAAGACTCCTCTCTTTCTGGGAAGGCCTGCATTGAATAATGTTTTGACAAGAGTGGATCAATCTGTTAAGATGTAATAACTTTTGCTCATTTAACAAGCTAGGGCAAACAAAAAGTGGCAAATTAGGCAGAGTTGAAATTATGCAAATTATAAGAGTTAAAAAGCACTCCCTTTTTGTACCCATGCATTGATTTTTCTCATCCGGGGGCTGATATGTTTATTTCCAAACAAAATGATTTGATTCATTTTATTAATTAAACTTATAAGAAACCTCCAACATTAAAAAATTTGGCTTTCCCATGCAACCCTTCACAAGCTGAAGAATATGCAAGGATTTAATTATAGTGGACTGGGGGGAAAATCAAGCCCTTTTTTTGTTATGGTACAATTAAGTACCTGTCAAACTCAGGCAACCCTTAATTTTCCTTGAGTGAAAGCAGTTGATGAATATAAAACTAATCCTACCCTTAAGGCTTTCTTTTTGAAAGCCATATAATTAGAAATAAAGGTTCATCCAAACTTAAAAGGCTTTTTTCTTTTTTCCTGGAAACATTTTTTACTTTGACAAAAGCGGTAAGATTTTGTACTTAGTGTTGTTGGATAGAACAGTACCAGTTTTAACTAGCACAGAAGTACTTGGAATCACAGCTTCATATACTCCATGTGTGTAGAGCTGTGATTGCAAGAGATGGAAGGGGACATAAGTGCAATTGCTATCCATGACCTTACTGCTCAAAGTGTATTCCAGGGACCAGCAACATGACCTCACCTGGGGGTTTGTTAGAAAAGCAGAATTTTCAGTCCTGCCCAGACCCCTTGAAATCAGCACTTGAAATTTGTTAAGAACCCCAGACTTTGAATTCACACTAATGCTGAAGAAACACTGATTTATAAAACTGACTGGTTTGTTGTAGAACAGGTGAACTTTAAAGTAAATAATCAGTTGACTCTCTTCTTAGGGGAAGAAAATATTGTGAATTAAACAGCAGTCAGTTTTATTTCTTGGATCATAAAATCCAGGCAATTATGTTGCCAGAAGAATTTTTTTGAAGCTTGTTCCTACCTCCAGGAGATCCCATGAGAAATAGCTTTATCTTAAATTCTGAAATATATAATTGTTTCCCAATCTGGATAAGGAGTGAAATCTCTGGTCCGCTGAGCTTGAATCTAGCTTTTTGGTTATTTGTTCCACCACAAAATATAATTTCCGTTAAAATATACTGGTTGAAAGTAGCCACTCCAGTAGAGGTTTTTTTTTTTTTTTTTTTTTTTTTGGGGCCGGTCTGCAGCTCTGTCGCCCAGGCTGGGAGTGCAGTGGCGGATCTCAGCTCACTGCAAGCTCCGCCTCCAGGTTCACATGCATTCTCCTGCCTCTCCAGCCTCGGTAGCTGGGACTACGAGCCCACCACCCTCGCCCGGCTAGTTTTTTGTATTTTTTAGTAGAGACGGGGTTTCACCGGGTTAGCCAGGATGGCCTCGATCTCCTGACCTCGTGATCCGCCCGTCTCGGCCTCCCAAAGTGCTGGGATTACAGGCTTGAGCCACCGCGCCCGGCCAAGTATTTTTTTTTAAAAGGAATCAACAAATATATTCAGCCCATAGCTAGTTTTATAAAATGAAATCCATATAAGACACTCAGTTCTTGACTCCTCCTCTCTTCCTTGGGCTACCAAAACATTTGCAAATACTTCCATCATGGTGCCTACTGTTTTGTGATAATTTATCACTTTTCCTCCCACGATACTGGGAGTTATCTGAGGATGTTTTTGTTTCCAAGAGTCTTGTGCAGGGCTGGGAATGTTTGGGTACTCGATGTGTGTGTGTGTTTTTTAATTGTGGGAATATATATAATATAAAAATTATCACTTTTCCATTTTCAAGTGTACAGTTCAGTGGCATTAAGTACATTCGCATTGTTCTGCAACCATCATCACCATCCATCCACAGAATTTTTCATCTTGCAAAGCTGAAGCTCTATACTTATTAAACAGTAACTCCCCAGTCTCCCTTCCCCCAGTCCCTGGCAACCACCATTCTACATCTGTCTTCCTGAATTTGACTGCTGTAGGTATCTCATATGCATTGAATCATATGGCATTTGTGCTTTTGTGAGCAGCTTATTTCCCTTAATAAAAGGTCCTCAAAGTTCATGAATGTTGTAGGATGTGTCAGAATTTCCCTCCTTTTTAAGGATGAATAACATTCCATTGTATGTATCTACCATTTTAGTCCTTTCTTGCATTGCTATAAAAAATATCTGAGACAGGTTTAATTGGTTCATGGTTCTGCAGGCTGTACAGGAAGCAGAGCAGGTTCCTGAAGCAGGAGGCTTCAGGAAACTTACAATCATGGTGGAAGGTGAATGGGAAAGAGGCTCATCTTACATGGCTGGAGTGGGGAAAGAAAGAGAGTTGGGGAGGTGCCACAGACTTTCAAATAACCAGGTCTCACTATCACGACACCAGCACCAAGGGGGATGGTGCTAAACCATTAGAAACCAACCCCATGACCCAATCACCTCCCACCAGGCCCCACCTTGAACATTGGGGATTACATCTCAACATGGGATTTGGGTGGGGGCACAGATTCAAACTATATCACTTGGGTTACTTTTATCTTTTGGCAGTTGTGAATAACCCGGCTATGAACATGGATGTGCAAATATCTATTTGAGTTGCTGCTTTCAATTCTTTTGGATATATACCTAGAGTGGAATTCCTGGACAAGACTATTTTATTTCTTTGAGGAACTATCACGCTGTTTCCATAGCAGCTGTACCATTTTATATATGTACCAGCAGTGCACAGGAATTCTAATTTCTCTATATTCTTTTTAACACTTGTTATTTTCTCTCTCTCTCTCTCTTTGTGTGTGTGTGTTTGTGTTGTAATAACCATCCAAATGGATGTGAAGTGGTATCTCATAATGGTTTTGATTTGCATTTTCCTGATGATTCATCATTTTGAGTATCTTTTCATGTAATTACTGATAATTTGTATGTCTTCCTTGGAGAAATAGCTGTTCACATCCTTTGCTCATTTTTAAATTGTCTCCTTTTATCATTGAGTTGTGGGAGTTCTTTATATATTCTGAATATAAACCCTTTATCAAATATATGATTTGCAAATATTTTCTCCCATTCCATGGGTTGCCTTTTTGCTCTGATGATTGTGTCTTTTGATGCACAGAAATTTTAAATTCTGAAGTATCCAATTTATTTTTCTTTTGTTGTCTGTGCTTTTGGTGTCATACATGAGAAATCACTGTGAAATTCAATGTCATGAAGGTTTCCCCCTATGTTTTCTTCTAAGAGTCTGGTAGTTTCATGTTTTGCACCTAAGTCTGATTCGTTTTGACTTAATTTTTATATATGGTATAAGGTAAGGGTTCAATATTATTCTTCTGAATGGGGATACCTAGTTTTCCAAGTACCATTTATTGGAAAGACTAAATTGAATGATCTTGGCACCTCTGTCAAAAATCATTTGATCATGTCATGTGGGTTTATTTCTGGGTCTCATTTCTGTTCCATTGGTCTATATGTCTGTCTTTATGTCAGTACCATGTTGTTTGGTAACTTTGTAGTAAGTTTTGAAAAGCTTTGTAGTAAGTGAGTTTGGAAGTGTGAGACCTCTAACTTCATTCTTTTTCAGGATTGTTTTGGTTATTTGGGGTCCCTTTGAGATTCTATATGAATTGTAGGATGAATTTTTCTATTTCTTTAGGAAACTTTGGGGTTTTGATAGGTCAATAGTGTTTTTGAATGCATAAATGAATAAACAAAAGAATAAAATTTAAAAGCAAACTTATGCTTAAGTTATGGAAAGCATGTTAACTACAAAAATCCTTAATGATGTCCTAGGGATGGGAAATTTCTCTAATAAAGAGATACTTTTTTCTTTACTATATGTAAAATTTTGTTTGCTTTTACTTATTTTCCTATTTATATTCTTCAAAAGAATTTGATCAAGTTACAATTAAATGAGAAGAGAATAAAATTAAAGCAATTAAAAAGGTGGTAGGGGAAGGAGTATGAAGTTAGATGAGAGAAAGGAACAGCCTCTGTCTTTTGCACATCAGCTTGGTTTTAAGTTTCCTGGAAACTGAGCAAAAAGAGAAACATTTTTTTTTTTTTTTTTTTTTTTAAGTGCTTACTATGGCCCAGGCACTGAAACTTGACTCCTAACAACATCCCTATCCAATAAGTATAGAATCAGGCTCTTTGTGTTTTCCAATCACGGATGCAGTGCCCCAGTGTGCATGGGGCTTGTGTCCCAGCTTCCACTTGCTTTGTGGTGCCCTTGCTTGGTACCTGTGTTGATATATCTGAGTCCCGTCTCAGTAGTATAATTGGCCTTCTCCATTTTCCAGTCTTTCTGAGTTCCTACATTGGCACCCTAGTTACTCTTCCAAATCTAAATCTATCCTAAGTCCAGGCCTTGTCTTACTTTTGCTTTTCCCCACTCTAGGCCTACAGCCCAGTTCCAGAATTCTAGCTCTTCATGGACCCTATTACCTTTGGGCTGACATCCCCATGGATTTCTGCCCCATAGTTGTCATCCCTGGGGAATATAGTTTATTAGATACATTTCTATTCTTGGCTCCTTATGGTGACTGTTTATTTGCCTGAACTATGAGGGGTTCTAGGTCTCTTTACAGAAACCCTCCTGCCAGAGTTTATCCTCTTAGATACTAGTCTTGCCCCTGTCTATCTTGCCTTGAAAAAACTGCTGTGGTTCATCAATGAGTTAAAAAAATGACAGAAGCATTTTTGACCCTTTTTTGTACTGGGTATCAATTAAAAGCCCAAGGGATAATGCCTAATTGATTCTCTATGACACAATTTGGGTTCTCCAGGAAGCAGAACCTGAGACAGTGTAGTGCTGAGACTGTTTATTGGGTGTGTCCTTGAGATCAGCATCTGTGGACAGGAGGGGATGAAAGTGGGATTGAGCTGAGGGAGAAGTCAAACTGAGTGCAGGGCCAGTGACAACAGCAACCACCTTAAGTTCTAGAGTTAAAATGGTTTATGGAGAATGGCCAGGACTTTATCCCACTCCTCAATTGGTCATTGTTGTGGACTGCTCTTGAAAGGCGGTGACATTGGACCAGACTCTGGTCTGGGGCTGTGACAATCCCTGAAAAGTTAACAGCAGGA
The DNA here is from genome assembly GCF_008728515.1 of Papio anubis. Taxonomy (NCBI): domain Eukaryota; kingdom Metazoa; phylum Chordata; class Mammalia; order Primates; family Cercopithecidae; genus Papio; species Papio anubis. Next base: position 26,795,555 of record NC_044984.1, read on the forward strand.
GGCTGTCTGCTGATAGTTCTCCCAGCAGCTGGGCAACAAGGCCTTCCTTGAAGGAGGATCTGGGCAGTGTGTCTCTTGTCTACCATGCTCTGGAAGCAACTGGGCCCATATTACAGGTAAAACCATGATTGAACTTTGCATAGAGACGGAGTGTGGTGGCTCACGCCTGTAATCCCAGCACTTTGGGAGGCCGAGGCGGGTGGATCATGAGGTCAGGAGATCCAGACCATCCTGGCTAAGACGGTGAAACTCTGACTCTACTAAAATTACCAAAAAAAAAAAAAAAAAAAAAAAGAAAAAAAAAATTAGCCAGGCGTGGTGGCGGGTGCCTGTAGTCCCAGCTACTCAGGAGGCTGAGGCAGGAGAATGGTGTGAACCCGGGAGGCGGAGCTTGCAATGAGCCGAGATCGCGCCATTGCACTCCAGCCTGGGCGACAGAGGGAGACTCCGTCTCGAATAAAACAAAACAAAAAGATGGAATTTAGATATATTGACCAGAGAAATATTCTTCTGTCAATCCTCTATGAATTATCTCAGAGAAGCTCTTGACTGGGGCTGGACAACAGAAAAATAATTAGAGATTGAACTTGCTGTAGAGTGTGAAATTCTTCATAAAGAATACAAAGGAGTTTCATATGCTTAGATATCAGATATACAATTAGAGGAGTTATAGTTAGCTATGAAAATTAGGGTTTTTGGGTATAAAAATTACGTTTATTTTTGATAAGTAAAAGTAAATATTTATGGGATACAATGTGGTGTTTTGATATATGTATATTTTGTGGATTGTCTAAAGCTATTGAGCATATCATTTTTTGTGTGTGGTGAGAACACTTAACAATCTACTCCTTTAGCAATTTTCAAGTATACAGTACATTTTTATTAACTGTAGTTACCATATAATAAGTCTTGAACTTATTTCTCCTGCCTAACTGAAATTTCGTGTCCATTAACCAACATCTCCTGAATTTCCCTACCTGCTAGCCTCCGGTAACCACCATTTTACTCTCTGTTTCTGAGTTCAACTTTTTTATATTCCACATATAAATGAGATCGTGTGGTGTTTGTCTTTCTGTGTCTGGCTTATTTCACTGTCCTCCAGGTTCATTCACGTGGTTGTGAATGAGAGGATTTCCTTCTTTTTAAAAGCCTAATAGTTTTTCATTGTGTTTATATACCACATTTTCTGTATATCCATTTATTCATTGGTGGAAACTTAGATTAATTTCATATCTTGGCTATTGTGAATAATGCTACAATGAATATAGGAGTGCAGATACCTCTTTAATACACTGCTTATATATTTTTTGGATATATACTCCGTAGTGGGATTGCTGGATTGTATGGTAGTTCTATTTCTAATTTTTTGAGGAACTTCCGTATTGTTTTCCGTATTGGCCATACTAATATACATTCCTACCAATAGTGTACAAGGGTTCTTATTATATTTCTCCAGATCCTTACCAATGTTTGTTATCTTTTGTCTTTGCCATCATGGCCAATCTAACATGTGTGAGAGGATATCTTATTGTGGTTTTAATTTGTATTTCCCTGATGATTATTGATATTGAGAATTTTCCCATATACCTATTGGCCGTTTCTATGTCTTTTTATTTTGAGAAGTATCTATTCAGGTTGTTGCCCATTTTTCATTGGGTAGTTTTCTAACTATTGAGTTGTGTGAGTTCCTTAAATGTTTTGGCTATTAATCGCTTGGCAGATGTACAATTTGCCAATGTATTTTCCCATTTTGTACATTGTCTCTTCACTCTGTTGACTGTTTCCTTTGCTGTGCAAGAGATTCAGTGTGATGCAATCCTATTTTTGCTTTTGTTGCCTGTGCTTTTGGGGTCATATTCAAAAAATCTTTGCCCACACCAATGGTATGGAACTTTTCCCCTATGTTTTCTTCTAGTAGTTTTACATTTTCAGGTCATATATTTAAGTCTTTAATCCATTTTGAATTGATTTTTTTTTGTATACTGTGTGAGATGAGTATCTAATTTCGTTCTTTTGCATGTGGATATCCAGTTTTCCCAGCACCATTTATTCAAGAGACTGTCCTTTCCTCATTGTGTATTTTTAGCATTTTTGTTGTATCAACTCACCATATATTTGTGGATTTATTTCTGGGCTGCCTATTCTGTTCTATTATGTGTTTGTTTTAATGGTAGTACCATGCTGTTTTGATTACTGTAGTTTTTAGATTTTCAAATCACATAGTGTGATGCCTCCAGCTTTGTTCTTTCTGCTTGCTTTGGCCAGTTTTTTTTTTTTTTTATGGTTTCATATGAATATTAGGGTTTTTTTCTATTTCTGTGAAAAATTTCATGAAATTTTGATAGATACTGCATTGAATCTGTAAATCACTTTGGGTAGTATGGATATTCTAACAATATTATTTTAATTCATGAACACAGAATATCTTTCTGTTTACTTGTGTCTTCTTTAATTTCCTTCATCAATATTTTATAGTTTTCACTGTATACATCTTTCATCTCCTTAGTAAAAATTTGTCCCTAAATATTTAATTTTTTATAGCTATTGTGAACAAAATTGTTTTGATTTCTTTTTTGGGTAGTTTATGTATAGAAATGTATAGAATTGTGTATAGAAAAATGTATAGAAATGTATAGAATTATGTATAGAACTACTTTTGCTGCATCCCATAGTTTTGTTGTGTTTCCATTTTTGTCTCAAGATATTTTAAAAGGTTTCTTGTAATTTCTTCTTTGACTCCTTCGTAGTTTAGAAGTATGTTGTTTAATTTTCACATATTGGTGAATTTTCTAAAATTCCATTTATTATTGACTCCTAGTTTTATACCACTGTGGTCAGAAAAAATACTTAATATAATTTTAATCTTCTTAGGTTTTTAAAGCATTGTTTTGTGGCCTAACATATGACCTATCCTGGAGAATGTTCTGTGTGAACTTGCGAAGAATGTGTATTCTGCTCATAGTGGATGAAATGTTCTCTGTCTGAATGTTAGGTCCATGTGGTCTAATGTGTAGTTGAAGTCCAATGTTTTCTTACTGGTTTTCTATCTAATGTCCATTGTTAAAAGTGGAGTATTAAAGACTCCTACTATTATTGTATTGCAGTCTATCTCTCTCCTCAGATCTATTAACTTTTGCTTTATATATTTAGGTGCTCTGATGTTGAGTGCATATATATTTATAATTGTTATATCTTCTTGATGAATTAATCCTTTTGTCATTATATAATATCCATCTTTGTCTATTTTTATACTTTTGACTTAAAGTCTATTTTACCTGATGTAAGCATACGTATCTGTGCTCTCTTTTGGTTTCTACTTGCATGAAAAATTTTCCACACATTTATGTTCAATCTAGCAGTGTCCTTTTTAAACAAACAAAAAACAAAAAACAACAACAAAAAGCAAGGCCTTGCTCTGTCACCCAGGTTGGAATGCAGTGGTGTGGTCATAGCTCCCTACCCCTACAGCTTCAAACTCCTGGGCTCAAGTGATCCTCCCATACCTTAGTCTCTTGTGTAGCTGGGACTACAGTTGCATGGCACCATGCCTGGCTGTTTTTTATTTTTTTTTTGAAAGATGGGGTCTTGCTATTTTGTCCGGGCTGGTCTCAAACTCATGGCCTCAAGAGATCTTCCTATCTGGGCCTCCCAAAGTTCTGGGATTACAGGTGTGAGTCACCACGTCTAGTCTATTTGTGTTATTAAATGTGAAGTGAAGTGAGTCTCTTATAAGTAGCATATAGTTGAGTCTTTTTAAAAAAATTAATCCGGTCTTTTGATTCAATAATTTTATCCATTTATATTTAAGATGATAATTGATAGGTAAGGACATACTACTGCCATTTTGCTAATTGTGTTTTGGTTGTTTTGTATATCCTTTGTTTCTTTTTTCCTCTTTTGCTGCCCTCCTTCATGATTAAATAATTTTCTCTAGTGGTATGCTTTGATTCCTTTCTTTTTACCTTTTGTGTATCTTTTATTGGTTTTTGCTTTGTGGTTACCATGAAGCTTACATAAAATGTCTTATAGTTATAAAAGACTATTTTAAGGTGATAGCAACTTGCCTTTGATCATACAAAAAATCTTATACTTGTACCCCTCCTCCCCATACTAAATGATTTTAGCATTTAGAATCTGATGTCACAATTTACCTTTTTATTTATTTATTTTAAAACAGGGTCTCACTCTGTTGCCTAGCCTGGAGCCCAGTGGTACAATTATAGCTCACTACAGCCTAAGATTCCTGGGCTCAAGCAATTCTTCCACATCAGCTTTCTGAGTAGCTGGGTCTACAGGCCTGCACCACCATACCTGGCTATTTACATTTTTTTTTTTTTTTTTTTTTTTTTTGGAGACACAGCATTGCAGCATGTTATCCAGGCTAGTCTTGAACTCCTGGCCTCAAGCAATCTTCCCACCTCAGCCTCCCAAAGCGGTGGAATTATAGACATGAGCCACTGAGCTCAGCCTTTTAAAAATAGAAATTCTGAAGCTAAATTTCATTGCATTAATTGTACTAATTTTCATTATTTACTGCTTTTCTGATTTTGTTAAATTGTTTCTTTGCATTTTCTTAAAGCTTGCTGAGCTTCTTTAAAAATAATTATTTTGGCCAGGTGCAGTGGCTCATGCCTTGTAATCCCAGCACTTTGGGAGGCCGAGGGAAGTGGATCACTTGAGGTCAGGAGTTTGAGACCAGCCTGGCTAACATGGTGAAACCCTGTCTCTACTAAAAATACAAAAAATAGCTGGGTATGGTGGTAGGCACCTGTAATCCTAGAAACTCAGGAGGCTGAGGCAGGAGAATTGCTTGAAACCAGGAGGCAGAGGTTGCAGTGAGCCAAGATGGTGCCACTGCACTCCAGCCTGGGTGACAGAGCAAGACTCCATCTCAAAAAAAAAAAAAAATTATTTTGAATTCGTCAGGCACTTTATATATCTTCTTTTCTTTGGGGTTAACTGCTGGGAAATCATTGTGTTCTTTTGGTAGTGTTATACCTCATCAATTTTTCGTGTTTCTTATTGGATTACATTGATGTCTGTATATTTAGTGAAGCAGTCAGTTACCTCTTGCAGACTTTATGGGTTAGTTTCACTGTGGGACCATCTTCTGTGGGGATGGAGGTGCAAGGGCACTTGCCTGGTAGAGAGTGCAGCAGTTCTGGCACCAGTGAGGGTATAGCTATATGGTTTCTGTGCAGTTCTGTCAGCTGAGGTTGACATTGACAAAGATTGGAGGGATCCATACTGGCCAACACTGTGGATGTCTGCAGTGACGGTGAGTCATTGGGTTTTTTGGATGGCTGCTGTGGTTCTCTTGATCTCTTTCTCTCCCACTGGGGAAGTTGTGCCTGAGGGAATCAGTTTTGGCACTGGCCTTATGTGCTCATTTGGAATGAAGGTGGCTCTAGTTTCTGATAGGCAGCACTCATGTCTGATGAGCTGAGGCCTGAAGCATGATCATGTGTGGAGGGCCTATGGCTCTGTTATCTAGGGCAGCAATGGCACTGTTGCTCAGGGGACAGACATTCCCACTGCCATGTTAGTAACTGTAGGGAGGCTTGTGTAGCAACCAGGTAGCTGAGAATGGGAGCACAGGTGTGTGTAGAGTTATAGTATCTCTGGGGTTAAGGTGGGGTCTGGGTCTCTATAGTGGTTAAGCTTGTACCTGGAGCATGGACATGCTCAGAGAGACCTTGGCTTCAGGGCCCAAAGTGTGAACAAATTTTCCATGGTAATGGCTCTGGGTTCTGAGATGTGGGCAGGCACAGTGAAACCGTAAAGCCCAGGTCTGGAATGTGGGCACTCATGGGGATGTCAAGGCTTGGGCGTCAGGGCACACGCAAGTTCAGGAGAGGTGGCAGCTCTTTTCCTGGTTCAACAGCACTGCTTCTTGAGGCAGGTAGGGATGTGCAGCCAAGTCTCACTCTCTGGGGTTACCCAACAGGAATGGCTGTTGATTACCTCAGTAGCAAAATATACCAATGCTCTCTACAGCAGGCTGCTGGGGACCATGATGGTTCCATCCACATGGGTGATATTGATAGCTTCCACCCTTCTTCTTTGTTCCCAGCTGTTTCCTGGCATCTCAGCTATGCCAGTCTCACTAGCAATCCTTCCTATGTGGATAGTCTCCATTTTTTTCCCTCCACTATGTTGCTGTAGGTTGTTTAATGGGCCCTTGAGCCCTTTCAGGGCTAGTTTGATCTGTGGATAGCCATCTATATTTGGTTGGTTGTGGAGAGTGGAAGAATGGTATCTCTTACCCCACCATCTTAGTGACATCACTCCTCCAAATCAGAAGTTTGATTTTATACAGACTTGTATTTTTTTGCCCATGTTTGGGAACATTCAACCTTTGCAAGGAGTACTTGAGGCCCGGAAGGTTTTTGTTGTTTTTTAAATCAAGAAGTATCTATATACTTACATTTAGACAAGTACTTCATGAAGTCCCAGAGTGCCAGACTATTAAATAATGAAAATTGAATATTGGTCAGAAAAATTGTGAGTAGAGAAATGATTTACTATCTACCTCTCTCTGAAATTAGCCCAAACTGGCTCATGTAATTTGTTTTTGCATCTTAATGGATGGTTTAGTGGCAAATGTAATCTTAGATAAGTTACCTGCGGGTGGGATTTCTGGTATTATTTATTTCAAAGCTGAAGCATGTCTGGCAATAGTGATGATCTGGAGTACAAAGGTACACACAATTGCTCTTCTGTTGCAAAACTGTATCCTGCAAAACATTCAAACTCTTTCCTTTCTTCCTTTCTCCATAGATTTAAGATTTTATGCACAAAGATAGGAGGTAGCAAAATCAAGCAGCACAGGGGGGCACAAAATAAATAGTAAAAATAGTAAATCTCTTGCCTTAACCTCTTGATTTCCAATTCCACATTTGGAAGTATTCTTCACATTTTTTTGTGTATCTTTCCAGGATTTTTTGTGCATATATGTGTGTGCATGCATGTGTGTGTATACACATATATATATATATATTCACTCTCTTGAGACAATACATGTATTATTTTATGACTTACTTTATTCAGTTAATCTATAACTTGGACATCTTTGCATAGTTCTGTATACACATATACTTAAAATTTTAAAGGGTACAAAATATTTCATTGTATGGATATAGCATACTGTACTTAATCACTTTGGTGCTGAGAACATTAAGGTTGTTTGGAGTTTTTGTTCAATTTTTCTATGAACATCCTTGCAGATATATTTTTATGCCTTTGTGTGATAGCTGCCTTAGGGAAAATTCCTAGAAGTAGTATAGATGAGTCATAGAGTAGATGCATATACAATTTTTGTCTTGTATTGCCAAACCACCCTTCGGAATGTTGTATCAATTATATTCAACTAGTAGTATGTGGGAATATCAGTTTCTCCAAACTTTTGCCAACATTAGCTTTCATCAAATGCTTAATCTTTGCCAATCTGTTGGATAAAAAAAAAATTTCATTCATCTGATTTGTATCCTGTAATTATGATTCTGACTGGGCATTGTGTGTATGTATGTGTGTTGTTTTGGTCTTTTTATTTCTGCTTCGGGTTTCATCATTTCTTTGCTCATTTTTCTATTGGGTTATTTGCCTTTTGTGTGTTTTGTAAGCATTCTCTGTATATAAAGGACATTATTCTTTTGTCATTAATGTTACAAATACTTTTCTCGGTTTATAATTTGTATTTTGGATTTTTTTATAGCATGTTTATACAGAAAATTTTAATTTCTGGTAGTAAAATTTACCACTCTTTCTTATGGCTTCTAAAATTTGTGACATGCTTAGAAAGGCTTTTACTTTACTCACGTGTTAAAGACAGATTCAGCTATATTTTTAATCTAATACTTCCACAATTTTGTTATTTATACTTAGGTCTTCATCTATAAAATGGGGATTATAATAGAATCTAGGTTATAAGACTGTGATGAGGATTGGGGGAGTAGAAAAAAATTAACTTTTTTATCGGTATATTCTTATTTAATACTTTTAAAGGAGAATATATAAGTTGCTTCTGTAAAATAAGATATGATAAAATATACTTGTTAATAAAGCTATGGATTATTGCATATTAATTTTATAATCAGCCACCTTACTCTTACTACATTTTCTCGTGGTTTCCAATAGCTTTTGGTTTCTTTTGGTTTTCTAAATTTAGAATCATTTTTTTCTGCAAATAACGATACTTATTTCTCTTGTTTTTTAATGCATTGGTTAATATATAGTAAAAATGCTACATAATAAATTTGAAAGTAGGAATTTTAATCTTTTTTTTACTTGGCAAATACTGATGTAAGCATGGTTCTGCCTCTTGTTTTGAAGTATGCAAACACAAAATACTTTGTTGTAACATTTTTTAAAACGTTAATCGATGTTCATGGTACAAAATTCAGGAAAATAAAAGAGTAAATGTGAAAAGTAGGCTAGGTCTGGTGGCTCATGCCTGTAATCCCAGCACTATGGGAGGCCAAGCAGGGGTAGATTGCTTGAGCCCAGGAGTTCGAGACCAGCCTGGGCAACGTGGCGAGACCCCAGCTCTACAAAAAAATACAAAAATTAGCCAGATGTGGTGGCATGCACCTGTAGTCCTGGCTACTTGGGAGGCTGAGGTGGGAGGATTGCTTGAGCCTGGTGGGAGGTTGAGGCTGCAGTGAGCCAAGATCGTGCCACTGCACTCTAGCCTGGGTGACAGAGCCAGATCCTGTCTCAAAAAGAAAAAAAAAAAAAAAAGAAAGAAAAAGAAAAAAGTGAAAAGTAATTATTTGTCATACCTCTTTGCCTTATTGACCCAGATCTCCGCTTAGAACAAACATTGTTAAAGACAACTTATTTAATATTGACCCAGAGAGAAACTCAGCATTTATAAATATATGTATAAATGTAGTAGAATTCTTATTTAAACAGACCTATCTTCTCTTCTGTGTTGATATAGGGCGATCATAAGGCATTTACAAAGATGTCAGTTTAGAGAGGTAGGAGGTTTCTGTGTAATCATTTTTAAGGACATACTTTATTGTTTTACCAATCAGTCTCAGTCATGTAGTTATCATTGAATTCCAGCTATAGTCACCATACTTTTTGGGTGTTTCTTGGTCTGGCAGAAACAGTAGCTACACAGGTGTGCTCTCTTTTTTTTTTTTTTTTTTTTTTTTGAGACGGAGTCTTGCTCTGTCGCCCAGGCTGGAGTGCAGTGGCCGGATCTCAGCTCACTGCAAGCTCCGCCTCCCGGGTTCACGCCATTCTCCTGCCTCAGCCTCCCGAGTAGCTGGGACTACAGGCGCCCGCCACCTCGCCCGGCTAGTTTTTTGTATTTTTTAGTAGAGACGGGGTTTCACCGTGTTAGGCAGGATGGTCTCGATCTCCTGACGTTGTGATCCACCCGTCTCTGCCTCCCAAAGTGCTGGGATTACAGGCTTGAGCCACCGCGCCCGGCAGATGTGCTCTCTTTATGGCCACAAAATTTCCATCCTGCTCTAATGTGTGCCTGATAGACAACACTCATTCTGGGATCCACTTGAACCATGATCACCATTCTAGAAATTCCCCTTGCCTTTCCAGTACTGGATCCTGAGAAAAATGATAGGAAAATAACATTTTTGAATTATTACATCTGAAAGTATTCTTTTTTCTACATTTCTAGTTGATTGGCAATTTGGCTGGATGTAGAACTATGGGCTGAAATTACTTTCCTTCAGACTTTTGGAGGTATTACTCCAATGTCTGATAGTATCAGCGTTGCTATTAAAAATTCAAAGCTTTCTCTGCTTCCTGGTTCTTCGTAGGTGTTCCTTTTTAAAAATCGCCAGAATATTTTAAAAACTTATCTTTGTTCTTGGTGTTCTAAAATCTTACCATGATGTACATTGGTATGGATTATTTTACCTACTCTGCTGGGCATTTGATAAATCTGTTTAATCTTCAAGTTGATGTCTGTCTGTCCTGGGAGATTTTCTGCAATTATTTTATTGCTAGTCTCTTCCTCTCTCATGTCTCTATTTCTTTCTCTTCTCAATATATTTTGTTAAAAAGACGATCTTGTTCTTTCATCATGGATGTAAAGTCTTTTGTCTCTCTGAGGATAATAATGATAGATTTTTTTTAAGATTAAAAAATTCAGTATTTTTTTCAAGTTTCTATTTTCATCTTAGTTTTTATTTTTAGTGCTAAAAATGAGATATCTTATAATAGTTAATTGTCAACTTATTAAGAGTAAGAAATTAAAAGCTATTTGGGACCTCTGAGCATTTTAGAAATATGCAAGAAATGGAGGCTGAATGTGGTGGCTCACACCGGTAATCCCAGCACTCTGGGAGGCTGAAGCAAGAGGATCAGAGGCCAGGAGTTTGCAACCAATCTGGGCAACATAGCAAGAGCCCATTTTATTAAAAAAAATGAGCAAGTTAAACCTTTTGTATTGCTCTATGAAACCTTATTACTCCATCGTTCATCCTACAAATCCAACACTCTAATGCACTTTAAAAAACTCCCAAAACTCTTGTATGTGGCTGTTGATTGAATCCTTCTCCAATACTTAAGAGTAAATTGATGTGATTTTATAACATGTCTTTTTGGAAATATGTACCAAAGTGTTAAATGTGTATAACATTTAACATAATAATTGCAGTATTATTTTAATAGCAAAAATGGGGGAAGCTAAAAAGTTTCCAACAAAAATGACTTAGTTATATAAATTACATTAAATAAGCTACAGTGAAATACTATGAGGTGTTAAACTATTGTTAAAGATCTGCATTTAGTGACTTTGAAAAATGTCTCAAACGTGGTAAGTGGAAATAGCAAGTGACAGTATAAATAGTGTGATCTCACTGATGATAATATCTTAAAAACTTCTTATATATAAGAAGTTAAATATATCTTCTAAATATATAGAGATTTATGTATGAAGATGTTCACCAAAATGTTAACAATGGTTAGATCTGGGTGTTGACATTTTAGATTTGTTTCTATTTCTTTTTGTTTTCCTGTATGGTTTAATTTTTACTTACTTTTTTTTTTTTTAACAATAACAATGTCTTTAAAGTTTTATTTTCATTGACATAGTAATTGTACATATTTATAGAATATAATGTGATGTTTTGATACATATATGCATGTATATATTGCGTAATGATCAAATTAGGATAATTAGCAAATCCATTGACTCAAGCATTTATTATTTCTTTGCAGTGAGAACATTCAAAATCCTCTCTTCTAGCTATTTTTAAATACAAAATATATTCTTGATAACTGTTGTCACTCCACTATAGTCACCCTATTGTGCAATAGAACACCAGAATTATTCTTTCCATCTAAGTATAACTTTGTATCTGTTGACCAACCTATCCCCATCTCCTACTTTCTTACCCAGCCTATGGTGACTACCATTCTACTCTCTACTCCTGTGAGATAAACTTTTTTAGATTCCACATATGAGTGAGATCATACAGTATTTGTCTTTCTGTGTCGAGCTTGTTTCGTTTAACATAATGTCCTACAGGTTGATGGATGTTTTTGCAAATGACAGAATTCCACTTTTTTTTAATGACTGAATATACTCTATTGTTTATATGTACCACGTTTTCTTTGCCTGTTCCTCCCTTGATGGACACTTAGGTTGCTTCCTTGTCTTGGATATCATGAATAATACTACAAGGAACATGTGGGTACAAATTTCTTAATGAGGTGATGTTTCATTTCCTTTAAATGTACATCAAGTAGTGGGATTGATAGATTATGTGACAGTTCTATTTTTAATTTTTTAAGGAAACTTCATACTGTTTTCCATAATGGCTATACTAATTTACATCTCCACAAAGTGTGTGTAAGGGTTCCCTTTTCTCAACATCCTCAGCAACACTTAGTATCTTTTGTCTTTTTGAGAAGAGTCATTCTAACTAGAGTGAGGTGATATTTCATTGTGGTTTGAATTTGTATTTCTGTGATGATTACTGATTGCTATGGTTTGGATGTGGTCTGTCTCCATCAAATCTCGTATTGAAATTTGATTCCCAGTGTGGTGATTTTGGGAGGTGGTAGAGCCCAGTGGGAGGTGTTTGATCATGGGGGTGGATTCCTCCTGAATGCCTTGGTGCCGTTCTTATAGTACTGAGTTCTCACTTTCAGGAGACTAGATTGGTTCATCAAGGAATAAATCAGTTCAAGCTTGTCCAACACACAGCCCATGTGCCGCATGTGGCCCAGATGGCTTGGAATGTGGGCCAACACAAATTTGTAAACTTTCTTAAAATATTATGTTTTTTTTTTTTTTTTCTGACCAGCTATTGTTGGTGTAGCTCATCAGCTATTGTTGGTGTTAGGGTATTTTATGTGTGGCCCAAGACAATTCTTCTTCTTCCAATGTGGCCTAGGAAAGCCAAAAGATTGGACATCCTGGATTAGTTCTTGTGGCAGTGAGTCATTATACAGCTAGGACTCCCTGGTGTGTAGTTGTTTGTAATATTTTCTTATAATCCTTTGTATTTCTGTGGCATCAGTTGTAATGTCTCCTTGTTCATCTCTGATTTTATTTGAGTTTTCTTTCTTTCTGGCTAAAGAGTGTTGATTTTGTTTATATTTTTAAAAACCCAATCCTTCTTTGGTTGATTTTTGTATTTTTTGTCTATTTTTGTTGATTTATGCTATGATCTTTACTATTTCATTTCTTTTAATTTTGAGTTTAGTTTGTTTTTGTTTTTTTAGTTCCTTGGGGTGCAGCATTGGGTTACTTGAGCTCTTTCTTCTGTATTGAAATAGGTGTTTATGGCTATTAACTTTCTTCTGAGTACTGCCTTTGTCATATTCCACAGGCTTTGGTATGTTATATTTCCATTTTCAGTTGTCTCTAGAAATTTTTAAATTTCTCTTTTAATTTCCCTCCTTTAGTTAACCCATGGTTGTTCAAAAATATATTGTTTAATTTCCATGTATTTCTATAGTTTCTAAAGTTCCCTCTCTTATTAATTTCCAGTTACATACCATTGTGATCAGAAACAAGATTTGATATGATTTTGATTTTTCTAAATTTGTTAAGACTTGTTTTGTGGCCTACCATATGCTCTATCCTGGAAAATGTTCCCTGTGTACCTGTGTGCTGGAAAAGAGTGTGAATTCTGCTGCTGTTGGATGGAAAGTTCTGTGTATATCTGTTAGGTCCATTTTATCTAATGTGCAGTTCAATTTCAGCATTTCCTCATTAATTTTCTGTCTAGTTGATCTGTTCATTGTTGAAAGTGGTGTGGTGAAGTCCCCTGCTATTATCGTAATGCAATCTATTTCTCCCTTCATGTCCATTATTATTTGCTTTATATAGTTAGGTATTCTGATGTTGGGTGCGTATATATTCACAATAGTAATGTATTCTTGATAAATTATACTTTTTATTATTAAGTAATGACATTTTCTGCCTCTTGTGACAGTTTTTGACTCCTATTTCATCTAATATAGTTACAGCTACCCCTGCTCTCTTTTGGTGACCACTTGAGTGGAATAGCTCCTTCCATCCCTTTACTTTCAGTATACCTATGTCTCGTGTAGGCAGGATATAGTTGGATCTTGTTTTTTAAATTTATCCACTTTATGTTTTTTATTGGAGAATTTAATTAATTTACTTTCAAATTAATTGTTGATGGGTAAGGACTTACTACTATCATTTTGTTAATTGTCTTCTGGTTATTATTTTTATTTATTTATTTATTTTGAGACAGAGTCTCACTCTGTCGCCCAGGCTGGAGTGCAGAGGCTCAATCTTGGCTCACTGCAACCTCCGCCTCCCAGGTTCAAGCGATTTGCCTGTCTCAGCCTCTGGGTAGCTGAGACTACAGGCATGTGCCACCATGCCTGGCTAATTTTTTGTGTTTTTAGTAGAGACGGGGCTTCACCCTGTTAGCCAGGATGGTTTCTATCTCCTGACTCGTGACTCACCTGCCTTGGTCCTCCAAAGTGTGGGGATTACAGGCGTGAGCCACCGCACCCCACCTGCTTTCTGGTTATTTTAGAATCCTTTGTTTCTTTCTTCCTCTCTTGTTTATCTTTGTGAGTTGGTGATTTTCTTTAACAGTTAGTTTTGATTAATTTCTCTTTATCATTTGTGTATTTACTATCTTTTTGTGCTTTGTGGTTTTCATGAGGCTTATAAAATATGTTATAGTTATAATGGACCATTTTATACTGATAACAGCTTAACTTTAGTCATGCACAAAAACTCAAAACATTTACCCTCTTTTTCCACAAATTGTATTTTGATGTTGCAATTTACATTTTTTATATTGTGGATTTCTTAACAATTTATTGTAGCTAATTTTTTTTTTACTGTTTTGACTTTTAACCTTTGTACTAGATAGATATATGATTTACAGAGCACCATAACAGTGTAGGGATATTCTGAGTTTGCTTATATTTACCTTTACCAGTGAATTTTATACTTTCATGTATTTTCACATTAGTAATTACTGTCTTTTCATTTCTACCTGAAAAACTTCCTTGAGCATCTCTTGTAGGGCAGGTCTACTGGTGATGACTTTCTTCCACTTTTGCTTGTTTGGGAAAGACTCTCCATCTCTGAAGAACAGCTTTGTTGGGTATAGTATTTTTGCAGACAGTTTTGCTTACACACTTTCAACATGTCATCCCATTCTTTTCTGGCCTACAAGGTTTCTGCTGACGTATCTGCTGATAATCTATGGTCATTCTTTTATATGTCACTTGGTGCTTTTGCTGCTTTTAAAATTCTCTGTTTTTGACTTTTGACTGTTTAATTATAATGTGCCTCAGTGGGAATGTCTTTGGGCTGAACCTATTTGGGGATCTTTGAGCTTCATGTGTCTGGATGTCCATATGTCTTCTGAGAGTTGGGAAGTTTTCAGCAATTATTTTATTAAATAAGCTTTCTGTCGCTATTTTTGTATCTTCTAGATGTCTCATAATGCAAATGTTTGTTCATTAATGGTGTCCCAAAATTCCTATAGGCTGTCTTCATTCTTTTTCATTCTTATGCTTTTCTTTCCCACTGATTGGGTAATTTCAAAAGACCTATCTTCAAGGTCAGATCTAGTCTGTTATTGAAGCTCTCAATAACAATAAGACATTTTTAAAACGTTTTTCTTATTTATTGCTTAGTTCACTTTTGTCTCTTTTTCTTTTGGCCATTTTGAAACTAATTGCTTAAAATAAAAAAGGTCTTCTGATCAGTTGTTTTTGTTACTTTATTTAAAAGTTTATTTGGAGAAATTTCATAAAATAAAAAGCTTTAGAATGTCTGTGGATACCAACTTTTCATGCTATTTCACTGACCTTTATTATGAAAAGTCATTTATAAGTTAAATTCTTATTTTTCTTGAATTTATTTTTAAAATCTCTGGACCTCAGGTGTTATGTTTCAAAGTTGTCACTTTGCTACTTAAACAAATGTAATTCAACATACAACTTATTACATTGCCATTGCTTATCTGCAGCTTTTCTTACACAAGACAAATAGTAATCAATGATTATAACAAAGTAAAATAACATTTAGTATTTGTTTAAAACTTATGCCTTGTCTCCAGAGGAAACACTTCTTTAAAAGGAAGTCTTGGTGCTATATTGAGATATAGTTGTGAATTCTTTGTTTTTTCTCTGTTTTCTGTGGAGCATTTGTAGACTAACACAAAGATAAATAGTAGTGAAGAGGGATAAGTAAGAATACTGTGAGATACTTTGCCAATCCCCGGTAGTGTTTGCATCACTAATTAAATGAGAAATACAAAAAGTGGGAAACAGTAATGAAAACATAGGTCTCCATTCTTGCACTGGACGCTCAGGCATTTGACATGATCATATTTAGCCTTTTCAGCAACCCGGGAAAGGATTTATTGTCCTCATGTTTTAGGTAAAATTCCATATCCAATGTCATAGAACTAGTAAATAATAGAACCTAGATCTGTTTCCAAAATACACAAATTTTTCTTTTTTCATTCAGTGGTCCTCCCAGATGGTCAGGCTATAAAACTGGAAAACATTTTGAAAAATAAATAGAACAAATAAGACTATGCATTATGGTTATTACTGGGCTTTTAAAAAATGTTCTTTGTGTATTGTTTACTGGATTTGCTAGCATGGGCAGGGTGAAATTAAGTAGTACATCCTGATATGGCTGTGCTGTGGAGTTAGGAATACATTTGAGTTTGTTAGTGAGAAAAAGTTACACATATATGTGTATATATACAAATGTACATCTTATGTGTGAATATGTTATATATTGTGTATATTATACATAATATATATTATACACATATGTACATAATGTGAATAGTATATTTTATACATATTTTGCACATGTGCACACACACACACAAATATTTAAAATTTTTTTGAGGAAGGAGATGTCATCAAAGAATTCACTCAGAAAAAATGTTTTCATTTCCATAGTCAGTGAACACCACTTAAAAATTTTCAAATGCGGCCAGGTGTGGTGGCTCACACCTGTAATCCCAACACTTTGGGAGGCCAAGGTGAGCGGATCACATTAGGTCAGGAGTTCGAGACCAGCCTGGCCAACATGGTGACACTCGGTCTCTACTAAAAATACAAAAATTAGCTGGGTGTGGTGGTGGGAGCCTATAATCCCAGCTACCCAAGAGGCTGAGGCACGAGAATTGCTGGAACCTGGGAGGCAGAGGCTACAGTGAACCAAGATTGCGCCACTGCACTCCAGCCTGGGCGACAAAGCAAGACTCTGTCTCAAAAAAAAAAAAAAAAAAAAAAAAATTCAAATGCATAATTCCCCTTAAGAACATAGAAGAGGCCTTGAAAGAACTGGGGATTTTTCCTTTCAACTGTCACAAGCTCCTTTTTCTGGACAGTGACATGATGTTCTTCCTATATGACCTCTACTTTCATAAACATGCTCGTTAAATTTTTTATGAAAACGGAATATAACATTTTCTTTAAGTTAGTGAAAATGTTGTTTCTTCTGTTTTGCCCTTAAGTTTCCTAGTTTTGTAATGATGTCATCTGCTGGGTGTCAAGACATTTTGTACGTGCCGAATATGCCTTAAACCTTTATAAAAGTTCTTCACTCTTGAATCAATAAGATGTTGGTACTTTGTCTGTAGTCAGGCATAAAAACTTGACTTTTATATTCTAAGTAAAATTCTGGTGTGATGCTTTAGCGCTTTTTTATTGATGCTGAATAATTTACACTAACTTGTTTACTAGAATTTGTAGTCTATTTTTCTTCTTTAAAGAAAAGGATACAAAATATCAGCATTAGATTTTATTCTGGGTTACTTATGAGAAGAAATGAAATAGCATAAGAAGTCTTTAGAAGACCATAAGAGAGTGGGACAATGTTAAAGTCAATATTGAATGACTGTCCCTGTAAATTTTGTAAATTTTAGCCACATTCTTTTTTTTTCTTTTTTTTGAGACAAGGTCTCACTCTGTCACCTAGGCTGGAGTGCAGTGGTACTATCTCAGCTCACGGTAGCCTCCGCCTCCCAGGTTCAAGCAATTCTCGTGCCTCAGCCTCCCAAGTAGCTGGAACTACAGACATGCACCACCATGCCCAGCTAAGTTTTGTATTTTAGTAGAGATGGAGTTTCACCATGTTGTCCAGGCTGGTCTCGAACTCCTGACCTCAAGTGATCCACCCACCTCAGCCTCCCAAAGTGCTGGGTTATAGGTGTGAACCACTGCACCTGGCCCACATTCTTTAAGTGAAAATATTTGTGTATATGATGCTTATTAACAGACATTTTGGCATTATTAACTTCTTCTAGGCAAGTTTTAATATTGAGAACCCCCCGGCTGTAATCTCAGCTCTTTGGGAGGCCGAGGCAGGCGGAGCAAGAGGTCAGGTGATTGAGACCATCCTGGCCAACATGGTGAAACCTTGTCTTTACTAAAAATACAAAATAATTAGTCGGGTGTGGTGGTGCATGCCTGTCATCCCAGCTACTAGGGGGCTGAGGCAGGAGAATTGCTTGAATCCAGGAGGCAGAGAGGGCAGTGAGTTGAGATTGCGCCACTGCACTCCAGTCTGGAGGCAGAGTGAGGCTCAAAAAAAAAAAAAAAAAAAAAAAAAAAAAAAAGAAACCCCAAATCTGGTTTAAAAGTCTGTGACAAAGCCAGAATTACAATCTTCTAACCCTATATTTAAACCTTTGCCACATAAACATTAAGATGTTTTCAGATATCTAGAATCATAGAATTTCAGGCTGTAAGGAGTTTCAGAAATCACCTATTAATAATTTGATTTCTTCATTTTGTAGGAAATAGAACTTAGGCTCAAAGAAAAGTTGAGTGGTTTTTCTAAGGCAGAACAGAATTAGGGCTGAGACATATTTCTCCATGAACACGTTTCTCCAGACTGGGGCTCTGTCATTTGGTCTACTGTCCCTGAGATGTTTTGAATTGGTAGAAAAATGCTATGGTGACGGGGTCAGATAAAATGAGCAGTTGAGGTCAAAATCCGTACCCGTTAAGGTAAATATTGATTCCCCCACCTTCCCAGAGTTATAGTACTCTGTTTCCAATGGGAAAAGTTCTTTAAATAGAGTAAGCCTTGAAATCCAAATAAGGTTTGGACTTCAGTTAATAATAAGGCATCAAAATTGGTTCATCAGTTGTGACGAATGTGTCACCCATATGAGCTTAACACAAGGAAACTGGCTCCAGGGCAGAAGGGAACCCACTGTATTCTCTGAGCAACTTTTCTGTACACCTAAAACTCTTCTGAAATTGAAAATTTGCTAACAAAAAGTAAATCTTGCGTTTTTAAAATAATATTAGTGTGAAATTGTTATTTTTCTTTTAGAAGTTTTCTGAGGAAGCACTTTAGATGAGTGCAAAGGTGACCAGTAAAGGGAGACTATGAAGGCAAATATTGAAAGTATTCATTTCCTCCTCCTCCTTTCAAAGACTATGCAGTCACAAGAGGTCCAGGTGATAGATTAAAAAATATCAGAGCAAGAGAGCCTTAACAGTCCAAATCCAATAGTCATTATGCTGTTAAATAGCACAGTGTTGATAATTTTTTGGTTATCATTAAAGTATAGAGGCTGAGGACATTCAAAAATATGATTCCTTCCATAGTAGTCATTTGCTTGCAGAGATTATATTGATTGATTATGGTACTTGATTCATAGATGATAACATCTAAATTTTTCTTTTCCATTTCAATTTTTCTCCTTCTAAAATTTAAGAAGAGTTCTTCCCATGGAGATTTTTGGATAGCTCTGGTGATATTAGAAGGTGGTTAAAGTGACAGGGACAGTTCCTCACCCCGGACTTCCGGCGGTTTGTGCTATACATTACCAGGATGGTCTATTTGTGAAATCATTTGTAGCATCTTCATATTCATCTCCACTCTCTCCCCCTTCCCAAAGTTGCATTCTATGACACGACTTTACAAAACGATTTAAATCATGGACTAATGTACACGTAGAATTCAAATAAATCTCCAAGTAAGCCTAGGCCTCTTTGTACAGGGCTTTGTTTTTGACTGGCTCAAAGTCCCTGGCTGTGCCACATGGTATGACAGCTGGCAGACTTGTTTATCTCCTTGAATGATGTGTCAACTCCAGCAGCCCCCAAACTGAGCTATAGTATTACATGGGTGTTGTTTTTTCATGTGAAATCGTCTGTCAGCATTGACTCTGAAGTCAGCAGCAACTTCTCCCTTCATGTTCTCACAAAGGAAAATGTGAGCTGAATGCGTAGGCTTGGATTTTCAGTCGCTTGCTCAGATGTTGTAACCATGATGACTCTTCATCTATGCATGTTATGGCTCGAGAGGCTGAAAACACAACCCAGGCTTTGTCAACACTGTCAGCTGTGTGTGTGTTTGTGTGTGTGTGTGTGTGTGTTGGGGCAGGGGAGGAATTCATCCTCTGCCTCTCTGCACAGCCCTGTCCGAAATACTTTGCTTCCTGATTCTAGATACCCTATGATGGCTTGACCCCATGAATGATTTACTTGTCATACATATTCTGGAAAAGGCAGAATATCCATAAAGGAACTGGAATCTGACTCATAAGGTAATTTATATAACCATTAAAAAAGATTTTTAATGCAAATTAAAACTACAGTGAGATGCCATCTCACGCCAGTCAGAATGGCTACTATTAAATAGTCAAAAAATAACTGATGTTGGTGAAGATGCAGAGAAAAGGGAACATTTATATACTGTTGGTGGGAATGTGAAGTAGTTCACATTGAAAAACAGTACGGAGATTTTTTTCCTATGAAAAACAGTAAGGAGATTACTCAAAGAACTAAAAATAGAACTTCCATTTGCCCAGCAATCCCACTACTAGGTATCTGCCCAAAGGAAAAGAAATTGTTTTACCAAAAGATACCTGCGTTTCCATAATCCCATATTTCTCAGAGAAAAAAGACACCTGCACGCATATGTTTATTGCAGCACTATTCACCATAGCAAAGTTAAAGAATCAACCTAAGTGTTCATCAATGGTAGATTGGATAAAGAAAATGTAGTACATATACCCCATGCAATACTATCAGCCATAAAAAAAGAATGAAATCACATCCTTTGCAGCAACATGGATGGAGCTGAGGCCATTTAACCTAAGTGAACTAACTCAGAAACAGAAAATCAAATATTGCATATTCTCACTTATAGGTGGGAGCTGAACAATGGTACAAATGGTCATAAAGATGGAAAAGATAGATACTAGGGGCCCGAAACAAAGGGAAAGGTGGGAGGGAGGTGAGGGTTGGAAAATTACCTATTGGGTACAATATTCACTGTTTGGGTGATGGGTTCACCAGAAGCCCAAACATCACCATAAGACAATATCTCTATGTAACAAACCAGCACATTGTAGCCCCTGGATCTAAAATACAATAACAAAATAAAAAATAGCTAAAAATAAAAATACATTCCTTGAGCACACGTCATGTGCTGGACACTATCTTAGGCACTCAGTAAATGACTGAGCTTGGTTATTGAACAGTATAGCCTCAAAAATCTGTATCTGTGCTAATATCTTCTATATGCTCTTCCGCCCTTCTTCACACCGGTCTGAAACCCAAGAGGCTGAACTACGTAGACTGTGAGGAAGGGCTTTTGTATTCTCTGGCCTTCATGCACCCAGAAGAGACTGGAAGGAGAGAGGAGAGTGAGGTTAGGGTGTTTGTTCTCAGGAATCTTTATTGGAAGGAATTGCAGCTCCTGTTAGCCTTCTTAGCACAGTCTTCCCTCTTTAGCTTCCTCCAGGCTGAGGGGCTATAACAGGGCGGTCATTACTAGCCCCAGGGTTCTGCACTATCCCCCAAGCATTCCCTAAACCCTGCTCCATTGCCTTGGTAAAAAGTCCCTTGATTAGAATCTCCTCAAATTGACCTTCTGTTTCCTGCCAGCACCCTGACTGAAACAGTCATGGTAACTAATCCTGGGCACAGACCACAGCCCAGCAACTATGGCTTTCATATGGATTATTAGATTTTGTTATCTTTCAAACCCACATAAAGTAAATTATGATACCTTAACTGTGACAAATGAAGAAACAGAACTTTTGAAGGCTTTGGTAACTTCCCCGAGGCCACATAGGGAGTAAAAGGTGGAATCAGGTTCTATGACTTCCAAACCCACGTCCCAGCTCTCTTTTGTGTCCCTTTAAGTGGATTGCCATTCGCCATTGCTGACATTAACATGCAGCCAGGACAGAATGTCCATCATCCTTTGTTACATCCGTATCTCAACATCACGAACTCGGTTCTATTTCTGTTCAGTCTTGAGATATGGAAGTAAGAATATACAATTACTTTGGTTAATTATTCACAGTTCTGGATTTGAATTCTTGGAACATAATTATAAAAGAAACCCTGGATCATTATGATAAATGTAGTTATGTGGCATATCAGTGGATTTAAGGGATTCTTCTCCCACTGCAAAAGTTAGAAGAAATTACCTAACTGTAACCCTAATTTTAAACCCAGTTATGAAATTGGCACATGCTGACCTGCATCTCATGTAGCTCAGATGGCTTTGGTAGTGAGCATGGAGATTCTGCTTTATGTCTGTCATGATGGTGGGCACAGCAGCCAAGGGAAATTTGCTCCCACATAACCTATGACATCATCACCTTCCCCCATAGAGAATTCTCCACGGTGTCAGTTTTCATACTTTGATCCTCTACTATATTATTCTTTGCCTGGCTTCTAGACAGATGTTGTAAATGCTCACAAAATAGAAAAAAAAAAATGGAACGTCTTATAGAAATACAAGCACACTAGGAGGGAGAATTAGGGTCATTTGTCCCATGTAGGTAAAGCTTTAGTTCCTATTAAAGCATTCACAGGCCGGGCGCAGTGGCTCAAGCCTGTAATCCCAGCACTTTGGGAGGCCGAGACGGGCGGATCACGAGGTCAGGAGATCGAGACCATCCTGGCCTACACGGTGAAACCCCGTCTCCACTAAAAAATCCAAAAAAAAAAAAAAAAAAACTAGCCGGGCGAGGTAGTGGGCGCCTGTAGTCCCAGCTACTCGGGAGGCTGAGGCAGGAGAATGGTGTAAACCCAGGAGGCGGAGCTTGCAGTGAGCTGCGATCTGGTCACTGTACTGCAGCCTGGGCGACAGAGCGAGACTCCGTCTCAAAAAAAAAAAAAAAATAAATAAATAAATAAAGCATTCACAGAGTTAAAAGATTAATCTTTGATATAGACCTGGATTCATGTAACCATGTGTACCCCTAATTTTTCCCCTTGTGAATGAACATTCCAGTTTTTTCCTCCTTTTCTCTTTCCTTTCCCTTTTGCTTCAGTTTTGAGCTGAGGCCTCCTGGGAAATCATCACATTTTGAGAGTTTGGAGGTGTGAGCTCAGAAATTTTGGTTTTTAATTATTTTTCAAATGTTCCTCTTCATATTGAACTTGATTCTCCAAATCATCTTATGAGGCTACTGCAGGCATAAGTAGGGATGGGGATTAATGGAGAAGGAAGTCAGAATCCTGATGCTAAAAACTGATTTCACCTGGAGGACAATGGATGATGTTAGTTGAAAATGAATGCTGTCTGGTTAGCCTGGGAATCTGTTGACCTTATATATTTTCTTAGTGAAACTGCTGTCTCCCATGAGACTGATGTGAATGAAACTTTCAGACGATGAGTTTGGTGGGAGAGGGAGAAGTGTTTGGTGAGGTAGGTAATTCACAAAAAAGGTGGGGAAAACCCTGCCGTTACGGAGTTAAATCTTTCTTTAAAAGACAATGGCTCATATCATTATAGATGATAGGGGAAAAAAATAAAAAAGTAAAAGATAGTGGCAATCATCAAAGTAGCCTTCTCTCTCTGCTGAAGAGTCCTTCCATGGGATCTGATCTTGCCTATGCCAAGTCCTCACTGCCTCACTGCTATTCATCGCGTTTCTCCAAGTTCTGATTGATAACATAACTTTCCCTGTTCACATCTTAATTCAGCATGAATGAGTATAAAATACAAAATACCATAAGGACTGCCTACTCTCGACTTCTTTTTTACTCTTCTTTCTTCTTCTATTCACTGTTTGCTGCTTTGAAGTGCTACAGCTCCTGGATTTACACACCCAAGTCACAGTAGGAGGTAATTTAGAACTAAACTCAACATTAGACCTTTGACTTTCCAGTAAGTTATTTTCCATGTTTGCTGTGCTTTTCCCTCTGCCTGTCCTGTCTTTGTGTACAGTGTAGGTTTGATTTGATTTCTAAGGTTCGTACTGGAAGTCACTCCTTTGGGTTTTTTCCTTGGCATTTTCAAAGGAGGGAAAGAATTTCTCACCTCTGGAGTTCTACTCTGCTGCAGGTAAAGAATTTAGCAGCTATGGGGGTGATAATTAGAGCCAGTAATAATTTGACTGACCTACCCTAGGCACAAAATTGTACAGTAGATCTCTCTTTCATGTTGTAAGATGGTTATTTAAATCTCTACATATGTGGTTTAAGAGATCTACAGTGTCTCAAAGTCACTGGTAAGGTGATTTAGCCAGGGGCATCCAAGTGAATATTGCCCATATAGATTTTTGTGGGTGACCTAAAAACTGTCTGGCAAAAGTTATTTCAGAAAGAATTTCAAAACTTTTAAGTATTGGTATGTAGGGGCAATTCAGAAGTTGGCTATCTCTTTTGGCCCTAGTGTGACAGGAGGAGTCGGGGATTCTTGGGTTCAGGAGGTGGGGCAGCAGCACTGACTGAGAGGACCCCAAGGAGAACCCAGAACAGAGTTCCTTCTGCCCAAGCCAGAGCCTCAGGGTCTTCCTTACCTCCTTCTTCTTACTCTCAGATTTAATGTCACCTTGGAAATGTCTGCGCAACCTGGCCCTCTTTTTCATCCCTACAGCCACCACCTTAATACAGGCCTCATCATCTCTTATTTGGTGTAATTATTGCACTAGCATCCTAACTCACCGCACCGAATGTTGTAGTCCTTTGGGGCTTCTGTAACAAAATGCCGTATACTCAATAGCTTATAAACAACAGAAATTAATTTTTTCACAGTTCTAGAGGCTGCGAATCTAAGATACAGATGCCAGCAGATTTGGTATCTGGTGAGGGCTTACTTCTTGGTTTGTAGATGGCTGTCTTTTCATCTTTTTGGTATGTCCTCATGTGACAGAAGGGACAAGGGAGTTATTTGTGGTTTATATTGTTTTTTATAAGGGCACTAATCCCATTAATGAGGGCTTCACCCTCATGACTTAATCACCTCTCAAAGGCTGTACCTCTTCATACCATCACTTTGGAGGTTAGGCTAACAACGTATTAGTTTTAAGAAAACATAAACATTTAGTCAAGAGCATCAACCTATTTTTTCCTTCCCTAAGGAGTAGAGATGTTTTCTAAAATACAAATCTGGCCAAGTATCCAACCATACTTGAAGACACACTCATGTTTGCAAGTATCTCAGAATTTTTCGGCTGCTTCTTAACCTCTAAGGCAGTATTTCTTTACCTGTTCTTCTACCTTGATACACCTGAGAAAGTGACTTGCTCTTAGCTATGGATGGTTGGGGGAAAAGGGAGAGAGGAAGGGGTGGTAAAACTAGTGTGGTGTGTTTGTAAAATTTGTAACTGCCCAATGGGTTCACTTTGCCTGCTGACTAGACAGAGCTGATTTACCAAGATGGGAATTGCAACGGAAAAAGAGTAACTCATGAAGAGCTGGCTGTGTGGGAGACAGGAGTTTTATTATTACTCAAAATTAGTCTACATGAGCATTTGGAGTTGGAATTTTTAAGGATAATCTAGCGGGTAGGGGCTCGGGAAGTGGGGAGTGCAGATTGGTCAGGTTGGAGATGGAATCCTAGGGGGTTGAAGTGAATTTTTCTTGCTGTCTTCTGTTCCTGAGTAGGATGGCAGAACTTGTTGAGCCAGATTACAGGTCTGGGTGGTGTCAGCTGATCCATCCAGTGCAGGGTCTGCAAAATAGCTCAAGCACTGATCTTAGATTTTACAATAGTGATGTTATCCCCAGGAGCAATTTGGGGAGGTTCAGACTCTTGGAGCCAGTGGTTGTGTGACCTCTAAACCATAATTTCTAATCTTATATCTAACTCGTTAGTCCTGCAAAGACAGAAAGTCCCAGGCAAGTTGGGTGTCTTTTTGGGAAAGGGCTATTATCAATTTTGTTTCAGAGTCAAACCATGAACTGAATTTCTTCCCAAAGTTAGTTTGGCCTACGCCCAGCTTAAAGGTTAGAAGCGAGATAGAGTTGGTTAGGTCCGATCTCTTTCACTGTCATAATTTCCTCAATTATAATTTTTGCAAAGGTGGTTTCAAAATCCACAGGATGATCTTGATATACCTCCCAACTGAGGGGAGGAGAGGGCACACCTCACCTTGATCTCTTTGAGGACATTTGCTTGAAGGCCCCAGAAGGAGAGACACCCCCAACTTAGCTCACCAAGTCATCTTCACTCCCTCCTTCTGGGCCACTCTGACTGACATTGCCACCACTACTGTTCACACTCAAAGCTCCTCATCATGCCCTTCGAAATCTTCTCTTTCAAAAATACTTGCCTAACTATTAACGAACAAAGTGAAAACTTTCTAGCTCTTTGCTCTTAAACCCGTACTAGGCCTTTTGTGACCTGGCCCTGGCTTACATGTCAGCCTTCACAGTCACATTCTCCTCTCCATCTATGGGGGGCTCAGAGAGTGTCTCAAACACCAAGCTCTCTTCTCTTTCCATGCCCCTGGGTTTCCCACATAGCTTTCCTGCTACCTGAAATATTCTTTCTTTTTCTGGTTAATTATCACTCATCTTTTCAGTCTGGACGGGGTGCTTCTTCCATAAACTTGTTCCTCTCCATTCCTTAGCACTTACTGATCAAAAAGCCAAACTTTGTAAAATATGTAAAGAGGTTTATTCTGAGCCAAATATGAGTGACCATGACCCAGGGCACAGTCTCAAGAGGTCTTGAGAACATGTGCCTGAGGTGGTTGGGTTACAGCTTGGTTTTCTACATTTCAGGGAGACAGAAGTTACAGGCAAAGACGTAAATCAATACATGTAAGGTATACATTGGTTTGGCACAGAAAGGCATGACATCTCGAAGGGTGGGTGTGGTAGCTTCTGGGTCATGGGTGATTTAAAGATTTTCTGATGAACGGTTGCTTGAAAGAATTAAACTTTGCCTGAAGAGTTGACATCAGCAGAAAGAAATGCTTGAGTGAAGGGGAGCTGCAGAAGCCAAGGCTCTTGTTATGTAGATGAAGCCTCTAAGTAGCAGGCTTCAGAGAGAACAGATCGTAAGTAAATGTTTCTCATCAGATCTTAAAAGGTGTCATACTCTTCATATCTACTGGATGTGGAAAATACCTAGAAGGGGAAGAAGAGTCTACAGAATGCAAATTCCCCTACAAGACAGTTTTGCAGGGCATTTCAAAGTATGTCAAACAAATATATTTTGGGGTAACATACTTTGATTTCCTTGAGGGCCTGTTATTTGTCATGCAATGCTATACCAAAGTCAGGTTGGAGCTGGGTATCTTACTGCCACAAAGAGTCTGTTTTATCATTCTTATGATTTTTGTTTTGGTGTTAATGCTGATCAGTTTTGCCTCAACCTCCAAGGGAAAAGCTATAATGAGGCATGTCCAATACCTCCTTTTCCATCATGGCTTGAACTAGTTTTTCAGTTTTCTTTGGGATCCCCTTGGCCAAGATGAGGGGTCCGTCCAGTTGTTTGGGGGGCCTATAATTTTATTTTTGGCTTACGCCACACTATTTTAATTATTAATACCTAGTTACTCATCTGAATTTGTTTCTATACTCCGGGGATCTACGTCTATTGTAACCACCCAAGGGGTTCTTCCTGCCTGCTGCAAAAATACTGTAATACCACAGTATTACAGTATTTGCTGTAATACCACAGCAGAAAATGCTGTAATACCACAGCATTACAGTAAATAAAGTTTTTAACAGACATGAGGCTGACCATTCCATGTGGGAGATTGAGTTAGTACTCAAATCATCTCCCCCGAAGCTTGTAGGTTAGGGGTTTTTCAAAGTCAGTTTGTGGGAAAAGATGGGGGTGGTTAGGCTTGCTGCTGATTGGTTGGGGTGGAGATGAACTCATAAGGGGGTCAAAGATGTCCTCTTGTGTTGAATCACTTCTGAGTGAGGTCACAAGAGCAGGACTGGCAGACATGTAAAAATCCTGAAAAGGAATTTCAAAGGCCAACCTACAATACCGGTATTATCTGCAGGAATGTCTGACAATGTATGTCTATATCTTAGCAGAACTCAGATCCCTCTCTTTCCCCAGCCTGATGGCCTTTGATTAGCTTTACAAAGACAATTGAGTATTGGGGAAGGCCCAATATCATTTAAACTATAAACTAAGTTAGCTCAGCCTAAGCCCAGGAATGATTAAGGCAGCTTGAAAGCTAAAGGCAAGAGTTGGGGTGGGCCAGGTCAGATCTCTTTCACTTTTATAATGTTTGCAAAGGCATTTCACTGTCTTTCTTATTGTTGACTCCTAGGCATTTAGCCCACCATACGGTACATACTAGATGGTTAATACTTGTTTATTATATGAATAAATGGGGAGGACAAGAGGGAAATAAACAAGGATGATGCAAGAAACATGAAATTATTCAAAAAACATGTACCTGATCCTCTCCTAGCTTCTTTTCTCACAAGATTTGAAGCCTGTGACTCAGTCTACATCTCATTTTAGTTTGCTACATTCTAGTATCAAAGGGTTGGTATGATTGTGGACAGTTTGTGTTTGCTAGTTCCCCTCTTCTATATTGGGTGGGGGACACTGTTTTACTTCTCTAGCATTCAGGAATGAATCTCCAAGATATTTTGCTGCTTTTATAATAGGGAGCTTCTTATGTTTTTCATGAGGTGTAGCTTTTCTTTTGCACTCTCGGGATCTGTTATGAGAAGAGCACACTCTCTGTGCTATTCCCCCTTCAGCCTAGGCCTCACAGTGAAGACTTGTGGGATAGACTAGATAGAGCCCAACTGCAGCCTGAGTCAGAGCCACCCAGCTGACCTGCAGTCCTGAACGTAAGAAGGCAGATGTCTTTTGCTATAAGCCACTAAGATATTTGGGTTTGTTACCTGGCATTATTGCAGCAATAAATGACTAATACAACGTCTGCAGTATAGGAAGTAAAGAGCTCTCATTGGCCCCAAATAAAATACATACTTAGAAACATAAGAACTGTGGTTGATACAGTGGATTGCCTCACTCATCATCCATTCCAACCTCATTCTAGAATCCTAGAGTCTGGAAGCCACAAATTACACTTCCCAGATCCTCTTACAGCTAGATTTTCAAATGTAACTTAGTTCCATCAATCAGATGTAGTTGTATGAAACATGAATTCAGAACTGAGTTAAGCAAGGCACCCATTTTTTGTTGGTGCAGACTATGGCAGAAGCTTCCTTACTTGGCAACTTTCAGCACAGGTGGGGGCAACATTGTTTACCAAGGGGCGTCTTGTGATGCTGGGGACTGGGAGGTTCTCCTAGATCCTCTGCGTAGTCTGCTCTTCCAACCCTTCCAATGTTTTTGTGGACTACATACCTGATATTGTAGCATAAATTCCTTTCTTCTTAGTTAGAGTGATTTCTGTTGTCAGCTACCAAAGTCTAACTGATAGAAATCATACAGCCAGAATTTCAAACTATAAACCCATAAAAATCATATCGTAAGAATTTCAATCTAAAAATTAAAGACTGATTCCTCATAGCTTCTTAATCACCTGTGGGAAAAAATATAAGTTCAGCCTGATATACAATTCACAATTTGGCTCCAACCTACTTTTCCAAACTCTTCTCTTACATCCTTTCTCAACTGTTACAAGCACTAGTCATACTGTGCTGCTAGACATACCCAAAGAGCAACACACTTTTCTGTGCCTTGGGCATGAAGTTTTCTCTTCCATGCAGTTACTTTTTAACTCCTTGTTTTGTTTATTCAGCAAATGTTTATCGATTGCCTGCAATATGCCATGTCCTGTGCTAGGCAATGAAAGTACAAAGATAAATAAACAAGACCCCTATATGGAAGGAGATCATAGTCTAGTGTGACAGACTAAAATACCAATAAATAATTATAATAAATCTTGTTAAGTGCTAAGATATGAGTTTGAAAAAAAAAGAAAAAATTCCGGGACAATGAAAAATAATCACAGGCTTGTTTACCTGAAGAATTGGTAAACGTTTCCCAGAGAAGGTAATCCTGGAGCTAGGGTTTATAATGTGAATCGTCTTAGTCAGTTCAGGCTATATAACAATACCGTGAACTGGGTGGCCTAAGCACACGCATTTATTTCTCACAGTTCTGGAGTCTGGGAGGTCCAAGTTCAAGGCACTGGCAGATTCAGAGGTTGGCAAGGGTTCCCTTCCTGGCTCACAGAAAGCCATCTTCTTGCTGTGAACTCACATGGCAGAAGTGGGTGAGAGAGCTCTTTGGAGTCCCTTTTATAAGGGGACTATTCCCATTTCTTAGAGCTCCATCCTCATGACCTAATTACCTACCAAATGCCCCACCTCCTAGTACAATCCCCTTGGGTTTAGGAGTTCAACATATGAATTTTGCGGGGAACACAAATGCTCAGTCCGTGGCACGAGTTGTGTAGAAAACTGACCAGGTGTAGCATATGCCAGGCAATGATGAGGAGCAATTCAGGCTTTCAGAGTAGAGGAGTAAAGCAAAATTAGACCGCATTTGCATTTCAATTGTAAATCACTTTTTAAAGCAATATTATGGAATCTGGCAAGCAAGAGAGTCAGTGGAGGTTTTTCTATAAGGAAGTAATGTGATTAAATTATACTGTCATGCTTATTCTGGAGGCCACATGGAACGTGGACTGGAATGGAAGAGACTGATGACCAGGATATAGTTTAGGAGGTGGTTGCAATGCAGTGAGACTCTGAGCTAATTCAGTAGCGGAAGGGGGTGGAGAGAGAGATCAGTTGCTGGAAATGTGTTTCTGGGATAGAATGTATAGGACCTGATAAACCATTAGATCTGAGGAATAAGAGGAGAGAGGAATTGGGATTCTGACGTTTCTAGCTTTCATCATTGGCTAGATGTGTGCAAGCACTTGGTAACATTCAATAGATATTTATTGAGAAAATGACTGCAATTGGCTCTACTCACCAAGAGAGAATATAAGAAAAGAATCAAGTGTGCGTGTGTGTGTGTGTGTGTGTGTGTATGCATGTTGGAGCAGGGGGAGGAAAAGGTGATGTTTTGTAATGTTCCTGCGTTTTGTCCACTTGCTCATTGATAGTAGACAGAATAATTCTGGGGAGTGATCAGAACTGGAGCTATATATTATATTTGGATATCAAGAGCATATAGGAAGATAAGAGTAGGTAATATTGCCCAGGGTTAGTGTATAGAGAGAAGAAAATTGGTCTAGGGATAAATGTTGGGGAATGCCAATATAAAGGGAAGATAGAGTGGGAGGAATCAGAGTAGGATACAGGGAAAGAATCCAAGGGAGAAAACCATTTTAAGAAGATGGCATTTGGGATATCAACTGTAGCTGAGTAAGAGTTGTAAAGTGTCCAGTGGATTGAAAACTAGGAAGAGCAGCTTGGCAAGAGCATGCTCCACTGTAGTTGAGGTTGGATGGTAGTGGTGTGAATAGGATCTGAGAGTTGGAAAAGGATCTGAGAGTTAATATACTTACGTGTTTGGACTTGAGTGAAAATAGCAGGAGAGGTAGGGTAGTTGTTCTAGGGAGGCTAAGGATAACAGGAAGATATCTTCTTTCTTTTAACTTTTTGTTTTTTCGAGACGGAGTCTCACTCTGTCGCCCGAGCTGGAATACAGTGGTGCAATCTCAGCTCACTGCAACCTCCACCTCCCAGGTTCAAGTGATTCTTGTGCCTCAGCCTCCCAAGTAACTAGGATTACAGGTGTGCCTCACCATGCCCACCTAGTTTTTGTATTTTTAGTAGAGACGAGGTTTTTGCCACGTTGGCCAGGCTGGTCTGGAACTCCTGGCCTCAAGTGATCCATCTGCCAAGGCCTCCCAAAGTGCTGGGATTATGGGCATGAGCCACCACACCCAGCCAGGGAAGATATTTTCTAGAGGAGAATGAAAAGACAGGATATAACAAAACTACTGTTCCTACCACCATCAATACCATCACCACCTCTGCCAACACCACCATTAATTCAAGTAAAGATACATTGCCTTGCTGGGCGTGGTGACTCACGCCTATAATCCCAGCATTTTGGGAGGCCGAGGCGGGTGGATCACCTGAGGTCAGGAGTTTGAGACCAGTCTGACCATCATGGAGAAACCCTGTCTTTACTAAAAATACAAAATTAGCCAGGCGCTATATCCAGTCCCTCAGGAAGCCCTGTCAGTTTTACCTCCCACGCACCCACCTTTTACTTCTGTTCACTTCTTCTCCAACTTTGCCATCGTTACCTTAGTTCAAACTATCATCACCTTCTTCCTGGACTCCTATGTAACTCCTAGCTAGTTTTACTCTACCCCTCTGGTCGCTACACAGTAGCCGGAGTGAATTTTCTATTGGAAATCTGGTCACACCACATCCCTTCTTAAACTTCCTAGGTGTTTCTTCACTGCCTTAACACAGTATGGAATGTTTCAGTCGTGCCTCATCCCCTTGCCTTTTCTACACCAATCACAGTTACCTTTCCGTTTCCTTTTTTTTTTTGAGACGGAGTCTTGCTCTGTTGCTCAGGCTGGAGTGCAGTGGCACAATCTTGGCTCACTGCAAGCTCTGCCTCCCAGGTTCACGCCATTCTTCTGCCTCAGCCTCCTGAGTAGCTGGGACTACAGGCACCTGCCACCATGCCTGGCTAATTTTTTTTGTGTTTTTAGTGGAGACGAGGTTTCACTGTGTTAGCCAGGATGGTCTCAATCTCCTGACCTCATGATCTGCCTGCCTTGGCCTCCCAAGTGCTGGGATTACAGGCATGAGCCACCGTGCCTTTTAAGAACACTTGCCACAGGGCCTTTGCACATGTAGTTTCCTATTCTTGGAGCACATTTTCCTTCCCTCTTCACCACAGTCAATTTTTACTCTTCTTTCAGATCTCATCTCTTGCACTGTTTTCTCAGAGAAGCCCTCTTCAACCTCCTTGACTGAGTCAAACCTCCCCATTTTAGGTTTTCATAGCCCTGGATAACTTTCCTTTACAGTACTTGTCACAGTTTTACATTTTTGTCTCTCCCTCCACCTCTAGACTATAATCTCCAGAAAGAAATGAACTTGTCTGTTTTTACGCATCATTATCTTACCCCAGCAATTAGCATAATGTTTCACACACGGTAGATGACTAATATTTGTTCAATGAGTGAATGGTTGAATACATGAATGAATCAAAGCATTTATCAATTGTCGGTCATACTATATACAAGATTCCTTCATTAGATAAGAATGATATTAGATGATTTATAACATTCCTTCAACCTTTTAGGCTGTTTTCCGCATGAGGGAAAATCCATCTTTAGATTATACCTGTCATTTCTTCATGCCATATAGTGTTTCTTGCACCAAGAGACTATGTCATTTAGCCCTTTGATGTTCAATCATGTGATTAACATAGTTATTCAATTCTAGGAGACAGAGAGGGAATTTGACTTAGATATTCTGAGAACAATTCCTCAAGTTATATTCAGAAAAAAATAAAAATAATCATTTACAAGGATAGATAAGCAATCCCTTTAAAGAAGGAGTGTCAATGATTTGGAAAGGCCAAATAGCAAGATGTGTCAGTCATGATATGAATTTAACTGTCAAGCAAAAAAGAAAATACATTATAGCAAATACTCCAGTACCAATAACAGATTTTATTTTTCACTGTTGGAAACCTTAGGTTTATGAAAGGACCTGTGTATGAACCAATAGCCCACTTTTAAAATTAAAGGCACAAGGGGATATTTTTAGGATAATATGTTTTGATAAGACATTTCTGAGAATTGAATATATATATATTAACAACTTCATTAGTTGGGGAAGAAGTGTCTATTTTATTCTTTGCAAGATCTAGAAAATATCTCGTGTTGTAGCGTATACTGAGTACTAAAATGTTATTGAATTATAGAGGAGAAATATACAATAGAAAAAAGCTCTCCCTTTGAAGGACAATATGGATGAAAGCTGTGGCAGTTGTTTTCTCTTAAGCTCTTTGCAACCTACTCTCTCTCTAAAGGGTTAGCTCAATCTCACTTAAAGTATTCTGTATTTAGAGGCATAGGTACTGAACTTACCATAAAGCAATTTACCGCCTTGAATTGTTTCTTATATATCTTCCCATACCCCAGACCGCCCCATCCCAGAAGCTTGTGTGGTGTTGAGACCCTGTCCGTCTTGATTGATTACAGTTTGTAGCTTTTCATAATGGTAGTTTGGAGATATTCAGTTATAACTGACACCTGTGAAAATGAAAACCAGTCCCTCATTTTAAGGAACAAATGTTTTTCATCATAGATATTATAATTTTAAAGAAAACTATAACTTTAAACCTCAAAAACTTTTCTTTCTTAATTTTTTTTATCTTGTAAGTGCAGAGGACTCAATTGCAAGGAGAAAAAAGAGAGGCGGAGGGGGATCCTACCCTTCCTGTAAGTTGGTACCTAAAAGATGTATCAACCAGTTGCACTGCTCCAAATTAGGACTTTCTTTAGTTCCTAACTCAAGTAAACAATCTATTAACACCACAATAAACAGGCAAGTTATTTACGACATTATGAGACAAGTAGAAAATTGAATGCTATTGCAGGTTCGCATCTCTGGAAAGTAGACTCTGAGACAAAGATTGACATGCAGGACATTTACTGGGGAGTGCTTCTGGGATCAACACCTGCGGCTGGTGGATGGGAGGCAGCAGGATTGGACAGACGGAGAAGTTGGACTAAAATGCAGTTGCCACATGTCCTCTGCTGATGGACCCCACTGGAAACACTGAGGCCCAGTTGTCTCCTCAGTGGAGTGCCAAGTTAAGGTATGGACCTTTAATCATGTATCAGGCAGTCACTGAATGTGGGCTGCCCCAGGGAAAGGCGCATGACCTTGAGGGAAAAGGCTCAGAAGCTGAGGACTGTCAGCCAGTAGCACAGCCAGCCGCTGAGGCATCAGCCCTTCAGTCATGAAGGAATTGCTGGGCAATGAAGCACAGCCTGTATCACCAATGGTGTGTGTGTGTGTGTGTATGTGGTGGGGGTGGGGGCTGTTGAAAACATCAAATAATTACTTTTTGTTTGCCTTTAGGTGTGATGATTTTATTATGGTTATGTTTTAAAAACAAGTTCTTATCTTTTAGCAATAGAGGCCACACTATTTACTAGTGAAATTATATCACAGATGGGATTTACTTTAAATAAAATAATATTGGGGAGGATGTGGGGAGGAGTGGGACTCTAACTAAAATATGAATTGATCATGGTTGAAGTTGGGTGATTGGTACATGAGCTCCATTATACTGTCCTCCCTACTTCAGTATATTTTGACTTTTTTCCTAATTAAAAATGTAGAAAAAAATACGATTTAAAAAATAATTTAGGAAACAAGTCTGCAGTTAATAAGGCATCTCATATGAGATTTCTATGAATAAGGGTTGTTGCTCGTCTGAATAAGAGTCTTTCTTTTTACATAAAATGTAATTAATTAGAGGGATATTTCTGTCCTAATTTCACAGAGAAGGGAGTAGGAAAAAATAGAGATGAATTTTGGTTTGAATGAAGGACAAATGCCCTAGAAAGTAAAGAGTTATTAAAAATCCTCTTAGATTCCTGAGAAAGTGTTGTGGGCATCTTAAGAATGAAAAAGACATACATCCTTCTGAGAAGCCTCTTGTGAAATTAGACAGAAGGCACTTGGGGTGGTTGTAGCCGTCCAGCTGCGTTTCATGTTCTAGAGTGTAGCTGTTGCTGTTTTTTTCCCTTCCTTTTCAACACATGGTAACTTTTTTCCCCTTTGAAGAGAAAAATAGCTTTTATGTGTGCCATGAACAAAAAATAATTTTTGTTCTTGGTAACAAAATATTTGTATATCCAGTTTCAGAACCGGTGATAAAGAAAGCCAAGTTAAAAATAACAGAACACTCACAGAAATAGAGGGCAGAATTGTGGTCACTAGAGGCTGGGAAGTGTAGGGGGAGGAGGGCACAGAGCGAGGTTGGGGGACAGTTGCAAAGTGACAGCTAGATGGGAGGAATACGTTCTAGTGCCCTCTAGCACTGTGGGGTTAACATGGTCAACTCTACTGTATATTCTCAAAAAGCTAGAAGAGAGGATTTGAATGTTCTCAACACAAATAATAAATGCTTGATATGATGGATATACTAATTACCCTTATTTGATCATCACAAATTGTATATATTCATGGAAATATCATTCTGTATCCATAAATATGTACAATTGTCATGTGACAAATGATAAAAACCCACAGAGCATTAACTTCTACATGTTATTTTTTAGGATAAAAATTCATACATATAGCGTATTTCCAGACTGTGCTGTTTCTAACTTCTGTCTTAGTACCTGCACTAAAGCACCTTACCATTGTTAGGAAGTGAAGTGAATCGTACTAGCTGCCGACAATATTACCTTGAGCTCTGTTCAGCTATTGTGATTCAGTGAGAAGACTTTTTATGTGTGTGTGATATGGAAAAGCATTTTTTTAAAAAAAGATTAAATTAAGTTTGTAATTGACATAACAGTTTCAAATGGCATGATTAACTGGATTTGCGTATATCATTAATAACCGAAAAAATATACCACATTGCCCAGGCTTCATGTCATTCCACGTGGTGGACTTGTCTTCACACTGAAAGGATAAAAGAACATCTGTTCCTTGGCAGCTTTGGCCTCCCTGGGGCCCAATTTGGCCCTCCCTATTTGGACCAGATTCCTACCAAAATGGGATGTGGGCCTTGCATCCTCTAATTAATCTTGCTATGTTTCTTGCTGTTTGCATGGCTACTTTTCTTCTAACCTTCACTTTGGGCCCTTGTCTCAGATGTTATGCCAAGATAAGTTGAGAGAACCTATTGGTAGGCCAGGAGAAAATCCAAAGGTCTCGTGGGTTTTCTGAAGCATTAAGGTTTTAGCCAGTGCTAAGTAGAGTAAAAGCAGAATATTAATGCTAGTGCTCTAGAAATCTCCACTGAACCAAGCATTGCTAATATTTCACTGCCGCCATTATTACAGATACTTGGTCAGTCATTAATGGGGAGGTTTGTTCTCTTCACAGCATGGCAATGAGTGGCTCCATCCTTCCAAAAGTGGCTCTCTCACTCAGCAGTGGGCCAAGCAGTACTTTGTGAACAGGCATGGTCTGGTTCCTCGGTGGTGCTACGGCCACTCTCATACTTCTTTTCCTACTTCTGTTCTTTCTACTTCTTTCTGCCATTTTCCTTTCTTTCACTTTCCTTCTTTTACCCACATTCTCTTGTCACATCATCTTTCCCTACACCATCCATCACTTACCCATAAGCCTGGCCGAAAGCCAGAATGTGAAGTCAAAGAATATGCTTTGGGCTCCCTTTCTTTCTCTTTTATTCCACATGCCTCCTTACTATCAAAAGTGCTCTCTTCACCCTCTCTCCTAACAAAGCTTCCTGGCAGGTAAAGGACTGCTGGACTCTTGGAAACACTGAGAGGTAAATAACAGTGCTGAGTTTCCCACCCAGTGGCATTTGTATTTTACAATTGCCTTCACTGTTCCCATTTTCACCCTTTACCCTCCTCTTCATTACTTATCCTTTCTACCTTTCCTTCTCTTCCTTCTTCTTTCTGGTTGCTTTTGTATTACGCTTTCTCCAAACTCTTCTTACCAAGTACTTGCCTTAATATCTTCTTCTCATTTTTGTCCACAACATGCTCTTAGGTCTTCTCTGCTTACAACGTCACTACTTCTAGAGTCCAGGGTAGCTCATTATCTCTCGAACATGTCTACCTTCTTTGACCTTCATGGCCTCCTAATACCTGTCAACTTTTAAAAATCTGTGCATGTACTACGCAAAGCAATCTAGATTCAATGCAATCTCTATCAAAATACCAATGACATTTTCACAGAAATATTTTTAAAATCTTAAAATGTATGTAAAACACAAAAGAGTCTGAATAGCCAAAGCAATCCTGAGCAAAAATAACAGAACCAGAGGCATCACACTACCAGACTTCAAAGTATACTACAAAGCTGCAATAACCCAAACAGCATGGTACTGGCATAAAAATAGACACATAGAAGAATGGAAAAGAATAAAGAACCTAGAAATTAATCCATGGATCTACATCCAATTAATTTTTGACAGGGACACCAAGAAATTTCATGGATAAAAGGACCATCTTTTCAATAAATGGTGCTGGAAAAACTGGATATCGATATGCAGAAGAGTGAAGTGAGACCCCCTACCTCTTGCCATATACAAAAACCAACTCCAAATGAATTAAAGACTTAAATGTAAGATCTGAAACCATGAAACTACTAGAAGAAAACATAGGGGAAATGCTTTAGGATATTGATTTGGGCAAAGATTTTATGGATAAAACCCCCAAAACACAGGCATCAAAAGCAAAAATAAGCAAATGGGATTATCTTAAGCTAAAAAGCTTCTGGACAGCAAAAGAAACAACCAAGAGTGAAAAGACAACCTGCGGAAAAAATATTTGCAAACCATTCATCTGATAGGGGCTTAATATCCAGAATATACAAGGATCTCAAACTTGTCAACAGCAAAAAACCAACCCTGATTAATAAATAGGCCAATAGATACATGAAAAGA
The DNA here is from genome assembly GCF_008728515.1 of Papio anubis. Classification (NCBI taxonomy): domain Eukaryota; kingdom Metazoa; phylum Chordata; class Mammalia; order Primates; family Cercopithecidae; genus Papio; species Papio anubis. Next base: position 26,833,776 of record NC_044984.1, read on the forward strand.
ATATTCAATATCACCAATCGTCAGGGAAATGCAAATGAAAACCACAATAAGTTATCTCACCCCAGTTAGGATGGGTATTATCAAAATTGACAAAAAAAAATAACAAATGTTGGAGAGGATGCAGAGAAAAGGGAACTCTTATTTACTGTTGATGGGACTCTGGCCCCGTTCTCCTTGCTAAACTAGCACAGCCACTATGAAGAACAGCATGGAGGTTTCTTGAAAAACTACAAACAGAACTACCACATGATCCAGCAATCCCACTGCTGGGCATTTATCCAAAGGAAAGAAAATCAGTGTATCAAAGAGATATTTGTACCCGAATGTTTATTTCAGCATTATTCACAATAGCCAAGATATGGAATCAACCTAGGTGTCCAACAAGAGATGAACAGATAAAGATAATATGGTATATCCACAATGGAGTACTATTCAGCCATATAAAAGAATGAAATATTGTCATTCATGGCATCATGGATGGAACTGGAGGACATTATATTTAGTGGAATAAGCTAGGAACAGAAAGTTAAACATCACATGCTCTCACTCATATGCAGGAGCTAAAAAAGTTAATCTCAGGGCGGGCACAGTGACTCATATCTGTAATTCCAGCACTTTGGGAGGCCTAGGCAGGTGGATCACTTGAGGTCAGGAATTCAAGACCAGCCTGGCCAACATGGTGAAACCCCATCTCTACTAAAAATACAAAATTATCCAGGTATGGTGGCACGTGCCTGTAATCCCAGCTACTCGGGAGGCTGAGGCAAGAGAATCACTTGAACCTGGGAGGTAGAGGTTGCAGTGAGCTGAGATTGCCACTGCACTCCAGCATGGATGACAGAGAAAGACTCCACCTCAAAAAAAAAAAAGTTAATCTAACAGAAGTACACAGTAGAACAGAGAGAGGAATCTAGAGGCTGGAAAGGCCTTGAGGGAGGGGAGGAGATGGGGAGAGATTTGTTAAAAGATACAAAATTACAGCTAGATAGGAGGAATAAGTTCTAGGATTCTATATCACTGTAAGATGACTGTAGTTAACAGTAATATATGCCTTCAAATACCTAGAAGAAAATGGAATGTTCCCAACACAAAGAAATGATAATTGTTTGAGGTGATGCATATGATAATTACCCTGATCTGCTCACTATACATTATATATGTCCAAACATCACTATGTGCCCCATAAATATGTAAAATTAGTATAGGTCAATAAAAAATAAAAAGGAATGAAAAATCTGTGCATGGCTAAAAGAAACAGGAGTATTTATTTATTTGTAGCTTGTTTTCCAGCTACTTAGAACTCCCAATCATCATCACCAACAACAAACTGTGTTTGTTGGTGTGTGTGCAGAATTATATTAATGCAAATGCTTAAAGACCACGATAATCTAAATAAGGAAACGAGTTACATCAGTTAGGGTCTTTGGTTGTGACAAAAGAGACACACTCTGACTAACACAGGGGAAAGAAATTTATTAAAAGGATCTGTGGGACTCAATGGAAACGCTAAAGATGGGAGTCCCGGATGGGCTAAGAACAGGGGCGGCTCTGGGTGTCAGGACAGTGGGAACTTAGGCACACGCTCCTTGGGGCACTGCAGCCTGACAAAAATACTGTCAGTATTCCCCCCAGTCTTTGATCCCTTCTGCTCAAGATACAAATTCCAGTGAGAGAGAATATGATCAGCCAAACTTGGCTCACAGGCCCACCCTTCCACTGGTGAGAGGTTGGGACTTCCTGGGGGTTGTCTAGAACTGGGCCCACTGAAGGGGAGCCTGAGCAGTAGATATCCAAGAGCAGAGGGGAGTTCCCCAAAACAAAATCAGGGTGCTATGACCAAAAGGAGAGATGATGGAGGCTGAGGGGCAAAACCCAAAGTGGCCACCAGAGTTGAGAAATAAGTAGATTCCAGTGAGGACGAAGAAGATTCAAACTATGTCCATTTTTATCATTGTGCTGAGGTTTGTTGAGAACGTTGCTCCTCCTTTTCTGAAAATAGAAAGCCAAGATGCTAGGATTAGTGTTCAAGGCCAGGCTACCGAAGAGAATGAATTGGATAAGAGTAGCAAACATGATATAGCCCTATGAGTCCGGAGATGCTAAGTGTTTTTCACATATTAACTAATTTAATCCCAGCAGGAACCCAAAGAGGTAGGCATTCTACTCAACTTCATTTTACAGAGGAGAAAACTGAGGCATAGTGAAATTAATCCACTTCCTTAAGACTGCACAGGTGCTACCATATGCAGCCGAGTAAGTATTAAAACCCAGGCAATTTGGGGCAGTCTGGCTCTGATCCACCACACCTCTGGACCTTTGCATAACAAAATATTCAAAGACAAACATTTCAAAGAAAATGCGGGGCTCTGTTCTTCTCTCCTATGCTGAAGAGAGGGATCTACAGGGAGAGGGACATTTTCAGTGATAGTTAATCTCTGCTTCGTGGACTGAACTTGGGGGTTTCATCAATAAACACCTGTTCCCATTCAAATGTAACACACTGAGACAGAAATCACTGGCACGCGAAGACACATGCTCACATCCTGGGAAGCCGGCTACGTGGTTGTATTTCCTAAGGGCAGTTATTCGAAAGTACTGTCGTTTTATTTTTAGTTTCCTTCAGAATCTACCCCAGAGCACATCTCTTCACTGTCTCTCCCAGACACTCCTCTGCTTTTCAAAAGGAGAAACACTGAACCTTCTCTCCTCCACACTAAAAGGCCTTTGTCCGAAACCACACATGTCGATTTTAAACAGAAAATAATATTAAAGCACAGTGCTTCCTTTATGTGCCTCATGCAGCTTTCTGAGTTCCTGTGTCCCTAGATTTATGATGTGCTCCACACTTTCCACCTTCTCAGTGCTGTTTTCCCACATTTGAAGGAGAAATGATCAAGAGATTTGTGCTGGAGTAAATTTATTCTGTCTTGAGCTGGGTGAAGTTTCCAAACTCACCACAGCATGGAAAATATAAATGCTGTAAGCATCGTGCCTCCTTCCTAGAGGCTGCCGACAGGGAGACACCAGGCCCGGGGCAGAAATGAACGTTGCATTCTTGTGATGACTTGCTGCTCAGAGACGTTTGGCTCCTCTGAATCGAGTGACAGAAACCTGACCCGATTTCATGATCTAACACTTGGTTACCCACTGGGGAGGAAATCTCCTGTGCCCCGTCCCCCCTTTTTCAACACTCTCTCTTTCCTTAAGGACGAGAGAACTATGACTCTGGGTGGCTGAACACTGAGCTGGAGAATTGTTCCTGTTCTTAGGACAGAACACTAGAGTCAACAGCAGAAAAGTATGGTGAAGTTCATTTTCACCTTTCAATAAAGTAAACCACTGACTTCCAGTCATAATTCTGAAGGCATGTGTCCTTCTACTGAAGAACATGAAGCTTAGGCTCAGGGAGCAGAAGCTCAGAAATAGTAGCTTGCTGCATGGGATTTCCTCCCAGTTCTGTCGGGATACCTCAGCCTTGGTTCCTGTTCCCTTCTGTACGTGATATAACTGTCCACCTGCTCCTGCCATGCCAGGAGTCCCCTTATCCAGTGGACCCGGCACCTCAGGGACCCGAGACGGTCCATCACAGGGTTGGGTGGGGCATTATTAGTGGATGAGTCAACCTCATCACAGAGTGGGTGAGGGTAACAGCCACCTCCTCCTTGATGCCTGGAGTCAGGCAACCTCCACCATAAAATGACTTTAATATATGCATTTGGCTAGGTAAGATGGTCCCAGTTTCTAAGTCCTTCATGCTTTGCTGCTTTCCTTCTTGCCCCTCTTTTATTACAAACAAATCACCCATTCCATAGTTTCTTCTAGTGTCCTAACAGGAATGACAGCAGGGAGGGGGTAGCCCGGAGCCTGCCTTTTTGGGATCTGCTGCGTGAGACCGAGAATACTTTTCATCAGAAAGCGGAGGCCTTTTGTTGCCTCCGTGACCTGGGCACTGCTTCTCCCTGCCACACTCTTATCTCCCGCGAGCCTGGCTTCCTCGCTGTTTCTGGGTCCCCTGCACACTCTTCCCACCTCAGCATCTTTGCTTTGTCCGTTCCCACTGCGGAGATTGCTCTTGCTTCAGATGTCCAGTTGGCTAATATCCTCACCCTCTTTAAGTCTTTGATCACTTTCTCAATGAGGCCTACCGTGAGCATCCTATTTAATCCAGCAACAAATCTGCCCTGTCCTCCCCACTTCCAATCCCCTTGCCCCATTCTGAGTCTTTGTTCCGTAACACTATCCCTTCTAACGGCCACAGCACCTACTTGTTTATTGTGCTTAACACATGTTTATGATGTTTCCTCCCATTAGATTAAAAGCTCATGGGGGCAGGGATCTTTCTCTGGTTTGCTTACTGATGCATCCCAAGTTCCTAGAACAGTGGCTGTCACAGTCACTCAAAATATTTGTAGGGACTCAAACTATTTGAATGAAAGGCGATTATGGTCAGTCGGAGCTTACCAGTGTGACATAAGCCTCTGATGGGCCACAAATGGGTTACAGATGTGCTGAGATATTGACACCCTCAGCCCTTGAGGTGTCTGGCCAGGGTTTGGAGAAGCTGAATGCTTTGGCAATTATGTCCTGCTGCAAGTAGCCTTCTATATTTACTCCAATATACTTCATAATATTGCCATTTTCTAGGTGTTTCGGGACGTTAAAACGTTTGGGAAGCACTTCCCTACAACTAAGCTGTGTCCTGGCATGGAATATACAGTGCGCTTTTCACTCTGTTAGGTGGAATGCCTGTGTCGCATTTCGGAAGTGCTCATATATCTGGATATTAGTATTTCCCAATTTCAATCAAGCATTAGTTCAGTAACAATTTCTGTTGTTCGTCAATGAAATGTTCTTTTTAAACAAATGATTTTATGCCATGAGTTACATATTTTGAAACATCAAGAATCTATGTTAAATGAATAAAAGAATTAGTAAATATGTATCAGGAGAGTGAATAAAAGTCACATTAAAAACATTGAAATTATTGATGGTGATTGCGGAGGTCGTGGTGATGCAGTGTGGAGGCCTGAAAGATGGTGCCAATGGATTTTGTCCTAAATTCTTACGCCTGGTTGCTCTAAAATGACAGTTTCTTTAAGAGGAAGGAAGGGGAGGAGAGATGATGGGAAGGCTTTCCCTAGAAAGACCTCAAGGTCTGAGGATCTGCTTCCCCTGCCTTTTTTTTTTTTTTTCCTTTTAACCACAACAAAAACTCTTAGCATCACCTTTAGGCTAATCCTAAGTATAATCAGAAAGGTCATGATGCTAGATTTCTTACAAAATATCACTGCAGGGCATATGCAAGCTCTTGGCTGCTTGGTGAGTGGGTATTAAACCAGAGCTATCAAGGACTGAGAGGTAATGAGTCAGAGATTGAGAATCAAGACTAGAAGAGCCAGGGGAAGCCTGGGAGGAAAGCTCAGGGCCAGACAAGGCACTTGGCTGGATTCGGAAGTGCCCAGAATTTGGCAAGCATGATAGAACTTGGAGCCAGGACTTAGGCAGAAGCCAGGAAACTCTGGGTTCATGAGGTGAAGGCTAAATGGAGTGGGGAGAGAGGGTCAGGAAGAAGACAGCAGGAACCAGCAGCAGGGATGTCTTGAAACCAAGACAAGTACCTCAGCCAAGAAGCCTCATATGTGCCTCTTGCCAAGACAAAATGCAGCACCTGGAACAGTGTGCCAGAGCCTGCAGGTGGGAACGGGGTAAAGAGGCTGACATGGCTTAATGACCGGGGTGGAGCTAGAGCCAAGTGAAGGTTCTGGCAGCCAGCCTCCCTCTCTGGGATGGTGATTACTTCCTTCCCCTCTTTCTAGATCTTATGCAGCACTTTTGACCTAGAAACTCTGGAGCAAACAGACCAGGATGCCAAACACGAAGATAAATGATTTCTGAGGTCCCTTCAACAGTGGGATCATGGCCAGAGGAGCCACTGCCTGTTAACTTTGAGGACTCAGGGAAAGGCTGATAATGTCTGAATAGGGAGAGTTCAAGGTGGGGCACACCCAGGATCTGACCTCTGACCATCATACCATGGGCTTCAGGATTATATATACAGTTTAAAAAATCAGAGCTCATTAATTAATCTAATGAAAATGGTTTGTACTTCCATGTGTTCAACTCTTTTTACTGAGTACCTACTATGTGCCACACCCCGCTGCTCCCTAGCAGCATTACCCTGACTCTCCTGGCCAACCGTGGGTATTTTTTATTCTGTCATTTATCTCCCTTCTCCCTCCAGCTGATACTTTCCTCTATGAGTGCAGTTTGCTATAAGTTTACTTATATTCCTTTTACCTGCTGCAGATTTTTGCAGGTGTCTGCATTTCTTGACCATTCTGTAGGCATTTAGAAGATGACTATTTGGCTTCTGAATGTTCTTCTGCTATTACGTATTCCAAAGCTGTACAGAAAGTGTATTCACAAGGAAGATGGAAAGCTAAGAGGAAAACAGTTGCAATGCAACCTATGTCCTGTGCTCTAGCCTCAAACTCACGAGGACTTGGTGTTCTAGGACCTGTGAGCCATTAGAGCACAGACTACTTGGGTAATGTGGTTGAACACGGGGAAGAGATGGGTTGGATGGAGTAGGTCTAATTTAGGAAAGGATGGATGGAGAGAAAGGACAGATAATAAAGATGATGATGATACTGCTCATTTATAATCTATATAGTCACTATAGCACACTCATAGAGAAGAACACAGACTTTGAAGCCAGGGAGATGTAAGTTCCAATGCCAGAGGTGACACTATTTGTGTAATCCTGACCAGGTCATTTAACTTTTTGGGTCTCTGTTTTCTCATTTTTCATATAAATATAAACATACCTACCTCTCAGGGAGGGTTGTTTTGAAGATTAAATAACAAGGTCATATATTTAAAGTGCCAAAAGGGTGAATTCTGTGGTTGTGACATAAAATGGGTGGTTAATAAATGGTGAGTAATGGTAAGTTCAGCCACTCGTTATTGAGGATCTGAGATGTTCTTGACTTTGTAGCTGGCACAGTAATATTTTCTCATTACCTGTCACCTATGAGGTAAGAATTATCCCATTTGAGAACTGAGGATCCTGAGACTTGGGGAAATTAAATAAGTTATTCAGGTTTACATAATTAATGAGAGAGCCAGTCCAGGTAAGTAAGAATGGAAGAAGCAAATTAACAGTTACTGAATGTTTAATGTGTACCAGGCATTGTGCCAGGTGCATTACAAGCATGAAGTCATGAAATTGTCATAATAATCCTACGAGATAGGCATTGCTATCTCATTGTACATGAGGAAACTACTTTTCACAAGGTCTACCAGTAGACAGTCAGATTCCAGCCTAGATCTGGCGATCTCCAAAGCTTATGATCATCTTGAAAAGAGAGAAGCAAGATAGGCCTCTGGTTTCTCCCACTATGAGATAAAGTTTGGGTCTTTAGAATTAAAAAAGAAAAAAGCTGATTTCAGGAATGAAGAAAAGATTTTGACCTTCGGGACTTGTGAATATTTGAGAACCATATGTCCTCTGATGGTTTGCTTTGTTTCCATTCATAGTCACCCCAGCTCTACTCTGGTAAACATAGGCGCTATCTGGTCTCGTGCCTGGGGTATTAAAATTTATGGGCACTCCTGGAGCCTGGTCACTTGGAGAATCAGTGTCCCTGGCTGCTTGTTGTGTGATAGAGGCTAATGTCTCAAACCAGTCAAGGCAGATGCTCTCTGTACCTAGACACAGGACCAAGCTTTAGGAATGACAAAGGAAACTCCTTATTTAATCATGAGAAACTGAGAATATTGCTTTTTAGAGAGGAAAAAAACTAAATACAAAGTAAAGAGAGGGGAACTCAGGTCAGTGCAGGCCACTTGGCTTGGCAAGCTATCCGTTTAGCTCACCCTTTTCCCAGGATGGCTCGATCCTGACTCAGAACCTTTGGCGGAGTGACTAGCTGCAGGAGATGTGACTATTAAGGAGAGAAGGAAGAGAAAGCAAAGTTCTTCATCAAGTTTACTGTGACAAAACAGGACAGCGAGGGAGGCAGAGAAAAAACAAGTCCTTTAGAAGGTCTCCGTCTAATTTATGTACCTCACAACGACAGGAGTGAGGTCACTGGTCACTGGTATGCTCAGAGGAGGTGTCACACACCAGCCCTGTGCTGAAGGCTTCAGTTTCATCTATTCAACATTCAGTAAATGGTGGCTGTGTACTTACTATTTGTAGGGTAGGATACAGCAGTGAGTAATTCCCATATGGAATTCTTTTTTGTTGTTTACTTTGTTTTCAAGAGACAGGATCTTACTATGTTGACCAGGCTTGCCTTGAACTCCTAGCCTCCTGAGTCGCTGGGACTGTGGGCACCAGCCACCTGTACTTGACATGGTGCTTACATTGCGAAGAATAGGGGAGAAGGTGTACAGACAATTAACCAAATTAAATATACAAATAATGTAACAGAATATTTTAGAAGAGGGTAAGTTTCATGGAGAAATACCAATACAATCACTCTGAGAGGGACGTATTATTAAATTAATTGGGCCACACCGTTGAGTAGTAGAGCTTCAACCATAAATCACGTCTTTTTGAACGAAGCTCCTGCTCTTCTTTTCTGCCCTCTGCCTTAGCTAGATGTTGAAACAAGGAAAGATTGGAAAGGTCAAGGCTGTCTCTAATTTTGTAGCTTTTTCTAATCGCCTGGAGGCAGTTACAGAATACTTTGGCATATGGCAGTAGAGAATTTATGTGGACTATAAGTTTCAGTAAAGAAACGATCTTTCCTCTGCTAGCAGCAAAGATGTTTTTGAGGTCAGCACTTCAGCCCTAGAGCCGAAGATGAGCTAGAATGAAAATCCAAAAATTCTCCTTAAGAAGATAATTTGTATTTCCATTGAGTGCAAACCCACCAGCGAGCTTGCATGCAGTTCTGAACTTTGTCATTGACAAGCATTGATACTAATCAGTGGCCTGTTTCCAGCATTGTGGGAATCATTTGATCTTTTATTAAAGAAAATTCTTCCAAAAATATTAATTTAAAAATTAATGTCAACACTCTCTGACATTCCATCTCTGAATGCTGAAGAAGAAAAAAGTTTTAGAGTTTTTTAATAATCTTGGTAAATATTATTTGAACTTTACTTCAAGCCAAAACAAGTTTCATGGGGAAAAAAAATCCTTTCTTCAGCCATGGGCAATAAATTTGGCCAGGAGGATCTGGAAGGAAGAAACTGAACAAGCTAAATACTAAGTGGACATTCATAGCCACGAACACCATGATTTTTAGAGACATTGATGCTCTCCCCTAAAATAAAAAATTGTTTTCAAGAAAATCCTCAATCTTGTCCATTGGCTCTTTATCTTCTGAGTGGGTATGTGGACATATGACATGGGCTGCTTCTTTTTTATTTTTATTTTTGTAAAATAACCAGTGGTTAATTAAAAAGCCACTGCCTGGACACATTATCCAGTGTTCCTCATATTTGGTGGAAAGAAGAAAGAAATGGAAGGCTGAAGATTTGCTCAAAATCCAAACCTCTCTCCCAAGATCAAAGCGTTTAAAGGATTAAAGAGGATGTGTGTGTGTGTGTGTGTGTGTGTGTGTGTGTGTATGTGTGTGCGCATGTGCGTGTACACGTCTGTTGTGTTTGTAGCAGCTGCTGTATTAGCTAAGCTTTACCTCCGTTTCTATAAATGGAACTTTTGCCTTTCATCTCTTTTCAGTGTTGCTTACTAGGAAGATACATGAAGGGCTTGAAGCAGGAGAAAGGATTCTAAAGGGTACTTCACTGTTCTACAGCAAGGAGAGTGTATTTATTGTCTTTTGTTTAGTAATTGCTTCAGTTGGTAGAGGAAAAGGGAAGACAGACAGACAAAAACAAAGAAGAGGAAAGAAGAAAGTGGAAGGATGAAGGGGAAAGTGGTAGGGGATCCTAAAGGGCTCTGAATTGGCTCAGAAGCAGAGAAGAATGAAAACGGCCTAAAGAATTGGATAGTAATTCTTTCAATCCCAGGCTCTGAATAAACTTGGCTCAAAAAAATAAGGTACAGATGGTGAAATGAAGTTAGCTCAGTGACATTATTTGGTGAAGAAGAAAACAAGCAGTTTGTTTTCTTCACGTGCTAGAAGTTAGATCTATTTACAATAAAGCATGGAATGAGAAGTCATGTAACCTAGACTTCAGTCTGACTCTGCTGCTCATCAGCTAGGTGACCTTGGCCAAGCCACTTGAAGTCCTTTAGCCACAGCATGCTGGCAGCAGTATTACTCCTCATTCCTAAGTCATAGGATTGCCTTGAGGATCAAATGAGATAATGTATTATATGTTTATGCTGTCGTTCAATAAGCATTTGTTGAACACCTACTATAAACAAATGGACACATTCGTGGCTCATGAAGCTTACATTCTAGGTATATTCTAAAATGTATTTCAGTATATATTGCAATATTTGAAACATGTTTATATATACTATACAGCATTTTTATAATACACAGAAACATATTTTACTTTATTCTGTAAAGATGATGAGTATGCTACTCTCTCTTATGGTAGAATTTGATAAAAGCATCTTTGTGGATCCCGTTCTACACATACTTGGGTGTGGATATGTGAATCGAAGTCTAACTGAGCAGCGCTTATGGACTGTTGGCATGCCACCTTCCCAGCACTCAGCTGAATCTAGCTTATCTCTATTCATTTTGTTTCTCAATAGATAACTAGTGCTGCCAGAAAAAAAAAAAAAACCCACCTTGAAAAGAAGAGTGAGAATGTCTGTAGGTAACTCAAACAGAAGATACCAATTGCTTTGGTTAACTTAAACAGGATGTTCACACTCAGGTAGGCTCATGGTTCTGAGACTTGCTGAGTGAGGTACTGTAAACTGCTTTTCCTTAGCTGAGACAATACAATATTGTCAAATGGAAAACAAGTTTGTAAATCACTTTTATTTTATAGAAAGAAGAGTGAGAGCTCATTCTCAAAGGCCAGGAAGTCACTGCTACAATTGTTGATATCTGAATAAAACATACTCAGAATTTGCCCTTGCTTGAAAATTGCAGGGTTCCTGGAAAAGGATCAAGATTCTCTTTTAGCTTTCTCACCCCTCCCCATCCTTTCCTATTCTAGCTCTGTTCAGACAGTTTCCCACAAGACAGGGGGTAGCCAAGGTCAGGGGCAATGGAAGTTCATCTGGATGGGGTGTGTGTGCTGCAATTCCATCTCCTGAAGGGAGGATAAAATGCAGCCAAGCAGCAACTCAGGAACTGCACACACTAAAGAACCCTACCTCCAGAATAGTGACCCTGGACCCCAATTGGTCCCAGCTGTTGAGAGGGATGAGATGGAGATTGAGAGAGGTGATGCTGTTAGAGATGGAGATTTGTCAAATGGAAAACAAGTCTGTGAATTACTTTTACTTCTATTTCACAGAAGGGAGGATGACAGCTCGAATTAAATATTCTGGAAAAGTGATTGCCAAGAGATATGTTCTTACAATTATCCTTTTGCCATGGTCTATTCCTGGAAGGTGTGGTGTGGCTCCCATGGCACTTGTTGCATGACCTTGTGAGTTTGTTCTTTGTCTTAGTCTATTCAGGCTGCTATAAAAACTACCATAGATCAAGTGAGTTATAAACCACAGACATGTATTTCTCACCATTCTGGAAGCTGGAAAGTCCAAGGTCAAAGTGCTGACAAATTTGGTGTCTGGTCGGGTCCTGCTTACTGATCCATTGTTGGCTGTCTTCTCACTGTGTCCTCACATGGTGGAAAGGATGAGGGAGCTCTCTGGGGTCTCTTTTATTTGGACACTCATCCTATTGATGAGGGCTCCACTCTCATGACCTAATCACCTCCTAAAAGTCCCACCTCATAACACCATCACACAGGGATACGGATTTCAACATACGAATTTTTTGAGAACGTGGTTGAAACACAGCGCTTCCTGAATGCACTTTTCTATCCACCCAATTTCTACTACCATATCTCTCTATGAACACCAGAGAGACAAAATCAACATGTAGTATTGCAGGAATGAAATGAATAGAATGAACATAGCATTGATTTTATTGTATTCTGTTTAATCTTGGCACCACTGCTATTGTGATAATAATCTGGATCACTTACTGATCATTCACTATGTGCTAGGAATTATTTAGTTAATTGCTTTACCTGCATGGTTTTCATTAGTTCCCCCCCAACAACCCCGTGAGTTAGGTTTGAGTATCATTCCCATTTACAATTGAGGAAACAAGCTTAAAGAGTTGAGTAACTGAGTCGCCCAGAGTGTGAGTATCAAAGCCAAGACTTGAAACCCTGACTTATCTTCATCCCTCATCCTTCAGCCTTCAGCCATTCTGCCTTGCCTTTCATATTCTCTTTGTTCTGGTACCACATCACTTTTCTTTCTTTTCTTCTTTCCTCCTCACTCCCTACCTTTAGTCTTTCACCCATTATAGAAACCAAATGGTAACATTCAATTAAAAACAGCCACCCAAAAGGAAAGCTAAGAATGTTATACACAAAGCATTAATTTTTTCTCATTCTTTTATGTTTGGAAACGTATGTGTTGGTTTCATGATGGCCGGAGGGCAGACCCAGTCCTTTCCCTTTGGTAGATACACCAAACCTACTGTAGGTTTAAATGATAATAATATTTCTTAGACATCCTCAAAGAAGTTTCCAGGGATGGCAGAGAGCTTGCATTTTATGAGACAGCTGGTTTTTAATGGCTTGGCCCTTGCCAAGAACATCACTGTTCAATAATTACAGGCCACTTGTGATCTTGGTAACCAACATGACAGGGCTTTTCATGGTCCTCCAAAGAGAGAATATCTGAAGATGTGCATGAACATGAATTTTCAAATGCTTAAATAAAGTAAAAAAGAAGTAAGTGATGTTTACAGAAAAGTTTGCAAAAGTAAAAAGAGCACATATAAATATCTCTGAGAGAAAGGAATAAAGTACCTCAAAGACCTCCAGGCTTATTACGAGTAGTGTCTTGAGAGTTGTTTAAAGCAGCGGTTCCATTGAGTTGGAGTGCTTCAGCTTGTTCCACTGGGACTGGGGTGGTCTGAGAAAGGAAAGGGCCTCCATGTTTCAAAGTTGGATGGGATGTAAAGAGCATGGCTCCAGTTGAGGGAACAGGCAAAAACAACATAGGTTTATAATGCGCTAATCCTCTATATAGACCCTACCCAGATGCCAGGCCTGAGTTAAATTGGGACGGAAAGTTTTGGTCTGCTCAGTTCATTGCCATCCATCTATGTGAGGCATTTAAAGTATATGACTGGCAGATGTGTTGGGACTATTACCAAGTTTTTTGGTGAATATATAAAATCTATTAATAAAATACTAATACTTAACATTTTTGCCAGCAATTCACATGTCATCCATTAAACTAGAGTTGAGACCTGGTGTTAGACCCTTTCTCCGCCCTTTCCTCACAGGCTCAGCCAAAGGTCTCTCCCATCACACACTGTGGCCTCTGGGCCCTGCCCCTTCTGCTGCCTCCTTGCTTGTGCCACCTTCTGCTTTGGATTCTTATCTTGATTTCCATTTTGGTGTTGATGCTTTGGAGTTTCTCTTGCTTTCTGGACCATTGTTACCTAAGGAAAAAATTTCAGTTACTATTTTCTTTGTGCTTCACATCCAAGGTCAATCCAGCCTGCTCCGAAGATCAGACAAAGTTCCTTAGATCTAAACCTAGGGCAGACCTGGCCTCTTACCCCTACTTGAATAGGGGAAGAAGCTCCATGATTATGCACACTTAAAATAAACAGTCTGTGTGAAAGTCCAGTGTACCTATATATGCCCAATTTATATCTGTTCCTTATCTACAAATTCAGCGTGGACAATCCTCCTACTCCCTAAAATCACAGGTAGGGTTCTCTTTTCCTTTTTCTCCTTCATTCTCCCTTTTTATCCACATCCCCTTACAAATGTTATCACCCTAGAAATCCTCTGAGGGGATGTCTGGTATTGTGCCAAGATGATGTCTTGGTGTTTGCAAAGAGAAAAGAAAGTGTGAGAAACAGTTTCTCCTAAGCCTGTCTGACCACATGGGCATGTAATACTTGGCTCCGTATAAAAGGATCTGTTTATTAGAGACAAAGTAGAAGAAGAATGAAGTTGGGGCAAAATGTCCATCTTCACTGACCTTCCACCCTTGGACCTAACTCATTCTTTCCTGTAGACAGCACTGGCCTTATCTGGAAGCTGAAGCCGCTCATAGTTGCAAGATGGCTCTAACAGTTTCAGGCAGTGCATCCAGACATCACATCAGAGGCAGAAACAGAATCATATCTTCCAGTGTCTTCTTTGTGAAAGCAAGAAATACTTGCTAAGTATCTCTCAGCAGGCCTTTCCTCACCTCTAATAGATCCAAAGCTAGTCATATGCCTGCCTCTAAAGTATCTGGCCACATGCGAAATAGACACCATGTCAGATGAGGCCAGTCCCTGAGGCGGTGTGCACGCTGCAAAAGTCAGCCATCAATGTTCACCATCCTGCTGCTTGTACACTAGGCCTCCCCCTTGTCTTTCTCTATGGGAGGTGTAGAAGGAGGCCTGCAACATGAGGTTTGAGATGGGTTGCATGGCAACCATCTGTGTTTCTATCATTACTGGGGATAATGGCCTCAGAAAGCCACAGAGGACTTGTTTCAGAGTCGGGAGAGAAGAGGGGCAGCTGTGAGATTTCCATTTTGTGGGGAAGGAAAGTGATATTTACTGAGCCCCTCTACGGAGTGCTGACGGTCCCCCTTCCCTAGACCTTCCTCCTAGAGTCAAGATGCAGTGGCTGAGCCTCCTGGATGCAGTGAGACACAGAAGGCCCAGGACAACACCACCAGAAAGGAGACCACCCACTTCCCACGAGGGAGAAGGCCGTGTAGACTCGCCTTTCTCCTCGTTCTTCTGTGAATTCCTCTTGTATTCTACAGATCTTGACTCAAACTCTAATTCTTCAGGAAAACCTTCTTTGGCACCCCCACCCCAGCCTGCAAGATTAGGTCCCCTAGACTCCCTTTCTATAAGCTCTCACTGCACCTTGAACTTTGTCTTCCTGTTATTTATCATGCTATGCCACTATAAATATTTACACAATTATTTGATTAATATTTGTCTTTCTGGCCAGACCATAAGTTCTGTTAGGGTCCCATCTCATGGCTGTGTGCCCCTACATACTAGACAGTCAATGCATGTTTTTGAACAAATGAATAAAAGGATCATTTATGTTTACTTTGAGGATTCTTGTTCTCTCAAACACAGCCTTCTCAGTGATTTACTTTCTGTGCTAGAAAAAAAGTGTGATTAGTCTCCATTCTACAGGCATGTCAACCAGATAATGTTTTTCCATGACTTAGTGTTGAAGGACTTTTCTAACTTACCGAAACATCACTAGTAATAGTAGCCCACTTCAAATGTGACTTTCTTACTTAAGGACCCAGAAGATGCTAAAGGTTGTTGCCAAGAAGCCAAGAAGCATCTAAGCATTTCCTAATACACTCAATGGCTGG
Source organism: Papio anubis (assembly GCF_008728515.1). Lineage (NCBI taxonomy): Eukaryota > Metazoa > Chordata > Mammalia > Primates > Cercopithecidae > Papio > Papio anubis. The sequence goes on from NC_044984.1 coordinate 26,849,266, forward strand.
CACATAGCAAGTGTTCAGAAAGTATTTACCCTCTTTCTGTCCTTTCATTTACGTTTGCCTTATTTTCTCATTCATTTCTCCTCCTCTCCCTCCATTTGTTTCCTCTATCAGTTTTCATCTTTTCTCCTCTCGCTCCCTTGCCTTCCCTCTTACTGTGGCTCCTTGGCCTAGAAGATTCCTGAGGCCTCCACCTGCACTGTTCAATATGGCAACCACGAACCACATGTGGCTACAGAAAGCTGGAAATGTGGCTGGTCCAAATTGAGATGTCCTGGAAGTGTGAGGTGGACACAGAGTTTCAAAAATTTAGTATGAAAAAGGAATGTAAAATAGCTCCTTAATAAATTTTATAATCATTGTGTGTTGAAATGGTAATATTTTAGATAAAGTGGATTAACCAATATGTATTAAAATTAATTTTGCTGGCTTCTGTTTAAAAATGTGGCTACATTTTTAAAATATACAATATTTTATGTGTGGTTCATATTTCATTTCTATGGAAAGTGCTGATCTAGACTGTGCACAGGTGGTTTTTTTGGTGGTAGGAGAAGGAGCTGTATATTTGAAAGGCAGCAGGTTGCACTGCTGAATTCTCAGCAAATGGTATAAATTTATGTAACACCTTTTAGAGCTTATGTGGACAGAGTGCTGGAGAAATATGCAACATTATTCTCCAAAATAGTGTTTCTCACTTTTGTTTTTTGGGAGATGCTAAATACATGTTCACTCTAATGTCTTCTCAGTCTATATTTGGTGTATCTCCCCACCCCCAAAGAATTTGTTGAGCTTTAGTAACTATAATGTGTATTAGGAGAGTAATAAAAATATTGCTTTCCCTAAACGGTGTATCTCTTCCCACCACTGTGGGTTATCATACTGTTCACTCCTTGGGAGTATTTCTTGTCAGTTAAAACTAAAACCACAATTGGCCACAGCCACTAATGGCCTTTTCTAAGTTGCAGCTGCTTTGACAAGGCAAGAACATCAAATTGTTCATCTTTGGGATGATATATAATAAATCTATTATGGAGAAAATATAGGATTAGATCAATTGATACAAATTTCAATTTTCCTTAAAATCCACATTGCTATATCAAAAGTATTCAGATTTAAGTGGAAAAATTCTCAACCGCAAACTTAACAGAAATTAGGATGTTCAAGTGTCTTTACCACTACCTAGTTGAGTGAATTTGGTCAAGTCACAGAATTTAACTTCTTTGTGCTGTGTATCTGTTTTTAAACTTTTATTTACTTCTTTAAGTGGAAGTAACACCTGTTCTATTCAAGGAGAACTGTTGATTGAGAAAAATACATACAGCATTAACAACAATTCAAGGAGGAAGGAAATGATTGATAAGCAGAAATTCAAGCAATGGACCTTATGCTTTGAATTTGTTTTCTGGGAAGGCAAGTTTGAAAACTACTGATCTCAAATAATAAGTAGGTGAGAATCAAAAGGAATATTCTGAGTATAGGGGTGAGTGGTGGTGCAGAAGTATTTAATAAGGGAAGACTAACTTTTCCAGGTGTTAAAACAGACTTTAAAGCAAACATAACTAAGACATCATGGACCTTAAAGAACATGAGAGTCACTGGAACAAACAAATGGCTCAGAAATCAGTGGAGAAACAGTTCAATAGGGAAATAATATTTTTTAAAAAACAAATAGTGTTGTGTCAACACATTATCAACATGCAAAAGAATAAAGTTGGAACTATTCCTTACACCATATAAAAAATGAACTCAAAATAGATCTTAAACCTACACGTAAGAACTGAAATTACAAATCCCTTAAAGAAAACATTGGCATAATCTTTGTTAACTTAGATCAGGCAATAGTTTGTTAAAATGACACCAAAAGCACAAAAACTAAATATATATTATTTTTGGCTGGGCACGGTGGCTCACGCCTGTAATCCCAGCACTTTGGGAGGCAGAGGTGGGTGGATCACCTGAGGTCAGGAGTTCGAGACCAGCCTGGCCAACATGGAGAAAGCCCATCTCTACTAAAAATACAAAATTAGCTGGGTGTGGTGGCGCATACCTGTAATCCCAGCTACTCGGGAGACTGAGGCAGGAGAATTGCTTGAATCCAGGAGGCAGAGGTTGCAGTGGGCCGAGATCATGCCATTGCACTCCAGACTGGGCAATAAGAGTGAAACTCCATCTAAAAAAAAAATATATATATATATATATATGTGTGTGTGTGTATGTGTGTGTATATATATAGATATATATATACACACACACACACACACACACACACACATACACATTGTTCTTTGTAAAAATAAAAAGAAAATCTTACTTTATCACTGCTTTTAAACATTGTACTGGGAGTTCTAGCTAATGCAATAAGAACCCCTCTCCGCACCCCCAACCGAAAAGGAGAGAAAAGGTATACAGATTGGAAAGCAACAGATAAAATTTTCTTAGATCACAGATCAAGGGATTGAAAAGACAAGCCAGAGACTGAGAGAAAATATTTGCTAGAGACATATCAGGTCAAGGACTGCTATCTAAAATGTACAAAGAACTCTTAAAACTCAATAATGAGAATGCAAAAACTCTATTAAAAGTAGGCCAAAGACCTTAATAGACATCTCACCAAAGAAGGCATACAAATGTCACGCAAGCATACAAAAAGATGTCCATATCATATGTCGTCAGGGAGAGGCATATTAAAACAACAACGAGATACTACTACACACCTATTAGGATGGCCAAAGTCCAGAACAATGACTACACCAAATGCTGGTGAGAATGCAGAGCAACAGGAATTCTCACTTATTGCTGGTACAGCAATGTACAGTCACTTTGGAAGACAGTTTGACAGTTTCTTACAAAACTAAACATACTCTCACCATATGATTCAGCAGATGCTCCTGGTATTCACAAATGAGTTCAAAACTTATGCCCACACAAGGCCCTGCACACAAATGTTTCTAGCAGCTTTATTTACAATTGTCAAACACTTGGAAGCAACCAAGATGTCCTTCATTAGGTGAATGGATATATAAACTGTGGTACATCCTTACAATGGAATATGATTCAGTGCTAAAAATAAGTTATCAAGCCCTGAAAAGGCACAAAGGAAACTGAAATGCATATTACTAAGTGAAAGAAGCCAACCTGAAAAGGCTACATACTGTGTGATTCCAACTATGTGACATCCTGGAAAAGGCAAAACCGTGGAGACAGTAAAAAGACTCATGTGTGCCAGGGTTTAATAGGGAGAGACGAATGAGTAGATGGAGCACAGAGGATTTTTTAGGGCAGTAAAACTACTCTCTGTGATACTGTAATGGTGGGAATATATGACAAATATGTCCAAACTTAAGAACGTACAATACCAAGAGTGAACCCTAATGTAAGGTATGGACTTCGTGTGATGATGATGTGCTAATGTGGACTCATCAATTGTAATGAATGGTTCACTCTGGTGGGGGATGTTGATAATGGGGAAGGTTGTGCATGTGTGAGACAGGTGGGATATGGGAAATCTCTGCATCTCACCCTCAATTTTGCTGTGGACCTAAAACTTCTTTTAAAAATAAAGTCTATTAAAAAAAGTTCTGTGGTTGAGTAAGTTTGGGAATACTGTGTACTCAGATTCTCTCTTGGAGATTATGATGCACACATAAAGCACATATCAAAGGTTCTAAGAAGTCCAAAGATAAAGAAATCCAGCATAAACCAACTTGTTTGACCACAGAAGCTTTGTTTGCTCAATAGCTAGTTACATCCAATGGAACTAGTACGCAATAGAATATTCGTGGGAAATGCTGAACCCCCCCGCGCCAAACACACACACAAAAAGTAAACCCTTGTGCTCTAAAGGACATCATTAACAAAGTGAAAAGATGACTCACAGAATGGGAGAAAATATCGGGAAATCATAGCTCTGATGAGGGACTTATCCCTAGAATATGTAACTAACTCTTACAACTCAAATATAAAAAGAAAACCAAATTAAAAAATGAACAAAGGATTTGCATAGATATTTCTCCAAGGAAGACATGCAAACTGCCAGTAAGAACATGAAAAGATGTTAAACATCGTTTACTATCAAAAAGCAAAGCAAAACAACACAAAAACACAAGATACCACTTTGTGCTCACTTGCAGGGCTGTAACCGAGGAGACAGTAAGACAAGTGTTGATGAGGATGTAGAGAAATTGGAAGCTTTGTACATTGTTGGTGGGGATGTAAAATGATGCAGCTTTGGAATACAGTGTGGAAGTTCTTCGAATAGTTAATTACTACATGACCAGATATTCTGCTCCTAGGTATATAACCAAGAGAAAAAATATATATACCACACAAAACCTTTCATAGCAATGTTCAGAGCTGCATTATTCATAATAGCTAAAAAGTGGAAATAACCCACGCATTTGTAATAAACAAGATGTGGTATATCTATACATTGGAACATTATGTGGCCGTAAAATGCAATGGAGTATTAATGTGTGCTGCAACATGAATGGACCTGAAGGGAAAGAAAAAAAATAAGTGGAAAAAAAAAAAAAAAAAAAAGAAAAGAAACAGTCTCAAGGGGTCACACATGGAATGATTCCATTTGTATGAAATGTCCAGAACAGGCAAATTTATAAAGACAGAAAGTAGATTAGCAGTTGCCAGAGGCTGGGAGAAGGGGATAATGGGGAGTGACTGCTAAGAGATGTGTGGTTTCTTTTTGGGGTAATGAAAATATTCTGGAAGTAAGTAGTGGTGATAGTTGCATAACTCTGTGAATATACTAAAGCCACTGAATTGTACACTTTAATTATATCACAAAGTTATTTAAAAAATTAATTAGTTCATGTAAATGACTTTAATATATGATTAAGGCATTACAGAAGAGCGAGGAAAGGGAAGCTTATTAATGGTATTGGGGCTATCTGCTTTACAATTTAGAAAAAGTAATACCTTTACATTTATATTATGATTCAAAATACATTTTAGAGGGATTACATATTAAATAGTAGAATTGGTTTTAAACAGAAAAACTAACAAGAAAGTAGAAATATTAATCAGACATTTATTAGTGGAGCTAGAATAAACTTCTTTACAAAGCAGCAATAGAAGAAATCACCAAGTAAATGATCAACATCAAACTAGATGTATAAAAATTAAGAACTATTTGATATAAATAGGAAAACAATAATAAAAAGGAAAATAACAAATTGGCAGAGAATGTATTGCAGCAAATATGTTGGACGAAAGGTGAATATCTTTACTCTAGAAAAAGTTAAATTATTTGATAAGATAAAAAAATGAAAATAAAGCAGAAGATACAAAAAAAAAAGAGAAAGTTGCAAAATTCACGGTAGGATAAAAGTTGTGGAATAACCCATGTTGTGAAAAGGCTATGTGCTATACTGTTGTGCAGAGACAGGAAATATCCATTTGGTGTTGGGGAGGGAGACAATAAGGGTAGAGTAAACAAAATGCGGAAAAATATTCGTCCGTGCTTGTAATCAAAGGCATGTATTTAAAAATAGTAACTATCTATTTTTCTTTGATTGGATTAGCAAACATTACAATTCTCAAAACTGGTGTGAAGAAAAGGTAAAAGTGATGTATTCTCAAACGTAGACAAGCAATGTAGTATCATGAAAAGATTCATACTGTGTTTGGAATTAGGCAGAATTAAAATCAAACGATAATTCTGTCACTTACAAGCTGTGTGATCTTGGTAACTAAGACAATCTCTCTAAATCTGTATTATTAGCCATAATATGGTGATGTTTCCTACTTTGCAGCATTGATGTGAGAAAAATAATAAGGATCTAGCTGAGTCCTTGACACATTCTACGCACTCAGTTTATTCTAAGAGTTCAATAAACAGTGACTGTTTGAATATTACAGTTGGTCGTAGAAATTAATAAGAAAGAAATATAGCAAGAATCAAAAACTATCAAATGTTCATATTATTTGATCCAGTGATTTTACTTCTGGAAATATATTCTAAGAAAATAACCATTAAGAAAAAAATTATATGCACAAAACTATTTTAATGGCATTATCCAGAATAGGAAATGTTTTATAACAGAAGAATGGTTAACTAAATTATGATGTAACTATTCACTGAGTGGAAGTATGATGTGGCTGCTGCAAAGAATGATAATTGTGAACGCCAAGTCATTTCTTTAAAAAAAATTGGTATTTATGTGCATCAAAGGGCACAATGAACAGAGTGAAAAGGTAACTTACAGAATGGGAGAAAATATTTGCAAATCATATCTCTATAAGGTGTTAATATCTAGAAACATAAAAAAACTTGTATAACTTAACAACAAAAAGACAAGCTGATTTTTAAAAGGACGAAGGACTTGAATAGACATTTGTCTAAAGAAGACATACAAACATATGAAAAAATGCTCAATATTATTAATCAGAGAAATGCAAATCAAAACCACAATGAGAGAGTACCTCATACTTGTTAGGATGGCTACTATGAAAAAAACAAAAGCAAAAACAAAAGTAGGCCAGGTATGGTGACTTATGCCTGTAATCCTAGCTCTTTGGGATGCAAAGGTAGGAAGAAGATAGCTTGAGGCTAGGAGTTTGAGACCAGCCTGGGCAATGTCATGAGATCCTGTTTCAACAAACAGACAAAGAAACAAAACCCCAAAAGTAACAAGATTGGTAAGAATGAAGAGAAATGGAACCCTTGTGCACTGTTGGTGGGAAATTGTAAAATGATGTAGTTCTGTGGAAAACAGTATGGAGCTTCCTAAAAAAATTAAAAATAGAAGTACCATGTGGTCCAGCAATCCCACTTCTGAGTATACATCCAAAAAAGCTAAATGAGGGATCTCAAAGAGATATTTGCCCATCCGTGTTCATAGCAGCATTATTCACAGTAGCCAAGAGATAGAAGCAACCCGAATGTCCATGAATGGATGGATGAATAAGCAAAACATAGTAAATCCATACAATGGAATATTAGCCTTAAAAGGGAATAAAACTCTTTGTCACATACTACAATATAGATAAACCCTGATAATATTATGTGAAAAAGCCAGTAACAAAAAGACAAGTACTGTATCCTTCTACTTATATGAGGTATTTAAAGTAGTCAAAATCACAGAAACAAAGTAGAATGGTGGTTACCAGGGGCTGGTGGGTGTAGTGGAGGAAAAGGGGAATTGTTTAACGGGTATAGACTTTCAGATTTGCATGGCAAAACAGTTCTGGAGGTCTGCTGTAGAACAATGTGAATATACATAACACTACTAAACTGCACTCTTAAAATGGCTCAGAGAGAAAACTTCACTTTTTTGCCGCAATAATTTTTTAAAAATTAAAGCTTCAATAAATATGAACTGATCGTGTTTCACTGTGCCATGTCCTGTGGTCTGGAGGGAGATCACTTCGGAAAAGAAAAAGCCAGAGGGACCATCAAGGGCCATTTGGGAAGAGCAGGGAGAAGCCATTGACAGTTTTTGAAAAAGTTTAAGACAGGGTCTTGCTCTGTTGCCCAGGCTGGAGTGCAGTGGTGCAATCATAGCTCTCTGCATCCTGGAACTCCTAGGCTCAAGTGATTCTCCTGCCTCCATCTCCTGAGTAGCTAGGACTACAGGCACAGGCCACTGCCCCTGGCTAATTTTTAAAATTTTTGTAGAGATGAGGTCTTGCTATGTTGCCCAGGCCAGTCTTGAACTCCTGGCCTCAAGAGATCTTCTGCCTTGGCTTCCCAAAATGTTGGGATTACAGCCCTGAAACACTGCCCAATCATCCATTGAAATTTTAAAGCAGGAAAACAAAAACAGTGTAAAATAGATTAGAACAGAAAATTATATGTAATACAACTATGCAAAAACACGCCAACCAAGGAAAACATGAAAAGGAATGAGCTTATGGGTGATGCTTTCCTCCATTAAAAAAGTAATTCTTGTTTTTGTCTCCTCTAACTCATAAAGGGAGTGGCCAGCAAAGCCACACAATCTGGAAGTTCTAAGAGAAAGGAGAGTATTGCGTCTTCTATACCTACCTTTCTCCGGCTTACTCCTCTAGTCAGGCGAGCACAAGTTGAATTCAAGGCTGAGTGTCTCCTGTGCTGCCACCTCGTGGTCACTCCCAGGCTGTCAGCTGAATTGAAGAGTATGCCAGTAACATGTTGTTTCATGTCAAATAATCAGAGCACAATTTATGAATATGATTGAAATTATTTTAGTAAATAATCTTAAAATGTGTCTCTTAGATACTAGTCTTGATTGCAAGTGGTTGAGGATGAACCTTGTGACCTTTTAAAATGTCTTCCAGCTCTGTTTTATGTGGTTTAAATTAAAAAAAAAAAAAACTTTCGAAACTCTGGAAATTTTATATTAACGTGGCATAATTCATACCAAAAGTTCTGTTGGTTTGTGTTTTTAGAAAAATTCAATATTTAATAATAATGAAAAGACACTAGAGGTTTTACAAAACGAATGATGAGCTTTAGACATAAATATCATGACTAACATTTTTAAGTTGGCAAATTCAGTATTTTCTTTGCCAACCTGTTATTTTGCAACGAGAAACTTCTCAAAGTAGACGATCAAATAGTCCTTAGGCTCAAAAGTAGTATATGTTGACATTGAGAAAAAAATAATATTTTAATATAAGAAAATCTGTGGTGCTTGCTAATGAATGTTTTAAATATTACGGCATGAAGCAAGTATTTTTTCCCTTAATTTAGAACTATTTTATAACTAATGGGAAATACCATTTTTTTCCAGAAGACAAGTAGACCATACATATTAAATTAATGTAAGAAATTTCAAAATCTTACCTTATGCAGCTGTTTTTTTCCTTCTTTCTTTTTCCTGTTTATCAATTGTAAAGACTATGTAGCAAAATTTTCAACTTTTAAAATTCCCTAATGATACCTGAATTTATGGATTAATCTGTATTTTAGGAAAGGCAGAGGCTCTGGACTCAGATTACCTGCTTCCAATTCTGACATGACCTTTCTGGGCACATGTTCTTTGAACCAATGAGTTTAATAGTTTTCATCTGCAAAATGAGACAAACATCCTACCTACTTCATAGGGGTTTTGAAAAATTCGATGAAATAATGCATACAATGCACTTGACAGTGCTCAGTACATAAGAAATTCTTACTCTTAGGCAATATTACAAATGAAAAGAATCTATGCTAGAGAAAAAGGTCTGTAATTATCACAGCATCATAGTACTCTAATATCTTTCACCAGATCAGTGGTGTGATTTCTTTCTTTTCTTTTCTTTTCTTTTTTTTTTTTTTGAGACAGAGTCTCATTCTGTCACCCAGGCTGGAGTGCAGTGGCATGATCTCGGCTCACTGCAACCTCTGCTCCCGGGTTCAAGCAATTCTTCTGCCTCAGCCTCCTGAGTAGCTGGGACTACAGGCACATGCCACCACGCCCAGTTAATTTTTGTATTTTCAGTAGAGATGGGGTTTCACCATGTTGGCCAGGCTGGTCATGAGTTCCTGACTTCGTGGTCTGCCCTCCTTGGCCTCCCAAAGTGCTGGGATTACAGGTGTGAGCCACTGCACCAGGCATGGTGTGATTTCTTTAAAATGTGTGTGTGTGTGTGTGTGTGTGTGTGTGTACATGTGTGTAATGATCTATTTCTAGAAATGTTTCCTTGGAGTTATTTTGTTATTTAGTTGTTGTTTTGAAGAAATTACTATCACATATGCATCTCACAGCCTGTTCTTCCTTAGATATGGATTCTACAGTGTTCAGAATAGAAACAAAATGAGTTTGACCCAGAGCAGGATTGTAAAGTTAAAACCATAAAGTTTTAATTAAAAGGACATAAGAAAAATTCAAATCCAAATATTACATATCTAAAAAACTATTCATACTCTATAATATTTAAAACCACTTCTCATACATCAGTGCTAGGTAAAACTTTAATAACTCTTGAATTAGTATTTTAAATTAAAATTTAAAAATCATTTTGATAAACAAACCTTTTAAATACCATTTAAGGTTCTTTAAATAATTGATTATTGTTCACCATGTTGTATGATTGGAAAAATAGAACAACTGAGGAATCTTTTGTGATATTATGTACCAGAAGTTAAAACAATATGGTGCAAATTAGATCCAAACAATATACGGTATGTTGTTTAGATACCAAACAATATATGGTACAAAAATCAGAGAGATGCAGGGAACAGCTCAGAGTTAGGAGTAGAGAATGAGGAATTGTCTATGGAGTGTTCTTCAAGGTGATATGTTGGCAAAGTTCTGGATTATTGGAGAGACTGTCCTGGACAATCGGTATATCTCTGAGTCAGTATATTAGCCTCTTGTTTTTTTGGAGACAGGCTTCTTTCTCACTTTGTCACCCAAGCTGGAGTGCAGTGACACAATCTCAGCTCACTACAGTCTTGACCTTCCAGGCTCAAGTGATCCTTCTACCTCAGCCTCCTGAGTAGCTAGGACCACAGGTGTGCACCATTGTTCCTGGCTAATTTTTATATGTTTTGTAGAGGTGAAGTCTCACTATGTTACCCAGGCTGGTCTCGAACTCCTGAACTCAAGTGATTCATCTGCCTTAATATCCTAAAGTGATGGGATTACAGTTGTGGACCACTGCATCTGGCCAGTGTATCAGCCTCTTATCAAAGATTGAGGCTGGTCAGGAGAAGCTTGATGGATGGAGAATATGGAGTAAGCAGAAATGCAGAATCTGAAATACATAGTGTGGTTTGGCTGAAGAAAGAGGGTGTGAATGGTGCAGACACAGCTGCTCAACATCAGAATGAAGCCTCAGATCCAACTGTTCTCACCCAGATTTGGTGATGCTGAGAACGGGGATATGCTGGTCATGTAGAGAGCTGCTATGTTCCTTTCATTGATTCAGTACATGCTTATTCAATTTATGTGACAGAAACCATTGTAGACACTAGGGAACATGACACAGTCCTTGTCTCAAGGAGCTTAGTGGGTGACAGCTATGTGAACATACAATCACAGAAGAGTGTGGTAAGTGCTGGACAGGTAGTACGGCAGAATGCTTAGAACAGGAACTTTGGCATTATCTGGACTCAGGCTCTTGCTCTGTAAACTTGGTGAGTTGCTTGACCTAAGCCTCAGATTTCTTATCTAGAAAATGGAGGCACTAACAAAACCTTTTATATTTGGGTTGTTATAGGATTGACATGCTATGATGCCAGCCAAATTCTTAACATAATCCTGACTCGTGGTGGTGGGGGCCAGAGGGGGAACCTAATAAATGTTAGCTATTGGGAGGAAAACACAGAGCTATGGGGCTTACTACATGAGAAACAGCGAGTTCAAAGAAGACATAATGGAAGATGTGAGTAAGATGAGGCCCAGAGAAGTTAGCTTGACAAAGGAAAGCACATGGAAAGCCAGGGAGGAGTGTTTAGGGAGGAAGAGTTCTAGAGGTGGGAGAATGGAAGGCATGTTGAGGGAACTAAAAGTAATAGATCAATGAACATAAAATGGATTCTGGAGGGAGAGAGAGGAAGGGCTTTGATTCTGCAGGGTTGCATATGTCAGAGAGTTCTTGAGACTAACCAAGCACACACCTACCTCATGGATGTCAGCTTGACCTTCCTTCTGCCTGGATTACTCTTCCCTACATGCCTCTTTCCCTTGCTTCCTTCAGACCTTTGCTCAGACTTCAGGAAATTCTTCCTTGACCACCCTACATAAAATAGGATTTAAACTGTATAGGGCAGTAGTGAAATAGGCAGATTCAGGAGCCCAGCTGCTGGGACTCACATCCCAACGCTACCCTTTCCTGCAGCAAATTACTTCACCTTGTTATGCTTCACCTTCCTCATGTGTAAAATGAGCATAATACTAGTACTGATGCGGGGAGGTGCTATAAGGATTAAATGAACTAATAGAAGTAGACCCTTGAGAAGATTGCTTGGCACATAGTAAGTACTCAGTAAGCATCTGCTGCTGTTATTGTCACTAATAATATTATTCCAAATAGTAAATAAGGCACACGATCAAGGCCATTACACAGTTAAAGTTAGCACCTGTTCAGTCTGCTCAGTGCTCTGCGCAAGCTGCTGGGACCTAGAGTTCTACGAGGGGGATGATTTTGTCGTTGATGTTATTTTGCTTTTGTTGTTGTAGTTAGGAAACACATTGAACACATCAAGAAATATATGGAAGTGTATAATGAATATTTGTATATCCACCACTCAGCTTAAGAAATAAGATGTTACAGGCTGGGCACGATGGCTCGCGCCTGTAATCCCAACACTTTGGGGAGGCTGAGGCAGGTGGATCACTTGAGGTCAGGAGTTTGAGACCAGCCTGGCCAACATGGTGAAACCCTGTCTGTACTAAAAAGACAAAAATTAGCTGGGCGTGGTGGTGGGCACCTGTAATCCCAGCTACCTAGGAGGTCGAGGCAGGAGACTCACTTGAACCCAGGAGGTGGAGGTTGCAGTGAGCTGACATCACGCTGCTGCACTCTAGCCTGGGTGACAGAGTGAGATTCTGTCTCAAAAATCAATAAATACATAAATAAATAAAATGTTACCAATGGAAGCATCTTAAAGTGTTTTGGTTCTGATTTCTCTATTATTGTCCAACACTACAAACTTTTTCCTAAGTGAGCCACTAGAAAGCTACTTCCATAAAGTGCTGACAGGTATGATGTGGGGAAACGTTTGGGGGATTGGGCTCAAATTAGTTTAAGAAATACTGACTTTAATGAAGTAAAATGGGGTTATTTTCTTCACGATAGCTCAAAGCCTTTCAAGCTGAACACAGGAAGCCCTTTCTATGCCATGTCTTTTGTGACCATGTTTTATACAAAACAGTTTTAGAAACACCAATCTGTGTTATACTACTGCATCAACTCCAAAAAGTACCAATCCCCTGATGATTTTCGCATCACTCAAAGAGGATAAATTAATTTCAAAACTTGAGTTAAAAAATAGGGCTTAGTCATTAATAATCTTAGTGCCAAGAAGATCAGAAGCAAATGGGCAGTTTGACTTTAATAACCATGGAGTTATGGCCTAATATTTCCATTTGCTCCATAATCTTGCTATTTTATTCCATCCACCTGTTCCTTGATCCTGATATTTATTTATTTTTAATTGTCATTGTAACAATTTTTTGTTGTTATTGCAATAGCTCTCAAATCCCTTGTAGAACAAGGCAGGGAATACATTCATTAAACTCAAATGAAATGTACCTAATTTCTTCACTCAAATATACTAAATTTTACAATGCTGATTTAATAACTATATTGGACATTTCTTTTGGTTATTTCCAAATTTAACATTGATTGATACTGATATTAGGCCTTTGGTATTGACGTAAGCCAGAAATTGGACTATAGCCACACCATACTTATAAATGTAGTCATTTCAAGGTTATGTGGTGGTAGAAGTCTGGGTCAGTGATGATCTGATGGATTGGAAGATGGGTGGGGAAAAACTTCTTGGAGCAGCTGGTCCCTGAGCTGTGATTTAAAGAGGAGAAACTTGTGGTTTGGTTGTTATTCCATAGATATGGAAAAAATTGAGCCAAGGCTCACAGCCAGGAGAGGAAGAACCAGTGGAAGGAACCACATGACAATAAATTTAGTTGGTGTGGAAGGTGAAGGCTAGGTTAGAGTAGGAGATGAAAACAAAGAGGGCGGGGCAAGCTGGGAGAGGCCTTTGAAAGAAATACTCGGAAAATTGTGTTTGATTCAAAGTGTAATAGGAAATCAATGTAAGTTCATGAGAGGATGTGGTCAAAATGATGAACAAGGAAAACAAAAAGAGAAAAGGAGTAACTCTGGAAATTGTAGTCCTACAAACACAATTTACGTACCAGTAAATATTATATAATCTATTTGAAAACAAGTAAACCATATTTGTTGAATGGGTGGAGTGAGTTCAATGCAATGGTGAGTGAACACATGGGTACGCTGAGGGAGGCGGCTTCTAGAACCCAGGTGATAAGTGCCCATAATCAGGACAGTGGCTTGTCAGAGACTCTGTGCGAATGTCAAGAGGGATAACAATAATAATGATTATATACATACATACATACCTATATAATATCAGGCATCAGGCAGCACTCTGATGAAACTATAATAAAACAGGTGAGGTAGATAAGTCCCTTGCCTTTAGGAAGCTTAAAATCTAGAGGCAACAATTCATACCCATTCAACAAATTCTTACTGAGCACTTGATCCTGGCCAGGGTATGCCATGTGCTGGTGATGGAATAAAAGATACAGTTCTCATGAAGCTTACAGTCCATCAGGATATAAACCAGTAGGCAGGTAATTAACATCAGTGTAAAGAGAGTCTCTAGGGAAAATACAGAGAGCTGGAGCTAGACTGATGGGGTGGACTGAACATGCACAGAATGGAGTGAGATGTGTTTCTAAAACTCAGGGGAGTTACAATTATACTATTTTGATAAGCATTTTGGAGGAGGGTGGCGAGCAGGGGAGAGCTCCAAGAAGCATGCTTGAATAGCAATAATGGATCATTAAATGCCTTTCTAAAGAGGCAGAGGTTGGTAATCTTCAGGGCTTTTCTTTTGCTGAACTGGAGATTCAGATCTGATGCTAGAGGGAAACTTTTCACAGGCCACAGAAGAGAAGCTAATTGCTGGCTGCCTCAGGAGCTCCCTCTCTACTCTTCCCCACAGAGCGTATGGCTTCTCCTCTATACAACCATCTAAGAGAATCGATTTGCAGAGGCGCTCATGGTTGGCTTGTATTTCTCGGTCTTGATTCCATTCTGCAGTGTGCTATGGGAGCATGTAAGTGGGGTGCCTAGCCAGTTTTGTTGGGCTGGGGAGAGGGGTGGACAGTGCTTGATGATGTCGTAGTTCAGAATGATGAAAAAAGAACTATGATCCCAGGGGGCAGCTGCCAGAGAAGACTTGGAAGGAGCGTGGTAACAGGAAACCCAGGAGAAACTACCTGATGCTTTAAACCTGTCTTAACACATGTGAATAGTGTGTTGTTCCCTCTGTATCCTGCTTATCTCCGTGATCTCAGAATGATCTGTTAGTGCAGCTTGGCCACTCACAGACGTTCTCTGAAGGAGATAGGTGCTGTTGGTGAAGAAGTGAAAGTCAGAAAAAGTCAGAAGTCAGGCTTGTTGTTCAGAGCCCTTTGATCCAAGTAACAGAGCCCAACCAAACTAGGTTGTGAAAGAGGAGATTGCTCCTCCCCCATCCCTGCCCCCCTCATATCACTAAAAACCTTGGGAAATGAGTGCGCAATGGACTGAATGTTTTGTTGCTTTTTTCGTATGTTGAAACGCTAATCTCCAGTGTGATGGTATTAGGAAGTGGGGCCTTTGGAAGGTAATTAGGTCATGAGGATGAAGCCCTCATAAATGGGATAAATGCCCTTATAAGAAGAGGTGGAAAAGTGAGCTGGCCCTCTTTCTGCCATGTGAGGATACAAGGTGAAGCTGACTGTCTGTAACCTGCAAGAGGGCCTTTACCAGAATCCAAACACGCTGGCACCCTGATTTCTGACTTCCCAACCTCCAGAACTGTAAGAAATAAATATTTATTGTTTCAGCCACTCAGTATATGGTAATTGGGTATGGGAGCATGAACTGACTAAAACAAGGTGGATGCAGGGCATAAGCCATGGTGTCAGGGTTATCTTTTCCTCTCTCTTGTCTCTGCTTTTCTTTGTAACTCAGCTTCTTTCCCTCTTATCCTGGACAGCCTCTTTCAAGCAGCTGGGGAGATGATGAACAAGAAAAATGCAAACACTTTTCATACAGTTCAAGATTGTGAAGGAAACAGAATCATCATTCCCATTACGCTCAGCAGAAAAGTCTAGGGAAAATTCTGATTGGCTAATTTGATGACGTGCTCATCCCCGAACCATCATTATGGTTAAGGATAATGGAGTTCTCTGACCAAGTTTAGGTCATTTCCCACTTTGTGGATTGGAAGGTTGCATTAACTCTCCTATCCCTGAAACACACACTGTTTAGAGAAAAAGAGTGGATCTATCAAGGGGAAGATACTGCTAATAAAATATAATTTTTTAAAAAGTAAAATCATGGCTGGGCATGGTGGCTCACGTCTGTAATCCCAGCAATTTGGGAGGCTGAGGAGGTCAGATTACCTGAGGTCAGGAGTTCAAGACCAGCCTGGTCAACATGGCGAAACCCTGTCTCTACTAATAATACAAAAATTAGCCAGGCAAGGTGGTACGTGCTTGTAATCCCAGCTACTCTGGAGGCTGAGGCACGAGAATCACTTGAACCGAGGAGGCAGAGGTTACAGTGAGCCGAGATCATGCCACTGTACTCCAGCCTGAAAGAAAGAAAGAAAGAAAGAAAGTAAAATCATAGGCCAGGTATGATGGCTCACGCCTGTAATCCCAGCACTTTGGGAGGCTGAGGCAGGCAGATCACTGGAGGTCAGGAGTTTGAGACCAGCCTGGCCAATATGGCGAAACCCTATCTCTACTAAAACTACAAAAATTAGCCAGGCTTGGTGGCGGGTGCCTGTATTCCCAGCTACTCAGGAGCCTGAGACAGGAGAATTATTTGAACCTGGGAGGTGGAGTTTGCAGTGAGTTGAGATTGCACCATTGAACTCCACCCTGGGCAACAGAGCAAGACTTTGTCTCAAAAAAAAAAAAAAAAAAAGAAAGAAAAGAAAAAGAAAAAAAGAAAAGAAAGAAAGAAAGAAAAAAAGTAAAATCATGACTGATACAGATATGCAAATGAGCATATATAAAAGATTTATTATATTCACTAATCAATGAAAAAAACTAACATTACAACTTGTTCCAAAAAGAAACTGATTTAGGGATATTGAAATAAGCATCCAAATGGAGGCAAAACTATTTTTTCCAGAATGGGTGGGAAAGAAATCAATCAAACCTATACCAAATAGGAAAAAATTACAGACAAAAATCATTTTCCATTCCTGTCGGTTACCTAGAAGTCACAGAGTTGTAAATACCTCCCACAGTGTCAGAATCTGATAACCCAGAGGGGTTTCCTCTAGCGTATAGTTGCATAGTTTTCAACTGGAAGTGCAAATATTTTGCCTACACCAGGCAGACAAACAACATGTGTTCACTAAACAAGGGATGTAGTATGTGAGAGAGAAATGTTTCCCCTTGTAATTCCAGGTGGTACCAGCAGAAAGCTTACCTAAATTCAGTTACTATAGGTAATGTATTGGTTCCTGGAAATGTGGTCTCCGCCTCAGTTGTCTCTGTGTTCTCTGGACCTAACACATGAGAGATGTTTATTAAGTGTGTGAGATGAATGTTGAATAGTGCACCTGCCATGTGGACTTCCTGTGGAGCAATAGAAAAGTGTCCCCACCTTTATGTTGCTCATACATAGCCTTGAACCATTTCTACAGCTCTTAGTTCTCAGCTAGCAGGAAAGCCCTGTAATTTTATTGCTACAAAATATATTGCATGTGTGTAAAACATTAGAAACTTGGATTTGGGGATTTGTATTATAGATTACTCAAGGTTAATTTTGGTTCTACAGAGATATTATTTCTGTGGTGGTTGGCTATAGTAACACTAAACAAGCATGAGGAATTGTTGCTATTATAACTACCGTAAACTACGTTATAATTACAGTAAAAAAAACAAACAAACAGAAAAACAGTAAACAGCAAAAGATGATAGGAACTGGGATTTGCATTAAACTCCAGTCTATGTTGAGTGTGCCAGCAAATGGAACTTACAACTCCAACGAATACAACTTTTTTCAGGGCATCTAGTTACTCCCAACCAATGAGATACATATTTATTAGACCATAAGCAGCTGCTGGGCCAACCCTCAAGGAAAAACATCAACTCAATAGGAAACAACTGCTAAAAATGTATAGGGAATAAGAAAAAAAAAAATAAGCAGGGGTGTGTGTGTGTGTGTGTGTGTGTGTTTTGAGACAGACTCTCTCTGTCACCTGGGCTGGAGTGTAGTGGTGAGATCTTGGCTCACTGCAACCTCTGCCTCCCAAGTTCAAGTGATTCTCCTTCCTCAGCCTCCCAAGTAGCTGGGACTACAAA
The DNA here is from genome assembly GCF_008728515.1 of Papio anubis. Lineage (NCBI taxonomy): Eukaryota > Metazoa > Chordata > Mammalia > Primates > Cercopithecidae > Papio > Papio anubis. Next base: position 26,867,268 of record NC_044984.1, read on the forward strand.
CATGCACTACCACACCCGGCTAATTTTTTTTTTTTTTTTTTTTTTTGTATTTTTTGGTAGAGATGGGGCTTCACCATGTTGGCCAGTCTGGTCTCAAACTCTTGACCTCAAGTGATCCGCCGGCCTCAGCCGCTCAAAGTGCTGGGATTACAGGCGTGAGGCACTGCGCCCAGCCAGCAATTGTATTTTCAGTACAAGGTCCAGAATGACCAAGCTGTCTGTGAACTGCCCGCCCCACAGTCAAACTGTGGAACCAAGACTGCCTATCCTTTAACATGCACTGTTTGGACATTACTTCTCCTCCGAATTGCTTCTTAATGGTGACACCACAGGCACATGTGGTACCAGGAGAGAGTTAGGCAAGCAGCATAGTAGTTCTCTGTGGGAGCAGATAGAACTTCATCTGCCTTTAGATTCATGGGGTGGCCTTCACTGCTTGGGGCAGATGAATCTGTGTGATCCTTGGAAAATGTGGGACAAGGAGACCCGTAATGAGAAGGAGTCAATTTTAGGAACATGGTCCTTTACCATAGTAAAAGGTAAAAATCTCTGTTTCCCCCATTCAAAGAGTCAATAAAGTATATCCAGCCATTATCCCAAGACCTGTGTTTTCCTCTGGGCCGTAAAATATATACTTAGTTGTGCATCTCTTTAAAAGATTCACTTAGTGTAAAATGGAAAGACAGCTTTGAGCAGGGCAGGCTTCTTGACAGCTGGATTGCGTGCTATGAAAATGAAAGAATAGAGAACAGATTTTTAAAAGCAAGGAAGTTTCAGACTCTTGGAGGGAAATCTGGGGAGGACTCAAGCAGCTTGAGCCGACAATGCTTTCAAAATAAGTCAAGCTAGCACCTCTGTAAGATGGTGTCTGATCTTCACCCCCTACGCAAGCTGATTTCTAAATGGAAAGAAGCTGAAACTCAAATGAGGCCTGGCCTATTCTCCCCAGGGTGCCCTCCTACGATGAAAGGCGTTCTTCTTCCCTAATCAAGTCTATCCCAGTGGAAAACTCTTCTTTCCTCTTTTCTGTGTAATTTAAAAATAAATAAGTCACCAAAAGCCAATCTAGAGATGAAAACCCATTGAAAAGAAATGATGACACGCTTGTTACTGGCTCCTGTGTGGGCCATGCACAGGGAGTGGGCACACACTGCTGTTAGCTGGAGAAAGCATGAACTGCTGAAATTATTTCTGACTGCTAAATGAAGGAGGAAAACTGCCGTGCAATGTGCCAAGTGTTCACATAGAAAATCAGCATACCCCAGGGAAACGGGGAGGGAGGGGGAGACGCAGAAAAACTGAATATTGGAGTTTTGGAGCAGGTTGAGAGGCAACAGGAGGGGAAAGATTTCATCTCTGAGGTGGTCCCATTTTAAATCTGCTTTCGCCTTCTTACAGAAAGTGGCTCTCTGTATACCTTTACACACCCGCCTGCCAGCCAGCGCTTCCTCGCCTTCCTCTGCCACACTCCTTTTAAAGCAACAGCTGCCCATTCATGGGCCTGGGCAAACACCTGGGCTTCTTGGCTGTGTGTGTGTCTGTGTGTGTGTGTGTGTGTGTGTGTGTGTGTGTGTGTGAGAGAGAGAGAGAGAGGGAGAGAGCGCAAGTGAGCAAGAGAGCATTTTAGAGCTGTGTGGAATCTAAGGTGGCAGTCAGCCTTACGAGATGCCTGGAAAGACAGAAGCTGGTAAAATGATGAAATAGAGGACTGAAGCAAAACAGGATTGTCTTGGACCTGTGATTGCCCTGAATTTGCCGACAGCAAGACAAAAATCGTTTTGTCTAGAAGATGTTTATTCTGAACCAAGCTTTCCTGCACTATTTGTAAGCTATGGTGTACAGAGTACAAGCTCTGAAGTTAGGCGAAACTTACTGTGAATCCCATCTCTGCCACTTACAAACTGCACGATCTTGGACAAGTTGTCTAATCTGTCTCTGGCAAGGTCGCATTATCTGTAAAATGGAGACAAAGAATATCTTTCTCACAGGATGCTTGGAGGGATTAAATGAGATACAGTATAGTATAAATCAGGTTAGAAAACTAAGTCTTTGCTCTATTATTTGTTGGCTAGGTATTATACTAATTTATTCTTTCTGACGTAATATTCTAATGTTAAAAGATGTTGCTCTAAAATACAATTTCTAATCCTTGAGGAAGATGATAATGAAGAATCTCTTACTATGACATATGAAGAAAACACTATTCTCTCTAAGAAAACCTGCTGGCTTCAGTTTCTTCCACCTATGGAGAACCATGATACATCTCTTTAATATATTCTTTTGTATTCTACATTGACTGAAGGGTTCCGCTAAAACCCCTGATGAATAGAAGAAACAATGATGTGCATATAGGGTTACCAAATTTAATGTGGCATGGTTTGTTATTGTTTTGCATTTATTTTGTAGAACATAGAACTCATCAGAGCTCCTTCCCAGCAGCTTTTTAATGACAACCCTGTGAGCTATGACCATCAATTACTTTACTCAAATGAAAGATGGATGGACTGTTTTACTCTTCAGACCTCAAAGCAATGTAGATTTGGCAGGGAGTAGTCACCGTTAAAACAATCCATTTTTTTAAGAGGTGACACATTTTGTATTTGTTCCAATTTTCTAAATGTCTTTGAGTTTGGAGGAAAATGTAAGGAAACTCTTTGGAAGATGTTTCGAAGCTTAATTAAAATGCAATTTGAAAATGTACCCCTTGTGCTTTGCACTTGTAAATATGAGCATATTAGGAACTTACACAGAGATGTGAGTGTTCTCATCCTGCTGTTGGGTTGGGAACTGTGTACATTAATCTTCTGTCAAAATAGCAGTGTGCCTCTTTTGCACAACTGAGCCCTGTGGGTAACTTCTGTGCAGTGTATTCATAGGAAGAAAACCTGATATTTTAAATTCTCCTCCCTTCCTCTGGGAGGTTGCTGTATACTCAACACAAACCCTTGCATCTTGTAGTTACAGGGCTGGAAAAGTTCCCACTCAACCAGAGGCTGAAAAACAAAGGGCACTCTGGTGAACAGTGGATAACTTAGAGCAGTTATTCTCTAAGCTTCTTGTTATTGGAGTAAGAGAAGGGCGTGCCATGGGAATCTGAAATACTCAAAACTCAGATCCATCTCCTATTCCCAGCAGATTTTGGGGGCAAAACTCTGCTTTTCAGTTGTTTAATACAGAAACTGAAAGAACTTTTAAATTTTGTTCAACAGATATTTATTGGGCACCTGCTATGTACTGATGTTGTTAATTAGTGTTGATGGCATATATGGAATAAAACAAGGCTCCTGCCTTGAAAAGGTCACAAGATCATTAGGGAAGTACCACTGACAAGGTGAAAGGAATAGTCCTTCTCTTAAGGAGTTAACCTCATGACACATGATAGGATAATTGAAGCAATATCTTTAGTCTTTGTACTCTTAGTAGCTACTGGTATTTAATGCTTTCCCTAAAATGTTCAACTGAATCTTCAGGACTACCTCACCATGTGGCAGCATTTTACTAACTATATATAGAAACTTTCATAATAATCTTGTACCTAACACCTTCTGGGTTGTGACATGAAGGGATGTGGCAAACATTTGTGCGTGGAACGTCTTTTACTCTTTCTTTGAGGAAAGAGTGATGGCTCTGCTCTGCTAGGAACACTTCCTACCTGAAACTCTCAACAAAAGTCAGCGCTTTACAGAAGACGAACGCTCTGCAGACATAGTTTCTGTCTATAACTGGTCCTATTTTCCATGCGCTTTGTGGCCAAAGTGGGGAAAATTGCAGTTGAACTGTAAGATACTCTAATATTCACTTCCAGATTATCCTAAAGTTCATACCCAGTGATGGTGTAAGTATCCCAGAATTTCTTACAAAAGGCCATAACTCGAGTTCTTTAAGTACATGGAGGTTATCTATGAAGCCATATTTCAGTATTTATTTGATGAATTGATCAGACTATAAAATTGAAGTAATACCTTCTTGTTCTTGTTGAGTCCATTACATAGTATATTAAAGAGAGCATTTGGAATTTTAAAATGATTGATTTGACTCCTTTTGTCCTTATACTAACAATAGATGATGAAACATTAAAACTAAATTTTTAGCCATCATGGTTGTAGTTATACTTTCTCCCAAGAAAATCGTCAGTTTCTTCATCTTTTTCAGATTGACATCTTTTTCAGAGTTTTTTCATCTTTTTCAGATTGACACTGCCTGCATTCCAAACTAATTTTTGTAACAAGGAAGGGAGATGTCAATATTGACTTTAATATTTTCAGGACCAATAATGTCAACACTGATTTTGGTTCATAACTTACGTAGCTCTAAATATGTTAGTTGTAGTATAAGCAACATGCTTTAAAATGCACTTGCTTTACAATGATGGCTATGAAAGTACAGAGGAAAGGAACAGGACCTTCACGCTTGAGTGTCACTGCCTGTCTTTTGGAGGTGACCTCTATAATACCTGTAAATACCAAATTTCTGTCTGAATAGAATATGAGGAAGGTAGTGGTATGTTAGCAGATTAAGTTTTATTTTCTTAATGCCAGAATATTTAGTCCAACTTGCCTTTGTGTAAATTGCTACTGTTTTATAAACAGTACTTAAGTCAAAGATAAGCTATATTCACTAGAGTGTAATTTGCTGGGAGTTTATTTACATTAAAATACTTATTACCTTAAACTACATATTTCAGTTTTTCTTTCATATAAAATGACTCTTTTCCCCAAATGTTTTTGCCTCCTTCATCTCCCAACTCCATCCCTTATCCTATGATTTTACTCTTTAACACTGCCAGAGGACCCAGGGTATGACTAAGGGCAACAATGGCATTAATAATGCTTTGGTAATAATTGATAACTATAAATCTCCAAGTTCCCTCTTCCTCCTTTCCTTTTCACGAACAGGCTACTTGTGAAGCAAAACTTAAAGATGGTATACACTTAAAGGTGACTCTGATGCTTTCTTGCCTTGATAACTAAGTATTTACCAAGTTAGTATTAGAAAAACTTATTTTTCATGTGAACAACTTATAAGGATTTGGTGCAATGTCACTTAAGATGTAGAGTTTCAAAACTGCTTCATGGAGTTTTGCAAAATGTGGCTATGTCTGTTTTTAAGGCACCGCAAACTTCTTGCTTTATTCAGGCTTAGTGCATTGGCCTTAAACTTCTAAAGATTGCTTAGTTGTAAAACCACTTCCAACAAATTTTTAAGTGAAGCTAAGCACAGGTTTCCTTATTTGCCTACTAATATAGGTTTAAACTCTTTTTTTTAAAAAATAGCCAAATCAGTTCTATTTTGAAGACTATGGGATCTAAGTGAAAGTATAAATTCAATAGAACAGTCCGGGTGCGGTGGCTCAAGCCTGTAATCCCAGCACTTTGGGAGGCCAAGACGGGCGGATCACGAGGTCAGGAGATCGAGACCATCCTGGCTAACCCGGTGAAACCCCGTCTCTACTAAAAAATACAAAAAACTAGCCGGGCGAGGTGGCGGGCGCCTGTAGTCCCAGCTACTCAGGAGGCTGAGGCAGGAGAATGGTGTAAACCCGGGAGGCGGAGCTTACAGTGAGCTGAGATCCGGCCACTGCACTCCAGCCTGGGCGACAGAGTGAGACTCCGTCTCAAAAAAAAAAAAAAAAAAAAAAAAAAAATTCAATAGAACAGTACTCCCAGAAACATAATTCTACTCACACCTAGTTCATACTAATCTCTCCTTATGTGTTTTTTCCCCTTTTCTAGCCATCCATAGGATTTTGGATTATTTCAGCATTTAGTTGTTTCATGTATACATATGCAACAATCTACCCACTGGAGTAAAAGGCTCATAAAGGCAATTTACTTCTTATGTACCCCCCAAACATCCAATAGACATCTAACAGGATATGGGCATTAATAGACTACTTCTTCAATATGTGCTTGCTTGATTCGTAGGTTTTTTTGTTCTGTTTTTCACTAAGCTGCAGGCAGCAAAGAAAACAGATCTGTAGAAGGAAACGTGTTCATGTTTTCATCTGAACATAATGGGAGGAACCACTAGGAGGATATTCAAAAGTCAAAAAATAACAGATGCTGGTGAGGTTGCGGAGAAAAAGGAACATTTATACACTGTTGGTGAGAGTGTAAATTAGATCACCCACTGTGGAAGACAGTGTGGCAGTTCCTCAAAGACCTGAAGACTGAAATACCACTCGACCCAGCAATCCCATTACTGGGTATATACCCAAAGGAATACAAATTGTTCTATTATAAAGACACATGCACGCATATGTTCACTGCAGCACTATTGACCGTAGCAAAGACACAGAATCAGCCTAAATGCCCATCAATGATAGACGGGATAAAGAAAATGTGGTACATATGCACCATGAAATACTATGCAGCCATGAAAAAGAATGAGATTATGTCCTTTGCTGGGACTTGGATGGAGCTGAGGCCATTATCCTTAGCAAACTAACAAGGAACAGAAAACCAAATACCACATGTTCTCACTTATAAGTGGGAGCTAAATGATGAGAACACATGGACACATAGAGGGGAACAATACACATTGAGGCCTATTGGATAGTGGAGGGGAGGGTGAGAGGAGGGAGAGGATTAGGAAAAATAACTAACGGATACTAGGCTTAATACCTGGGTGATGAAATAATTGGTACAACCTGCATGACATGTGTTTACTTCTGTAACAAACCTGCACATGTACACCTGAACTTAAAAGTTAAAAATTAAAAATACAAAAGAGATTCCACATGACATCACAACCAAGCTGTTTGGAACTAGAATTCCAGGAACTGTGATACTACAGGAAAGCAATGCTCACCTTTGAGAGCTTTTTGAGCAGTTACTTATTTCCCAAACTTGAGTCTTTCTCCTTTCTGTTAGGAACCTTAATAGGTGGTATTCTCAAGTAGCTCTTTTATGTTTAATATTGTTGTTACTAGTAAGAGCAAAATCCCTTAAATTACACTCTACATTGGTTAAAATTACCCATGACCTTATAGTCTCTGATCGGCCTCCTTCCCTTTTTTCCAGCTCTGGCCAACTTTCTGGACTTAATGTCTTTAATCCTTTCTCCTGATTTCTTTCTGCTTCTTTTTTGCCCACTCCTGTCTGAACTTCAAATTGAATGTACTTTATAAAATGACATCTAGATAGTTCAGCCATGCTGTTGACTTGAACTGAAATATTGGACAAAATACATTTTAAGTTGTTTTTAACTAAAAGCTAATGTAGAATTGTTGGAATGTGTACCCACATAAACAAATTATGTTCAAGATTATATTCAAACGCTTTTTAAAAAAACATATGTTCCTTCTATTAGAAATCTTAAAGGATAGAATTCACTCGAGTCATGATGTAATTAGATTATATTTTATTAGACATTCTTTACAAATTTAAAATACTGCTATTTTTACATGCACAGAGGAAAATCAATTTGGATAATTATATTTAGGCATTCATTAAAATCAACCACAAAATAGAGACACTTTATTGTGTCATTTATCAACATACTTGATATGTATATCTAAAGTGCATTATGTTACAAAAAATATAGAAATTCAGCAGCACCAAGATACATTTACAAAATAAATACATCAATTGACAAAATAAATTATGGTAAATGTGATAACAATAATTGGATTAGCCTTGGCAAAAAAAATATTCACAATGACCAATGTGCAGTTTCATAGAGCAATGGGGGAGACAGTTTTATTCCAATGCATTTACAGTATTTACAGACAATAAATATTTCTAATACTTTCCATATGTTCACTATTACAGCATCCTGCAATATGTCCTTGGAAGGTCTCTGCTGAAAATTTCAATGCCTCCTGCAAAAAGAAAGAAGAGAAAGAAAAGGAGAAAACAGGTTAGCTTTCTTTACACATGAAAACATAAAATATAAAGGATATAAGCTAAGGAACACAAAATCACAATGGAAAGAGATTCAGGGAACTTCTTGTAAATATCTCCTACAAGAGGTACCTGCGGGATCCACCTGGATCTCCATAACCTCTGTTACAGGCAGGGTCTTCAACCCGACTTAGTCCATGTGTGCGGAAAGGAAAAGGGCCTTTATTTCCAATCATGCTATCAGAAAAAAGGAGACTGTGGAAAAATTTTCTAAGATTGCCAGCTGGCAAGTTTGGGAAGAGAAGGGACAAATTTGAGAACTTGGAAATGAGGTTAGGTTGGACCATCCATTATCAAATACAATTCACTTGCGAGTTATTCTTCCAGTGACACCTGAATTAGGCAATCCAAAGCTTGTTTATTTTGTTCAGGTGCTCATTTGGCCAATCTCTCACAGCATAGTGGGCAGTGGTGAGGATAGTGGAAGTGTGGGACTTTGGTAACAATTGAAGGATGTGTAGTTTAAATAGAGTTGATGATATAATGATATCCATCTTAGTCGATGATAGGATGTTTGGCATTTCTTTAGCTGTCTTTAAACACTAATGAATGAAACTATTATTGGATTTTATAATAGTTTCCAAAGCCAAACCTAAAGTAGAATCATTTGTCTCTCACTCTGTTGGTTTTTGAATGGATTTTCTATTAGCATTGGGAAAGTCTACTGTAAATGAGGGAATAATTAAGAATAAATTAATTTAAAAGTATAAAATAGCAGTATTTCCTATTACCATGTCTGTTTTATTATTCCAAAGCTACTACTTGGAGCTGACACCTTTTCTAATCTATCTAAATACTGTAGTGACAATATTTTAAGATGGGTTACTGGAATTTTCTCTGCTTTTCTCTCTCCCTTTCTCTTCTCTTTGTGTGGTATATGTATTTGTTCCCAAGAAAACAACTATAGAATGGAATTTGATTTGCTACGACATTGAATTAACAGCCAGAATTGTGGCAGAGTTTTTACATGGCAGACATATATGGATGTAAGACCTATAAAACAGTATATTTTTAACAATTTTGGAGTTTTCTGTGCCGCTTACAGAAAAAGCAAATTGAGCATTTAGAGTGTTTTAATGTCAGGTTATTGACTTCTTCACCAATGGTTTTGGTGGGAATGTTAAAATCACTCCCAACTGCAAACAAAGAAAAGAAGAGTTTAAGATTAAAATTTTAATTGGCGAATGGATGTGGATAGATGAAATGAATAAAGCCAAAAAGATGACCTCGAAACTCAATAATCTGCATACTCTACTGATTTTTAAATGTATTTGTACTAAATGGTATTTTGTGAATTGGGATTAAGAATAACACAAACAAAGAGGGAAGGAAGAGGATTTTGAACAACTATTTCCTCAGAAAGAAAGAAAGAAAAAGAAATAAGTTAAAGGACCAAGGAAAAATCTTCTATGTATCTCGCCCTGCCCAGATGTTTGCTCATTCTCCTTTCTTTTGATTTCTCCTTTAACAAAGGCATGTATTGGAATACACAAGTAAAACATCTAACATGACTTAAAAGTATATGTGTATGTTTACTATATGTGTGTGCATATGACAGCATTCTACATTCCTAGCTCTTTTTACTATGGACTTCTAATATTTTTCCAAATCAGTATTTTCCAAGACAAAATGATATGATTTATAACAAATGAGTCCCACTGTATCTGGATATCACATTTGCAACATTGAAAATTCTAAAATATAATCCCCTCAATTTAAAGCTATATATTTTCCACTGAATGGTTCATGTGAGAGAAAAATAGACAATTTTACCTCAGTAGTTTTTTTCTAAAAGAAGGCTGTATTATTGGCCAGGTGTGGTGGCTCATACCTGTAATCCCAGCACTTTGGGGCAGGTGAATCACCTGAGGTCAAGAGTTCAAGACCAGCCTGGCCAACATGGTGAAAACCCATCTCTACTAAAAATACAAAAATTAGCCAAGCATGGTGGTGGGCACCTGCAATTCCAGCTACTCAGGAAGTTGAGGCAGGAGAATCTCTTGAACCCAGGAGGCAGAGGTTGCAGTGAGCCGAGTGCACCATTGCACTCTAGCCTGGGCAACAAAGCAAGACTCCGTCTCAAAAAAAAAAAAAAAAAAAAAAAGGTACTGTATTATTTTTCAAAATATTGTATGTATTATAGTCAAGTGCATGCTTGCCATCTCATCAGACCTCTTGGTTCATCATGTAATAATGCAAAAAGACTAAGGAGGGGATGTTAATAAAAGACTTGTCACTTATAAAACTTTAAAATAGGTATTCTGAAAAGATTTTATTTGGATTACAAAATTTGCATGGCCCCATACATTCTCATCAATACACTCCTAAACTTCCTCACTCTTCCCTGAACCTCTGTTGGATTATGTTGGGAGAGTGCCAACATTTGGCTGCCAAACAGTTCTTTCCATGAATGTCCCTCACAAACAGGGAAGAGAAAGGAAAAGCAGAAACCTCCCGTTTCTTTCAGCCCTAGGTCTGGATTTGATTAGGCCACTGCCTAATTTTCAGTAGACCTACTTTAACTTAGGGGTAGTTCCAGCCATAAGAATTGACGAGTGTTAATTTTCATCAATTTTCCAGATACTTAAAGAACATTGCAAATTTGACATGAATAAAATCCATCAAAAGTTATTTATACCTGTTTTTATAACTTACATATATATATATACTTTTTGCCTCATAGAAACACACCCCCCTAGATAGATAGATAGATATAAATAGATAGATGATAGATAGGTAGATGGTACAATCAGAACTAGGTCTAAAAACACCAAAATAATATGCTGCAATTTATTGTTTACTATATGACATATATGTTTTTATATATATGACATGTTTATATATGTATATATATAATGGATAAAAATAGGAAATAGGTTTTGGCAATAAAGTAGGGTCCTTGCATTAGTTATAAACATATACAGTTAGGATCCTATCTTCAAATACACTAAATATGTGCAGTAAACCAGAATTTATAGGGTTTGTTACCCTGTAGAGATCCATTAGATGTTTGCAGGATAGGTTATTCACTGTGCTAAAGATTTTTCTAGTGTCATTGCCCATTGATTACTGAAGCTGTACTACTTATCCCATATGATTGTTATTTTATGTGCTATTTAATGACGGGTTTGCCAGCTTAAAGAGAGAAATAATGGTGAATAGGTTCAAGCTCCTCTTTGAAACATCATCCTATAATCCTGTCTGTAGCAGAGTCAAAGGAAATGACTAAAGAAGTAACAGGGGAGTCTTTAAATAATGAGATCATTAGTTGCATATGATGTGTTCTTCTGTTGTTTTCCTTTTTTTTTTCAAACCCCACAGAAGTGCTGTACTGAAAAATGAAAAGAAAAAAAAAAATCCATTCAATGGAAATGCATGGATGAAGAAGCAGGGCGAGCATAGCACTGGTCTAAGTGTCAGAAAATAGGGAGATAAATCTAGCTCTGGGGCTTCCTATTTCAATTCCAAGGACTACTCAGGTCTTTTAGCCATGGAATGCCTTGGCTTTCTATTTTATAAAATGAGATTAATATTTGCCCCACTTTTTGCCTCATAGAAACATACCCCCCAGACAGATAGATAGATATATAGAGAGGTAGATATAGATAGATATATAGACAGATAGATAGATATATAGAGAGGTAGATATAGATAGATATATAGACAGATAGATAGATAGATAGAAATAGATAGATGATAGATAGGTAGATGGTACAATCAGAACTAGTTCTAAAAACACCAAAATAATATGTTGCAATTTATTGAGTGTTTACTATATGACAGACATTTAATCCACATATAATCTCATTTAGTCGACACCAAACTCTATGAGGTTGGTACAGTTACTATCTTCATTTCACAGAAGATGTAAGTGAGTCTTAGAAGGGCAGAGTAACTTGCCCTAGGTTGTGAACTTCAATAAATTTAGACCCAAGACTTGGCCCTAAGTTATTTGATCCCAAACTCTACGAGTGTCATTATTACCTGGATCTGTGAGCTAAGGATAAACAAGCCACATAAATGTGAAGTTTTATTTTTCCTATGGCATTACCCTAGAAAAATTATTTCATCTTGCCGATGGACAAAGAGATACATGAGAAAAACCTACATCCTTGTAAGTTAATACTTAAACATTCAGAAACCATTTATTTTTTTATGAGCTGGTAGAAACCAGAGTTAAATTTAATTAAACAAATTTAAAGCAGGTGTTTAAAACATAATTTAAGTTCTTTACATTAAAATAAATTTGAGATTTAATTAAATACATTTAATTAAATAAAAAGTGTGAATGGCTCAGAATCGTTTATGACATGATGCTGTTCTGCAGTGTTTGTAGGTAATATGCTTCTGTATTCTCCCTTGAAGTGAAAGAACCTAAGAAATGAAAAACACTAAAGAAAGTTTGTCAAAGTGTGAGAGTAAGGGGAAGAAACACACTTCTCCAGCAAATTATGAAGATGGTCACTAGCTTCTGAAGCTTGAATATGAAATTACTTGGTAGAGTGGTAAAGGATTGATGTTGGGTGACGGTGGAATGGGCTCTAAAGCCTCTTTATGGTGCTGGAGGACAGGGGTGTGTGTGGTAGGGGGTACTGCTTTAAGGCAGACAATATTCTGACTTATTCTCTATCAGTTGCTGCACAATTGATAGAGATACAGAAAGGGAGAAAATTCTAGGTTTGTACAAGCCAAGGCAGAAGGGAGGCTCCAAAACCCAGCTGAGAGCACCCCGCTGAGGCTACGGGCCAGAGAAGCCTGTTACCGTGAATCGAGCTCCAGCGACGTTGTGGAGGTGTCAGACAGGTGGTCCCCTTCTAGCCCACTCCCAGTCACTCCAGAGTCTAACCAGGTAGAGCGAGTTCGCCGTTTTTTCTTTTCCTGCTCCTTGCGTTTCCCGGGCTTGCCTTTCTTTTTCTTCCCGGGTGTCTTGAGCGGCTGCTCTTTGTACGTCTCCACCTTGTTGGTTTCCTGAGTTAGGTATCTGCCCTCATCATCAGACCCGAACCGCACGGAGTGGTTCTTTGTGTTGGGAGAGGGCTTGGAGTTAGGGGACACCTCCGAGGTAGCTCTGATTTCAGCTGTGTGGATTTCTGCGATCAGATGGTGAAGGAAGAATCGTCGCCGTAAATCTTGGATGGACTTCCCCTTGTCATGGAGGAGCTGATGTTCAGACACAGCTCTTTTGCTTTGAAAGGAAATAGTAGAGGGAAGAAAACAGTTACATTTTACTCGTTGATAGAGACAACAAAGACATGAGTAGATCTCTTTAGTTTTCTAGCTGGTCCACCGCAAGACACAAGCTGGATGGGTAGCAAGCTCATTGCGCAGGGAAGGGTAACCTGTGGGAAGGAAAGAGCTGGCAGTTGAAAGACTCCAGCTCCCGGTCCCAGTTCTGCCACTCACTAGGTTGTGACCTTGGTGGGATCATGAACATTCTTGGGCCTCATGGGCTTCAAATGTATAAAAGGAGGGGGTCAGAGACAGTGATTTCTATACTGCCTTCCCAATTTAAAACACTATGATTCAGTTATGATCAGAAATAGAAACCACTAATAGAAATAGAGTATCTCTTCACATTTTTCAGAGTTCTGCTGAGAAAATAAATCTAGAAGTCCCAGCCTGGGAAATAAAAGGCAGCTGCTGCTTTTACCTGAGTATTCTCTCTTTGTTTCTCTCTCTATCTCTCTCTCTCTCTGTCTCACACACACACGCGCGCCCCATTTAGAAAATAATAATATTGAATCTCAAAGAACAGCAAGCCATAAGAGTAAAAGCAAACAAAGGCTGAAGGAGAAGTGAGCAGTGAAGCCTGTCTAGGAAACCATCTGATTCACAGACTGAACTTTAACATTTTAGACTACTGGCTACCAAGAACATATATTTGAAGGTCAATCGTCAGAGAGAGAGAGAGAGAGAGAGAGTATGTGTATTTTTCTGTAAAGTAATGGGTGGTCTCCTTAAAATGGGTTTCTTTGTGTGCTTAAATGAGCTCATTCTATTTCTTCTGTGCTTCATGTTCTTTTTTTTCTTTTAATTTAGAACTTTAGAGAGTATGATCCTTACTACTTAGTTGAGAAGTTCACTTTTCTACTTGCTCTCTTTGTCTTAAAATTCTCTAGGAAAAAATATAAAGGATTTTTCTATTTAAATGACACTCTAATGAAAATATCGTGAAAAAGAATAAACTAATTCTCTATCAATCCTTTTAGATAACACCCAGACTCTTGCTTAAATGTCCATCATGTATTCTTTTATTATTTTGTGTATATAATTAACTTTTTTTTTTTTTTGAGACGGAGTCTCGCTCTGTCGCCCAGGCTAGAGTGCAGTGGTGTGATCTTAGCTCACTGCAAGCTCCACCTCCCGGGTTCACGCCATTCTACTGCCTCAGCCTCCTGAGTAGCTGGGACTACAGGTGCCCGCCACCATGCCTGGTTAATTTTTTTGTATTTTTAGTAGAGACGGGGTTTCACCGTGTTAGGATGGTCTCGATCTCCTGACCTTGTGATCCGCCCACCTCAGCCTCCCAAAGTGCTGGGATTACAGGCATGAGCCATGGCGCCGGGTCATTATTAACCGTATTTAAGGACTGCATCCATTAATCAGTCATGTCATGCCTGCTTCAACTCTGCATTAACTCCAATTTCTACCACTGGAATAGTCCTCCAAACTGGCCCATCCTCAAAAGCATCTGAAAGTGTTTCCCAGGGCTACATCCCATGTACTCTTACTTCCCTGAAACAATGGTGTCCTTTGCTGCCTTTGTTGGTGCAATGTCTTTAACTCCTCAGAGAAATATGAAAATAATAAATCGCACTATTACTGCCATTGTAATTCATTGTATTCACGGGGAAAGTGAGGTCCAGAGAGGTTAGATGACTTGCCCTAGTCTACACAGTGAGAACTGGCAGAGCCAGGGCTCCAAAAACTAGATCTTCTGATTCTAAAGCCAAGATTGCTTTTTCAATTTCCTCAACCCTTTCTCCTGTCAAAGCGGAAGCTGAAGCTGCAGTCCCAGCCTGTTCCTGTGCTAGGGAACACGGTAAGGAGAGTACAGGGTATATGCGTGGGGCATAGAGTAACAAGCCACCACAATAATGGGCAGATTGGACAGAAATTTATCAGTTTCCTTGAAGATCAAGCCTATTGCCCCAAAAGTTCATTCTCTTCATCAAAATTAGGAACTACAAGAGTTTGGATTATCACTGGATGAGTGAGTCGAAGAAAAGAGTAAGAGATGAAAATACAGTCATCATTTCTCTGGCCCTTCTAGCAAGAATGTCAGCTACCTTCTAGTATTTTAGTGTGTGGACTGACTTGAAGCCATGTAGCTCATTCAAAAAAGACATGACTTAATGGAAAGAAATGTAACAGGAGCCTGGTTTAAATGAGGCATGAAGGAGTCTCTCTTTCTTTTAGAAGGTGCCACATGTCACTAGATTAAAATTCACTTACTCTGTGGCAATAGTTAGTATTCTGGAAACTTTTAAGAATCTACAAGTTTGAGGCTTTGGTACGAGGTATTTATATCCTTTAATAACATTTTTAAAATAATAGGACATATTTCATAAGCACTGCAGTTTAATAAGTATCTTTTAGCAAAATGTCACATTAAAAACAAGTTCTTAACCGCTGATAATTTACAGTTTTGGGGACTTTTATTTCCTTTCTCTGTTCCTGGCAGAAGCCCTCCTCTTCTGTATTGCTCTCCAAATGGATAAAGTGTAGCCCATTTTAGCTTAACTTGAGGCCAAAACTTTTAATGGTTGGTCTATTCTAATTAAGCCACCATTGCTCATGCCCCTTCTCATGGGCATATGTGCTTGTCATCTTGGCCAGCCTGTCAACTGTGAGTCACAGTGCCTTCCTAACTCAAGCTGCATTTTCCCAGGATAGTTCTCTTGGGAAATGCAGTGATCATTCTATCCTTCTATTTTATAAAAAGCCTACAATATGGTACAATTTTGTTCAATTTAAAATAGTACATTGCTTATGAGGGACAAAGCTTTTCATCTGCCTTTTGGGGGAAACTGTTAGTATTTTAGAAAACACAAGTTTGCTTAAATGCTAAATCGGAAATGTTGTTAGACACTTTACTTAGTATTTCAAAAACTTCTGCAATTGAAGTATTGTGAAGAATGAATCTCTCACTAGGCAGTTGCATTAGAGGATCGGGAATATAATGGCATCAGTACAAACTAGATATATAGAGGTAGTGAGTATTAAATTCAAATTAAGGTGGTTTTCAATTTAGGTAACTCTAAAATATTTAGGTTGTAAATATGGCCTTAATAATAGTCTTTTACTCAATTTGTCTATAAACATTACGTAGCATGATGGTTCACCTGACATATACATTCCTAAGCTCCAAAATGGAAAAACAGGTATGTTATGCATCATGTTCTCCTTTGATTATTGTAAAAAAAAATTGCAAAATTTGGGGGAAATCCTTATCACAGATAACTCTAAATTCGGCTGAAACACAGTTCTTCTCTTTTTTTTTTTTTTTTTATAAAATCACTTCAAGGGAGTTTTTAGGGAAGAAGCTTAAATTTCTAAGGAACTATCAAGGAACAGAGGGCATAAAAACAGTGATGGAAATTCCCTTTCCAGCACAGGAAGAAGCAGTATGCTTGTACTGATGCTAGGCTTCTAAGGACGGACTCTGTGTTTGAGAAGAAAAGTTCTGTGGTACATGCAAGAGACAGGGTTAGGGTGTTAGAGTTAAGATGACTCACCAGAAGGTCCTTCCAACCCAAATGACTCAGCAGAAAGTTATGCTTTTCATTAAGTGGAATAGACCCAGTCTGGCTCCCAAGCAAATCAGTCAATGATGTTTTAGGTTTCTGAATCTGCTGGAGTTCCCTCTCGAACTTAAACATAAAGTCAGCCACCTGCCAAAAGCCTTGTTCATCTGCACAAGAACATCCATAGGCCTCACTTTCCAATATCCAACTTGATCATGCTCCAGCTCCATTAATTAAAATCTTTGGGATTAACAGGTTCAAAAGACTCACAATTTGTAACTGCCTCCTTTGCATGGTTTAGGAAGTCTTATTGTTATAGTAATTTCCTCTTCCTTAAAAGTTAGCATCTAGTTAAAAAAAATCTATACTTCTAAAGCAGTTTCCCTAATACTTGGTGTGAAAACTGGGGAGTAATATGGTTTGATTATATGTTAAAATTTCTTTCCAGAAACTAGCTTGATTTAGCATGATGGCAGACTTATGTTTTGTCTAGCACACAAAATTTACTGTTACTTGGCAGCAAGACAAAAATAATGACTTGTTTTTAAAAACTCCATTTGGCTATAATAATTTGATGAAACATCTTCATCTACTGATGATTTCAGCCTCCATGAAAAACCATGCCTGTAATGTGATGATCTATTACCCATTAACTATGAGAATGTTTTGTGGTAGTTTTATAACCATCTGCTGAGTGTGAGTGTTTAACTACAATATTGTATTTCACCCACAAACAAAACTATAACAGTCACTGGCTGCTAAATGGTTTCTGATGTGTGTTTTGTAAGGTGCAACAAAGAAAGAGTTAAAAATAGCCTTTAGGACAACTTAGCGGTATTTTTATGCCATAGTTGTATACATAATCATGGCTCATTTGCTGTTTCTCAAAAGAGAAAACAGGTATTCTTAAGCAACGTTAAAGAAAAAAATTGGCTCTGTTCCAAGGTAGTATTTCTTAACCAAATAAATATAGTATTTAAGTATGCTTTTAAAAATTCAGTCATTTCTATTTATATATGAATTTTAAATTATAGAATTTAACACAAGTCTCAAAATGAGCAAAAAGTCTGAAGACAATTTTCAGAAATACATCGGTAAAAAGTTGATCTGAAGAATACAATGCAGCTTTATCTTCGGTATAATGTTCTACACAATTTGCCTTAGGAGATTCATAATAGGTTTTCATTTTGATGCCAAGGTTCAGACATGTCTCAAGTATTTTCATTTAAGGATTTTCTTCTCTAATAATAATAGACCACGAGCACGTATAAAACAGTTGCCTTTTTGTACACCCTCGGGAATTTACAAGGAGGCACCATAAACCTGACTGTAAATATTAGATGCTGCTCTTTTTATTGTTAGTGTAAAAATTTGCCTTAATTCCTTCTCCAGAGTCAAACTCTTCTTCTCAGTTCTCGAACTTTATAATCTTCCCATTCTGAACACTGAGTCTGCAGTTTAAAGATCACCCAAATATGGTGTTACACACATTAGTGAACTGCTAGGTCCAACAGATTATTAAGATCATGTTACTCTATCACTCTTCCAAGTTTTCAGTCACACGACATAGTGATATTTCTCTGGTGTGCTTGGATGTATGATTATTTCAAAGTCGAAGTTATCATTAAAAGAATCACCAAGTGAGAATGCCAAAATACAAGTTTTCAGTCTACAATGCAAATATTTGACTCCGAATTAAAGAACTGTTAGCAATAACTCGAAGAAAAAAAAAGTTTCCACACCTAAAATTCATTTTGGAACCAAGCACTCTAGCGTTCCTGAACTGTATCAATACTAACATTGGAGTCTTGCCACTGCAAAGTTGTTACTACTTTATTATATAATATGCTTTCATTATGTAATATGGTCCTATTTTATATGCTTAAAATTATGTCATTCATAATAAAATTAGATGTACGGCTTTTGCTTTTTCACACGCAAACCGCCACCCACATTCAGTACGTATACAAGTGCGCAGACCATACGTCCCCAGGACCGCTCAGCTTCCTCGGAGTTTCAGAAGCTTCCTGGGTCCTGACAGTAACAACCACCCCCCACCTTTTTTTTTCTCTCACTAGAGGCAGAGGATCTTTCCCTAGAAGAGATTCTGTGAAACGCTCCCTCTTATGGAAACACACATAAAATCTGTCTCTTGCCTGTCTCCCCTTGAAGATCAACCAGTTCTCCCGCCGGGTTTGAGGACCCGGACTCAGGCCCTGGCAGGTATCCGGGATGGTCCCTCTCCCTGACCCGGGCGAGGAGCATCGGTGACCGCTGCAAGCCCTCGGCAGCGTCCCAGCTTGGCAGCCCCTCCCCCTGGCCTCCCCAACCCGGCGCCTTGGGGAGGATGGGGCACTTACAGGCGGCGGCTGAGCCCCTCCACCGAGCGCCCGCAGGAGGGCACCGCGTAGCTCAGCAGGAACACCGCGACGCTCCACTGCTGAACCAGTCTCCGCTGCATCGTCTCCGCTCGCGCTCCGGACCTGCAACAGAAGGGAGAGGGACCCGAGTGTCAGTCTGGACTCTTCATCTCCCCGCACTACTCCGCTTCCCCTTTTTAGCCCGGTCTCAAAAAGCCTCTTCAACATCCAGGGCATCTCCCAAGTTGAAAAGGAAAAAAAAAATTATCTGGAGCCTCTCAGCACTTACTTATTTAGCAACCGGCTACTCCAACTGTGCTTTCTCCAAACCACACAGCCAGAAAGAGCAAAAAGGGAAAAAAGAAATCAGAGGCGCTTCCTCTGAAATAGCGAAAATGAAATGGTTTTATATATGCATCAATGATAAGTAATGTGTTTACACGTCTCCCATAGCAATGTCTAATTAATCTGGCCAGCAGTTCTCCTGGGTTCGTGGAACAGGGCTAACCGCCTCCTAAAAGAAGAAAGTTTCCCCCTCTCAAGTCAGCTTCTTTGAGAACCAGGCCCTTTGGTTCCAGAGCCACTTGTAGCGAAACCCACATATATATACATAGCTGTCTGTCTACCTCCTCTGGTGGGCTGGTTGCTTCCGGAAAGTTGATTCCACACACCCTGAGAACAAGTTTCAAGAGCGTGTGTCGTCGATCAGGAGGGCCAGGTGGCGGCGAGGGCGGGTCGTTAGCGGCAGCCGGAGCGGCAGGGCGGCGGCAGCCCCGCTTCACGGGAGGGGAGACATGCCGGTCGGGCGGCGCAGGTTGGAGGCGAGTTGAAAGCCGAGCGGAGGAATGTTCACACGCTCCGAGGCAAACCTGCCGGAGAAGTGAGAGAGTCGCAAAGAGGTGGCGCCCTAGGAACGCGCGCGGGGCGAGCGAGGGCGCGGGCTGGCGCGCGGGGGGCGGGGGCGGCGACGGGCGGCCCGAACGGGCCCCGCGCCGCCCGAGCGAGTGGAGGGGAGCCCCGAGCAGGGAATGAACGGCGAGCGGCGGAGCTCCCCCCTCCCGCGCTGCCGCCCCCGGAGCTGTCCGGAGCTCTACCGAGCCCCACCCCGGAGCCTGGGCCCTGTCGCGCCATCCCCGGGCCGGGGGCGTGGGCGGATCCGCTTGCTCCCTCCAGGCCCGGCCGGCTGCTGCCCGCGCGCCGGATCCCGGAGCCGAGATCCCCGAGGGCGTGCGGACGGCCCCGGTCAGCTGGCGGTTCCCGGCGCGCCGGGCTGGACTAGCGGGCGCCAAGACCACCAGGGGCGGACCGACGAGGAGGAGGCCAAGGAGCGGGGCCGGGGACCACGGGCGCCCGGGAGCCTGCGCGGAGAGGACGCGGGCTGTTGGCCTGTGAATTTAAGGAGCCCGAAGCTCGCCTGGCAGCTCGGGGCGATGGATGAGAACCTTCTTCCCTGGCTCATTCCTGGGATGAACTGAGTGGGGAGCATCGGCTAGAGAGAGGGAGATCTTTTGCTTAGAAGAGCAAAAACGGTTCCAGACTTCAGATCTAAATTGCACTTTTTGCTGTTTCAGAACTGCTGGTAGACATCTGGAGCCGGTCCAAAAAAAACCCGCGCACAGGAGAGATCCCCCTTTTGAATTGCAGAGGGGCACCGACACTCCTGGGGCACGCACACGGCCCTTTTCCCCCCTGGTCAGGAGTCTAACCCATCCTTTCTCTGATACCCTACCCGGTTTTCCCCTCCCCCTCAAAAGTGCCTGATTACAGATTCTAGGAAGATTGTATCCGAGTCACCGCAGCCAGCGGACAGACGCAGCGGAACTATGGTTGTTGGGAGAAGCGACGGGAAAGCAGAGGTTCTTTCCAAAGCTAATGGGCGGGGAAGAAAGACTGCTCGGAATGACTGGGTAGTATCATCTAGGAAAGGATTGCAGCGGGAGTGGATACCCGCCCCAGGGCTCCTCTAACTTTGTGAAAAGAGCGCGAGTGACTGGGAACCATTCAAGGGATATTTGTCTTCTAGGCAATCCTGCTGGTAGGGTTCATTAGTTTCTAGAAGGCTAGTGTGATTTAGAGACTTGAGATGATTCAAGGAGTGTGGCCTTTATCAAGCCTGGCCTTCCGGGTGTTGCTCCACATATTTTACCCAGGGTGGGAGAAACAGTGGCCTCTCACCGAGACCCTCGCTCATCGGGGCTCCCCACTGGGTCGCTGCAGCTAGCTAGCAGTTAAAGTTTGCTGCTTAGGTTGGGTGGGGGGCATCTTTTCTTAGAAACTCCTGTCTTCCTCAGTTGATTACTGTAAAACCCATACCTTAAAAAACTTGACTTCCTCTCACTAACAAAGAAAAAAACAAAACACACACGCACACACACACACTCTGGGAATTTCCACAACTTCCCTTGAATGTGTAAGGATTTCTAAATGTTAGACCTTTTTGGATAGTATGAAAGGACAAAGTATCAGCACTCAGAAATGTCAACCTTTGAACCTCGAGCACTTTCTGATTTATAAAAAGAATCCTTCCAAAAAGATGCAGGAGCCCTAATGTAATCGTTAGGTCTGAAGAGGGAAATCTGTTAAAAAAAAAAAAAAAAAAAGGTAAATCACAAATGAGCCATTTAATACTTGCAAGTTGTTTAACATTGAAATGATAATATTTGCTTCCACAATAAAAAGTCCAAAGTACCTAGCCAAGTTTCAAACTGTCCAGGCTCTAAAAAGTCAACCCTTCTCCCAACAGAAGGTTAAAACAAAAATCAGATTGAAATGATCAAATCACTTATGTTGTAAATAAATTCACTTTACTTTCAGAACATTATAAATTAAGGACTGGCATCAATAGACTGCTTTGATTTATGTTGCTTTTTCTACTAATTAAACAAAATTAACCCCCAACTCCTTCCCTCCTTTCTTTTTCCCCACACACTTTTCTGGTGTTAATGGCAAAACATCTATCAAATATTTTTAGAATTTCCTCTCCTCCACAAAAAGAGAAAATATAGACACAGGAAAAATAAATAGTCTTTATATACTCAGAATACCAAAGTTCCCTCCTAATTTATTACTTCACCTTTTCCTTGATTTACAGTCTTCTCTCTGCTCTTCTGGCTGAAAGAGGGAAATCTTCTCAGCAGTCTTTTCCAGAAATATATTTTTTTGTTCTTAAAAAAAAACCATAAAATTAAGTCTTAAAATGAATTAAAATCTTCTTGTAAGGAGACTTCTGTTCCCACTAAAGGCAATTATTAGAAAGCAGGTACCTCTTCCAAGCTGCCCTGTTTATTACTTTCAGTAGAAATTCTCTTCAATATATACCCAGGATCCTGACTTTCTGCCTGTTTTGGAAAGGATATTTTCTGACATCATAATCTAGCTCCTAACATAACTGAGTAATCTCCATCATAATAATGTAGAGAATGCATGACTGCAAATGAGACACAGGAGGAGCACCCCCTACCTACCCCCCCCCACCCCGCCCCACACACACACCTTTTTTCTAAGGCTTAGAAATAGAACAAGTGCCCATAGAAGCTAAATGTTTGCTTAGGCTTTGCTGTCACGTAAATGCACCTTAGCAAATGGGAAGGCCTGCCTCTAATCTGAAGTATTTCCATGTTTAGCATTGTAAGATCTACACCTACACAAATGCCTAGCCCGTGAGCACCATGCTTCCATCCCCAGTGGCAGTTTATTACAGTATATCCAATTTTAAAAGAGGTTTTAAAAAGTTTAAATGTATTACTCTTAAATTCAGTTGAATACCCAGTTAATGTATATCTCCAGGGATATTTCCTGTCATAAAGCTTAGAAAAAAATAAACTAGCATTTATGCTTAGCTTCTTAATCCTTTTTTCTTCTTTCCTCCTTAACCCAAACAGCAAACAGATACACATGACAAATCAAATATGAATCTTTAGCACTTTAAACAGTGCGCCTGAGCTTGGGAATTTTCTTATTACCAATAAGCATCCAGATTTAACATTTACCAATCTGTAGCTCCAAGCTATATCTCTAAAATCCCCTGAAACCAAACAACTAAACTCATCCCTTCTCTTCTCCAAACGTTTTTCAATGTTTACAAAGAGAAGTTGCATAATCAGCTCAAGTAATGTTCTCACTGGATTCCATTAGAATGTGGCTCTCATCACTTGCCTGGACCAAGACTTGAGAGGAGGCTGTTGCCAGCTGACCTCAAGGTAGCAAAAAAGAAAAAACGATGTAATGCCTTCAAACCCCAAGTAACAATAGGAAAGGGTGTGTTTCTTTATTAAATCTTTTTGTAGTTAGGTGAGGATAAGACTTCTCCAGGAACAGGGCGGGCTGCTAACATCTGGAGGAACTGCCTCAGGGAGGAGTGTATAGATATACATCAGGCTGATGGGATCCTCCCATGGGAAAAGTGGGCCTCACACCTTTCCTCACCCTTCCCTACTTCCTGGGCAATGTTCTGCTTCCCCCAAACTGGAGCAGGAGGCCCTGAGAGGAGGCAGTTTCCTGGGAGGAGCCCAAACCAATGTGAGATGAGAAGGTCTTTAGGAAAGGTCTTTAGGGTCCCTGAGAACTGGTTCTTCAAGTTCAAGCACTTGAGCACCTCGCAAACCCCTGACAATTGAAACATATCTGAAGAGTCTGAAGGTTGTGTGTGTGTGTGTGTGTGTGTGTGTGTGAGAGAGAGAGAGAGAGAGAGAAAGAAAGAATATGAATGTGCAGTGTGCGAGTCCTGATCTCCTGGACTGGTGCCAGCCAGCCAGTTGCCTGCCCTTGGCTGGCCAAGTTTTTGGCTCCTGAAAGTAGGCAGCTCTGGACTTGTGCGAGACCACAGAGAGAGTTCCAAGCTCCACCTGGTTCAGGCGACAACCTCTCAACCTGAAGCCAAACTCCGGTGGTGTCACAGGACTCTCCTGGCGGCAGTCCAGTTCCCCACATGAAGCGAATGATCCTTTCTTAAATTTTGAGCCGGGGCTGCCTAAAAGGTGCTGCCCTCGGAAGCATTTTACCTCCCTAACACCATTCTCTGCCCGTGCCACGCTGGCCAGCTCAAAGTCCCTTCCCAGGGCAGCACCGGGACTGAGATGTCTCAACTCTCGGGCAGGAAGGATACCTATCCAGACACCCACACTGGATGTCCTGTCTATTTGGCTTTGAGCTGGTCATTACGGTGTCTTTGGACCCTGCCTACCTTTTCTGTAATTTTTGTCAGAAATAAGTCTTCAGGAGAGCAAACGTTGAGTTATGCGCTCTTTCTCCGGAGTCTCCTGCCCTGGTGTTTGCGCTCCCACTACAGCAAGAGGAGGCCTGAGTTTCTTAGGGCAGGGCTCCAGGGTCTTGGAAGAGGCCTTAGGGCAATGGGATCATCTTTTTCAGCCTCCCCTCCCCTTCTCCCACCCAGCGTCCTCATCCCCACCGCCTGCGACAGACTTGGGTCGCCCATTACGAAGCTGATCCGCAGGGACTGGGCAGGCTTGGCTCCTGGGGATCTTAGGCTCCATGGGAACTTCGGGGGTCTCGGAGCCCGTGAGCGGATCTAGCTACTATTTTCCCTAGGTTCTCCTCGGGCTTCTGTCCCTGAGTCTGGACTCCGGACTGCCGCACAGAATCCTTCTTGCCCGGAGCGCTATTATTGAGGCCTTTGCGTTCTGCCTCGCCCTGTCCCGCCGGCTTGAGTGCTTGGTTTCTAACCCGAGTATACTCGGAGTCTCCGGTTCTGCGCGCCCCCCTCCTCCCGGGAGAGCCCCGCATCTGGCTGAGGGTGAGGGAAAGATTCGGGAACCACGAGACCCAAGGACAGGGTCGGAGGGAGCGCGCGAACTTCCTCCGAGCAGGACTCTCCCTCCCCTTCCCTCTCCCTCCAGGTCAATTTATGACTCAAACATGAGATAAGCCCTAGGCAGACGGTGACGCTGACTTCCCCGTGGGGGCGCGGGGAGAGAAGGGTGAGGCAGACGTACCCCCTCCCCGGCCTGCCCCTGCCCGGGCCGCATCGGGGTGTGGAGGGGCGACTCCCTTCCTCCCGGAGCCCCGACTCGCTCTCTCACAGCGCGCCTCCCCTGCGCCCGTAAAGCTCGGCGCTGCAGGAGCCCTGGGACCCGTCTGTTTTATTTCACTTAACACGATCTGCAAAGCCAAGGCCGGGTGAGGTGCGGGGAGGGAGAGGAGAGGATATGAAGGAACGTGGAACGAAGTTCTGTCTGCCAACTCTCTCCGTCTGATTCCTGGAATCCGGTGGCACCTTAAAGGACGGAATTGAGGGCAAGGAGAAGATTATTAATCCCCGAAGCCCGCTCTGTCTATATATAACTGCTCAGTGGTTACAGTTGGCGATCGCGGTGCTGGGGGTGGGGGTGTAGACCGTGGACCGTGGAACACATGGCATCTCCCCAGGGCATAAAAATCAACCTAGCTGGTGGCTCCTATGGAGTTTGTAAATTGCGCGGAGCTGGCTGGGGAAAGCCAGTGAGCTGTCCATGGTGGTTAAGGCTCGTTGACGTGCGTGCTCTGGCCGTCCTGGCCAGGCACAGACCCCCGCTACCCCAGGGGCCGCAACGCCCCGGAGCCCGAGCGTGCCAGCAACCCAGCCAGTGTGCGCCCGACACGAGGCTGGACGTGTCCGTTTGCACAACTCCAGGACGCGCTCTTGCACAGAGGCCGAATTCCAGAGATAGACGGAAAAACCTCCCGACTCCAAA
The DNA here is from genome assembly GCF_008728515.1 of Papio anubis. Taxonomy (NCBI): domain Eukaryota; kingdom Metazoa; phylum Chordata; class Mammalia; order Primates; family Cercopithecidae; genus Papio; species Papio anubis. The sequence continues at coordinate 26,892,968 of NC_044984.1, forward strand.
TTGTGGGTTTCCTTTTAGTTCCTTCCTGAACGTGTCTTTGCCCACTCAGGCAAAGTTTCTCATGCTTTAAGAAAAGTCCATCCATTTTAGTAGCCTCCCTCCCTTTCCTTTGCTAAGGTTCTGTTCTCTAAAGAGAGAGAAGCAAGTTAATGATCTTGTTAGGCTTCTGTTTGTTAAAAGCATCCACCAGCTGAAGGCTGCATTTGCACCATGTGGGATGTCCCCAACATCTGCTTTTATTGAGTGGGGAAACTGCTGTCACGAGATTGTCCAGTATCTCAGGAAAATTGGGCAATTCCTTCTCTAGGGGTGGTGAAGCCCTTTGTGGCATATTGTTCAGTTGGGGCGACTTCTTCATTAATCACCATTGTCCTGAGCAGTGTGTCTGATCGCCACTCCTAGCAAAGCAGAAAACAAATTGCTGTGGGAGTTTCCTTGTGGGCACAGTTTTGCCCAGTTCTTGTGACATATTCTTATGAAAAAACATATACAAAGGTAAGCTTCTATACATGTTTAAGGCAAAGGATGCTTTGCCTTTTAAATTATCACCACATTTTACTTTTTTGTCTCTTATTTTCTCCTTACTTAACTCAATTAGAGATCTCATCTTCAACTGAATAACGAATTACCTCAAATAATACAGAAGACTGCAAAATATTATAAACATTTATAACTCATTTGTATTACACGCCTTTATTTATGGGAATATATTTAATTAACATCCAATACATAAGAGAAGCTTTTACTTATTTCTGTACAAGATATCAGATTGCTGCTTTTAACCTTCTTTCTAATTGTGGTGTGGCAAATTAGCAAAAAAGGTGTGTGTGGGCATACTTACAAATAACTTTTAGAATATTTGATATTCAATAGAAAGTGTTATGATTCAATAATTTTTAATAGCTTTTTGTCCTCTCTCAGCTTCTGGGTCTAACTATAAGAATCGTCAGTAGGGAAAATGAAATATTTCTATAAATTCTTCTAAATGTTTTCCCAAGTCAATAAAATTGATATAATGTATTTTACTTTCCTTCTCTCTATTTACAAAAATTAAGGAAATAAGATTTGAATGTGTACCCAGTTTTTGAAAAGTAAGAAATAAACTATCATCATAATATTTTATTATTATGATTATTTTGAAATGTGGAAGTTTAGTTTTGTTCTGTAACTCTTTGGTAACTGGCCTTCTCCTGTGCCTGTCTTAGACCTCCTTTCTATGAAATAAAAATATATACAATAATATTAATAGATTTCATTCTCTTATACTTTATCTGCTTGTACAACTTAGGGTCCTTTTTTGTTTTGTTTTTACCCTCTCTGTGGCTTCACACTTTCCTGTCTCCCATAGTGATAATGATTGAAAGTTTTCCCTTTAAAGTTCAATCTAATTTTCTTCAGTTTCCTTTTTTTTTTTTAAGAAAGTTTTATCCAACAGCTTCTTATTAGATTTTAAAGATCTCATTATTTGATCCATTAAATTCATCACATTTGTTAGGGAGAAAGCATTTTACTAGTAGCTCTGTTAAAGCTGCTAGACCTTCCCGCCCCCCCCCCCCCCCCCCCCGCTTGCTTTTAAAAGGAAAGCATCCAATTGGTAAAACTGATCATGAGCTAAAACCCAAACAAACAAATAAGCACCTCATTAGTCTCTTGTTGCGTTCTGATCTCTTTCCCAATGGGCCCAACACTGCTGTGAGCCCAGAGCAGGTCTTCGGAAGAGATCTGTGAAATCAAATTGAATTGCAGTTCTCCCCACTTTTGAGAGATGAAAGTATATTTTTAATTACTTTAGACATCTTTTCCAAAATCCATATATAAGCTTTTTGATCTGTTGCTGGAAAACTTTGCTAAGGCATATTAAAAAAAAAATAGCCATGGTAGATTTGGGGGGCATCCCGGGTCCCTTTCAGCCTCAAAAATGTCTCCCTGTGCTGAATGCATGGTTTTATGAGCTCTCCTGAAGCTATTTCTCTTCTCACTTCATTCGTGCTTCTCTTCCCAGAGACGGATAAATAAGGGAGCAGAGGGAATGAACGTGGACTCTTGCTGCATCATGATATATTGAGATCGATTGTTATGTGGGAGTACTTAATGCTTAAAAAAATTTCAACTGACCTTAGCACAATTCTGTTGCACTTTGCTCTTTTACTTTCCATCCTGCTAAGCTGTTAATTACACAGAGAATTGCCAAGGTGCTTTTAATGGTTAAAAAAAGGAAGCCGCTTTTTGTGGAAAGGATAAAAAAAGGTTTTTGTCCTGTAAACACAGGTCACATTCTTTGTAAAGCTGTTCTTAATAGGCAAAAATGTACATGTCTCTAACAGTTAAATTACTCTTTAAAAGACCTATGATGGCCTTAAATGGAGCAGGAACTCCAGTGTGGTTGATAGGGTTCCAAAAAGCCCATGTCTTAAAAAGAGTTTCATTGTCGAGGTGCACCAGGGTGTACTTTTAGATCTATAATACACAGTCTGGCCATCACAACCACATTATTTCCCTCATCTCATTCCAATCCCGGTGTGGTAAAACCAGAGAGACACAGGATCAAGGAAAGTTTGAGGATTTGCAGGGAAAGGGCTGTGTAAGTACAGTGAATACAGATTTTTAAGATCTTCCCCAGACTTCTAAACAGTTGAGAAGGTAGCTTGTTTGCTAAGTAGTGCAAAGTGTCTCCAGGTCTATCGCTGGAACTGCTGACATAATTAATGATTTCATTCGGAGCCTGAAAGAAGGTACTTGTATTCCCTCTGGCATGGGCAGGCCAAGTTCATGTCCAGACTCTAATACCTTGGGCTGATTTTAGCTAACAAGACTGTTGGTCCTCTTGTCGCACACCCAGATCATGAAAGCCAAATATTATATTAGGCCTTGATACTTCCCAGCTTTGAGGATGTTGACACATCCTAAATATATAAACAGTCACTATTATCTAAAGATGGATTATGTTCGGCTGGGAGAGTCATTACTCCTAGGTCAAACTGGGAAAACTAAAAACCGTAGAACACCCTACCCCACCAAACACATAGCAAACTACTTAAAAATCATTATTTTCCACTCAAACCTTACATGCAAAAATTTTCTTGTCCCATCTCATACTATGAGGTTAATGGCAATCCTTGAAAATTAATTATGTACTGAAAAGACTTCGGTAACATTTCTGCTAAAAATAAACTGGAGGCAGATTAGTGCCCTGGATTCATGATTGCTTACATCTGGTTTCTATTTCTGTGAGTTTCATTTGGTTCTCAGAGAGTTCATTCACAGTCATCACAGGTCCAGTTTCCTGCTTTCCAATGGGAGAGTTTGTCTTGATGATCCATACATTTTTTCATCTGGATGCTGTATTTTTTTTTTTTTTTTTTTTTTTTTTACATTACAAGATGTGGAAAGGGAGAATGAAAAATACATCAGGTCTAATGCAACCAAAGTAAAACCTAAACAACATTTTTCAGCACCTGGCTTATCCAGAATCCAGTGGCAAATAACAATGAAGAAATCACTCCATGTTAGACCCTTATAAAATGAGGTAGGAAAGAAAAGGGAAAATAGAAGGAAGGAGAGGAAGGGAAGATGGAAGGAAGGGAGGGGAGGGGAAGAATGGAAGAAGGAATGAATTAAAGGAAGGGCTTCTTGTTGAGAAGAACCCCCATACTTGTCCCATCATATTTCCCATTACCTGTAAGACATGGGCAAGTGTTTTTCTTTCTAACCATGTTAACATTAAGACTTTTCTCAGAAAAGAAATCGAGTTGTACTGGCTTCTCATTGAAAACAATCTCTTGAATTTCTTCAAACACTTAGGGTTGAAGTGGCAGAATGTCATACAAGCCTTACTTAGTCCCTGCTGCTCTGGACTTACATAGACCAGTGTGACTCTAGCTTATAAACCATCCTATGTAACATCATTTTTCACCATCTAGAACTTCTCAATTGTTCTCCTCTGTGTAAGTAACACCTTAACACCTTTTGAGATGACTATTCTATCTAAAGATCCTGTCTAGATGATACTTCAAGTCTCATGTAGCCTGTTTTTCACCCCATCATATGATTTTCCTACATTTCCTTCCTACTGATAGCTCAGAAACCAAGTCTCCAAAATATCCCAGATGTTATCTACATTCAACAGCAATAATTCCAGATATTACTGAGCTCATGTACCTGGCACTGTGATGACTTAAAAATAGTATTATTTCATTTACAACATATTGCTGTCTTGATTTTTTCTAACTAGGTTAAATAATTACTAGAACTGCGACTGGGATTCAGTTTTGCCTGACACTACTTTGCCCCTTTAGTATGATGCACATCCACGGATTGTTAGCCTTGATTTGACTGATGTGACTAGCCAGGCAACTGGTATCTTCTCTCACCCACCTGTGTGGATTCCTGAAAGCTGTGCACTGAGATGAAGAGATTGAGAAGAGCCATTATTTCATCAAGGGTTATTGAGATGCTGAACTGCTCTGGTGGGAAGCACACCATAGGATGCTTTAACTATACAAAGCAAAATAAAAAGAACATCCTCTGTTCTGCTAATTACACGGTCTTACTACCATGCTATAGAAATAGTCTAAGAATCAACTTTATCTGAGGGTGTTACGTCAACATTTATTGAGAGTCTACTTTATACTAAGTTCTATTCTTGGAACTTTAAAGAAAGCCACGTGCATTGGACTATTATTACTCTAGTGCCCATAGAAATACTTTATTGGGTCAAGTTTTTTTCCCTTTTCTTTTAAAATCACATTTGGACCTGCCCATCTCAGCAATAGCATACTTTTTAAAAGGTCATGTGAAAATATGTACATATCCTTTGATAAGCTGCTATCAAATAAACTTTCACTTAAGCTATTGATTACCTACTATGTTCAAGCCCTCTATTAAAATACAAAGGAAAAGCCATATGCAGGACTATATTTCTTCTTTTATTGCTTGGGCCACATTCTTTACTTTTTATTTGCAAATTACTTCAAATCTGTTTTGAAAGTAAGCAAGTACAAAAAGAAAATATGGCATGGAATTGAGATACACTGTCAGGGCTATTTACAGTGCCCATAAAGTGTGTTCATTAGTTTATTCAGTCATTCAACAAATATTTCTTTGAAATATTTGAATCCCTATCAGCCCAGCACTGTATTAGGTTCTGGGGTTACACTGATATAGAATTTGCAGTCTGTGAATTTTTAAATTCTCATTTAGTAAATATATGACTAATTTTTTTTATTAGAAATCTTCGAATTTTGTCATACTAAGTATTTCACTTTTTAAATTGTCTGTCTCTTCCCATTGGAATAAACGCTAATTTTGTGAGGGTTAAGAGTTTTGTCTGTTTTGTCTCCAGCACTTAGAACAATGCTTGGCATATGGTAGGAAATCAAAAAATATTTCAAAGAATAAAAGAATGAATGAAGGTTAAAAGGTGCAAATACCTTTTGTCTACATACATATATTGGCACACAAACATATATACATATTTCTTTGATAAGACAGATTTCTACCCTGAGTTGGAAATTTTCTTAATGATTACTACATACTTAATATATCAATAAACAAAAGGATTACTGGTATATGAAACTAATGTCAGGTTAAACATCATTACCTTTTGAAAATCCTATGTGATAAGTTAGACTTGCCCAGAAATAAATTGTTTTTAACCATAATAATATTTTTACTGTAAAGGCAAGTCTTATTTTCATTCCTGTGTTCATTTATTTTACCTCCCAAACTACAACACAATTAAAATAGTCTCTAAGATCAGATCATGTAGCCAAAGTGGATAATGTTATTTTACCACACCCAAGTAAAGATTCCTGCTAGTAGGAAAGACTGGTTATTGTCCTTTAGGTGGTATCATCATAGCTGAATCATGAAATAACGAAAGTTTTGGTATGTTGAACTTGTGTTTTTTTCCTACACTAAGTTAAATACATTTTCTTGTCATGGCAAATGAGTTGGACAGAATAGTGTCATACCTGAGTCAGTTTCCCACTCCTTTCCCTGACTACCACATTCAACTCTATAATAAAGCCTAGGAATGCATTTTCAGTAATTTTTTAAAACCACATTTTCCCCTCAGATGACCTATGATAGCTGTGATTAAGTGCTACATTTTCCTTACAATCACTCTGAATAATTCCCTTACAGTTCACCATGGAGTTATGAGCTTGATATATTTGCTATGTTGGTTCAGAAGAATGCAGAATTGTGTTAAAAACCTAAAAAATTCAGATTTGCAAATCCCATCTCTTATAATTCTACATATTAAATTTTCAGTGGGGTTTCAGACATCTGGGAACGTGTCAGACCTTATTATTGAGTTTTTTCCTATCCTATCAAGAAGGGCTAGTTACATACCCCAATAGATAAAACCTCAAACGCAAGCAACATCGCATTGTTTGTTAGAAACACATCATTGGATAGAACTTGGAAATCATAGTTGCTGTCTTGTTTTTAGCAGGAAAACTGTTTGAATGGGGCCTATCTCAAGCTCTAATAGAAGTTGCTGGAAGAGTAAAAGTCGGCAACGTTTCTGGCAGAGTGCCAAGGGTAGTGGAAACTACTTTCATCTTATAAACTGGAAATAATAGAGCAGAATGACCTTAAGGGTTGCTTTTAAAAGGGACATCAGACCACCCTATGCTTAACAAGCTGTCACACTTTTGATTTAGAGGATGATTCAAATAATTAGGGCTTCAGTGCATGTATAAATAATGAAAATCAAGGGAAAATTGAGTGCTTTAACAACTTCAGGAGACTCTTCCTTGTTGTCACTCAGCTAACCATCAGCACATTGTACATTCCAAGTCCCCTTGGGAATATTGCTCATTCATTAGGTTCTTCCAGTTGCTCCTCAAAGAAACGTTATCATCGTGTTATACTGAACCAAAGAAAAACAGATTGTAAGGCAAAGCCATAGGCTTTATATAAAGAAGAAACACCTGAATTGCAACCTGTTGGCTTCCAATTTTTGCTCAGTTTGTTTAGGAACTGAGGACTATATTTATCTTTTGTCTTGAATATATATTGGCAATGTGGGCTGTGGAAAGGGTGAGTCAAGAAGTTAGATTTTAGTCTTGGCTCTTCCTTTTACCAGCTAGTTTTATAAACTCAGAAAAGGCACAAAACTTTTTAGAGTCTGACTTTATTTACATTTAAAATGGGAATAGCATTAGTATACACTCCATAGAGCTGTCATAATCATCAAATGAAGTAATACAGGTAGAGTTGCTTTATAAGCTAGAAAGCCCTATTGAAATATTTAGCTCAGTGCATATATTATATTTAACCATTATTCTAGGTAGAAATACATAGATATTAATCCAAATTGCTCCCTTCTGAAACACTTTTATGCTGCTGTTGGAAATTTAAATTAGTACAACCACTATGAAAAATAGTATGGAGATGCCTTAAAGAACTAAAAGTAGATGTACTATTCGATCCAGCAATCCCACTACTGGGTATCTACCCACAGGAAAATAAATCATGATATGAAAAAGACACATGCACACACATTTTTGTAGCAGCATTATTCTCAGTTGCAAAGATATGAAATCAACCTAAGTGCCCATTGACCAACAAGTGAATGAAGAAAATGAGATATATATATAAAACATGGAACACTACTCAGCCATAAAAACAGATGAAATCATGTCTTTTGCAGCAACTTGGATGGAGCTGGAGGCCATTATTCTAAGTGAAGTAACTCAGGAATGAAACACCAAATATCGTATATTTTCACCTATAAGTGGGAACTAAGCTATGAGGACATAAAGGCATAGAATGATATAATGGACTTTGGGGACTTGGGGGGAAAGGATGGGAGATGGGTGAGAGATAGAAGACTACATATGACGTACAGTGTACACTTCTTGGGTGATGGATGCACTCAAATCTGAGAAATCATCACTAAAGAACATATCGATGTAACAAAAAACCACCTCTACTCCCAAAACTATTGAAATTAAAAAAAAAATACTTTTCAGATATTCAGATTAGCATTTTGTAACACAGTGGGATAATTAGACAATGAAAATGACCTTAAGACTGAAGATTTTTGTATGGCTTTTTACTCTTTCAATATTTTCCTTCTTTTACCTGAACAATGTTGGTATTGTATAAATCAGTTCAGGAAATACCATCCTACCTGATTCTCAGCATGAATACCATATTGAATATCTTTTAATAAAGGGTAGTGAATTGATTTGTAACAGGGTTTTGAAAATAGCTGCTATTATCTAAGCATCTTTGTTTGGACAGCAATTTTAGCTGTGGCTATTACAATCCCTGTGGCGTCCCATGAGTCAGCAATGTTCAGTTTTGGGGAGAGTCAGTTTGACCCTTTGGGTAACCATGGCATCTAAGTACTTTTCAGACATAACAAACTTCGAGGCTGGGGTCAGAATAGAGAGATAAGAATTAACAGTGGAGGAATCAGAACCAAAGGGCATGAGTCAGGATAGTCAGCAAATACAGTGTGTCATAGGAAAAGGGGAAAAAACCCAAAGCTCTTAACTGGGGAGATTAAATAAGGCAACAGGATAGCAAAAAGAAAGAGGAGAAATATCAAATCACATAGAGACTTTTATTTAAAGTTACTATTTGTGCGTACATCTGTCTGAACATACTGAAGTTTTGATAAAACCTACCAAAGGATTTTTCAGCCCACTATTTCTTAGAAATGAGGTCCCGTCTAGATGAGAGAAGCTGAAAAGACATGGATTGGTAAGATCTGATCAAGGTCTGAATTTTTCCAAATAATGCTTGTCTGACTAAGGGACTGTAATTTCTTTCCCACTGCAGCCAACTCCATGGCCATAAACAGCATAAATTCCATCCTGAAAGTCCCTGCATCTGGGTGATATTTTTAATTGTAATTGTGGAGAGGAGAGTCTCTTAAAGTCCAAGGATCTTCTCTAATGCACACGGGCTGGATGTGAGCCGCACCTAGCTTGGAGCCTTAATTCTCACTGTCATGAAGATTTATGTTAGGCCTGGAAAGAATTAATGAGATTGATAATTCAGCTTATCATTTATTTATTGAACTGAATTCTATAGGCTATATAAATGTGAAAAGACACCGTCTTTTCTTTCCCTTGAAGGGTTTACAGACTTGTGCATGTGGGATTAGGCTTATATAAAATAATGACGGCCTCCATTTTTACTCCTCAGAGTAAAATCAAATATTTATGGGAGGAGTAAACTGAATACAAAATGCAATCATATGCAGTGTTATCTCTCCAGTAAGAAAGAAAAGCCAGGTAAAATCTTCAGCTCCTTTCAATGGTACGGCGCTTCCAACAGAGAAGCAAAGAGCGCAGTGTGCAACAGCACAGTAATACTTATTCCTAAAGAGGGCCATAGCTCTGTTAATATGAGTATTCTTTTATCAATAATGATTAGAATGGACCATCCCTAAGAGAATTTCATAGTTTAGAGAGATTGCCTACTTAGCAGATACCATTGGTTACCTCACATCTTTTCTGACACATCTTTCTTCCTTCCTAATAGGACCCTGATTTTGTTCAGGCATTCCCCACTTCTCCGTGTGATGATATTCTTTGGGGTGGGCAGGCCCCAGCTCCAACTTTCAGCCCTGGCAATTCCAGAGTCCTGGCTGGTTTAAACCAGTTATGGTGGTCCTATCCCCTTAACAATGATTTGATAAACATAGGTATGTGATCCGACTCTGTTCAATACAGTCTTGGCTGGAGAAGTGCTGAGAGATTCTGGGAAGAGTTTCTTTGCTCCTCAGAGAAACATGGAGCGTCCGCTCTTCTTCCTGTAGACACTATTGTACCAGATATGATGCCTGGATCTGTGGCAGCCATCTTACTCTCTGCCTGAGTACGAAGCTAACATTCAGAGGAACGATGACCCTGGAGGATCTTAGAGAAGCAGAGTTTTGACTTCATTTATGTGACTGACGCCTGTTGATTGACTTACCTATGAAATTTTGTTATGAGAGATAATAAATGTTATAAATATGAAGCCACTTTGAGTTGAGTTTCATTATCTGTAGCTAAGACTTTTCTAGCAGATAGTTACCTAGTGAGGGAACTGGAGACTCCATAGCTGTCACTGGTGTTCTGTAGTTGGAGTTTAGTTGTAGAACCCACCTTCACCCTTGCTCATACCTGAAGCTCATCTTTCACTCAGAGGCCATGAAATTGAGCAGAGGTAAATGTCAAAGGTGACCTAATTGAAGTCTAGGATATGCCTTGAGTTGGAGAATCCCAACTATCACACTTTATCCAAATATCACACTTTATCCCATGGAAATAGTGATGTTTTCCTGGAGAAACACTTGGAGTTGGTTGGTCTGGGAGGCTCGAGAAGGTTGATGTATGCAGAAATCCACATTTTAAAATGTCTTCCCTACTGTGACACAGTGAAAGTCCAAATTAGCCAAAATTATGTTTTTTAATCCTCCTCTCTGATAATGCTTGTTGCAATGCCAGAGTAAAGTACTTTGAATATGTATTATAGTCTTGTGTGTTAGGCCGGTGAAAACTGTAAGACAGTGGGCTGGGAGTTGAGGTTTTTCCTCAACCTCCTAGTCTTTTAGGCACTACAAACCACTTTTTTCGTTGGACGGACTATGCCATATTATAGCGATGAAAGTGACCCACCACCTTGGAGTCACCAGGGAAGGCAGAGCATATTTCATTGTTTTCTGGAACACCGTTTTTCCCCCCTAACATATTAACCTCTCTAAAATTAGGCCACATCTCACAATTGCTGTTGGCCAAGTGGCAGTCACAAGGGAGCTGTAATTGCCTATTCACCTGCACCACAACTCAGAGTTGGCTCTAGTGGCTTGGAAGAAATTCCTAAAGATTATAGAGGAGTACTCTTACGAAATGTTGTATCACTAACTGTCTCGATGACCCAATGGATGATATCGCATGTGAAAACATGGATACAGTTGATTCTGAGTCTGACAGTCATTCAAAAAAGCCAGACTCCAAATGTGAATAATGTTAAGTTATTAAAATGTATTGCTTAACAATACATTTTATGATGAAAACTTATGCCTATATGTTTAATAGAGTTTTTCCATAAGTAAAAAAATAAAAATTTCAAGTTATAAGAACACACTGGGTCAGGCGTGGTTGCTCATGCCTATAATCTTAGCACTTTGGGAGCCCGAGACAGGAGGATTGCTTGAGCCTAGTAGTTTGAGACCAGCCTGGGCAGCACAGCAGGCGTCCATCTCTACAAAAAACTTTTTAAAATTAGCCTAGTGTGGTGGCACATGCTTGTAGTCCCAGCTGCCTGAGAAGCTGAGGCGAGAGGATCCCCTGAGCCCAAGAGGTTGAGGCTATAATGAGCCATGACTGTGTCACTGCACTCCAGCCTGGGTGGCAGAGCAAGACTTTGTCTCAAACAAAACAAAAAAACCCAACCAAACAAAAAAAAATCCACATTGCATCATAGCTCCATTGGCATCATTAAAAAAATATTTTAGAGGTATGTGAAATAATGCTGCATCTATAGTTGATAACATCTTAGATTCAATGAAAGATGGTGACTAGAAGCTCATACCCCATTGTCAAGCAAAAATCAGATGCTTTTTTTTTTTTTTTTTTTGAGAGGGAGTTTCTCTCTTTTTGATCAGGCTGGAGTGCAGTGGCGTGATACCAGCTCACTGCAACCTCCACCTCCTGGGTTCAAGCAATTCTCCTGTCTCAGCCTCCTGAGTAGCTGGGATTATAGGTGCCTGCCACCAAGCCCGGCTAATCTTTTGTATTTTTAGTAGAGGTGGGATTTCACCATGTTGGCCAAGCTGGTCTTGAACTACTGACCTTAAAACCAATCCACCCACTTTGGCTTGCCAAAGTGCTGGGATTACAGGTGTGAGCCACCATGACTGGCAACCAAATGCTTCTTATGCCATCCTTGCCAGTAGATTCTTTCGTCTGAGCATAGTCAACTCTCTGTCGCTCTTTTTTGAATCAGTATCTCAAGTGGCTACTCCTGATTGACTAGACTCAGTCACATGACTGTTTCCTAGCTATGAAGGAATCTGAGGATGTGATTTGTAATTTCTATGGTGGGGAGATAAGACTCATGACATAAGACTATCTCAAATTGTAGAAAGGTAGGCATACTTGAATAAAGAAATAACATATGACATGGGCTTCAAAGGTTAGGTGGCATTTTTAACTAGTAGAGATGAGTAGGGAAGATGTTTTTAGTGGAAAAAATAGCATGAAGTCAGAAAAACATCGCCTATGTTTGAGGATAAGAAAGGAGTGTGACACACTAATGGGAATTGTAGGAAAGGTCTGCTGGAGCCAGATGGTGGCAGGGTTTCAGGCTTAGGAATTTGTGTATTCCAAGGGCCATATGGAACCATTAGGCATGGGGAGTAGAAGATTCTGTGGTTGCTTTAGTCTTAGATAATCCATGGACTACAGCATGCCAAGGACAGGATTGGTTCAATGATACTTTTGGGAATTTAGAAGGGATCTGCCTTTAAACTGAGTTTTTCTTTGCAAATATGTTTTCTAAAGTACTAAAAAATATATGCTTAATTAGATACCTCAGCTCCTTTTTAATGAAATGCTCACACTGTGTGATTATTTTCTAAAACAGTCATTGTAGGATTTGGTATGGATGTGGGCTGTATCCTTTATGCATTTCCTGACCCTTTCTTCTACCCTCTAGCAAGAGAATTTGAGGTGGTTTGAGGTTTGGAAGAAAGGTTGGAAGGCACATGCTCAAGCATGCCAGTCTTCACTAAATGAGTGAGTGTTGACATAACAATTTCTTCCTTTTCTCTTTGTTCTTTTCTCCTCTTGGCCTTCAAACCATAATTCTTATTTTATAAGTGTAAAATCTGTAAGTGAAGTTCCACTGGGATGGGAAATGGATATAGGCAAAGGGTTATATCTCAACTTGAAAGAGCTAAATCCAGTCACTTCAATAAGGCAGAAGGGCTGGCTCAAATACTCATTACCAGCTTAGCTATCTACAAAGGCTGCACTGGGAGAAGGAGTGAATCACAAGGTTTTTGTTATCAATAAATCAAGTGGTTGATGCTGCTATAGCTTTGTGATTTTTTTTCTGTTAGTACTTTCAAAAAACAAGCCACTGTACATAAAATTTATTGTGTGCATTTTATTCTTTTTAAAGTATACTGTTGACAGCAACTACTAACTCTGACACTATGACATAAAAAGCTGATGTGATTAGCAGTCTCTATGCCATGCACAGTGTCTTTTTGTTCTTTAGTGTTGCTGCTACTTGCAATGGCTGTTGCTATTTGTAAATTGCATCTTAGCTTTATGCTCCCTGATTATTTTGCTTCCAGAATCACTTATTGCATCAGTTAGCTTTTGCAGTAGAGAAAGCATCCAAAAAATAAGGGCTTAATACTACAACCACTTATGATTGCTCATGACCTAGAAGTCAGTTTGGTGCCTCTGCTGACATAAAGCAGACACACAAGTAGCTAGACTCACTCGTGTGTGGGGTCAGTTGGTGATTTAGCTGTGGACTGTGTGTGAATGAGGATGTGTCTGGTGGTTGTCTCACTGTTTGCTGGGAAGATGGAGGTGACTGGGCCACATGCCTCTCACCATCCAACAGTTTGAAAGCTATCAGGTCTGGCCGGGCGCGGTGGCTCAAGCCTGTAATCCCAGCACTTTGGGAGGCCGAGATGGGCGGATCACGAGGTCAGGAGATCGAGACCATCCTGGCGAACACAGTGAAACCCCGTCTCTACTAAGAAATACAAAAAATAGCCGGGCGAGATGGCGGGCGCCTGTAGTCCCAGCTACTCGGGAGGCTGAGGCCGGAGAATGGCGTGAACCCGGGAGGCGGAGCTTGCAGTGAGCTGAGATCCGGCCACTGCACTCCAGCCTGGGTTACAGAGCGAGACTCCGTCTCAAAAAAAAAAAAAAAAAAAAAAAGAAAGCTATCAGGTCTGCTTTTAAGGCCCTGGTGCAGAACTCTCACACTGTAACTTCCTCTACATTCCGTTGGTCTCCGTAAGTCATATGACCAGCCCAAATTCAAGAGGTAAGGAAATAGACTTCACCTCTTGATGGAGGAACTGCAAAGTATTGTGGCTGTTTTCTCAATCACAATCACTTTCTCTCAAGGTAGAGTGACTGATGGGTATGCCTTCCCCTATAGTTTCCCAGTTGCAAAAATCTGTGCTATGCAAAGTTGTTTCCCCTCGATTCACTGTGTTTATGGCGGATTCTCTCTGGTTACAGATGGAAAATTTTGCTCTCCTTCTTTCTCCTTAAACACTCAGTGACCAGTTACTGTGGGTAGTGAAAAGAGCACTAAAGGTTTGGTTTTATTTTCATGTGTAAAGAGGCACTAAGAGAGTTCAAATTTCATCAACTTCAAATTGAGAGGAAAAAATCTTTTAATTCAAAATCTTTTCATGATAAAATTTTTGGTCAGCCATGGTGTCTCACGCCTGTAACTGCAACACTTTGGGAGGCAGAGGTGGGCAGATCACTTGAGGTCAGAAGTTCAAGACCAGCCTGGCCAAATGGAAACCCTAGAAACGGTGAAACTCTGTTTCTACTAAAAAAAAAAAGAAATTAGCCAGGTGTGGTGGTGCGTGCCTGTAATCCCAGCTACTCAGGAGGCTGAGGGAGGAGAATTGCTTGAACCCAGGAGGCGGAGGTTGCAGTGAACCGAGATCACTCCACTGCACTCCAGCCTGCACGATAGTGCAAGATGCTGTCTTAAAAAAAAAAAAAAAAAAAAAAATTTTCAACAAACTCAGTATAGAAGACAACATAATAAAGGCCATAGGTGAAAACTCACAGGTAGCATTATTAAAGGATGAAAAACTGAAAGCTTTTCCTTTAAGATCAGGAACTAGGCAAGGATGCCTACTCTTGCAAATCCTATTCAACATGCAACTAGAACCCCCAGCCAGAGCAATTAGGCAGGAAAAATAAATGAAAGGCATCCAAATCAGAACAAAAGATGTAAAATTATATGTTTGCAGAGGACATGATCTTACATATAGAAAAAGACTCCACAAAACAACCCTTTTAGAACTAATAAACACATTTAGCAAAGCTTCAGGATACAAAACCAACATACAAAAATCAGTGGTGTTTCTACACACTAACAACAAACTGAAGAGAAAATTTTTAAAGTCCCACTTGCAAAAGCATCAAAAATAGTAAAATATTTAGCAATAAACTTAACCAAGGAGATTAAAAGCCTCCTGATGAAAGAAATTAAACTGATGAAAGATATTAAACACAAATAAATGGAAAAACATCTCATATACATGAATTGGAAGGCTTAATGTAGTTAAAATGTTCATATCCAAAGTGATCTACAGATTTAATACAATCCCTATCAACATCCCAATGGTACCTTTTTACAGAAATAGAAAAACAACCCTGAATTTCATATAAAACCAAAAAGAGCCTGAGTAGCCAAAGCAATCTTAAGAAAGGAGAACAAAGCTGGAAGCATCACAATTCCTGATTGTAAAACATATCACAAAGCTATAGTAATTAAAACATTATGGTACCAGCATAAAGACAGATATGTATACCAATCAAACAGATTAGAGAGCTCAGAAATAAACCCATGCATACACAGTCAACTGATCTTTGACAAGGATTCCAAGAATACATGATGCAGAAAGGATAGTATCTTCAATAAATGTTGTTGGGAAAACTGGATATCCATGTGCAAAAGAATGAAATTGGTCCCTTATACAATACACAAAAAACACCATATACAAAAATCAACTAAAATGGAATTAAATATTTAAGTGTGAGACCTAAAACTACTGAATAACTCCTAGAAGAAAATGTGGGAGAAAAGCTTCGTGACATTGGGTTCAGCAATATTTCTTTGGTATGACACCAAAAAGCACAAGCAACAAAAGCAAAAACAGACAAATGGCACTATATCAAGCTAAAAATAATCTGCATTGCAAAGGAAACAATCAACAGAGTGAAAAGGCAACCTACAGAATTGGAGAAAAATATTTGCAAACTATATATCTAATAGGAGGTTAATATCCCTAACATATAAGACCTTCTACAATTCAATAGCAAACTACAAATAATCCCGTGTTGATAATGGGCAGTGGATTTAAACAGACATTTCTCCGCAGAAGACATACAAGTGGCCAAGAAATATAAGTCAGGTTGCTCAGCATCACTAATCATCAGGTAAATGCAAATCAAAACCAGTGAGGTACCACCTCACACTTGTTAGGATAACTATTATAAAAATAAAAAAGATAACAAATGTTGGTGAAGATGTGGAGAAATTGGAACTCTTGTGCAATATTGATGGGAATATAAAATGGGTTCAGCCTCAGTGGAAAACTGTATACAGTTTCCTCAAAAAAATTATAAATAGAACTACTGTGTGATCCAGGAATTCCATTTCTGGGTATATATGCAAAAGAATTGAATTAAGGATCTCTTTATTTTTAATTTTTTTTTGATATGGGATTTCACTCTGTCACCCAGGCTGTAGTGCGGTGGCACAATCAGAGCTCACTGAAGCCTCGAACTCCTGGGTTCAAGTGATCCTCTTGCTTCAGACTCCTGAGTAGCTGGGGCTACAGGCACTCACCACCACGCCCAGCTAACTTTTAAAACTTTTTTTGTGGAGACGAGGTCTCATTATGTTTCCCAGGCTGGTTTGAACTCCTGGGCTCAAGCAATCCTCCCTCCTCAACCTCCTAAAGTGCTGGGAATACAGGTGTGAGCCACTATGTTCAGCTGAAATCAGGATCTCATAGAGATATCTGCACCCCTATGTTCATTGCAGCATTATTCACAATAGCCAACATATGAAAACAACCTAAATGTCCACTGATGGATGAATGAATAAAGAAAATGTGGTATACATACACACTGGATACTATCAGCTTTAAAAAAGAAGAGAAACCTGCCATATGTGACAACATTGATGAACCCAGAGGATGTTAAGCTACATGAAATAAGCCAGTTACTGGCTGGGTGTGGTGACTCGCACCTGTAATCCTGGCACTGTGGGAGGCTGAAGCAGGAGGACGGCTTGAGGCCAGGGGTTCAAGACCAGTCTGGGAAACATAGTGAGATCCCTTAAAAAAAAGAAGTCAGCCACAATCAGACAAATATTGCATGTTTCCTCTTGTACAAAGTATCTAAAATAGTTAAATTCATAGAAACAGAGAGTAGAATGGTGGTTGCCAGGGACTGGGAGGGAAAGAAAAATGGAGAGTTGTTGTTCAATAGGTATATAGTTTATGCAGGATGAATATGTTTAGAGATCTTCTGTAAAACTTGGTGCATATAGTTTATAGTACTGTATTGTGCACTTAAAAATTGGCCAAGAGGGTAGATCTCATGTGAAGTGTTTTTATCACAATAATAAGGAAAACCCCCAAACTTTTCTCTGCCTTTTTTTATAAGGTTGTGATGGGGATCCAGTGATGGTATAATCCCCCTGACAGTTCTGAAAAACAATAAAGCACAATAAAACTACTTGGTTTCCATTATTATTGCTATTCTAATACTGTTTAATACTGATGGAAAGCTTATACTTCAGAATCTTCTGGTGATGACTGTGCCTTTGCCTTTTTAAGGATTACTCATTGTAATTGATGAAACTATTCAGGAAGACAGTATAATGTATTTATTGCCATTATTTAATCAGACAACTATTTGCTAAGCTTCTATTGTGTATCCAGCAATGTTTTAGACACTGTGGGAAAGGAAAACACTGTACTAGATGGAAGTCATTCTTGCCTTAAAGCAGTTGAACAGTCTATTTAGAGAAATGAAGCTAGCATATAGAAGACAATGAGCAGGGAATGAAATAGTAATGAATCAGTAACAAGCAGGTTCAGAGCCCAGTTGGAGTTTAGAGAAGAGAAAGATTTGGGAGGTGTGAGTGTTTCACAAAATCTTCCTGGAAAAAGCGGGACCTTGAAGAGTTCAAAAGAGCTGGCTAACCAGAGAGGAAAAAGGTGATTGCAATTGCTATGGCTAACCTATGGTAGTTGGTACTATCCTGCTTTTTAGACTCTCCAAAACTATAAGGGCTTTCTTGATTTAGTTGTCAATTATTAGAAAGGATGTGGCTTAAAAGTAGAATTTCTTCTCTATCCTGGAAGGTAATTTCTTCCAACCTGTAAGGTTTCCTTGGTACAGGCTTATTCATGACCTTCGTCCCTTTAAGAATACAGGATGTTTCATAGGATCTTTGCAGGCAGCATTATTTCTGACAGGAGTTTATCTCTGATCCAGAAGATGATCATCAAGAAATTGACATTGTTCTATGTTTTCAGAAGATGTACAGTTACTAAGTAGATTTACCTAGAGATGGACATCAATCAACAACTAAATTAATTGGTATCCTTTTCTCATAGTGTTTTTTTTCTTTTTTCCTTCAACTCTTCCTTAATGCAGTGTTTCTCAAAGTGTGGCCTTTCGGCCACCTACACCAAAATCCACTGCATGTGCTGGTTAAAAGTGTAGTTTCCTGAAACCCATTCTAGGCCTCCTGAATCAATCCTTGAAGAGGGCTCAAGAATAAACAATTGTGCAAGCTTTCCAGATGAGGTTTTGCACACTAATGCTTAAGAATCATGTCTCAACGCTTCGTGAGCTTCTAAATATTCTAATACCTGGTGTTCTCCTCCCAAACCCCTCAATGAAATAGAATCTCTGAGGTTGGGACTCAGGCATCAGTGTTTTTAAACCTCAGAGGTGATTGCCATGTGCAGCTAAGGTTGACGACCGCCAGCATACGGCAGTTCTTTTCAAGCTTTAATGTACATATGAACCACCAGGGGAGCTTATTAAACTATGATTCTGATTTAGGAAGCCTGAACTAAGGTTTTAAATTTTGTATTTTAATTACTTCTTAGATGATCCGGACGCTGCCAGTCCATGAACCACAATTTGACTAGCAAGGGATTAGAGAAAATACATTTAATTGTTTAATTGACCTGTTCTTGATTGACACAATCTTCTGCATGACTTACAAAAGATTGAAAGTAATACCACATTAACTATTTTTCGGCATAGAGAAAGCTCCATCCCAAAGGATCATACTTTCATTGACCCATCATGAAGAGAAAAATGTTTTTAAAAGTTAAGGTTTAAATGAAAAAGTCTTCTTCAAACTGTCAGTGAGCCAACGGGGCAGGAAATAAAGCAGGAAGACAGATTGGAGCAATTGGACAGGGTAGTTGAAAAGAAATGCAGCCGGGTGCGGTGGCTCATGCCTGTAATCCCAGCACTTTGGGAGACTGAGGTGGGCAGATCACCTGAGGTCAGGAGTTCGACACCAGCCTCAACATGGAGAAACCCCATCTCTAGTAAAAATACAAAATTAGCCGGGCGTGGTGGTGCAAGCCTGTAATCCCAGCTACTCGGGAGGCTGAGGCAGGAGAATTGCTTGAACCTGGGAGGTGGAGGTTGCGATGAGCCGAGATCGTGCCATTGCACTCCAGCCTGGGCAACAAGAGTGAAACTCCATCTCAAAAAACAAAACAAAACAAAAAAGAAAAGAAAAGAAAAGAAATGCAGCCTGCATAGATGGGTGAAAAGCTACCAGGGTGACTGACCAAGGAGGGGACATCTGCCAGTAAAGGACAGGTGGAGCTTTCATGTTAAGTGAATCAGGCAGGAATTAGGTCATGCCTGCTTCCCTATACATCCAAAGTTATGAACGGATGGATGGGTATTGAGAGGAGCATCACTTCAAATACACACACACACACAGACACACACACATATTCACACACACACACTGTGATAGTGTGATAGTTAATTTTCTGGGTCAATGTGGTTAAACTCTGGTGCCCAGTTGTTTGGTCAAACATCAGCCAGAATGTTGCTGTGAAGGTATCTTTAGATGTGGTTAACATCTACATCAGTTGGCATGGAGTAAAGCAGATGGCACTCCACAATGCGATGGGCCTCATCCAATTAGTTACAGGCCTTACCAGCAAAAACAGAGGTTTCCTGAAAAAAGAAGCAATCCTGCCTCAAGACTGCAACATGGAAACCCTTCCTGAGTTTTCAGCCTGCAGATTTTTGACTCAGGACTGCAACTCAACTCTTCTTTGAATTTTCGGCCTGCCGTCATGCTCCATAAATTTCAGACTTACCAGCTCCCACAATTGTGCGATCAATTCCTTAAAATAAATCTCTGTCTCCCTCTGTTGCTTCTGTCTGTCTCTGTCTCTATCTCTGTCTCTCCCTCCTCTATTGGTTCCATTTCTCTGCACAGCCCTGTATAATACACCCTCCAACAACATGCCCATAGATACACACATACCTCTCCCTCCTCTTCCTTTTTGTTTAAAACTTTCTGCTAGCTTCTGCTAAAAATAGAGTTTCTTTCAAACTTCTTATTCTGGCCAAGAATATCTGAATCTCTAACCTGAACTCGTCTCTTCTCACTGTAAACTGGCCTTCTCTCTGTACCTCAATGCTTCAACTCATTCCTGCTTAAGGCCTTTGCCTTGTGATTCCTTGTGAGGCTCTGCTCCTAGTTCATGGCAAAAGGGCCCTCTCCTTTCTTTCAGAACTGAGCCTAGATTCCATCTATTTAGTGGGGACTTCTCTGACTGCTTTCTTCTATCCCATCCCAAGCAATGCATTCTCTATGACAACATCATACCATGTTTTGTTGTCTTTATAGAACTTACGCTCTGGAATTCCTATTGATTTATTACTTTACTTTTTAATTTGTGTATCTTGCCTCTCACCTCCCATGTAGGCCACATGAGGGTAAAGGCCTGGTCTAGCTTGTTCACAGCTGGAAGCCCAGTACCTTGAACAGTGCCTGGTATATGTTGGTTGATCCACCAGTACTCTTGAAGGAATGAATGACAGTCTGTACAATCATCTGGAGGAAAGGACACAGAGTCTGTTGGGGGTGGTTATTTAAAATGCAAATTCCTGTATTCCAACCTCAGAGTCTGTTCTGGTAGTTTTAGATTGAGAAACAAAGTCCTAAAATGTGTGTTCCTTTCTTGATTGAATTTCTTGGATAATAGCTATGGGTTGAGGACTTCTTTTAGAAAGACAATCTTTCACAAAAATAGAATATATTTCCCTTGGCTTATGAGTGAAAGTGGATCTTGAGGTAGCTCTCAAACCATGATACCACATCAGATCGCACTTCTGATCTGCCGAAGCAATATTTCCGGGCATTAGTTCCAGTAATCACTATTTCTTACAAGATCTCCAGGTGTTGCTGGTAAGTATCCAATTTTGTGTAGCTCCAGAGTATGAGGGACTCATGATTAAAGTTGAAGGGACATGAAGCGAGCATTGATGTGACTTTTCCACATGCATATAAATAAAAGCCTGTGAATAACATGCCATATCTGATAGATGTATTTTTGGGGCAAGCAACAACAACAAACAACAAAATCTGATGAACAGTAGATTAAACAATAGGTGCTATTTTTGCCTCTCATTACAAGAATCTTGAGTTAGGTGTTTGCTGGCATTGGTTCAGTAGCTCTGCAGAGCCCTCAAGGATCCAGGTTATTTCTGCCTTTATCTTTCACCATCCTCACATGCTTGCTTTCTTCCTCATGCTTATAACTCCATGTTTGCGTAACATTGACACAGCTTCAGGCATCACATTCTCATGCAAGGCAAGATGAAGAGTCAAGGGTTCCTCTCTTTATCTAGAAAGAAAAATCTCCCTCAAGAGCTCCCTCAGAATACTTTTTGTTTTTCCTTGGCCAGAACTTGGCGTTTTACACTACAGGCAAGAAAGTCTGGGGCCATGAGTAGATAGCTCTCCCTCTCCCTCAGTGGGAGGTGTCCAGTGAGAAGGGGATTGGAAATGATTTTTAATTGGCCAAGGAAGAGCATCTACCACACATACCTGTGGTGGGAACATTGCGCAGCCTGGATAATGTCCAAGAAGGAGACATCTACCCTCTTTTGCTCCATTCAGTCTTTACTTTTTTAGGATTATGTTTTTCTTCACCTAGAGAATTTTTCCCAAGTGACTGATTCTTACTTCCAAACTCTTCAGGTACTTTTGGTGGCAACAACAATTTACTATATGTCAGACATTATCTATAAGATGTGTGATGTGTGTGTGTGTGTGTGTGTGTGTAATCTAAGTGAAACATGACCCATATGTCCCTTAAGCTGTTTAAACCTTCCTTACATGGTCAAATGGCCTTTTCCTTTGATTTAATGTATGTAGTTCAACTTGGCCAGTGTCTGGAGAATGAATTCTGTTTCTGGTAATTGTTGGGGTTAAGGATATTAAGTATACCATGATTAAAGGATATGAGTGTCTACTAATAATTCAGAATTTTGAACCATCAGAGAACAAAGAAAATAACAAAGAGGATAAAGAATGAAAACTTTCAGGCCAGGCGTAGTGGCTCATGCCTGGAATCCTAGCACTTTGGGAGGCCGAGGTTGGTGGATCATTTGAGGTCAGGAGTTCAAGACTAGCCTGGCCAACATGGTGAAACCCCATCTCTACTAAAAATACTAAAAAAAAAAAAAATTAGCTGGGCATGGTGGCAAGTGCCTGTAGTCCCAGCTACTCAGGAGGCTTAGGGGGAGAATCACTTGAACCTGGGAGGTAGAGGTTGCAGTGAGCCGAGACTGTGCAACAGCTCTCCAGCCTGGGTGGCACAGCGAGACTCTGTCTCAAGAAAACAAACAAACAAACAAACAAATAAAACAAGAATAAAAATTTTCAAAGAAGCATGAGACCATCAGTGGCTTTGGTCATGTAGGAGTCTTGGGCATAAGTCATTTATCTCACCATATCTTCTGCTTCTGAACCAAAACACTCAGTCATAGGCAAATGTCCAAGTGATGAAGACAATGGTATCTGATATGGTTTGGCTGTGTCCTCACCCAAATTTCATGTTCAATTGTAATCCCCACATGTCAGGGGTGGGAGGTGATTGTATCATGGGGGCAGATTTCCCTCATCCTGTTCTCATGATAGTGAGTGAGTTCTCATGAGATCTGATGGTTTAAAAGTGTGGCACTTCCCACTCACTCTCTTTCTCCTGCTCTGCCATGGTAAGATATGCTTACTTCCCCTTCTGCCACTGTTGTAAGTTTCCTGAGGCCTCCCAGTCATGCTTCCTGTTAAGCTTGTGGAATTGTGAATTAATTAAACCTCTTTTCTTAAGAAATTACCCAGTCTTTGGTAGTTCTTTATAGCAGTGTGAAAATGGACTAATGCAGTATCCATACATTTATCTCCCTAGGATCAACAGTCCTTTACAGAGATTTTTTAGATATTTTCTTCTAAAAAACTCATTTTCTCAGTACCTCAGTCAGTACTCTTAAAGATGAGTGTTTTGGCCACAATAGACAGAAACTCCATCACAATTACCAAGAAATAGCTCTGAGCTCATTTTCTGTGTACTTAAGGTCGGAACTATATCAGAGCAAACACACGCTGCCTATTTGAATACACAACATAAAAGAAGGGCAATCCGTCATTCATTAAGTTCCCCTCAAACACACTTGCACCTGCAGACTTCCTGGAGGTTCTTTTTTTTCTCTTCCTTAGGGGGAGGGTCTTGAAGTACCAGGACTCTCAAGCACCTGGAGGCCAAACAACTGCAGATGTCTGCCTGAAGGCAAAGATTTGATCAGGTTTATGAAACCAGCATGGTATGCCCTAAAAAAACAATGATCTACAGAGATTATAAAGCTTGAAGTATTTTTAATCCTGGAGATATGCAAACTATATGCCTCCAAAAGATTTGGGAGATTCTGCAACAAAAATATAGAGTGATTTTCACACGCATGCTATCAAGAAGTAGAATTTTGGTTGACATTAAGGGTTTTGTGTGTGATAGCACATTAATTTTGTGTTGTGTGAATATAGTAAGAGAATCTATAATAATTGCAAATGTGTCTTCAGTAGAGAAGAAAAGAAGATTCTTTATGGCCACACGTTCAGAATCTGTATTATTATTAATAGCCCAAATTTGGACTCTGAATTTTCCCCAGAATTTAAACTATCAGGTTTTCAAAATAAAAATATATCATTATTTACTTCAATAACATCTCTAAAAATGTCTTGGCTACCTAAAATATAGCAATATTTAGACTAAGTCAGAACTATTAAGTAAATTTCCTTTGGTTAATAAGTTGTTTTCCATTTAAAACAAAAGAGGAAAGCAAATCTGTTTTCTTAGAGTTAAAATCAGCCAAGATGTTTGTCTGAAAACCTGTTGGCTTTGCCTATCCCTAATTGTTCCTTTCTGATTCACATTAGAAGCCTATACTGTTGTTAACAAACCTGACCATTTTGCCAAATTACTACAGTTGCACTGCTCCAAGTTAGACTCTATGGTATTGTGTAAAAATTAAGCATTTAGCGGCTTAGTCACACGACATAATTGCAAAAGTTCTTAAGTCTAGGTCAACTTGAGCAAGTTTGTTCTTGATTTACATGCTACCTCCAAAACTATGTCAGGGTATTTATTTGCTTTCAGAATAGCTTGCATCTCTCTTTCAGAGGAGAGGTGAGGCAAACATAGGTTCTGATGATGGGTGATGGCCCACACACGTGCAACTATGAGAGCTGCTTTTTTGGATTTGAGTAACACCAATTTTAAATATTTAACCCTTGCAATCACTTATTGTTTACCAATACCATCTTCTCAGCTTTGTTCTAAATTATTTTCTTCATTTTTTTTAAGGCCAAGAGCCAGGAGGTCAAACCTTCTGCCTCTCTGACCAACTGCATGCAGGCAATTAGAGAGCAATGCCCCTTTTAAACACAGGTTTGAGCACAAGTGTAATTCTCAGACTTATCTGGATCCGAGGGTTATCCTCAAGAATCTCTTGACTCATACTATAAGATTCTCAGAAATATTTGCTGGAAAAAAAAATCCAAACTCTGAGCAGCTATCACATAATCTCTTTCATCTGTTGAAGGCACGATGTTGTTCATAGTGGTAGGCAGACACAGCAGAAAACTGATCCATCATTATTTATGTTATTCACCTTCAGGAGAACTAAGGCATCTCACAATGGAACACTACTGATTTCTGAATGCTGCTTCAGACAGGTTTTTTTTTTTTTTTTTCTATTGCTGTCCATAGTGTTTTCAGTTAACTTCAGAGAATGAATACATATGTATCCAACCAGTAAAGCAACATATTCAGAAAGGTTCCTATTTTTGTTAAAGGGTTTGCCATATTCTTTCAGATTTGTGCATACACTTATAATAGGACCTGGAAACACAGGCAAAGATGTGAGTTGAGATGATTAAATAATGTTTTCAGCCTCTCTTTCCTCCTCTAGCTGGGTTGATCAGGTGCTCTGTGCGTTAGAGTAAGGCTGACATTCGCTCCTGCATTGTGCCTTGTGTTGGGCAGAACTGAGACTAGGGGGTGGGAAGCAGTAGGGATGAGCTGATTGGACCACTTTTAGGCCAGGCAAGAGAGAAATGTATTATCCAACTTTATCCCCACAGTTTCTTGTGCAGATGTGGCATATAACACACAGTTAATCATTATTGACTTTTATTGAATTGCTGAAATAGTAGGTTTGGGCAGGATATAATGCAAATGTTGAGTGATAAGAGTTTTAAAGTATTTATTTATTTTCAGTTCCCATTACTTATTCTGCTAGAATAGCACTGTCCAATAGAAATATAATGTAAGCCATAAATGCAAGTCACATATATGCTTTTAAATTTTCTAGTAGTCAATCTTTACTTTTATTTCATCCCACAATCTCTCCAATCTTCTATTTTGAGGATTTTTTGGTGTTTTTAACTATTTATTATATTTTATTAATTATTTCGAATACACTTATTTTATAGTATCATCTGATAGGATTACTTGTTGAAATTCTTAATCGTCTAATTCTGCTGACTTTTGCTTACAATGTTTCAGAAGTTGGGGATTGTGAGCTTCTTTTCAGCATACCTTTAGCTGTGGGGATCCTGTGAAGTTTCAGGGAGGATTTGATTTACTTCTACCAGTGACCCATTTTATTGTTAATTTCTTAGCTTTCAATGGTCTCACTTAAAAATAATGCAAATTGTCAGGCACGGTGGCTCACGCCTGTAATCCCAGCACTTTGGGAGGCCAAGGCGGGAGGATCACTTGAGGTCAGGAGTTTGAGACCAGCCTGGCCAACATAGTGGAACCCCATCTCTACCAAAATTACAAAATTTAGCTGGGCATGGTGGCGCGTGCCTGCAATCCCAGCTACTCAGGAACCTGAGGCAGGAGAATTGCTTGAACCCGGGAGGCAGAGGTTGCAGTGGGTGGAGATTGTGCCACTGTACTCCAGCCTGGGTGACAGAGCAAGACTCTGTCACACACACACACAAAAGCAAATTAAAAAATCTATTGTATGTCAGGGTAGATCCATGACTAAACATTTTCTTTACCCTGTATTCAGTGGTTTGCAGTAAATTAGTTTGTTAGGGTGGAGGCACTGTACTGATAAACTGTAAAAATATTGTGCATTGCTCTTTCTTTTTTTCTTTAAATAGGTTGGTTACTTAAGCATTCTGGATGATAACAGAAAATAAAATTTATAAAGATTAAAGTACTATAAATTTATTAATAAATAATTTCTAATAGTCATATTAAACAAAAAGAAAAATTAATGTTAATAATATAGTTTAACCCAATATGCCCCAAATATTATCATTTCAACATGGCCTTAACATAAAAAATGATTTAGGATATTTTACCTTTTTTTTTTCTTTTACTGTCTTTGAAATCCAGTATGTATCTTTCACATCTCATTTCAGACAAGCCATATGCCAAGCACTCAGCAGCCTTGCGTGGCTGATAGCTACAGCTGTGCATAGTACAGCTCTGGAGATTTCTACCTCCATTCAGGACATTGCTGGGTACTCTATAATAACTGCTTCAGGGGATGGATGACAAACTGAGAGGACCAAGGCTTTTTTTTTTTTCTGGCTTTTGAGTTTCAAAATCCCAGGCCCTCTGTGGGGAAAGAAAGTCTCATTCAGAGGAAACAGACTTGGTAGAAACCTTATGATGGCTTCCTGTGGCATTTTCCACCCCACCCTGCCCCTAAATGGACACAACTAAGTACCTCCACTGATACATACAAGTGCACAAGTACACACGCAAGCAAAGATCCCCTAAACCAGGGAGTGGGGAGCATTTAAGGGGAAGCAGGAGGTGAACAAACAATGTGGTCCTGGAGAAAGAAGGGTTCATGCTTCTCTCTCTCTCTTTCTCTCTCTCTCTCTCTGTCTCTCCCTCTCTCAGGTTCAGAGTAGGGGACAACTGAAATCCAAGCAGACTTTGGATTTGAAGATTTGAGAGTGATGAAGGCCTGGGTCGCCTTTCTCAGGAAGAGCTTAAGGAGTGGGCAAGTAGAAGTCTCTGTGAAGCGTGTCCGTGCCGATGGACTTGAAATGACCTCACAGAATTTCCACATGTCCTGGAGCCTTATAATTACTCCTATACACCCAGATGGCCTGTTGATCATCTCACTGGGTTTCCCTTTGTTTTGTAAGAGAAGCAAAAGGATCCTATGCACCAGAAGAGAGAGAAAAGTACAGATAAACACAGAGAGAGACAGACAGGCAGGCAAATGGACAGACGAAATACACAGACATGGAGAGCCTGTGGTAGACAGTGACCTATATTGACATGGGGTCAGAGATGAGATAGAAGCAAGACAGCTGAATACATGTCACCATGGATAGGTGACAACTTTAAGAGGACATCCCTCTCAGGCTCTGGCACCACATAAACTCTCCTGGAAATTATACACGACTCCAGGGAGAGGAAGGGTGGCAGGGATAAATTGACTGGGCTTAAGTAAGTTTCTTCTACCTGAAGCATGAGGACTTATATAATAAAATTTAAGTTCTGGCTGGATGCAGTGGCTCATACCTGTAATCCCAGCACTTGGGGAGCCTGACGCAGGCGGATTGCTTGAGCTCAGGAGTTTGAGACCAGTTCAGGCAACATGGTGAAACCTTGTCTCTACAAAACGCAAAAGTTAGCTGGGCATGATTGTTCGTGCCTGTAGTCCCAGTTACTCATGAGGTGGAGGTGGGAGGAGCACTTCAGCCTGGGAGGTCAAGGCTGCAGTGAGCTGAGATCTCACCACTGTACTCCAGCCTAGGTGACAGAGTGAGACCCTATCTTAAAAAAAAAAAAAAAAATTAAGTTCACTTATGGAAAAACAAAGGAAGTTACATCTCTTACACAGCTGATTTTGTGGACAGAGGTTCCAACATCCAAAGAATATTTTGGGTTCCCAGTGACTTCAATGTCTATTTTTAATAGTACTTAGAAAATAGTCTTACTATCATCCTTAAATTTATTTTATTTAGGAAGGCACTAAAGTCACAGAAATAATTCGAAAATATTTTCAATAGTACATTATAATTAATTATAATTAAATTCTTCCTAGATTTAGATAATCTAAAAATTGTAAGACACAAACTTCCTCATGTAGGCAAGGAATGGATGGAAACTGAAAAACAGATGATGCTGATTGTTGAGAAACATAGGGTCAGTGAATTTAAGAATTGCCTATTTCTAGTAACCTAGAGAAGTCATAGTCACGAGCAGACCCCATCTTTCTACATGGGATTAGTGTGCCCTGTTACTCTTGCTACCTTGCTTTTAGGAGTTATCAGAAAGGGAAGAGAGTAAAATCTAACCTGTATAAAGATGTGGACTTTGGTAGATTTCTTAAAAGGAAGGAACTAGAGATCATAGGGACTAAATTCAAGTGAAATAGGTTGGTGCCCTTTGCCAATCCAATAAGAAAAGATTCTGTCATTTGTCTAACCATTGTGGGTGGCTGGAAGTTATGGGGATAGAGAGAAATGCAGGTAAACTAAGTCTAGATTAAAGACAGAATATATTGAAGAACCAAAATTTGATGAGGTGAGACACAAACACGGAAGTTACTTAACTATTAGCCTCAAAAAGGTTTACATCATACATATTTGACATCCTCTCCTCTTCTAAAACTGAGAGGAGAAATAATGAAAAGCTCACTGGTTGCAGAATCAAGATCTTTAACCCATCACTTCTGGAAAAACCTCACTTCTAGTCATGCTAGGAGTCTGTCTGACCCAATTAGTCAAGAGAAAATAGATTCAAAACTTCCCCAGCAGCTCAGAGGAGTACAAGGGAATCAGCAGGGAGGTGATAAAATGAGAACATTCTCAGAAAACTTACCTCAAATGACATGACTTCTCTGCAAGTTAAATATATTGAAATTTTTAAAAAGAGCTAGAAAAAAAAGAGAGACCCAATTACCAAGAAAAGAGTTGTCCCTAAATAATGGGGGTGTGCATTGCCTCCCAGGGCTACTTGCTCGTTTCTACCATCTCCCCAAGGGAAGTCATGTTCCCCCACTCCATAACAACATCAGGGGCTTGTTAAAGCCTCCTTTTTCATTTTTCTTTAGATAAGATAAAGGAGAGAGAACGTGAATGTTCACTTGTGGGATGGGACAGAGGAGTGCAGAATAGTAGGCGGGCATTTTTACTTTCCTGTGGGAAATCTTTCAAGAATCTAGTTTTCATGATGACTGCTTGTGTGGGAATTGCAGATGCTCTTTGTTGTCTCTTGTGTCTTAAAAGGTGAAACAATAACTTCCCTCAGAGGTCTTTTAAGAGCTAGCAAAAAAAGTTTGGGAGCTAGGATCAACACAAGCACAGAACATTCCAGAAGACATGACCATGTCAACATCTTCTCCTTGGAATCCAGTTGAGTTTTATATTAGCCGTAGCAGCAGTGGTATTAGTACTGGTAGCAGTAGTAATAAGTGAAATATTGAATATTTGTTAAGATTTTATTATGTGTCAGGCATTGTAGCAAGCACTTTATATATTGACAAACTGTAGTTGTATATGCAATTTATATCAATTATATATATAATTGTATATATAAGTGATGTTATAATTTTTGAATACAACGTGAAGTGATTAAATCAAGTTAATTAACCTTTCCATGACCTCAAATACTTGACTTTTTGTGATGAGATTTAGATTTACTCTTAGTGATATTGACATAAACAGTGCCCAATTATTAGTTATATTCACTGTACTGCACAACAGTTCTCAAAAAAATTGAAAGTATTCCTCCCAGCTAAAGGCTTTATACCCTTTGGTTATAATCTTCCATTCTCTCCACCCTCAGCATCTGGAAACTACCGTTCTATTCTCTGCTTGTGTGGGTGGATTATTTTAGATTCCATACATAAGTGAGAACAGGTGGTATTTGTCTGTCTTTGGCTTATTTCATTTAGAGTAATTGCGACAACATGGATGAAATTGTAGCAAGCACCTAACCTGGAGTTTCTAATTTAATTTTCATTATAACTATTATTTTTACTATTATTCCAGTTTTAGAGATAAAGAGACTGAGGCTTCAGGGGTTAAATGACATTGCCAAGGTCACATAGCAAGTGGCAGAGCCAGGGGTCAGGCCTTGAACTCTGTTGTCATTTATCCTAACATGCAATTTTATTTTAATACTGAGGGCTTACTACAGCCAGGACTGGATACGTAATTTGCAAGGCCTATTGCAAAATAAAAATGTGGAGTGCGGAATAGTAGGCGGGCATTTTTACTTTCCTGTGGGAAATCTTTCAAGAGATCTAGTTTTCTTGATTATTGCTTGTGTGGGAATTGCAGATGCTCTTTGTTGTTTCTTGTTTCTTAAAAGGTGGGAAAAAAATTATTAAGAAAATCAAGATGGTGGCAGCAGAGCATTAAACCAAAGGTGGAGCCCCACATGGCTGGCGGTGTGGGTCACCTGCCCATGAAGCTGGCCCTAGCTACATAAGGGGTCATTTGTATCCTCGAACTTTTGGGGATACAAATGCCAATGATACATAGTTCATGTCTTTAAGGTCCTGCAGTCTAGTCAGGAAAACAGACTTATAAGGAGGATATTTCTGTGTGAAGTGGTAAGATAAGGCCACCAAAGTCAGAGACAGAGCAACTACTATCCAGTCTGGAGTTTCTTGAAATACTTAGTAATTCCGAATGGAATAACGGAATGATCTCTCTTAGTTAGTCCTTTTTTCTCCCCCACTCTTTTCTCTCTCTGCTTGAAAAAACACGACAAAGGAGACTGAGAGATGAGACAAATGCCAGCCTTACTCCTGATAAGCTGGTAGGAGAATGTGGCTTCAGATATGTGGCTAAATGGGCTTGCTCCTATCCCTGAATGAGACAGGTGGCTGCCTAGCCCCAAGTGCTATGGGACAGTTTGGAAGCCTGCAGGCTGCCAATGTAGGGGGACCTGCCCCACTTAGCCAATGCACAATGAAGAGCAGAACAGATCCTCTCTGTAGGCAGCAGATCCAACAGGAGAAGCCTGCAGCGTTTGGGAGCAGAAGTGTGGGTGAGCAGGGAAGCTGTTGGGAGTGGTGTCCAGTGAGGGTTCTCTACATGGAATCACAAGGAGGACAAAAAAAGATCTCCCCTAGCAGGGCTTATGGTTTTTATTTTAGGTAGATTGGCTCACATTTTAATCTGAGTACAGGACCTTCACATTCTGGCATTTTGCAAGATGACTGAGCAGGTTGAAAATGGCCTTTTAATAAATCCAATGATCTTTCTTATAATTATATAATGATTTGTGAAGAACAAGAAGAGGGCCTATCATCAGAATATCATTCTCTCATTTTTCCAGTCCCCAGGGAGTATGGAAAAATTTTCTTCTCTCTAGGTAGTTGAAAGCTTCTTATTTATGCTTCTAAAGGCAGAAGGTTCCATTTTAATGTTCTGGGTTAGATTAGAGAATAACAAGGTTTAGAGACTAGAGATGGGTTTGAATGTGGTAAGTGCATGAAGACATCAAAGGCTTCTTAGTAAGAGATGTTTATTATACCAGTAATTAGGAAACAAAAGTCTTAAAATACTAGACTCCATAGTGGGCTTTCTTTTTCCCTCTTTTAAAGTAGATGTTATTATAAAAATGTTTCATTTTTGTTTGTTTATGAATGGCATGAGCAAATTCCAAGTATAGTTTCCCTGGTCTCTGTGTGCGTATCAAGGACAGTATCTCTCAAAGTGTGATTCTTGGAACAACTGCACCAAAATCACCAAGAGGACTGGTTAAAAATGTACCAGTCCACCCTGTAAATAGTAGAATCCACCCTACTAAACACACACACACACACACACACACACACACACACACACACACACCTCCTTAGGTGAATCTTTCGGAAACTGAAGTTTCAGAAGCCCAGAAATCAATTTTAAACAACCCGTCTCTGACAATATTCAGTCATTTCTGGTGGATGAGAAGTGGAGAATAGAGGTGATCATGATGTAAGAGGATGCATTCACCTTCAGCTGGGTGGCTGAAAGAGGTTTTGGACAGAGGAAGGAAAATAGACTTAAACAGAGGAAAGGAGGGAAGGATGTTTCAAGTGGGGAGAGGACAAGGGCCAGCAGAAAAGCTACTCATGAGTCCTCTTCAGGAGTCAGAAGATCTCTATTTTATTTGTGGTTGGGTGGGAAGTGGGGATGGTGAGTATTTCAGTTACTGATCCTTCCTGTCATTTTCTTATTCCTAACTTAGAATTGAAAACAATCACTGTCTTATGGGCCTGCAAAATAGTCACTCTCTTGGTCCTGCATAGATAGGATATCAATAAAGGAATGATGGATGTGGGTGCTGTCTAGGAAGGAAGAAATGATGGATGTAGGTGTTGTCTGGAAAGGAAGAAATGATGGATGTAAATGTCTACAAAGGAAGAAATGATGAATGCAGATGCTGTCTGGAAAGGAAGAAATGATGGATGTAGATGCTGTCTAGGAAGGAAGAAATGATGGATGTAGATGTTGTCTTCCCAGAAGAAATGATGGATGTAGATGCTGTGTACAATGCAGATGTTGACTGAGTTCATGTAAGAAAGGGAGGTCAGGGTTTGTAATATTTATGACATACGACAGTCTCATGTCTTCAAGACATGACATTCAATGTCATGACAATGTCTTCAAGACATTATGACAGTCTCATGTCTTCAAGACCAAGGAAAATGAATGATTATATTTACCAGCCTTCTTTGAAGCCACCATTTTGGGTTTTCAATAGTTTCTAATTTTACTCTCGGTCTATACCCTAAGTCCATTCTCCCCGTGGATCTCCCTCTTGGCCCTTTCATCCTCACCTTGAGAGCACCTGCAGTTGGCAGTGCCTTTCCTTGGGACAGCAGAACCAAGTTTGAGGCCTGTTCTGGGGTTTTGTTCAAAACTGGTCTGTATATCGGCAAGCTGAAGGTTGGCAAAATACACTTATAAACCTATAGACCTGTTTTAGCAATACTTTTAAAAACTACATTTACAGTATTCCCTGACCCTCTCATGTTGTATTTTGCAGCTAGAGCTGAGCATTTTTTCTATTTATGTTTACAGCATCATTAAAAAGAGACAGGGGGAACCTACAATGAGAACTGTGTTTTTATTTTAATATTATCTTGAAATATAATACATTATAAAATTTGTACAGACTAAGGTGTTGTTTTATATATTTTTACACCAGATCATGAGCCCAGGTCTGAGCTCCAGTCATAAGAGCTATGAACAGTCTTAGAAGAGCCACCTTTCCTTGCCCAGGTGCAGGAACACTAAGGTGGCCATGGACATTTGGACATTGGAGCTGAATAGGGCACCTGCAGAAATGCCCATGGGGTATTACTTACTCTTGCTTACTCTGCATCCGCCTGCCCTGAACCCCCAATCCCAAGCAATTTCCTTTCTTCTCCTTTTCCCCTGCTTCTCTAGATGGAATTTATCTGCTCTATCCTGTCAGGGATATAAGAAGACAGTAGTATAGTAGACTGAAGGCATCTCCTTTGCTCCTGGTGTGACTCAGGAAACCCTAAAAGGAATCTAATATCTGGATCCACAATAGATTTTCCTATCAGTTGCCCTCATTTCAGTGGTCCCTAGAAACCACCTTATTCAGTTCTTTTTCCCAAGGCCTGCCTTACCTGCATTCTATTTCTCTCTTCAGTTCTAGAGATGTGTATATTTGGGGGATGGAGAGGAGAATGGGGTAAGGAAGGAAAAAAGGTCAGAGGACAGTGAGACATGAGCAGCATGCCTCTCAGTGCAGAGAAACCTGTATGTTGACATTTGACCCTTCCTGGTGAATCATTCTGGCTGCTGGGCTGCTGTGGTCAGCGGCGGTTCTGGCTTTAGGCAGATTTTTAATGTAAGAGAAGTTTGTTTGCGTATCTCCAACGTGGCTCCACCCTTCTTTCTCCAGAGTTCTCTGTATTCTGTGGTGTCTTTCGCTTTGGATAGGCCAAAAGATCCCACAGAACGACGCAATGACATTTACCTTGGACTCTGTAGTCTTCGTGTTTTCCCAACTTGAATGTTTCTCCTTGGTGGTAGCAACTGGATCCTACATTGTCCTATAACTCTCAGAACATATACCACAAACCTAAGCATAAAGTTTAGTAAGTGTTCAGTAAATATTTATTCCTAGAGATCAAAGTTTTTTTTTTTTTTTTTTTTCCTAAAAAAAAACAACCCAAGGAATAAAATCTGTCATGGTGACATTTCAGTTACTTTGACATGAAGATGCAAGATACTTTGGAAAAGAACACTTTTTTTTTTTTTTTTTTTTTACACTTCCAGTCATATCTGTGGTGTTCTTATAGAGTGCAGTCTGCCAGAAGCTTCTCGGAACTACATACAAGGATGTCTGCTGGGGCTATGAAAGCTCACGCCTCTTATTGCAATGGTAGTAGCTAATATGAAGCCTAAATATTAGGTGAAAAATATGGAGGGGCTTCAGGTCTTCTAAAGGTATCAGAATTTCACCCTTCATATTTAAAATAAATACCTTTCCACCATTCAAAAATAAATAATTCTCTCAGAATCAGGAAGTTTATGAATATTTATATCCTTATCCATGTAGGCTTCTGAAAAGGAGCAGAAATGTGATTCCTGTTTAATAGATGTATACACGCCATTGTCTAGTTATGTCCATTAATACTTCTTGGAAAAAATGTGGTCTTTCATAACTATTTTTATACCAGATTCTAAATATTTATTGAAGTGTCATAGTTTCTTAATCCTAATTAGTATAGTTGATTATTAGCAAATTTTTCCATTGTCAAGATATTATTTTTATTGCCAGCTAAAATTACTATTTTCGTTTGCGTCACAAAACACTTAAGTGGTTTGGTAAAATATAAAAACATCCCAAAACTTCCCTTGAGATGTGCTGGATACGTATTGGAATGATTTTTATTCCTCTGAGTACAAGATGGAGAACTTGGCTGTTCTATTAATTCTTACGTCAGCAGATTTGTTGGACAAGGATAATTGCCATAACAGAAATTATTTTCCCCATTCTATAAGGGCGCAGTTTCTAGTACAGAGTTCATTCCAGAGATACTTCTGCTTTACAAAATGCGTAGGAAATAGAGCCAGAGATCTTTGCAGATTCTAATGCAGTATAGTAGCTAAAGAAAATAGTGATAATTATTTTTTCAATAATTTCTGCAGTCTTATTTGTCATTGTACGAGGAAATGTTAATTAAAAGCCAGAATGGTTGAATTTATTAAAGTTTCCTTGTAGGTGAACAATGTTAATTAAAAAATGGAAAATAATTTTCTAAATTTTTAGTTATTTTTCATGGTTTCTAGGTAAAACTTCTAATTATAAGTTCCTCATTTTGATTTATAGTTCTTCCTTGAAACTGGAATGTATTTCAATTAGAAAGAAAAAAGTAGGTCAAGTTAGTGATACAAGAATCAACAATGCCCAATTCAAAGTCTTGAGTCCAGTTTATCCCTCTGTGCCTCTTATCCCTATCATCTTTGTCCAGGACTCAACGGCATCACTTTTGATTATCTATTTCTTTGATGCCCAGCCTGATACTGCATTGCACTTACTCCCCCTGCTCTAGTCTCTTTCCACTGTGTTTTCCTGAAACCGATTTCAATATGTACCAAGATGTAGAGATCTTTGTTTTTGCCTCTTAGCAATATCCTGTGAGGTGCTTACTTTGTTTTGTGGATGCTTTGGTGATCCCACTTAGAGGCTGGGCTTTCTGGGCCTATGGCTACATGGATGCCCAGAGAGAACTGGCACAGAGCTAAATTGATCTGAACAAGGAAAAAGACAGAATGTGTGTGAGGGCCTGCAAGGGAAGTGTCTCAAAAGAGAGAATGAGACTCAACAACTGGTGACCCAGTGAGTGACTTGGAAAGACTTATCTAATGAGGATCTTTGGAAAGAAATGCTGTGTACTGAGTCATGTAACATCTGTGCTCAGTCTTCTCAAATTCTTAAGCACATTTTATTTGGTTAGCTGATGCTCTGTGTAGTAGTTTTTCTTTGGGAGAGAAGAAAATGTGAATAAGTGCAGAATCTTGCTTCAAGTCTGGCGTGAGACATAGTGTCCCACTATGTCTCTCCTTTTGATCCCAGAAAAATTTTCAAAAGAAAATCCAATGACTGTCTCTACTCACTCACCTTTAGTTTAGTTGATACATTCTCTCTGTCAATTTAATCCCTGCCTGTGGCTAAAACTACTACTTACAGGTGTAGATGATTCTCAAGGATGCCATCTAGTCCAGTCTTCTCTCCAGAACTTTGAGCTTGTGTATCCATTTCTACCTAGATGTTACAGAGTCCTGAACTTCATCTTGAAACTTCTAGGTTCATCATCAAAGTCAACATGTCAAATCTGCACTACTCATCTCCCTCTCCTCTCTCCTAAACCTACCCCTCTTTAGGCTTTCTCTATCTTAATGTTACTACTAGCTATCAAGCATTCTAAAGTAGACATCATATTAGACTCTTTCTTCAGTCATCCCACTCAGTCATCAAACCCTATTAAATTTACCCTCAATACCATAAGGTAGCCCCTCATAATTTCTCACTTAGAAAACTGCACAAAACATCACTCTATTTCTTAAAGATGATTTTGTGTTTGTATTCCTCACCAGTCTGTGAGTTCTCTGATAGTTAAAACTATCTTCTTCACCTCTTTCTTTAGTTCCATCTCTCTAGAGACTAGTATTTAACGTAGTTGATCAGTTATCTACTGCTTCATAACAAGCCACCCCAACACGTGGAGGCTACAAGCAATACTTCATTCGCTCATGATTTGCAGGGCTTGTCTGATGGCTAGTCTCTGCACTACATGGTATTGGCTGAGCTCACTCATGCATCTGTGGTCAGTTGGCACGCTGACTAGGGACTGGGCTGGTCTTATTTGGCCTCATGTACATGTCTGGCAGTTCCCGGGGCTGTTGGCTGGGGTGTCTTGGTTCTCTGCCACATGGCTTCTCAGCTTTAAGAGCGCTTGCTTGGGTTTCTTGGCATGGCAGTCCCCAGGCAGCAAGAAGACCAGAGCAGAAGCTGCAAGGTCTCTTGAGGTCTAGACTCCGAAGTTGTATGATATCACTTCCACTACATTTTAAAAGTCAAAGCAAGTGGCAAAGTCAGTCCAGATTCAATGGGTGGGGAAATAAACTCTACCACCTGACGGGAGGAACAGAAAAGTCATACTGCAAAGGAGTATGCACACAGGGAGGAATGATTCACTAGAGCCACACATTGTTTCTGCAACAGAGTTAAGCTTCATAAATGCCTACAGAATAGACTGAATGGATGGCTGGGTGGATGGAAGGATGGATGAGAGACAGTATACCATGGTCGCTAGAATACTGGATTAGGAATTGTAGTCCTGAGGCTGATTATCACAAATCATTTGACCCTGGGCAAGCCACTGTACCTTTTACCCATGTTTTCTCACCTATTAAATAAAAGTAGAAGACTGGATGTATTTGTTTTATAGCTAAGGCTGTCTCTGAGCTACATTTTATGATTCTATAGCTCTTAATCATATCATTATGTCACAGGTAACAAAAATTGCTTTCTTGACCTGACTTGATTCATTCATGGCTGCACATTGTTAAGGAAAAATCATGTTGGTGCTCATTTCATAGGAACATCCCAAATGGTGTTTCTATTGTTAGTCAGCCAGCTAGAATCAAGCACATGCCCATAACAGGCATTCTCTCCACTCAATTTTTTTTTTTTTTTTTTTTTTGGTATCAATGGTTCCTTTGAAATGACTATCAAGACTTTTCTATTTAACACTACTACAAATGTAATTCCTGCCCTGTGATACAATGTAGAATATATGGGCTTCCTCTCTGTTTATCCCCCTTAATGGAGACAGTTTGGGAAATACTGTTGTGTACTTAGAAAAGATTAGGTTTGCTTAGGATTATACTTAACTTTGC
This sequence comes from Papio anubis, assembly GCF_008728515.1. Taxonomy (NCBI): domain Eukaryota; kingdom Metazoa; phylum Chordata; class Mammalia; order Primates; family Cercopithecidae; genus Papio; species Papio anubis. The sequence continues at coordinate 26,931,203 of NC_044984.1, forward strand.
AAAATATATTCTTTTAACTCTTTTCAACTTGGTCTCTGTTTGATATAAATAAAACCTTTCAGCCTGTGAGTTTGCAAAGGCTTAATTGCCAGGTATTAAGTAAGTTATTTCCTTTGCACACTGAAAATAATATTTAATCTTTCAAACCCCTGAAAGATCTTCAAATTATACAGTAAGATAGAGTTGAACTATACAAATATTGTTTGGGTTTTACTTTGCCAATCGCTTCTTTATTGTGAAATGGTACAAAATGCTGTTAGGTTTTCCAATTTTCTGTTCAATACCAATTTACACCATTCGTGGTAGGATGAATGGGGAGGATAGAAGGCAGGGTTGATAATGGCCATAGGTGTTCAAGGTCATTGTATCTGATTTAGTAAAAGCAGACAATTAGTCTTTTGATATCCTATCTGAACTAGTCTCTTCCTATACTATTTAAGGCTGGTTTTATTTAGATAGCATGTCTTTTTTAAAAGAGTCTACATGGAAAATGATGTTAATAAACCTTAAAAGAGAGCCAGATACAACTAGTTCTCATGTATTCTTACCTTGGTTAACTCCAAGGTCTGTGTTAAAATGAGCAATTTTGTTCTGTGAGTGGAATTGCTTATAAAATGAACAATTGAGTTATGTGACTCTTGCTTTTAGTAAATGACAAAACAGCTAAAAATACAAAGCATTACAATGCAGCAAGAAGGATTAAAGTACAGATCACATCCTGAAAGAAAAAGAGCTTGTGGGGGAGGAGGAGGGTGGTGGCATTGAAGGGAATGGAGAGGTGATGTCCCAGTGGAAGCAGATGATGCCACATGGTTCAGCAGCCCATTAATACTAACAGCACATCCTGTGTTGAGGTAGTCAGTCACCGCTGGTACAAGTTTAAAATAAAAAGACATCATGGAGAAGTAATGCAGTAGAGTTTTCTGTAAGGGTGTTAGTTCTTCGGGGGAGAAGGGGAGATGAGGTTGGAAGTGTAAAGGAGTTAGCTTTCATTATTAGCATTCAGTTGGTTTTCTAGACATCTGATTTCTAGATGTCTAATTCCTAATACAGTGTTCTAGTGCTTAATTCCTTGAATAATGTCTTAGTATTATGTAGAGCTTACTTATTACATGGCAATATTTATTGTTATTTATTTGTAATCATCCTACTTACAAAAATGATTTTGAAGCACCTTAAAAAGCACAGATATAAATCCCTCAAACCACTGAAAGAATAATAAAAGTAAGAACTAAGTATTAATAGAGATTGAGGTGGGGGAAAATAATTATATCAGAAACAAACAGCTAAGGAAAGTTATAGTAGCTCTGAACTTCTTAATGGTCAAGACAGAATGTTTTGATAACAAAATATTTTTCTTGGCCTCCAAATAATCTTTTTTTTTTTAAATTTATTTATGATTATTATACTTTAAGTTGTAGGGTACATGTGCATAACGTGCAGGTTTGTTACATATGTATACTTCTGCCATGTTGGTGTGCTGCACCCATCAACTCGTCATTTACATCAGGTATAACTCCCAATGCAATCTCTCCCCCCTCCCCCCTCCCCATGATAGGCCCCGGTGTGT